>NC_133122.1:100105142-100761933 GCF_033568475.1 Henckelia pumila | reverse complement strand
GCAGGAACATGCCCATTCTAGACTCTTATTGGAGGATTCCATCCAAAACACAAAGTTTATGAGCTGATATGTTATTGCTCATCATCATTTAGCTTATTGCATTATTTTTTTATTGTTGCTGGGTCATATGTATAGATTAATTTCGGGATTGAAAACAGTATCAAGGATCTTTAAGATGCACATATTTCTCTGTGGGACGATTGGGCCGTGGGCATAAGGGTCTTTATGAAACAATCAATAATTCGATTCATTTTCAATTAGGCCTTGCTCTATCTTCTTTAGTGGTTATTACTTTCTTAGTAGCTCAACACATGTACTCTTTACCTGCTTATGCATTCATAGCACAAGACTTTACTACACAAGTTGCATTATATACTCATCACCAATATATCTCAGGATTCATCATGACAGGAGCTTTTGCTCATGGAGCTATATTTTTCATTAGAGATTACAATCCGGAGCAAAATGAAGATAATGTATTGGCAAGAATGTTAGACCATAAGGAATCTATCATATCTCATTTAAGCTGGGCCAGCCTCTTTCTGGGATTCCATAACTTGGGACTTTATGTTCATAATGATGTCATGCTTGCTTTTGGTACTCCATAAAAGCAAATTTTGATCGAACCGATATTTTTCAATGGATTCAATCGGCTCATGGCAAAACTTCATATGGGTTCGATGTACTTTTATCTTCAACGAGCGGCCCGACATTCAATGCGGGCCGAAGCATCTAGTTGCCCGGTTGGTTAAGTGTTGTTAATGAAAATACTAATTCATTATTCTTAAATATAGGTCCTGGAGACTTTTTGGTTCATCATGATATTGCTCTGGGTTTACATACAACTACATTGATCTTGGTAAAAGGTGCTTTAGATGCGCGCGGTTCCAAGTTAATGCTAGATAAAAAAAGATTTTGGTTATAGTTTTTCGTGCGATGGCCCGGGACGAGGGGGTACTTGTGATATTTTGGCATGGGGCGCATTTTATTTGGCCATTTTTTGGATGCTAAATACTATTTTATGGGTTACTTTTTATTGGCATTGGAAACACATCACATTGTGGCAGGGTAACGTTTCACAGTTTAATGAATCTTTCACTTATTTGATGGGCTGTTTAAGAGATTATTTATGGTTAAACTCTTCACAACTTATCAATGGATATAACCCTTTTGGTATGAATAGTTTATCGGTCTAGGCATGGATGTTCTTATTTGGACATCTTGTTTGGGCTACTAGATTTATGTTCTTAATCTCCTGGCGTGGATATTGGCAGGAATTGATTGAAACTTTAGCATGAGCTCATGAACGCACACCTTTAGCCAATTTGGTTCGATGGAGAGATAAACATGTGGCTCTTTCCATTGTGCAAGCAAGATTGGTTGGATTAGCCCACTTTTCGGTAGGTTATATATTCACTTATGCAGCTTTCTTGATTGCCTCTATATCGGGAAAATTTGGCTAATTTTTGAATTTGTTATATCCGCGATGATCTCATTTCTTTCGATGGAGAGCTGGCTCGATTTTTTATATTTCTACATCTAGGATTCGACTTGTATCATGGATATTCATAGTACCCGAACGATTATGGCAAGGAAAATTTTGATTCAGAGGGAGAAAAAGAGGCAAAAATTGGAACAGAAATATCACTGGATTCGTGGATCCTCAAAAAAAAAGAAATAAGCAAAGTTCCATCGTTAAGTGACAAATGGGAAATTTATGGAAAGTTACAATCCCCACCGCGGAATAGTGCACCACACGCCTTCATTTCCGTTGTTTTTCGACCGGAAGACCGAGAGCTAACTATCGAGACTTTGGACTATCCGGACAGATACTTCGTGAAATGGTTCATGCATGTTTGTTGCCAGGAGCAATAAGATCAAGTTGGTAAGGATTAACCTTTCAGTTCATTTCTATGGTCAATGATCATAAAAGGCAGCCTCTTTACCATTCTGTATAAATAGGCTATTCTATTTGTACATATATGGTAGAGGGGCATATTCAATCCTTGTTTGTCTATTAGTTTTGACTTCTTCTATTCAGCGCAGGGTAGAGCAGTTTGGTAGCTCGCAAGGCTCATAACCTTGAGGTCACGAGTTCAAATCTTGTCTCCGCAACATCTTTATTTGTTTTAATCCAAAAATGGATGTCTGGATCTGTTAACTATCCCCCCCTTTTTGGGGGATGGTACAAAAGGGAAAGGGGGGATAGACTCACTACACTATCACGACCGACTATACCCAACCCTTTAAAGACCATATTAGAGCATATTCAAAAACTTATTTTATCTTGGGCGGATAGCGGGAATCAAACCCGCATCTTCTCCTTGGCAAAGATAAATTTTACCATTCGACTATATCCACTTTTTTGTTTTTGATACATACATAATATTTCCACACATAATTATATCATAATATATATTCCTTATACCTTTCCTGAATCCTATTTGTGCAGTGTCGGGCCAGAGACTATGTTCAGAGTGATTCCAATTATTTTATTAATTCCAAAAATTGTATTTTTGTTCATCCAATAAGTTTGCAAGAAGTTTGACCCCCTTTAATTTTCTTTTTTTGGGGGGTCATTTATTTCGGTTTTGGATTTGGGACGAATAGGTTCAAGAGATGAGAGAATTAAGGATACCCACCAGAAAGACTAACCCAATCCATAATGATGTACCGGAAAATAAGACATTTTTCTTACTTGACCAACCATCAGGAGAAGCAAATACGACGGGTGCGCTATCAATAATATTGATGAAGTAGCAATTAATGCAAAAACAGCGAATTGGAAAATAAGAGTCATGATTTTAATCCTCCAAGATACCAACAAATAAACTATACCATTTGATCCCTTTATCAGACAAAAAATTGTAATAAAATATATCATTAAGGGATTTTATTTTAGTTTTAACCACGAATCGATTGGACTTATTACTACCCCTTTCACTCGATTCGTACATGGAAGGGAAATGTAATTTTTGTTTTTTTATTTGACAAAAGGGCATGCTGGATTCTATATACGGATAGATAGATCGATAGATTCACACCTGAGATTTTTCTACAGATAGTAGTGACATCCACCCCCTATAGCCATGTTCTATTTGTAGGAATAAAATAAAAATTGTCTTTCGGAGATATGGCTGAGTGATTGACAGCCCCGGTCTTGAAAACCGGTATAGTTTTGAACAAACGACTATCGAGGGTTCGAATCCCCCTCTCTCATATTTTTTTGCTCATTGAATAGATTTATTTCTATTGGTATTGGTTTTAACCGGATTGTTATAAAAAAAAAAAGGGAATGGCTCGGCTATCCCACCTAGCCAATCCAGAAAAAATAAAAAAATAGATTAGATAGAAATGAGTTGAAAAAAAAGGAATACATATTAAGTATAATCTGATTCCCAATATATGATGGAATCAAATTGATTCCTACTTGAATTCAAACATTGGATGTCCTGTCTCATCTCAATTAAGAGGGGTCATGGAAAGAACAGGTTCAAAATCACGATCAATTCCTTTTTCAAATCCTGCTGCAGCTGCACGAGCCTTTCCTGCGTGCCATAAATGACCTACGAAGAAGAAGAATCCTAGAACAAAATGAGAGGTAGCTAACCAACTTCTAGGAGAGACATAATTCATTGCATTAATCTCAGTAGCTACACCACCCACATAATTCACTGCATTAATCTCGGTAGCTACATTAATCTTGTAGATCCTCGGGCTCCAGTTCATGCACATCCTCTAATTCTTCTGCTTGGACTCTGTCATAAAAATTTTTCAGTCTATGTCCATTCATTTTGAATATCTTTGAAGTTTTCGAGCTCTGAATTTCAACTGCACCATGGGGAAAGACATTAGTAATAACAAAAGGACCAATCCATTGCGAACGCAACTTACCTGGGAATAACCGAAGGTGTGAATGATAAAGAAGAACTTTTTGACCAACTTCAAATTCCCTCCTAGAAATCATCTTATCATGAAATGCCTTCGTTTTTTCTTTGTAAATCTTTGAACTGGCATATGCATCGTTGCGCATTTCCTCTAGCTCTTGCAACTGTAGCTTCCTATGCTCCCCAGTCTCATCTATCTTCATATTACAAATATTGATAGCCCAATAAGCTCTATGTTCCAATTCCACTGGAAGATGACAAGGTTTACCAAAAATTAACCTGTATGGTGACATACCAATCGTCATCTTGTATGTAGTTCTGTAGGCCCACAAAGCATTATCCTATCTCAAGCTCCAGTCCTTCCTAGTCGGATTCACTGTCTTCTCCAAAATAGACTTAATTTCCCTATTTGACACTTCAGCCGGTCCATTAGATTGCGGATGATATGAAGTAGAAACCTTGTGTGTCACATGGTATTTCGTCAATAACCTTGCCACAGTCCGGTTGCAAAAATGAGTTTCTCTATCACTTATGATTGCTCTTGGAATCCCAAACCTAGAGAAAATATTATAAGTTTGATAAAATCTGCAACCACTTTCGAATCGTCAGTTCGGGTGGCTTTAGCTTCCACCCACTTTGAGACATAATCCAAAACAAGTAATATATAAACATATCCAAAAGAACTAGGAAAAGGTCCCATGAAGTCGATGCCCCATACATCAAAAAATTTGCAAACGAGGATGGGGTGTTGAGGCATCTCCTTGCGTTGGGATATATTACCTGTGTTTTGACATTGAGCGCACGACTTACAAAAAAATTAAGCATCTCGAAATAAGGACGGCCAGAAGAATCCACAGTCTAGTACCTTCCTCGCCGTTCTCTTAGCTCCAAAGTGACCGCCACAACCATAAGAATGACAAAATGTAAGGATAGGGATCACCTCACTTTCAGGCACACACCTTCTTATGACTTGATCAGCGCAATGCTTTCACAAGTACGGGTCATCCCACACATAGTACTTGGCATCACTTTTTGACCTTATATTTTTGCACTTTAGAAAAAATTAGATGGAAAACCATTAGTGACTAAATAATTGACAATATGTGCGTACCAGGGTAGTACTGTGCTTGCTAAAAATATTTGCTCATCGGGAAATTCTTCTTGGCAAGCACAATTCCTCATCAATGTGGACCAAACGGCTCAAGTGATCCACCACGCTATTCTCTGTTCCTCTCTAATCTCTAATCTCCAAATCAAATTCACTCAGGAGCAGTATCCAGCGTATTAACCTTGGTTTTGCCTCTTTCTTTGCCATCAGATAGCGAAGAGCTGCATGATCAGAATAAACAATGAATTTAGTCCCAAGTAAATAAGATCTAAACTTTTCCAAAGCAAAAACCACAGATAAAATATCTTTTTCAGTAGTTAAATAATTTCTCTGGGCATCGTTCAGAATGCGCGAGACATAGTAGATGGCGTGCAATGCTTTGCCCACTCGTTGTCCCAATACCGCTCCTACTGCATAATCAGTAGCATCACACATAATTTTCGAACGATTTACTCCAGTCAAGGTGATTGGATGATAGGTGCAGAATTTAATGAATCTTTCAGCTTGTCAAAAGAATTTTTGCATGCATCATCAAACTCAAAAGTAACTTCTTTTTGCAACAGCTTGCACATGGGTGATGCGATTTTGGCGAAGTCCTGAATGTACCTCCTATAAAAACCTGCATGTCCAAGAAAAGAACGCACTTCCTGCACACAAGTGGGATAAGGTAGAGATTGAATAATATCAATTTTATCTTTATCTACCTCAATAACCTTCAAAGAGACAACATGACCCAAAACGATACCTTGCCCAACCATGAAATGACATTTCTCAGAGTTCAAAACAAGGTTTGTTTCTACAACACCGTTTGAGGACAAGTGTAAGGTTCGACAAGCACTTCTCAAATGAATAGCCATAGACAGTAAAGTCATCCATGAAAAAATCTAATATGTGCTCAATGAAATCAGAGAATATGATAACCATACACCGCTGAAATGTGACTGGTGCATTGCAGAGTCCAAAGGGCATAAACCGATAAGAAAAGGTGCCAAACGGGCAAGTGAACATCGTCTTTTCTTGATCCTCCGTTGCAATTGCAATCTGAAAATACCCAGAATACCCATTAAGAAAACAATAGTAAGAATGACAAGCTAATCTCTCAATAATCTGATCAATAAAAGGTAAATGGAAATGGTCCTTTCGGGTTTCAGCATTCAATTTTCTGTAGTCTATACAAACCCTCCACCCATTTTGAATTCGGGTGGGAACCAATTCGTCATTCTTATTCTTCACCACTTTAATTCCTATTTTCTTGTTTAAACCACCCACTTGCTGTCGAAAATGGGATAAATCACTCCAACTTCAAGAAGCTTGAGGATTTCTTCTTTTACCACCTCCATCATGGGTGGATTCAATTTCCTTTGCAGCTGATGTGTGGGGTTAGCTCCTTCTTCCATCAAAATCCAATGCATACATGTGGAGGGGTTGATTCCTTTAATATCTGCAATAGTCCACCCTATAGTAGTTTTGTGCTCCTTCAAAACCTGTATGAGTTTCTCTTCTTGTTCGTTCTCCAAGCTGCTAGAGATGATGACTGGAAATGTTTTCCCTTCTCCTAGGAAAACATATTTGAGATGATTGGGCAGAGTCTTCAACTCAATTATAGGTGCCTGCAAAACAGATGGGAGACGCCGAGTATTAGAGATTGTTAAAGAAATATAAGAAAGGTTACCTGACTGAGATAGTTCAGGACATGATTCAGAGTGACCGCAATTTCTTTCAATCTTTCATTGGAACAAACTTACTCGTTCTCTCCTTGAATGGGTACTATAATAGCCACCTCCAACTCATCTTTTCCTGCAAGCTCAAAACACTCTTGTGCCAAGTAGTCCACAATATCAAAAAAGTAAACACAGTCGTCACCATTAGGAAATTTCATGGCATCATAGATATTAAATTTAGCAACTTTACCATCAAATTCCATAGTAAGTGCGCCGCTGTGAACATCAATCTTAGTCATCGATGTTTTTAAAAATGGCCTTCCTAACAGAATAGGGCTATTATGATCACCATTCTCCATATCAAGTACATAAAAATCAGCAGGAAAAATCAAGTTATTAACTTGGACCAACACATTCTCGACTATACCCCTAGGGTATGCATTGAACCTATCAGCCAATTGTATAACAATTTTAGTTTTGTTCAAAGGACCAAGTTTCAAGGATGCATAAATAGAATATGGCATAACATTAATTGATGATCCTAGGTCTAACATGGTCTTTTCAATTCTAACATTTCCTATCGTACACAGCATTTTGCGGTAATTTCCTCTGTATCACTGCAGACACATTTTCTCCTAGCTCCACCTTTTGACAACCTTTCAAAGTTTGTTTTATTTTTGCGGTGCATAGTTCCTTAAAAAACTTAGTATAGAGAGGTACCTGTTTAATAGCGTTTAACAAGGGAATTTTTACTTCACATTTACGAAAAGTGTCATAGAGCTCTTTGATTCCTTCATCTTTTCTAGACTCTTTAAGTGCTAAAGGGAAAGGGGGTACATGTTTGTACTCTGAAAGAGGAGGAAACTTACCTTTTTGCGTGTCTCCTTGATTTGGTTCCTTGTTCTCCATCCTCACCTCCTCGTCCTGTTCATACTTTGACGAGGGCATAAACACCTTTTCTTGGATCTTCAGCTCCTTCCCATTCCTTAGAGTGATTGCATTTGCATTCTCCTTTGGGTTCAGGATTGTTTGAGATGGAAAACTGCTAGAATGTTGTGCTTCCAACTTATTGATTGCAGTTGCTAGCTGTCCCACTTGGGTGTTCAAGTTTTGGATACTTGCTCAAGTTTTCTGTTGAAAATTAAAATTATTAGTTTCAAGATCCTTAACAATATTTTCTAGAAACTCACCAGGCGTTGGAATTTGAGGACGCTCTGGTTGTGGAGGAAATGGTGGCCAATAAGCTTGATTATTCAATTGCACATGAGGTGTAGGCTGATTCATCGGAGGATTTCCGTATCTAAGGTTAGGATGATCCCTCCAACCTGGATTGTACGTGTTGGAATAAGGATCATACTTTTGTTGTGGTGGTCCGGGAAATCCTCCTGTTGCATTTAATTTCTCGACCGATTCCTCTTGAAGTGTGGGACACATGTCAGTTGCATGTTCCATTGCAGTGCAAATTCCACATACCTTCACATTCTGTCCATTCCCTACAGCCATTTGACGCACAAGATATGTCAGTTCAATCAATTTTTGTTCAAGGGAAGAAACATTTACCTCGTTGTTCCTTCTGGGTGTTGGGTCACTTCTGTTGGTGCCAAATTGCTGAGAATTTGCAGCCATGTTCTCAATTAAGTTCATTGTATCTTGTGGTGTCTTGTACACAAAAACTCCTCCACTTACCGCATCGACCATACTCCTATCATGAGGTAACAGACCTTCATAACAATATTGAATCAAAATATTTTCACTTATTTGATGTTGCGGACAACTAGCACAAAGCTTCTTGAACCACTCCCAATATTCATGAAGTGACTCTCCTATATTTTTCTTGATGTCATAGTTATCCTTCCTGATGTTCGCTGCTCTTGAAGCTAGGAAGTACTTTTCTAAAAAGATCCTCTTCATCCCTGTTTAGGTTGTGATGGATCCAGGAGCTAGGTAGTATAGCCAATCCTTTGCAGCATTCTTTAAAGAAAAAAGAAAAGCTCTCAATTGAATCTGTTCCTCTGTTACTCCTTGGGGTTTCATGCTTGTACATACCACGTGGAATTCCATCAGATGTTTATGCGGATCCTCACCTGCAAGTCCATGAAAATAGGGTAACAAATGTATTAGCCCATATTTTAATTCAAAAGTAGCATTAGCTTCTAAAGTAGGAAAAGTAATGCATAAGGACTGCTGATTCAGATCAGGGGTGCCAAGCTGTCTTGATGTGGTGATAATTTATTATGAGTATTTGGGTTAAATTGATATGATTAGGTGAATTTGCATTGATTTAATTCATTTTATAGTTCCTAGTTATTGTTTTTGGTTGGATTTAGGAGAAGAAAGAGAATGAGCAAAAGGTAGATGAATTTGAAAGGAAAAGATGGAAAAGATATTGCGCAAGAATGAATTACGGAGCAGCAATGATCAAAAAATCATTTTTAATTTTAGAGAAATCCAAATCCGATCTTCATCGTTCAAAATGAATTTCAAGATGTTTTTGAAGGTGCTGTCCAAATTTCAACTCAATCCGACGGCTAGATCTCGAGATATGAAATTTTAAAAAACATTGCGCGCTGAAAAAAAAGTGAGCTCGCTCGATCCGTCAACTTCAACAGATCGAGCGGCCAGAAGAGAAAAATTTTGGAAAATTTGGACAGAGAAATTCTGGCTCGATCCGTCAACTTCAGCGGATCGAGCCAGCGGTGCAGTTCGGGAAAAAAATTCAGAAAAAGGAAAATTTTATTTTGAGGACTCTAGTTTATATTTAAGACTTTTAATTCCGATTTTGAGGAGCTATTATCTTTTTTGGAGGCTTAGAAAGGTAAAAGAACTCTCTTGGCGGCTAGATTTCTTCTTTATTTTCTTAGATTTAATTTTATTTCATGAATTTTTCTAGAGAATTCATGAATATTGTTGGCTAAGTTTTAGAACTTGGTTCAGAAAGACGAACCCTTGAAGTTTTATTTATCTTATGAGATTCAGATTTTCATTGTGTAATTTTTATTTGAGTATCAAGATTTGTTTGGAATTGATTGTTATGTTTGTGTGTTTGATTGTTGGCGGGATTTCCTAACGATTTTTCATACAGTCTACTGCTAAATTAGAATTCAAATCCGTAATTGTTTGAATCTTCTAATTTGTGAAGCAACTGCGATTAATAATTTTTGGCTTGTGAATTTGTTAATTCGTAGGAACATCTCTTGACTAGATTAAATACAACCGCTTGTGCTTGTGTTGTTTAGCTTCATTAATCTCACTAGTTTAAACGCTTCCTTAGATTTAAATCTTGATCTCTTGTATCTGGGTTGATTTATTTGTAAGGGTTAATTTAGAACGCTTGTGTCTAATTAACTAAAATTAAGGTGAGATAGGAATTAAGTTTTCAATGATGAATATTCAAATATTATGTAAGGCCCTGAAATTAATTATTTCAAGATTAGCAGAGTTGATTATTATTTATTTTGGAATTAAGGGAGATTGATTGAGCCGAGATTGAATTGATTTAATTGGGATTTTTAGGGACCGAAATGCAAGATGAGACTTATTATTATTATTATCCTTGCAAGTGGTCCTCCCCATCACTTCACCATCACTTCATCTCCTTCTTCCTCTCCTCCCTCTCCATTTTCGTACGTGCTGAAGCGGAAGCCATGAGAGGCGACTTCTTCAATCTTTTATTCCGTTCGATTCGCTCGATCCGACCGTTAGATTTCAGATTCGAGTTGAGATTCACGATCACCGCAACGAGGGCTTCATTCTGACGTAAGTTTTGTTACGATCCACGAACTTTGAATTTTGTTGGGTTGTCAGAATTTGATAATTTTCGGGTATGTTGTGCTTGAGCTAGCATAGATCGTGTATTCGAAGTCGGTTCGGAAAAAGAACAAAGTTTGGTTTTTTTATGATTTTAGGAGCCTAATTTCGGAAATGGGTCTTTGGATTTTGTTGGATTTTGTTGTGTTTTGATGGATTGGAAGACCGTCGCAACAGTGAAACATGGAACACGTCGTGGATACTTGACAAATACGGCGGTAACGCCAACCTGTAAGCCAGATCTCCAACACTTTCCAGAATCTCAAATGGACCAATGTACCTAGGAGATATCTTGCACTTGAAACCGAATCTCAAAATCCTTCAAAATGGTGATACTTTTAAGAATACTTTCTCACCCACCTCAAACTGCAAAGGTCTGCGCTTAACATTTGCATAGCTATCATGTCGATCCTGCGCAACCTTAATTATCTTCTTGATCTTTCCAACAATATCAATAGCCTGCTGGACTAACTCTGGTCCCTCAACCTGTCGCTCCCCCACCTCTTCCCAGAACAGTGGAGTACGACATCGTCGCCCGTACAAAGCTTCAAACGGAGCCATCCCAATACTGCGATGGTAACTGTTGTTGTACGGGAACTCAATCAATGACAATTGATCTTGCCATGCTGGACCAAAATCCATAGAACATGCTCGCAACATGTCTTCAAGAGTACGGATCTTGCGCTCTGACTGTCCGTCAGTCTCTGGGTGATATGCTATACTCAAGATAAGAGTAGTACCCATAGCGCGCTGAAGACTCCCCCAAAACCTGGAA
The DNA here is from genome assembly GCF_033568475.1 of Henckelia pumila. NCBI lineage: Eukaryota > Viridiplantae > Streptophyta > Magnoliopsida > Lamiales > Gesneriaceae > Henckelia > Henckelia pumila. Next base: position 100,750,695 of record NC_133122.1, on the reverse strand, counting down.
GTAAACCTGGGGTCTCGATCACTACAATGCTCACAGGCACTCCGTGCAATCGAATAATCTCCTGGATGTACAACCGTGCCATCCTGTCAAAACTGTAGTCCCTATTATAAGGAATGAAATGTGCTGACTTGGTGAGTCCATCCACCACAACCCAGATAGAATCACAATTTCTCGAGCTCACCGGTAAATGGGTCACGAAGTCCATCGTGATCAACTCCCATTTCCACTCAGGAATAGGTAAACTGTGAAGCAACCCTCAAGGTGGTCGGTGCTCTGCCTTGACCTGCTGACACACCAAACATCTAGAAACATATTGATACCCACTTCTTTTCATTCCTTTCCACCAGAGCCTAGTACGCAAATCCTTGTACATCTTGTTGCTCCCCGGATAAATACTCAACTTAGAACGATGAGCCTGGGATAAAATCTCCTCCCTCAGAGTATCATTCTCCGGAACAACAATACGGCCAGATAAACAAAGAAAACCATCTAAATGATAGTGGAATCCAGACGAACTATCATCCCTGGCTAAACGAGCTAAATGCTGGGTCTTCGGATCAGCCATTTGAGCGTCTCGAATTCGAGAATACAAAGCAGGCTCAGATAAGATCACAAACATCTGGATACTCTGCATACCTTTCTTATGCTTGAAGGTATACCCTGAAGAACAACAATCTTCAATTGCACTTGCCACAGAACAAGTCTATAGTGCAGACACTCGCACCTTGCGACTTAAAGCATCAGTAGTGAGATTAGCAGCTCCTGGATGGTACTTAATTTCATAGTCATAATCCTTAAGCAAATTCATCCAACATCTCTGTCATGTTCAATTCTTCCTGAGTAAACAAATACTTGAGACTTTTGTGGTCTGTGAAGACCTCAAATCTTTCTCCATAAAGATAATGACGCCAGATCTTCAACGCAAATACAATAGCTGCTAACTCAAGATCATGCACTGGGTAGTTATTTTCGTGAACTTTTAATTGTCTAGAGGCGTATGCAATCACATGCCCATTTTGAGTCAAGACACTCAATCTTGTTCGGATCTACAGACACTCCATCCTTGGATATAATGTGGCCAAGAAATACCACCCAATCCTGCCAAAATTCCCACTTACTCAATTTGGCGTACAACTGTCTATCCCTTAGAGTCTGCAACACCAGTCTCAGATGATATGCGTGCTCATTCACATCATGTGAATACACCAATATATCATCAATAAATACAACAACAAACTTGTCCAAAAATTCTCGGAATACTCGATTCATCAGATCCATTAATACAGCCGGTGCATTAGTCAACTCAAATGGCATTACTAAGAACTCATAATGCCCGTACCTGGTTCTCAATGTTGTCTTGGCTATATCTTGATCTCGGACTCTCATCTGATGATATCCAGATCTCAAATCAATCTTCGAGTAAACCGAAGTACCCTGCAATTGATCAAACAGATCATCTATACGAGGCAAAGGATACTTATTCTTGATTGTTACTCTATTCAACTGGTGATAGTCAATGCACAGACGCATAGACCCATCCTTTTTCTTCACGAACAGAACAGGTGCTCCCCAAGGAGAAACACTAGGACGAATGTAACCCTTGTCCAACAGATCCTGAAGCTGCTGCTTCAACTCACGCATCTCTGACGGATCCAGACGATATGGTGCTCGAGAAATAGGCGAAATCCCTGGCATCAGTTCTATGCCAAACTCAACTTCGCGCACTGGAGGAAATCCTGGAATCTCATCTGGAAATACATCTGGAAATTCATTCACAATAGGAATAGCTTCTATACCAACACTTCCGGCGAATGTATCAACTGCATAGATGAGGTAGCCTTCTGTAAGGCCCGGGATTATTTTATTTAATCCATGATTATTTAATATAATCCGAGATAATTTAATTTTAATCCGAGTATATTTAATTTGGAAATATTTAGAGTTTTGATTTAAATAGTGAAGTTTGAGGGTCTAAACTGCAATTTTGTTTGAAGTTATCAGATGTTAATTGATTATTCAGCATGTGCACGTGTATAACATATATCAAATTCAGAATTTGAGAGCAGAAGCCGAGATCTTTTATTTTCCTTTGGATTTTTGATTTTCAAATTGCCGTAACTTTTTGATCCGATCGTCCGAATTCGATTCTGAAAAGTGTTCTGGAATCCTTGTGACGAGGAATTCGATTTCGTGTAAATTTCTAATTATTTCGGCATGTTTTGAGGGTTAAAAGTTGGCAGAGATCAGCTTTTTACATCTTGAGCATGTTCTTGAGCTTTTATGCGATTGGATATTGACATTGAATCGAAGATTGATTGTTGAATGAACTGATTATGAGTTTCAAAATGTAGTTCGATATATATATAGCCTCTGAACTGTTGGTTATTGTTGTTATACTGCTGATGAGTTATGTATGAAGTTAGAAATGGTTTCGGTGTTTTGTCGGTTACCGATTTTCAATCGCTACGCCGTTGAATCGAGTTTTTAGACTGTTTTGATAGCCTCTACCTGAGCTGAAGTCTTTATCTAGATGTTATGAATGTTATAGAATTTTTATTCTTTAGTTTCAGTTGAGTTGGAAGGATAACGATACAAGACGCCGAGTTGAATCGAATAAGAAAAAGTTGAGGTTTGAAATGAGATTGATTGACGATATATTGATGGTTTTGATTCGTTTCTGAGATAATAAGCTTGAATGAAGTTTGATATGAGTATTTTGATTGTTATATTTCAGATTGAATAATTCAGAACCGAGATATTGAAGGTATAATGACGACATCGCGAGTTAGGGACTTTGAAACTCAAGAACGACTATTCTTGAGTTGGCCCACAAAAACCGCATACTTGATATGTTTTGATTTATGTTTGATGTTGTCGATCCATCTCAGGTAGTGGATCTTTGAGTTTGAGTCGATATGATAGTATATTGAATTGATTCAATGCCAAGGTTGCGGTTAACCTTATTTTCTAGCCGGGATGGCTACGATAGATGGATATCCATGTCAAGATCGGTTACGAATCTTGATGGCAGTGACGTTTTATGAATCAATTCTTAATCGATATATGCGTTATTTACTCTATTTTTGAGTCGAGTATGAATAGAGTTGATATGATTTCGTTAACGCTTTATATATATATGTCGATTATACTGAGAATGATTTCTCACCGGAGTTTATCCGGCTGTTGTCTTTTTTTGTATGTGTGCATGACAACAGATGGGGCAGAAGCTAGTCATCGACGTCATTGACAGCTGAGAGAGAGTCTAGCACGTGAGGACTCTGGTTGTAGATGTACTTAGAATTTTGGCAAGCATGATAGAATACTATAGTATGATATGTTGGAAGAACTTTTGAACAAGTTGTGTAATCTCATGCTTTTAATTAGTTTATGATCTAGAAGTGGTTGTAAAACTAGTATAGTATGCTTGAACTTGGTTATATGTATATGTTCATGTTCTTAGCTTTTATAACAGGTTGGAATTGATTTTTAATGAAGTTCTTGCCATAGCATCAAGTTTTGACAGCAAGAAGAAGTTGCTGTGTTTTTCTTGAAATGAAGCCCGCTCGATCGGCAGGATTTGACCGATCGAGCGAGACCAAAATATGCTCAGACCCGAGAAGAGAGATTTTCTTCTCGCTCAATCGGTAGGATTTAACCGATCGAGCGAGGTGCAGGTTTTTTTTTAAAATTTTTTTTTATTTGGTTTGAGTATTCTTTTAAATACATGATTAATTTTGTATTAATCGTTAATTGCCCTAAGATGAGATTAGCAACCCGAGGTCCCCACAACAGGTGGTATCAGAGCGATAAGTTTCTCGGACTGAGAATAGATGAGCGGGGTAGATCGAGTCATCTATTCTGATTTATTTATTGCTTTCATACTTGTATGGTATATGATTCATTGATTACAGATGTTAAATTGTCACATGATGCTGTGATAATTTGTCGTACAATGTTTTGAATTACATGCTATCTGATTATGTGATTGAAGTAATAACATGTATTGAATGAGTATAAATCAGAACTCAATCTCTTGAGAAGGCATAATTGTGCTAATCAGAGGAGGAACTGAAATAGAAGTGTGTTATGATATGATGAACTGTGCACTAATCTGTTTGTTTATCAGATATGCCTCCCCGACCTACACCGAGAGTTAGACAGACATTGGCAGTGAATGAACCAGAACATACAAATGCTGCACAGGTCCCAGTGACAGCAACTGAACATGGACAGAGTAGTACTTCTGTTGATCTGTTTGGTGATGCCAATCCGATGGAGAAGATTTTGAAGCGATTTCTGTCCTTTAAACCACCGACACTGCAAGGGACTGAGAACTTTGTTGACTGTGAGAACTGGCTGGAGGATATAGAGCAGTTATTTGAGTCACTTGATTATGCGGATGAATGACGAGTGAGATTGGTAATCCATCAACTACATGGCCTTGCGAAGAATTAGTGGGTAGCGACAAAGAAAGCATTTGAAAACCGAGGTACTGTTATTACTTGGGTTGTATTTAAAACTGCTTTCTATCAGCGTTTCTTTCCTGTGTCTTATCGGAAGGACAAGGGAGAGGAATTCGCAAGTTTGCAACAGGGCCAAATGAATATCGAAGATTATGTTGCAAAATTTACGAGTTTGATGAAGTTTGCTCCACATGTTGCTGCCAGTGACGAAGCTCAAGCCGATCAATTTATAAATGGCTTGAATCCTAACGTGTTTACTCTTGTAAATTCGGGAAGACCAAGTACCTTTGCTGATGCTCTGAATCGTGCAAAGTGTGCAGAAGCAGGAATACTGAAACAAAGAGGAGCTCAGTTTGTTCCCCAACCTATGAAGCAACCACAAGAACAGCCACAGATTCCACAGCCACCTCGATTTGAAGCTGGAGGTACCAGTAGTGGAAAGAAAAGTTTCTTCAAGGGTAAGAGAAAACAGTTCAAGAGATCAGGTGGCAGTAGCTCTTCTAGTTCAGGTAGTTTTCGACAGTCTAGAGCTGGACATAGGTCAGATGTTTATTGCACCAAGTGTGGTGGTCGACATAATGAACAATGCCGAGGTGTATTTGGAAGTTGTCATATTTGCAACAAGATGGGACACTTTGCGAGAGTCTGTCCACAACGAGGTTCTGAAGGTGCTCAAGGTACTGGATCGTCTAGACCAGTAGCTCAGACTGATAGACAAGTAACTTCAGTACACTCTTTCCAACCACAGTCTACAGCACAGAGTAGAGGAGGAGGTCAGACGGTGAATCAACCTCCGAGGCAACAAGCACGAGTGTTTGCATTGATAGAGGAGCAAGCACAAGCGGCACCGGATGATGTGATTGCAGGTAACTGTTCTCTTTATGGTTATCCTGCTTATGTCTTATTTGATAATGGTGCGTCGCATACCTTCATTTTTGAACAATTTGTTACATTGTATTCATTGCATGTTGAGTCATTAACTACTGTAGTGTCTATATCTTCACCGTTGGGAAAAGGTATAGTATCAGTGAAGTCTGTTACAAACTGTGTACTACAGTACGAAGGTAATGAAGTTGAGCTTGACTGTATCGTTCTTGGTTTGTCTGATTTTGACTGTATAATCGATATTGATATGTTAACCAAGTACAGAGCAACAGTTGACTGTTTTCAGAAGATAGTGAGGTTCAGACCAGTGATGGCTGACGAATGGAAATTTTATGTTAAGGGTGTTAAATCTAAAATTCCCTTGATATCTGTTATTTCTATGACTGATTTGTTACAGAAGGGAGCAGAGGGATTTCTGATCTATGCAGTTGATGTACTGAAGACTAGTCCTAAGTTGACTGATCTGCAAGTGGTAAATGAGTTTGCCGATGTATTCCCTGACGAGATTCTGGGATTGCCACCATTCAGAGAGGTAGACTTTGGTATTGAATTGATGCCAGGTACACAGCCGATATCGAAAGCACCGTACCGAATGGCACCGATTGAACTGAAAGATCAACTTGAAGATTTGTTGGCCAAAGGATATATCAGACCGAGTGTATCCCCATGAGGTGCTCAATGTTATTTGTAAGAAAGAAGGACAGATCGATGAGATTATTTATTGACTACCGGCAATTGAACAAAGCAACGGTAAAGAATCGTTATCCTTTACCTCGTTTCGATGATTTATTTGATCAATTGCAGGGATCGTCAATATATTCGAAGATTGATCTACGATCCGGTTATCATGAGTTGAGGGTTAGAGACGAAGACATTCCTAAGACTGCATTAGAACCAGGTATGGCCATTATGAATTCATAGTCATGCCTTTTGGTCTAACGAATGCACCAGCAGTTTTTATGGGATTGATGAATAGAGTATTTCAAAGGTATTTAGACGAATTTGTGATTATCTTTATCGATGATATTTTGATATACTCTAAGAATCTGTGTGAACATGCTGATCATCTCCGAATTGTACTGAGAACATTAAGAGAAGAGAAATTGTATGCCAAGTTATCCAAATGTGAATTTTGGTTGCAGAGAGTTGTTTTTCTTGGTCATATAATTTCAGGAGATGGCATTTCAGTTGATCCAAGTAAGGTTGAAGCTGTGATTAGTTGGCAGAGACCGACATCTGTGCCAGAAATTCAAAGTTTTATGGGCTTAGCTGGTTATTACCGTCGATTCATTCAAGATTTTTCATCGATAGCGAAGCTTATTACACAGCTTACACAGAAGAATGCACCATTTATTTGGTCTGAGGCGTGTGAAAGGAGTTTTATCGAACTAAATAAGAGATTGACTACAGCGCCGGTTTTGAAAATCCCTACAGGTACTGGTGATTTTGTTGTATATTGTGATGCTTCTCACCAGGGTTTGGGATGTATTTTAATGCAGAAAGGACATGTTGTTGCTTATGCTTCTCGACAACTGAAACCACATGAAGTCTGGTATCCGATTCATGATATTGAATTGGCTGCAATCGTCTTTGCATTGAAGATCTGGAGACATTACTTATACGACGAGAAGTTTGAAATATTTTCTGATCACAAAAGTTTGAAGTATCTGTTCTCACAATCCGAATTGAATATGAGACAACGACGATGGCTTGATTTATTGAAGGATTTTGATTGTGAAATCAAATACTATCTAGGGAAATCTAATGCAGCAGCGGATGCCCTGAGTAGAAAGGTGTGTGCTCTATCCTTGTCTACGGTAGGTGTATCTAATTTTATTGAGGATTGTTGTATTTTTGGGTATGTATTTGAGACAGATAGAAGTCCGGTGAGAGTATATGCAATCAGTGCTGAGCCAGAATTGCTGATTCGTATCAAAGAAGCGCAGAAAGCCGATCAGAGTGTACAGAAATCAATTGAAATGATCCGATCAGGACATCAGTCTAAGTACAAGGTTAGTGACGATGATATCTTGTATGTAAATAACCGAATTGTTGTTTCCAATATTGCAGACTTGAGACATAATATTTTGAAAGAAGCCCATTGTAGTCGCTTCAGTGTTCACCCTAGAGGCAGAAAGATGTACAACGATTTGAAAAATCAGTACTGGTGGAAACAAATGAAGTCTGACGTGACTGAATTTGTATCCAAATGTTTGAATTGCCAACAGGTTAAGGCTGAAAGAAAAAAACCAGGTGGCCTATTACAGAGTTTATCGATTCCTGAATGGAAATGGGACCACATTTCCATGGACTTTGTGACGAAATTGCCACGATCATCTCGAGGATGCGATGCTGTTTGGGTGATCATCGACAGATTGACAAAATCTGCGTGCTTTATTCCTTACCGAATGACTTATCGTCATGATCAAATGGCAGATCTCTATATTCGAGAAGTGGTAAGACTACACGGTGTGCCAAAGTCAATAGTTTCTGACCGAGATCCGAGATTCACTTCGCACTTTTGGCATAGCCTACAGGAATCTCTAGGTACGCGCTTACATTTAAGTACTGCTTACCATCCTCAAACTGACGGTCAATCGGAACGAACTATTCAGACGCTTGAGGATATGTTGAGAGCTGTAGTACTTGATTTTGGTACTACATGGCAAGATTCTATACCACTCGTGGAATTTTCTTATAACAATAGTTATCAGACGAGTATCGAGATGGCTCCGTTTCAAGCGTTATATGGGAAGAAGTGCCGATCGCCACTGTATTGGGATAATGTTTCTGAGGTACCTGAATTAGGGCCAGATTTGATTAGACAGATGACTGAGAAAGTGAAGCTGATACAGCAGAGAATGAGAAGAGCGCAACATAGACAAACCAGATATGCGAATGTACGATGACGGCCATTATCTTTTGATCAGGGAGATAGAGTGTTTCTGAAGATTTCACCGTTCAGGGGCACAGTCAGATTTGGCAAACGAGGAAAGTTATCTCCACGATATATTGGGCCATATGAGATTCTCAAGAAAATAGGCAATCTAGCTTATCGACTCGCTCTTCCTATGTCTTTATCTGGAATACATGATGTCTTTCATATATCGATGTTAAGGAAGTATATATCTGATGCATCTCATGTGATTCGATCTGATGAAGTTGAGTTGGATGACACTCTTAGCTACTTCGAGAAACCTATTCAGATTCTCAATAGAAAGACAAAGCAACTCCGAACGAAGACCATTCCATTGGTGAAGATTCAATGGAGTAGGCACGGAGTTGAAGAAGCAACGTGGGAAGTTCAAGATGACATGAGACAGAGATTTTCTTATCTATTCCACTGATGTGAGTTCTTATTTAGTTTTCTATTATTCTTTATTCTTATGAGTATACAGACTGCATATCTATACTGCTTATGAATTCGAGGACGAACTCATGTCTTAGTGAGGGAGAAATGTAAGGCCCGGGATTATTTTATATAATCCAGGATTATTTAATATAATCCGAGATAATTTAATTTTAATCCGAGTATATTTAATTTGGAAATATTTAGAGTTTTGATTTAAATTCTAATATTCTTAAATTATTTAGGATTGAAATTGAATTAAAATAAGGGTCGGGGACCGAATTGCAAATAGTGAAGTTTGAGAGACTAAACTGCAATTTTGTTTGAAGTTATCAGATGTTAATTGATTATTCAGCATGTGCACATGTATAACATATATCAAATTCAGAATTTGAGAGCAGAAGCCGAGATCTTTTCTTTTCCTTTGGATTTTTGATTTTCAAATTGCCGTAACTTTTGATCTGATCGTCCGAATTCGATTCCGAAATGTGTTCTGGAATCCTTGTGACGAGGGCTTTGATTTCGTGTAAGTTTCTAATTATTTCGGCTTGTTTTTAGGGTTGAAAGTTGGCAGAGATCAGCTGTTTACATCTTGAGCATGTTCTTGAGCTTTTATGCGATTGGATATTGACATTGAATCGAAGATTGATTGTTGAATGAACTGATTATGAGTTTTAGCACGTAGTTCGACATATATATAGCCTCTAAACTGTTGGTTATTGTTGTTATACTGCTGATGAGTTGTGTATAAAGTTAGAAATGGTTTCGGTATTTTGTCGGTTACCGATTTTCAATCGTTATGTCGTTGAATCGAGTTTTTAGACTGTTTTGATAGCCTCTACCTGAGCTGAAGTCTTTATCTAGATGATATGAATGTTATAGCATTTTTATTCTTCAGTTTCAGTTGAGTTGGAAGGATAACGATACAAGACGCCGAGTTGAATCGAATAAGAAGAAGTTGAGGTTTGAAATGAGATTGATTGACGATATATTGATGGTTTTGATTCGTTTCTGATATAATAAGCTTGAATGAAGTTTGATATGAGTATTTTGATTGTTATATTTCAGATTGAAGAATTCAGAACCGAGATATTGAAGGTATAATGACGACATCGCGAGTTAGGGACTTTGAAACTCAAGAACGACTATTCTTGAGTTGGCCCGCAAAAACCACATACTTGATATGTTTTGATTTATGTTTGATGTTGTCGATCCATCTCAGGTAGTGGATCTTTGAGTTTGAGTCGATATGATATTATATTGAATTGATTCTATGCCAAGGTTGCGGTTAATCTTATTTTCTAGCCGGGATGGCTACGATAGATGGATATCCATGTCAAGATCGGTTACGAATCTTGATGGCAGTGACGTTTTATGAATCAATTCTTAATCGATATATGCGTTATTTACTCTATTTTTGAGTCGAGTATGAATAGAGTTGATATGATTTCGTTAACGATTTATATATATATGTCGATTATACTGAGAATGATTTCTCACCGGAGTTTTATCCGGCTGTTGTCTTGTTTTGTATGTGTGCATGACAACAGATGGGGCAGAAGCTAGTCATCGACGTCATTGACAACTGGGAGAGAGTCTAGCACGTGAGGACTTGGGTTGTAGATGTACTTAGAAGTTTGGCAAGCATGATAGAATACTTTAGTATGATATGTTGGAAGAACTTTTGAACAAGTTGTGTAATCTCATGCTTTTAATTAGTTTATGATCTAGAAGTGGTTGTAAAAGCTAGTATAGTATGCTTGAACTTGGTTATATGTATATGTTCATGTTCTTAGCTTTTATCACAGGTTGGAATTGATTTTTAATGAAGTTCTTGCCATAGCATCAAGTTTTGACAGCAAGAAGAAGTTGTTGTGTTTTTCTGGAAATGAAGCCCGCTCGATCGGCAGGATTTGACCGATCGAGCGAGGCCTGTTTTTCTTAAACAGAAACTTGATTTTTCTTGCTCGCTCGATCGGCAGGATTTGACCGATCGAGCGAGACCGAAATATGCTCAGACCCGAGAAGAGAGATTTTCTTCTCGCTCGATCGGTAGGATTTAACCGATCGAGTGAGGTGCAGGTTTTTTTAAAAAAAAAAAATTTATTTGGTTTGAGTATTATTTTAAATACATGATTAATTGTGTATTAATCATTAATTTTCCTAAGATGAGATTAGCAACCCGAGGTCCCCACACCTTCCGCGCCAGATTCCAAAGCTCGACAAGCTTTCAAAGCTGATACCAATGGCATCTGAGGTCGCGCTCCCTCACCGTAAAAGAACCAGCTATCATCGTCAATCTCTGGTAACAATCCACTGAAGCTTGGTATGTAGTTAACACATCAATTCCCAAAATGCAATCAAAATCCTCCATTGCTAATATCATGAGATTCACTATCAAGACATTCCCTTCGAACTCTAAAGGGCAACTCATCACTAGACGCTTAGCTGACATAGACTGACCCATCGGGGTAGAAACAACAACCACTGTGTCTAGTGAAATGTATGGAAACTTATATCTCTTAACAAAATGTGTAGATATGAAAGAATGAGATGCACCAGTTTCAATGAGTGCAAAAGTAGGTATATCAAATAACAAGAATGTACCCGCTATAAATTTTTCATTCTCATCCACCGCCTGATCATGCCTCAAGGCGAACACTTGGCTGGAAGTACGAGGTTTCAAATTAGAACCCCCTGTCGACTGTCCCTGTGCCTCTACTACACTGAAGCCTGAGAACCAGAACTGAGCCAGAACCAGCTCCCCCAGCCTGTGGACAATCCTTCTTCAGGTGGCAAATCTCTCCGCATCGAAAGCACGCCCCTGAAACCTTCCGGCACCTGTTGGCAGGATGATTCCCACCACAATGCTTACAAGGACCTTGATTCTTTCTACCAAAACACATCACATCTCCGGATCCTGAGGAAGAAGAAGTATAACCAGACTTCTTGAACGACTGAGCACAGGGACCCAAAGAACTCGTGGGTCTAGATGAGTAGAAGGATCTGTTACGGCAAATGCTGTCCTTTGCCTAGTGACATCGACTCACAAATCCCTCTTAAGTCATGTCATCTCCCACAGCAACTCGGTCATGAATCTCCGGATTAAGGCCCAGAAGGAACAGATTATACTTTGCCTCCGAGCTATCGGAAATCTGGGGACAATAAAGCAGCAACTCAAAGAACTTCAATTGGTGCTCTTCGATCGACATTGATCCCTGACGCAAACCCAGCAACTCGCTTGCCTTCGCCTGTCGGAGAGCAGGAGGAAAATATAGCTTATGGAAAGCCGTGCGGAACTCATCCCAGGTAGCAACTCCTCGGGCTGCAATAAAAGGCGCAGAAGTAGAATCCCACCACTTCCGAGCTCGTCCTTCGACCAGGAAATCAAGAGTCTCCATCCGCTGCTACTCAGTGCATCGGAACTTTTGGAAACAAACTTCCATACGTCGTATCCAGTTCCCCGCATCCTCTAGTGACTCTCCTCCGACCAAGGGTTTCGGACCCATCTGCATAAACCTATGCATGCTGAAACGCCTGCGATCATCATGGCGATGGTGATGATGGCTCCAACGATGTTCTCGATCGTCCTGATCACCCCAGCGTCCACCTATGCTGTCGTGACTACTCTCGTCACCATGACCCGCCATCTACATGATGATCAAAGGTTAAACCCAATTCCAACAATCTAAATCCCAAGATTACTATGCATGCTCTGATACCATAAATGTAGTGACCCGCACCGTGATCACCTACTAATCAGAAGCTTAAGCATGCATTTAACTTAATTAAATAAATCAAAAATTAAACAGCGGGAAACTTAAACAACAATAAAATATTGTTTACAACCATATCGAATAAACCAGTGTATTAACCCAAATACATCAAAAAACAAAAGCCTAGACAATAACCCTGCTGGTCCTCCATCGCCTAAGCTCTCCTAAAACCACCCGCATCGTCCAACCGCAGACCTGTCCCATGGAATAGGGTGTCCAGATACAACAAAGTACGGGACGTGAGCATGATAAGCTCAGTACGAGAGTATGAGTATACGGTGTTATGTGTGCATGTATGCAAGTGTACATGGTACCAAGACTCTCAGGTCAAGAAACTAGCTCATAGACTGGGCCCAGGGTATATAGAACACTGCGCCGTCGCATCAGGAGGTGGCTTATATACCCAGTGGATAATGGTGACCTGATACTAGTACAAGTGTCCAACCATAAAGGTGACCTAACACAAGACTTACGAATTCAACCATCCACACAAACTCGTAGGGTGAGCGCCCTACTACAGGATACCTCTAAGATAAAGGCTCAATATGCTCATGTATGCAACATACAGTCATGATGTTGAATCCTGACTTTTGGTGATAACAAAACAATACTTTGTTGTTTAGTCGACCGCCATTTATTTGTATAAGCAGCTACGTAAACTGAACAAAGACATATCTACCAACGACAGCCAAAGGATTTGAGAAGAACTCTACTTGATACAAGGATTTGAGAAGTCTTAAGTCCTCGAGAGACTAAGACAATCATCATCACCATCTGAAGAAAAGTTTGATAAGAGCTTCAAATCTTATCACTGTGAATCTAGGAGTTCCATATTAGGCATTGGATAAGTCCGAACTTGGATTGGGTGTATTGCAAGATGTTGTAATAACCAAAGTCTTCTAGTTAATCCTTCCGAGGTGGAAGAAGGGGTGACGTAGGAGATTGAGCTCCAAACATCCAAGAAACATATATGTGTCTACTTACGTTATTGCATTGCATCATTCCATGGATATCATCTAGCATGTTGAGAGCTATTTCCGCACTAATCATAGTTGCTCTTATATTTCTAGCAGGCTAAAAGAAAACCGTTCGAGTGAACTAACATTTACTCAACCATATTGCATTAGATTTTAAGGACTATCAATAGTGTGTATTCACCCCCCCTCTACACACTATATCGATCCCCAACAAGTGGTATCAGAGAGGGTTTTTCTATTTAGCTACTGATATTCATCATGACTTCTTTAAATAAAATTCCTATGTTCTATAAAGAAGATTATGATGACTGGAAAATTCGTATGCAGGCACATCTTTCTGCTCAAGATGATGATATGTGGTACGTTATCACTGAGGGACCCATGAAGATTCTCAAAGTCAACAATGTTGTAGCCATAACTGGAGGAGAATCACAGATGGTCGAGAAACCCAGAATGGAATGGACTAATGAGGATAAAAAGAAAGCAAATCTTGATAACGTAGCCAAAGATATGATGTACAAGACGCTGGACAAATATATGTTTAGCAAAATCAAGGCGTGCTAAACTACCAAAGAAATTTGGGAGAAACTTACTCAACTGTGCGAAGGGAATGACCAAACCAAAGAAAACAAACTCACTGTAGCAATACAGATGTTTGACAACGTCAAGATGAAACCAGGAGAAAAAATGACTGAGTTTGACGAAAGATTCAACAATATTATTTGTGAATTAATTGCTCTTGGAAAGATATACACTAATCGTGAAATTGCTTTGAAGGTTATGCGAGCACTACCCAGAGAATGGGATGTCAAGACCATAGCCATGAGGGAATCAAAAGATCTGAACAAGCTAGAGCTTCATGATCTGTTTGCAGATCTCAAAGCATATGAGTTTGAACTTGGAATCCGAACAAAGGAAGAACCATTAGCGTCAAACCCCATCAAGGCACTAACGACAACTATCCTATCTCAACCGATCGAGGATACAACAAAGAAGACAGCTGAACAAATGAGTGGAGAAGCTATGTCTCTCTTTATCAAAAGGTTTGGGAAATTTATGCGTAATAATAAAAAATTTAAACCTTACTACAAACAAGACCATACAAAGGATGATCCCGCATGCTTTAACTATGGCAAGCAAGGCCATTTTATTACAGATTATACTAAACCTAAGAATGAAGAAAGAAAGCAGCATTATGAGAAGAAGAAAGGCAAAGAATGAAGAAGAACATATCGAAAGAAGAAGGAGCAAAAGGTACTAGTTGCAGACGAAGGGAAAAGCAAATGGGCTGAAATAGAATCTGACTCAACCGATACAGATAGCTCATCTGAGGAAAGCGAGGAAGAGCGAGTTCAATGTCTCATGGCTAACTCCATACATGAAGAAGATGACACTGAGGTATTTGACTTCAACTCATCTGACTTTACACAAGAGGAACTTATTCAGGCACTAAATGAGATGGTCACTGAGTATAAGAAGCTTTCTATATCATTCGAGGAAGCAAAAACAGAAAAAGCATGTCTCATTGATAAATCAAGGGAATCTAGCTGTTTACAGCAAAAAGAACTTGATGGTCTAAGGACTAAGCTAAATCTGTTAGCTACTGAGAATGATAATATGAAACGAATACTCCAAGCTACTTTATTTGAAAATCAAAAGTTGCTTAAAACAATCAATTCTTGGAATAAGGCTTCTGTCTCTTTGGATAAGATACATGAGAACCAGAAACAAGCAGGTGATAAAACCGGTCTTGGATATGGATCAAATGAATGTACTGGCTCAAAAGAAAATACTGAACCGTACTCTAGTGGGAATAATCCCAATGAGATGAGATTTGTTCAATCTAGTACGATATATGAACACACTGAACCAGATGCAGATGTTAAACAGCCAAGTCGCTATGGTAAAGGTAAGCATGAAGGACTAGGATATGTGAAACCTAAGATCCCAAGGAAAGAAGAGACATGGAATAAACCAAGATTGAATGAACAAAGAATGGGAAACCAAACTAAGTTCAAACAATCAAGGTTTGAACCAATTCAACTCAAGTATAGGAATCATCGGGTGACACATAACCAACACTTCAATTGTAAGCCTATTCAAAAACAATATAGACTGAATAACACAGATCAGAACTTCAAACAGTACACTTTAAAGCCTAGATCACACACAAATTCACATCGTGTACCTCGACCGACTCACTTTGTAAACACTCACACGAGTAAAATCGTTAGAGTAATTCAGGTGTGGGTTCCAAAAGGTCTAATCCAATTTGGACCCAAATAGATAAGGGTACCATGGTTGTACATTCTTCTTACAGGTACTATCAGTAAAATCAGTCGAGAAGAATAGTGCAACAGAAAGGTCAACGTGGTATCTTGATAGCGGATGTTCCAGACACATGACTTGAAACAAAGATTTACTATCCAATATCATGCATTACAAAGGGCCTAAGATTATTTTTGGTGATAACTCGAAGGGTAAGACCGTGGGTAAGGGTAAGATTACTCATGGTAACTTTATCATTAATGACGTATTGCTCGTTGATAACTTATGTTATAATCTGATCAGCATCAGTCAACTATGTGACAATGGTTATACTGTTGAATTTCTTAAACATTCTTGCATGATCAAATCTAGCAACGGTGATATTTTGCTAACCGGACTAAGAGAACAAAACACGTATAGGCTGAATTGGCAAAGTAAACAACCAATAGTTCCTACTTGTTTTGTTG
Source organism: Henckelia pumila (assembly GCF_033568475.1). Classification (NCBI taxonomy): domain Eukaryota; kingdom Viridiplantae; phylum Streptophyta; class Magnoliopsida; order Lamiales; family Gesneriaceae; genus Henckelia; species Henckelia pumila. The sequence continues at coordinate 100,734,510 of NC_133122.1, read as the reverse complement.
CTCAGAATGATAAGAAGTGGTTATGGCATAAACGGCTCAACCATTTAAATTTCAAGTCCATTAAGCATCTGAGTAAACATGAGTTGGTTCTTGGCTTGCCCAAAGGTGATTTTAAAATAGATAGAGTTTGCTCCGCTTGTCAGCAGGGCAAACAAGTGAGAGCCTCTTTTAAAAACAAAGGATGCTCATCTTCTTCCAAATGCTTGGATCTGTTACATATGGATCTATTTGGTCCTATACCAATCAAGAGCTTAGGGGGAATGAGATATACCTTAGTGATTGTGGATGATTACTCTCGGTTTACTTGGGTAATTTTCTTATCATCCAAAGATCAAACTGCTACTCACCTGATAAAAATTTTCAAAACGTATGCAAAATGAGAAACATACTGGGATAGACAGAATCAGGAGTGATAGAGGCACTGAGTTTTTAAACAAAACCCTTGAATCCTATCTAGATGACCAAGGCATCAAGCATGCGTTATCTGCTGCTCAAACCCCACAGCAAAACGGGGTTGCTGAACAAAGAAATCGAACTCTTAAGGAGGCAGCTAGAACTATGATTACTGATTCCAATGTATCTCTGATAAGTGCATCTTGTATGCATTAGTTTGTAGTGAAAATTTCTCGCAAGCGTATGAGTGTTAAGTTTTAATATAGTGATTAAATCAGATATTGATCCCTCAGGGAGTAAAATGAAAATATTTAGTACTTGTAATTAGAATAGTCTAAACTTTATCTAGAAAATCAAACTTTGAGAATTTTGCAATAAAATAAATAATCAGATGATTTTAGATAGCACGCACACAACTTTCAAGAATAATCAATCAGAGAAAAATGGTCTAGAGGTATAGATTTCACCTGGTTTCAACAACAATCAATCCTAAATAATTAATCTTCATGAATTTCAGTCAATTAATAGCCAAGAACCCTTAAGTTTATTATTTCCCTCTCCCGAGCAACAAATAATGTTTATCAACTACAATTCAATTCCAATATTCCTATTAAGAATTTACTTTCAGTGATCAATTCAAAACAATGTTCTTTTTAAAAGCTCTGTTAAAATCATACACTCTCCCGAGCTGTATAAATAATTAACAGTGTAGTTTCTAATGTCCTATTCAAAATCCCCTCTCCCGAGCAATGATTTCAAATAAATATTACAAATCAATTATTGATCAGATAATTGAAAAGACAATAAATTCTAGAAAAAACAATTAATCTAGAAGAAACTCAATTCAATAAAATCAAACATTCATGAAAACGTCTACACCAGGTTCCATCCGACCTCTAGACTATAAAAAAATTAGTTCATAATCAAATTCTGAATAAAACAATTCATATTCAAAAATCCAAACATATTCAGAATAAAATAAAAGTAAGAAATCAAATCCGTTGTCGACGCCGTGTCCGGATTATCAAACTCCGTCTTTGTTCTTCAAATAAGCTTCCAGAAATCCTCCAGAAATCCCACGATCAAATCTCTGATATTCTATATTGTTTGTTACGGCGGCTCTCTCCCTTTCTCAAGTCTGACAAAAATCCTTTTATAGCGTGCACAAAAGCCCACAAAATCAACCCCATAAAAATTTCCCGATTTAATAAAATTCCCAAAACACAGCGACGGGGCGGGCGCTCAAGTGAAGGCGCGGGCGCGCCTTTGTCTCGAAATCTCAATTCTTAAGTCTTCAGTAACTTAGTGCGATTGCTCTTGAATAGACGCTAACAACAAGCGCTAAAGATTGGCCCATTAAAGAAAGCCCTACATTATTTCTCAATCTCTGTACGTTCTTTTCTTCTTTCTTTTATTCTTTTCTTTTCTCTTTTCTCCAACTTTTTCTTCTTCTTCCACTAATTTTTACTTTTCAATTAATTTCTTCATAATTTCCTACGAACACAAAAACAACAAAACACAGCATAAATCAGCTCGAAACCAATAATTAACAATTAAAATCATATATAAATTAAGTGTATAAAATACACTTATCAAATACCCCCAAACTTAGACTTTTGCTAGTCCCGAGCAAAACTATTCAAAACAATTACTTCCAAAAACTCATTCTCCAAAAACCAACAAGAATAGTCAAGAAATATTATGGAGCAATGGCCTCTGCAATGATTTCAAAAATTTCAGATCCAATCTCATCCAACCTACTAACACTTGAAAGTTTCAGTCATAACAAAATAATCGCATAAACTCACAATCTCCGCAACTCACGTTCAAAACACCCTTATCCAAGTTCAATTCACACATTCATAGATCATGAGGACTTTTCAGGATAGAATAGGACCAAATATAAGATATTGAATCAAAAACACTCACAATTAGGTAAATTCAAAGAATAATAGTGTGTGCGTGTTTCGATCAAAATTCATAATCATTAAAAGCGTCAATCAACAGTCCATAGGCTAAATTCTTGCAACTCTTCTCCACTATATTGGGCAACTGAGACTCGGTCAATAGGACTTATTCAGCTTATAATGTAAGGCCTGGCTCATGGCTACACACAAAGGATAAGAATTCAAATAAGGAGTAATTAATATTTATGCTCTAATTTCGACTCCTTTTCTTGCACAACTTCACACTTTATTTTTCCACTTCATTGATTTTTCAATTTTTCTCACAACTTCTTTCAACTCTCTTTTACAACTTTTCCAACCACATTTTTTTTCTACTACCTCTTTTCATCTTTTCAATTCATCCACCACACCATTCCATAATTACAAATAAAAACTAGGAGCATATAACAATTTATTATTCAAATTACTCCCTTAAAGGTAGAAAATAGTGTATAAGCTATTCAGGTAGTCAATGTAAGACCTTAAAATAATGACGAATGGGGGTTTCATCACACGTTTACACGCATGCCATTCGATTTTCAATAAAGCTCAAACAAGGTACTAGGGATACATATAAAATAGGTAGCTTGAAAGGATAAAACGAATTCAGAAAAATTGCCTAAATCATTCCTAATCTCAGTTTTGCCCGTATTTCGCCTCGAAGAGTGTCCGAACTAGTTCTAGACAAGTCTCAATCCACAATTAATTCATACAAATATCAATCAGTGCAGAAAAGATAATCATCAGCAGTAAACGATGATTTTCACAAAAAAATTCAGATTTTCTCTTACCTCAATGTACTAATATACGTGTAAGCTCAAATAGGCAACTAAGGATAAATTTTTCAATGAAAATTAGGCCCAAAAATTCTAAATAATGCCTCAATCATATCTATGTCTGTACGTCTCAAAAATCAGATTCAAATATTAATCACAGAGTATATAGGAAATTGTTCATCTAATTGGTTCCATTTTTTCAAAAATATCTGTCAGATAGGTAGACAATCATGGATTTCAGTTATAGCACAAAAAATATTTTCATCAGCCATGCATCCATTTCTTTCTTGACTCCTTTTCAACTCAACTCAACTCAACAACAAAAATTTTATCTATGAAGCACACAATAAAATTCAACTACTCAACTAAATCATTGCACAAAATGATTCATCCCCCCAAACTTAATATAATCATTGTCCCTAATGATTAAAAACAATAAAAGAACAAGGGACTTATACCTTTGACACCGAGCATCAGGACTCGGCGTCATCATCATCTCCATGGAAAGAAGGTGCAGCATCAGCAATATCATTAGAAGACCACTGCAGAGGAGGTGGATAAGGCACAACAGTGGGCGGATAATTCTGGGCGAGAGCGGCAGTGAAGTCATGCATGTATGTCATATGTGCTTGCATCATCTTCCACTGCTTCTTCATCTGAGCAAGCACGGCCGTAGAATCATCACGAGTAGAATACTTAGTGGCCGGATGCGTCGATAAGGACATAGGTCCTTCCAAATGGGAAGGTGCTGGCTCAAAGTGTGGTAGTGGCTCAGAGGGCTGCAGTGGTTCTACTGCCTGTTCAGAAGTATTGGCTGCTTTCTTCTTCTTGTCCCGTCTCAGTGCACGAGTAATTCTTATAGAACCTTGAATTGGAAGAATCTGCTCCGTATCATCCCACAAAACACCAGCTAACCGGCAAAGTTGAGTAATCAAAGACGAGTGGGGTAAACTGATAGTCGAGGAACCCCTAACTGCAGCAATAATAGACTCCTGAATCACCCTCCCAGCATCAACAGATTTTCCAGTGACAATGCAGTACACAAGACCAGCTCTAACCTTAGTCACATCGGATGTATGCCCAGATGGCAAAATTCTGGCAGCCACAAACTCATGCCAATTATTCGCTTCTCTTCTAAGAAAGATGGATGGAAATGTAACAGCTTCATCCTTTGCATTCCTCTTCCATTCCGCCCCATCATGACACAAAGTCTGAATTACAATATTATCTGGATATGACTCATTCTTAAATACCTCATACTCATCATCTGAAATGTCCAAATCCGGCATTTCATAGAGACTGTTAATTGTACTCTTATCAAAAGGCACCAATTTTTCTCGAACTCGAACTTTCAGATTCACGTCTTTGACCATCAAATTTGCATAAAACTCATGAATCAATGATATAACAGCATCTGGTGAACTCCTAACAAATGTCTCCCAACCTCTTCTCTTAGCTTCAATTAAAGCCGGAGCATTACATTCTATCAAGCTCATTCCCCTTTCTTTGTGCATCCCTCTCTCCATTACATCAAAACAATACTCCTCTGCTGTGGCATTCCAAAATCTGTGTCTATCATATGAACCAGCAGAGGACGAAGAAATTGCACCCTTTCCTTTGGTTTTCGGTGGCATTGTAACTCAATAATTCAACTCAAATCAAATGCATCAAACAATGCACTAAACTCCAAACAATTCCAGCAACGTTCAAATACAACCCAAGCAATTCAACAAACACTTGGTAGGCACGAAGAAAATGATATAGAAATTCACTGCATCAAACGTACTCTACACCACAGCTCAGACAACCCAATAGCCTCAAATCACAACATTTATCACGGATCAAATGTAATAGAAAAAATTTCAGCTTTTGTACCATTCAAGAAGAAAATTTTCCAAATCCTCCAAATTCCCCTTTCTCGACAAGCGTAGAAGGAGCAAGAAAAATTGTGGGAATCTCAGCCTTGATATGAAGATAAAAATCCTAGAGATGGTGATATTTTGTTGAGTGGAAAATTTACAATGATCGTGACAGAATGTGAGATTTAGAGAGGGACTCGAAAGAGAGATCGTGATTTTTGAAGTCTGGGAGGAGCAGATGTAGTATGGGCTTTTAAATCTCATATGTTGCGCGATAGCGCTAAGTAGTGCGCCATTGAGATGCGCGATAGCGCTCGGGTTCGCGCGGTTGACGTAGCGCGATAGCGCTTGTGGGAGCAGTTGAGATGCGCGTTAGCGCTTTCTTAGGCGCAGTTGAGAGAGCGCGTTAGCGGTGATGGGCGTGCGGTTGGGGTAGGCGATAGAGCAAGGGATGGCGCTCTTTGTTGGCGCGTTAGCGCATGGGCGCGCCTCTAGTTCGCAAATCAATACCATTTTCTTTCAGGGAATGGCGCGGGCGCTCAGATTAATAGGGCGGGCACGCCGCTTGCTCGAATTTAAGATTTTTTTTGAGCCTGAAAAAAATAAAAAATTAAGAAAAATTAAGTTCAAAAATTGAAAATAAAAAAAAAACTTAAAACAGTTAAATAACAAAAATTAAATAAACTGAAAATAAAAGCAAATAAAATAAAATAAAAGAAAATGCTTGGGTTGACTCCCAAGTAGCGCTTGGTTTAAAGTCGTCAGCCCGAATTTCACCGGTGTTAGATCTTTTCTTTCTCTTTTACTCGCCAAATAAATTCCACAAACCGCCTTTTAAATTTTGCTTTTTTTTTCGTGGTCTTCTTTGTTGAACTCGACGCTGAAACCTCAATATCGGCTCTTTGACATCCCTCTAGTTTCATAATCGGCTCTATCAAGCACAATTTTTCAATAGGGGTGTTAGATGACTTCATGAATATATTAAAAATTACACTCTCACCATCCACACCCATCGACAACACACCCTTCTTCACCTCTATCTTGGCATCGGCAGTGGCCAAGAAAGGTCTCCCCAATATTAGGGGCATATTTGCATCCTCCTTCATATCTAACACAAAAAAATCCGCAGGAAAAATAAATTTATCTACTTTTACCAGAACATCTTCAATGATTCCAAACGGATATGTGATAGATCTATCAGCCAACTGCAACGCAATCATTGTGGGTTTTACCTTACCAAGTCCTAAGCTCCTGAAAACAGACAAAGGAATTAGATTAATGCTAGCTCCTAAATCGCAAAGTGCATTATTAAAATAAGAAGACCAATTGTGCAAGGAATAGTAAAACTCCCTGGATCGTTCAAATTTTGTGGCATCTTCTTTTGAAGCACGGCACTGCACTCTTCAGTTAAGCTCACCACCTCGTTCTCTAGCAGCCTCCTCTTCTTGGACATCACCTCTTTGATGAACCTTGCATAGTTTGGTATTTGTTCCAACGCATCAGCAAAGGGGATGTTGATGTGAATTTTCTTGAAAATCTCCATGAACTTGGAGAACTGCTCATCCAACGCTTTCTTCTTGAACCTTTGCGGGTAGGGAAGTGGAGGCTTGTACATCGGTTTCGGCTCCAGTTCAGGCTCCTTCTTCTTGACTTCCTTCTCTTCAACCGCAGGTTCTTGGACTTCAACTTCTTTTCCACTCCGCAACTCTATGGAATTGCACTGCTCTTTGGGATTTACCTCAGTGTTGCTCGGAAACTGGCCTCTGTTATTATCCTTCAGTGCATTCGCCAACTGCCCAATTCTAGTCTCCATGGATTGCAACACCGCGCCCATGTTGGCCATGTGCGTCTCCAAACTGTCAAGGCAAGACTCAGTTCTCGTCATCCTCTTACCTGATTTCTGCACAAAAGTACTAACCACATCCTCCAAAGATGGTTTACCATCACCCTTATTAGTATTGTTAGCATATGAAAAATTTTCATTATTCCGCAAATTAGGGTGAAAAGTATTGGGAATAGGATTACCTCTGTACGCTCCATAACTGATCCTTCAACTCCAATGGAATCTGCAACAGTGATCTTATTCAAAGAAGCTACCTGTGTAGTCAGTGCAGATAATTGGGCCGTGATAGATGTGAGAGGATCTACTGCATACACTCCAGCTGGTTTCTTGACTCCCACACGCTCAGATGGCCATTGAAAACTGTTTATCGTCATCTGTTCCAGCATATCATAGGCTTGAGCGGGGTCCTTTGCAAAAATAGTTCCTCCAGAAGCAGAATCGACATTCATCCTTGTAGGCGCATTTAGTCCGTTGTAAAACCACTCGATCTGTTCCCAATCTGCAAAATTGTGGTTAGGAAAACGTCTAAGTAATTCTTTGTACCTTTCCCACGCCTCGTAGAGCTGTTCAGTGTCTAGCTGCCGGAACGTGCTGATCTCTATCTTCAACTGGGTGGACTTGGCAGGTGGAAAATATTTAGCAAGAAATTTTTCTGTCATCCCCTCCCAAGTAGTGATGCTTCCAAGCGGCAGTGATTGCAACCAACTTCTGGCTTGATCCCTGAGAAAAAACGAAAACAAGCGTAAACGAATAATATCCTCAGGAACACCATTAAATTTTACCGTATCAGTAATTTCTAAAAATGTCCTGAGATGCAAGTGAGTATCAGCTGTGACACTCCCATTAAATTGGTTCGATTGAACCATGTTGATCAAGGCCGGCTTTAGCTCAAAATTATTGGCATTGATTGTTCCTCGAGCTATTCCAGAGTAGTGAGCCTGGATCGTCGGCCTGAAGTGATCTCAGATAAGCACCAGGGGAGCTTGATTCACATTCTCTTCAGCCATGTTATTAATTTCTTCTCTTCTCGCTCTTCTCAAAGCACGTGCAGTTCGTTCGATCTCCGGATCAAAAAGTAAAGAATTTGCACTTTGAGATCGTCGCATAAACTGCAATTAAAATTAAGAAGAATTTAATTAGTAACTTAAAATAAAATAAATAAAACTCTAAATTAAAATCTAGACTAATTGGTAACAAGACTAAAAAAAATCAAAAATTACCCCCCGGCAGCGGCGCCAAAAACTTGTAGTGAAAATTCCTCGCAAGCGTACGAGTGTTAAGTTTTAATATAGTGATTAAATCAGATATCGATCCCTCAGGGAGTAAAATGAAAATATTTAGTACTTGTAATTAGAATAGTCTAAACTTTATTAGAAAATCAAACTTTGAGAATTTTGCAATAAAATAAATAATCAGATGATTTTAGATAGCACGCACACAAATTTCAGGAATAATCAATCAGAGAAAAATGGTCTAGAGGTATAATTTCACCTGGTTTCAACAACAGTCAATCCTAAATAATTAATCTTCATGAATTTCAGTCAATTAATAGTCAAGAACCCTTAAGTTTATTATTTCCCTCTCCCGAGCAACAAATAATTTTTATCAACTACAATTCAATTCCAATATTCCTATTAAGAATTTACTTGCAGTGATCAATTCAAAACAATGTTCTTTTTAAAATCTCTGTTAAAATCATACACTCTCCCGAGCTGTATAAATAATTAACAGTGTAGTTTCTAATGTCCTATTCAAAATCCCCTCTCCCGAGCAATTATTTCAAATAAATATTATAAATCAATTATTGATCAGATAATTGAAAAGACAATCAATTCTAGAAAAAATAATTAATCTAGAAGAAACTCAATTCAATAAAATCAAACATTCATGAAAGCGTCTACACCAGGTTCCATCCGACCTCTAGACTATAAAAAATTAGTTCATAATCAAATTCTGAATAAAACAATTCATATTCAAAAATCCAAACATATTCAGAATAAAATAAAAGTAAGAAATCAAATCCGTCGTCGACGCCGTGTCCGGACTATCAAACTCCGTCTTTGTTCTTCAAATAAGCTCCCAGAAATCCTCCAGAAATCCCACGATCAACTCTCTGATATTCTGTAGTGCTTGTTACGGCGGCTCTCTCCCTTTCTCAAGTCTGACAAAAATCCTTTTATAGCATGCACAAAAGCCCACAAAATCAAGCCCATAAAAATTTCCCGATTTAATAAAATTCCCAAAACACAGCGACGGGGCGGGCGCTCAAGTGAAGGCGCGGGCACGCCTTTGTCTCGAAATCTCAATTCTTAAGTCTTCAGTAACTTAGTGCGATTGCTCTTGAATAGACGCTAACAACAAGCGCTAAAGATTGGCCCATTAAAGAAAGCCCAACACTATTTCTCAATCTCTGTACGTTCCTTTCTTCTTTCTTTTATTCTTTTCTTTTCTCTTTTCTCCAACTTTTTCTTCTTCTTCCACTAATTTTTACTTTTCAATTAATTTCTTCATAATTCCCTACGAACACAAAAACAACAAAACACAGCATAAATCTGCTCGAAACCAATAATTAACAATTAAAATCATATATAAATTAAGTGTATAAAATACACTTATCATAGTTCGTGATATTTTTTATGTTAATTCTGTGTGCATTCATATTATTTGGTGTGTTATTATGTGTTTTATTGCATTTGTGTGTATTTCACTCCTCGGGTTAATTTTGTAGGAAAATGAATTTTTGAAGAGTGAATTACGGAGCAGCTTTGTTAGAAAAATCATATTTAATTTTAGAGAGATCCAAATCCAATCTCTACTGTTCAGAATGAAGTTCAAGATGTTTTAAAGCTGCTGTCCAAATTTCAGGTCAATCCGACGGCTAGAACTCAAGATATGATTTTCAAATTAGTCGCTCGGAGCAGGTTGAAAGTTGCGCTGATGGTGAGTGTTGTTGCGCGATAGCACTTGAGTTTGGCGCTAGGAAGAGTGCAAATGCGCTAAGAAGCAATATGGAGTAAAGAACAGAGCTGCACTTGAGTTTGGCGCTCAAGGAAGGGCTATCGCACTACAAAGGAAGATTAGCCGCGCATGTGTGAGCGCTATCGCGCAAGATTCAGCAAATAAATAGCGCACGCGAGCGAGGGTAATAGCTCGCGCGAGCGCCACACAATTTTCCAGAGAATTGAGTAGGGGAATCGCGCACGAGCGTGATAATCCCAGGCGTGCGCGCGTGTCGCGAAGATTGAAATTTCCGAAAATTATTGTTGCGTCAGGAATTTAATTTTAAGGGATCTAAAATACTATAAATAGGAGTTTTCAATATTTTTGAAGGGTTCCCAATTCCAGTTCCGAATTTGAGCGGCAGATTTGCAGACTTGGGCGGCTACTGCTTGGGAGATTTCTTTTTCTTTTCTTTTATTTTATTTTCAATTCATGATTAAAACATTGTTTGAATTATGAATTTGATTCTTGAGTAGTTTTTATTAGATCAAGGCCACGTGATTAGGCCAGACAATTGATGTAGAAAACTCGTTTGTTTATTTGAGATTTTTAGACTTGATTCGAATTTATTGTTTATTGAATTTATATTTGTCTTGTGAATTTCCTGGCCAGTTATTTGATTGCATGTTAATTGATTCCAATTCAACAGATGAGGTTTCGATTTTGATCACTTCAATAATCAACATAGTGTAAAACTGACTAGAAATAGAATTCGGTTTCATTATGCGGTTTAGGTGTTTACTGAATTTTCACAGTTCGTCATGCATTCAAATTTGATTAGAATTACGAAAGATTAGTTCATCAATATTTTAATAGGTTTGATTGTTCTAGAAATAGTCCTTCGAACAAGTTAGGAAAATTCCCGTGAATTAAGATTAAGTCTGATGTTTTAGATTGACTGCTTGTTACATGAATTGTCTGGTACCTACGTGTGTCCTTGATCGAGCTTTTCCCAAATTTGATTTAAATCCAAAATTTTCCAGCTGAGTTTTAATTAATTTAATTTCAACTGCAATTCTTATTCATAGTTTAAAATCTGAAATCGCTATTTTTTATTAGTCTAGATTAAGCAAAAATAAATATATTTTGGTAGTCATAATTATACAGTCCCTGTGAGTTCGACATCTGGACCTTTGTCCATTATATTATAATTTGACCTGGTGCGCTTGCCAGTTGATTTTTAATCATACCGATTTAGCCGGTCAATCTCAAAGACTCTGGGCAGAGCAATTAACACAGCATGTTACACTCAAAACAGATCTATGATTAACAAGAGACACAACAAAACACCATATGAGATCTGGAATGGCACAAAACCTGATGTCTCGTATTTTAAAGTATTTGGTTGTGTTTGTTATATTCATGATAGAAAACATCGTCTGACAGCTTTTGATGCAAAAGCAGATGAAGGCATATTTGTTGGATTTTTCTCAGTCAGCCGAAATTACAAAGTGTTCAATAAAAGATCACTGACTATAGAGGAATCCATTCATGTTATTTTTGATGAAACTACTGTATGTGCAGAAAAATTTCAAACTGACATTCAAGATTTAGCCAGCAGGCTGAAATCAACCGTTCTACAGGATGAAAGTGATAGTGATGACCGTCCTAACACAAGAGATGAGCAAGCAGAAGAGATTATTCAACCCAATGAAGGAGGAGTAGATCACATCAATGACGAACAGATAATCGGAGAGGGTGCTATTGAAACTAACAACGCAATCAGGGATGAGGAAGACACACAAACAGGCGCAAATCCTCTCGGACCAAATCTTCGGTGGAATAAAAATCATCCACCTGATCTGGTCATCGGTAACCCTACGGCACCTATTCGTACACATAATCAACTGATTGATGAGTTATTGCATGCAGCTTTCATTTCACAGCTAGAGCCCAAACACATAGATGAAGCATTACCAGATGCTAGCTGGATTGAAGCAATGCAAGAAGAACTAAATCAATTCACTAGAAACAAAGTGTGGAATCTAGTCCCTCGACCGACAAATCAAAACATCATAGGCACCCTATGGGTGTTTCGCAACAAATTGAATGAGGATGGGACAGTGGTAAGAAATAAAGCCCGACTGGTTGCTCAAGGATTCAGACAAGAGGAAGGCATTGACTTTGACGAATCATTTGCTCCATTAGCAAGGCTTGAGGCTATCAAAATATTCCTTGTCTATGCTGCTTACAAAAACTTCAAAGTATATCAAATGGATGTCAAGTCAGCTTTTCTCAATGGTCTACTTCAAGAAGAAGTATATGTTGAACAACCACCAGGTTTTATCAACTCTTTAGCTCCTAATTTTGTTTTTAAGCTTGATAAAGCTCTTTATGGCTTAAAACAAGCACCGCGTGCATGTTATGATACGTTATCACAATTCCTATTAGATCATGTCTTTACTATAGGAACAGTCGATAAGACTCTTTTTAAGTTTGTTAAAGGAGATCACATTTTACTCGTTCAAATATATGTAGATGATATTATATTTAGATCAACTAATCCTTGTCTATGCGAGAAATTTTCTAAGAAGATGCAGGAACAGTTTGAAATGAGCATGATGGGAGAATTAAATTTCTTCCTCGGACTACAAGTCAAGCAGCTGGATAATGGAATCTTCATAAATCAAACTAAGTGCACCAAAGAACTTATCAAGAAGTTTGGTATGGAGAATTGCTATGACATTTCTACCCCTATGAGTGCTTCTATTAAACTTGACAAAGATGAAGCAGGAGCACCAGTTGAGGTAACTATGTATCGAGGTCTAATCGGTTCATTACTTTATCTTACGGCCAATAGACCAGATATTATGTTTGCAGTATGTTTGTGTGCAAGATTTCAAGCAGCACCCAAGAAATCGCATTATATCGCAGCCAAGAGGATTATTAAATATCTTAAAGGCACTACAAATGTGGGTCTTTGGTATTCCAAAGACTCAGAATTTAACCTTGTTGGCTATTCAGATGCAGATTATGCAGGTTGCAAGATTGACAGAAAAATCACTAGCGGATCGTGTCAATTTTTTGGAGATAGACTTATTTCATGGTTTAGTAAGAAGCAAACATCAATTGCCACCTCTACTGCTGAAGCAGAATATCTTGCAGCTGGCAGTTGCTGTGCTCAAATACTGTGGATACAACAACAGCTTAGGGACTATGGAATCAAGTCAAATGAAGCTCCTATATTTTGTGACAACACGAGTGCTATTGCTATAACACCCAAAAATTTTAAAACGTAAATCCGCATGCATAATTAGGAGAAATTAATTTTTTAATTAAGGGTTAAATGTATTTATGTGATATTATGTGATTTATTCATGATTTAATTTATTTTAGCATTTAACCCATAATTATGGAAATTCTAGATTTTTAAGGAATTTAATATTTTGATCGCGTAGACGGGACCGCGGACGGACGAGATACCAAAATTCTTAGCCAAAAATATTTTATGAGTTTTATGAGCCTTAAAATAATATTTTAAGGCATTTTGTCAAGAAAATTTTAGTATTTACTTATATATTTATTTAAGAATTGATTTTTGGCCAAAATAAGTCATTTTAATGACTTTTATTGATATTTAAAAATCCTTTAATATTATATTTCGGGATTTATTATTATATATCAGATTAGTAGGTATTTTTAAAAGTTTAAAATTTTATATTTATGTTATATTATCTACCTCATTAATTTATATTAGTTATTATCCTAAATTAATCCTAATTATCAAAAAAAAAACTAAAGCCTACCCTACCCTAAACTCAATCAGCCGACTCCATCCTTCTCTTCATTCTCTTCTTCACGTTTTCTTCAGATTTCACAATCGCCATAGCCGACCAAGCTTGATCTTCGTAGATTTTTGGTCCGTTCGTCGTCCCGGAGTCTCGTAAACGCATCAATCTCCATTCAAAGATTAAAAGGCATGTCTAAAACTTTTATTTGGCCACCATATAAGCTATTACTCTTGCATGATGTGTTTTATTTCAGATTTTTCATGGAAATTTCGAGTTTATGCATGTATGCCTTGTATTGATGCATGTTCTTGCTTGATTGGACATGACTCACGTTTTTGCCAAGCATGGTATGGTCCAGAGGCTGGGGCTCTGTCAAGGGGTGTCCTAGGGTGCCTTAGGGTCGAGTGGTTTGAGTGGTTTGAGCCAAGGTTGGTCTGAACCGAAACAATATCTTCTGGTTGCATAGAAGGTCGCAGTTTGAGCGGTTTTGGGAGAATGGTTCGTGTGCACTGTATAGGATGGGTTTGAGGGTGATTCCAATTGGGTTAGAACCCCAAGACATAGAGGAAGTTATCTCAGGTAGTTCTCTAGCCAGTGATGGTCGGATTTTGGAGGCCGAACTGCTGGAAGTCCGGCGTCGCGCGCAGTGCGCGAGCAGAAATTAGGCAGATTTTGTTTTGGTTCGTTCTCCTTCGTTAGGACTCCGTTTGGGCTGGTTTTTAGCTTTCTGGAAACTTTTTGAAGTCTTCTAGGTGTAGGTGGTGGTGCTCTGGCCATTTGGTGGCCGGAGTAGGGCGGCCAATGCCTCTGAACAGAAGCTGGTCGCAGCCGAGAGTAAGGAACAAGAGGGAAACGGGTTTAGGGTTTTGGGCAGGTCCGGGTCGGGTCTTGGGGCCTGGATCGGGTCTGGTAATTTGTGGGTTGGTTCAGGTCGGTCCGGGTCCGGGTTAGGTGGGCCGGGCTTGGGTATTTTTAATTTTTAAGTGTTTAAGGTTTTAATTGGTTTTTGGGCCAATTAATTAGAAATAAAATTATTTGGGCTTCGAAATAATTTTATTTTGGGCTTTAAATAATTTATTTAAGTTAGCCCAATGATTTTTATGGGCTTGGGAGCCCATGAGAATTTTTGGGTCAGTCAGAGGATTTTTGGGCCAGTCTAGTGTCTTATTGGGTTTATTTAAGTTAATGGACTTAAATATTTTTATTTAGGCCCAGTTAAGTTTAGTTAAGTTATTTGGGCTAAAATATGATAATTGGGCTCTTATTTAAGTTTAATGGGCTTAGAGTGAGTGACCAGCAGTCTGGACCAACCCATGAAAAATAACTAAGTCCGGAATATATATTTAATTATTTTTATGCATGAAGTTTATATTTGAAGTATAAGTATATTTAATATGAAAAAAATTAATTAAATATATATTACGGACAAATTTTCAGTGCATGCATTCATGAAATTTTATATGATATGATTATGATTATGTATGAGTTGAGCAAAAATATTTTCTTGATGAAAATTGAAGTAGTGTGACATAAGGGTGGTTATCCACCATATGATATATGATTTATGAGGTAGTTTACTACCATAGGAGGTGATTTATCACCGCCACGTACGTTGGTTCATGAGACTGATCAGTCGGCACAGATAAGCGTCACACTTACGGATAGGACCATAGACTGTTTCAAAAATACCCTGCTCAACTATGTTATGTATGATGAAGAAAGATGATGTTTATGCTTAAAATTTATGTTTCAGCATTTATGTTATGAAATAAAATGTTTTCATGCATGCTCATGTATCATGTATATGTATTAGTATGATTATGTGATGCATTATTTTAAACCTTGATATTCAAGTTTAGACATGTTGAGCCCCTAGGCTCACTACGCTTATATGGTGCAGGTGAGTCAGATGATACTTATGTAGCTCCTACCGGTGGTGAGGATGTATGAGCTCACGAAACAGTGGCCCCGTGACCGTTGCAGTTTTTAGATGATGTTTTAAGATACATTTATTTTTATGACGTTGAGTTTTTAAAACAAGTTGCATATTTCTATTTTATTATTTCCCCATATGAGAGTTTCAAACATGTATTATTTACTATTTTTGTTTCATGCATGAAACCCTTTTTAATTATTTATTTGTTTATTTTTATTTAAGTTATTACTAAGAAGTAGTATTTTAATTGCTACGTGTAGCAGTAATTGATCTTAAATATGATACATATATGTATGGGCATATATGTATTGTTATTATTAAAAAAAAATTCCGCATTTAAGTTTTAAGAAGGTCTAGATGTTTCAATTGGTATCAAAGCACGGTCCTTGGAGGATGTTCATCTGCCACGTGAAGCTCAGAAATCTCACTATCGATCTGTAAGTTTTAAATTTTTTTGTTATGATCTATAAGGAGCATATGTAATGATTTAAGATTTCTTGTTAGCAAAGTTTTAAAATACTTAGTTATGTCTTGCGATTTACGTGAAGAATATGTGGTGATGCAGTATGCCCCAAGACATGTTATACGACAGGTTGACCTCAAGGAATTTTGAATTTGGAAATTTGGTTTTATTTTGTTGAAACTAAGTTTGATATTTATGTTGTCACTTGAATTTTTTTGTAGTAACTTATTGATTTTAAGTTAGAATGATTTCATTGGTAAATTATTGGGTTGGTGATGGTAAGAGGTAGCGGGCCTATCAAGAAATTTTTTTTATGAAGGTGTAGCGATAAATAGAACAATAAAGGTAAATTCCAATAAGAGGCATTAAGTTTTTGTGATAGCAATAGAATTATTGCTTGAGGCAAGAGTAGGATTCCTCGCAAGAATGATTAATCGAGGGTTGTATAATTTTCTTCTTTGGTGAATTTAAAATGTTACTTTATAGAGTCTGGTATATATTTTTGGGAATTAAGTTTGCATGTGTCAAATTATGCTAGTGGGTTCACAGATATTATATTGTCATTCATTTAACTATTAAGGTTTTTCCCTTGACGAAGAAGTCATGATTTTTTTTTTTGGAGATGACACTGGTACCATAAGGTTATAGTTTGATGGTTTGTGGTTTTAAGTTTGTACTCTTAATTATATGAGGTATAAATTGATGATAAGTATGTTTTGTATTAGATTCTTGAATCTTTGAGAATAAAAAAATAATCGTGGAGTTAGTTTGATAAAGAATTGGGTAATCTTTGATAAGAATTAAGGGTTCGCATGGTTGGTGTTACCAAGTAAGCTGTATTGGGTTTGACGTTCAAGTCACTACGTTTAAATAAATAGATTTGGGAACTTGTCAGCCTGACTTATAGATATTGTGATGACTGAATGATGAAGGTGTAAATTTTTATAGGCTTGTGTAATTGGTCAGGTGTGGCATAACACTTGTTATAAAATTTTGGTTTCGATGTCAAGTGTAATATAAGCTTTAGATATGACCTAAGAGTTGACGATATATATATATATTTTATGGAGTGAGTTCTTTGTTAAGAGTTGAGTCATTTGAGAATTTGGGTTGTTGGTTCTACGCTTGTATGGGTAGTTGAAGCACTTGGAATAATCACGAGTCAGCGTAATGACTTGATATTATAACTGTTATCTCGATACTTTCGTTTTATGTTGGGGTTAATTGTATATAAGTATTTGTATGGATGTTCTTTCAATATCCTTGAGTTGTATAAACTTGAATTATTGGGTCATGTTATAGGAGTGTCTCCACCAAGATTTTTGGGATGCATGAGCAAAAAGGTACTGGTTGTGATTTGACTATACATGGGACCAACATGTATTACTTGTGAGCGAATTATTCAGTTTATTAGGTAATTGACTTAGTATTTTGATTTTGAGGAGTTCAGATTCCATGGAATATAAATAGAGGAAACTAGGAAATGATATGGAATTAACTATTGAATGTTATATTATTATGCTATTTAGAGATGATGACATGTAAATACTATTCGGGGAATTTCACTTCTCCAATAGGAGAATCTAAGTGTCTTAAGTCTAAACTAACCACAGAATTAGAATTCATATATTTTAAGCATATTCCTGACGTTAGGAGAATTTATGTTGTGCATGACGTTTGACACTAAATTCACTTTTTGGGTTTCATGGATTTATAGCACTCGAGATTTAAGATTTTCAAGTGTTCGATAGTTGAAAGTGTAGTGGTAAATGGATAAGTTGAAGAAAATTGCGATGAATGGTAGATGTTTGACTCAAAGATGTTTAACTTGTTATAGAAGGCTAGTGTGTGGATAAGCTTTACAAGTTGAATTTATTGGGGTTGATATTGTAATCATATGCTTTAATAAGTAAATTTGGGAACAAAAGTTCGGCTCACGAATGTTGGAGGATTGATAAGTAGAGTGTATAAGCATATAAAATCAGTCAAGTTTTGGCATATTGTGATTTTTGTGTTTAGGAAAAATGATTAGTAAAGTTAATATTTTGTTTATCAGAGTACGCAGCAGAAGCATGACTTTTGGGATACTGAAACTTGGGAACTAGATGGGTGATCGTGGATAGACTCACCAAGTCAGCTCATTTCTTGCCGGTGAGGACTACTTACTCGTTGACACAGTATGCAGAGCTTTATATCAAGGAGATTGTTAGACTGCATGGCATACCGGTGTCGATAATATCAGACAGGGATCCGAGATTTACATCTTCTTTCTGGAAGAGTTAGCATTGGGGACTAGATTATTATTCAGTACAACGTTCTATCCCCAGACAGATGGTCAGTCTGAGAGAGTGATCCTGGTTCTTGAGGATCTACTGAGAGCTTGTGTCATCGATTTTCAGGGCTCTTGGGAGACTAGATTGTCGTTGGTGGAGTTTACCTATAGCAACGGCTTTCAGGCATCTATAGGTATGGCTTCTTATGCAGCTCTCTACGGAGGAGATGCAGATCTCCCGTGCATTGGGATGAGGTTGGCGAGAGGATTCTACTTGATCCCGAGATTGTACAGCAGACTGCAGACATTGTGATTCAGATTCGGAATCGTATGAGGACTGCTCAGAGTCGTCAGAAGAGTTATGCTGATACTCGACGACGGGATCTCGAATTTGCTGTTGGCGATCATGTGTTTCTGAAGATATCACCTATGAAAGGGGTGATGAGATTTGATCGAAGAGGTAAGCTGAATCCGATGTATATTGTGCCTTTTGAGATCTTGGAGAGAGTTGGCACGTTGGCCTACCGTTTGGCTTTACCACCAGGACTTTCAGCAGTGCACAACGTCTTCCATGTATCCATGCTTCGGAGATACGTCTCGAATCCGGCGCATGTACTAGATTACGAGCCTTTGCGGTTAGCACCGGATCTAGTATTTGAGGAGAGGCCTGTTCAGATCTTAGCCAGGGAGGAGCGGAGACTGAGGACGCGGGTCATACCAATGGTCAAAGTCCAGTGGTTGAATCACTCCGAGGAGGAGACCGAGGCAGACATGAGAACCCGCTACCCAGAGCTATTCGGGTAAGTACTTTAATTTCGAGGACGAAATTCAATTTAAGGGGGAGAGAATTGTAACACCCGAAAATTTTAAAACGTAAATCCGCATGCATAATTAGGAGAAATTAATTTTTTAATTAAGGGTTAAATGTATTTATGTGATATTATGTGATTTATATGCATGATTTAATTTATTTTAGCATTTAATCCATAATTATGAAAATTCTAGATTTTTAAGGAATTTAATATTTTGATCGCGTAGACGGGACCGCGAACGGACGAGATACCAAAATTCTTAGCCAAAAATATTTTATGAGTTTTATGAGCCTTAAAATAATATTTTAAGGCATTTTGTCAAGAAAATTTTAGTATTTACTTGTATATTTATTTAAAAATTGATTTTTGCCCAAAATAAGTCATTTTAATGACTTTTATTGATCTTTAAAAATCCTTTAATATTATATTTCGGGATTTATTATTATATATCAGATTAGTAGGTATTTTTAAAAGTTTAAAATATTATATTTATGTTATATTATCTACCTCATTAATTTATATTAGTTATTATCCTAAATTAATCCTAATTATCAAAATTTAAAAAACTAAAGCCTACCCTACCCTAAACTCAATCAGCCGACTCCATCCTTCTCTCCATTCTCTTCTTCACGTTTTCTTCAGATTTCACAATCGCCATAGACGACCAAGCTTGATCTTCGTAGATTTTTGGTTCGTTCTTCGTCCCGGAGTCTCGTAAACGCATCAATCTCCATTCAAAGATTAAAAGGCATGTTTAAAACTTTTATTTGGCCACCATATAAGCTATTACTCTTGCATGATGTGTTTTATTTCAGATTTTTCATGAAAATTTTGAGTTTATGCATGTATGCCTTGTATTGATACATGTTCTTGCTTGATTGGTCATGACTCATGTTTTTGCCATGCATGGTATGGTCCAGAGGCTGGGGCTCGGTCAAGGGGTGTCCTAGGGTGCCTTAGGGTCGAGTGGTTTGAGTGGTTTGAGCCAAGGTTGGTCTGAACCGAAAAAATATCTTCTGGTTGCATAGAAGGTCGCAGTTTGAGCGGTTTTGGGAGAATGGTTCGCGTGCACTGTATAGGACGGGTTTGAGGGTGATTCAAATTGGGTTAGAACCCCAAGACATAGAGGAAGTTATCTCAGGTAGTTCTCTAGCCAGTGATGGTCGGATTTGGGCGGCTGAATGGCCGGAAGTCCGGCATCGCGCGCAGTGCGCGAGCAGAAATTAGGCAGATTTTGTTTTGGTTCGTTCGCCTTCGTTAGAACTCCGTTTGGGCTGGTTTTTAGCTTTCTGGAAACGTCTTGAAGTCTTCTAGGTGTAGGTGGTGGTGCTCTGGCCATTTGGTGGCCGGAGTATGGCGGCCGATGCCTCTGAACAGAAGCTAGTCGCAGCCGAGAGTAAGGAACAAGAGGGAAACGGGTTTAGGGTTTTGGGCAGGTCCGGGTCGGGTCTTGGTGCCTAGATCGGGTCTGGTAATTTGTGGGTTGGTTTAGGTCGGTCCGGGTCCTGGTTAGGTGGGCCGGGCTTGAGTATTTTTAATTTTTAAGTGTTTAAGGTTTTAATTGGTTTTTGGGCCAATTAATTAGAAATAAAATTATTTGGCTTTATTTTGTGCTTTAAATAATTTATTTAAGTTAGCCCAATGATTTTTGAGTCAATTATGAATAAATCCCCAAACCCAAACCTTTCTTTCTCCCAACTCCCTCCCTTAAAGATTCTTTCTTTGCACTCCCTAAGGACCACAAAACTTGATTATTTTAATATTTAATTCTTGTACTCAATATGGGTTGTTTTGTGCTTAGATCTGAAGGTTTTATACTTATATCTAAAGATCTCTGTGCTTATATCTCATGTTTTAATGCTTATTTTGGAACAAATAATTATGTGCAAAAAATGGTATCAGAGCTTTAGGTTAAATATTTAGACTTAATATTATTCGTTAACTCATACTTTTCTTTGTTGAGGAGAAGATTTTTTACAAAAGATGACTTCAAACGAAGGTTTGAATCAAGAGGATTTTATTTATATGAAATCCTATAAACAAGTTAATCTGTTCACAATAGATTACTTACGACAGAAAGATGATTTCTAACTCTCAATTTTTAGAAATTACCCCAGATTCCTCTAAACTCTCCGGAGATCTTAGAGAAATTCAAAAGACGGTACAATATTACAGCAATCAGCTGTATGAAATACCTTGACAGATTGAAGGAATCCTTAAGAAACAAGAAGAAATTCTTGTAACCCTAAAGGATCTTCAAACTAAAATCACAAATATAGAACAAACTTCAGGTTCTAGAAAAGGAAATACAGGAGGAAGGTTACCACTCTCGTTTGGTACCGAACCGTTGTTACATCAGAAAGGTAAAACCAAAATGGTTTAAAAACCTTTAACTGATGATGAAAGGATGATTAATCTTATAAAAGCAGTATCAGAGAAAAACACTATCTGATGACTACTTTAGAGAGATTAAATCTCGAGGACCTACAAGATCTCGCGGATTCTTTTGCGAATCTCAAAGTAGTAGATCTAAAAATGAAACTCCCTTGAGGGCGAAAAACCCATAGGGAATCCCCCAAGATATGCGGGTAAAACAAAAGAACCACATAGTGAGTTTCAGGTTGGAGAAAATTCACATCCAGCAGGAACCAGATCAAGAAGGAGTAAAATCCCACTCCATCAAACTCTTTACGGAAAAACTGTTTTAGATCCAATACATCCTTACGGGGTTATGTTAAACCTTGATGTTTTGGACTTAAAAAATAGAGAAGATCTTATAGATGATTGGACGTCAGCTATGAGAATTGCAGCAAGGACATTTGATAGGAGTCTTTTTTATGTGTTTTTATTGCTTGTTTTGTGTTTGTTTTGCATTCGTTTCGTTTACATATTGTCCGTTCTTTTCCATTCTTGTTCTTTATATTGTTTTATTATGTTCGTATTCACTCCTCTGGTTTATCTATTTTTATGGCAGGAAATCACCAAGAAATGCCGATACTTGATGGGAAGGTGATGCACAGTAGAGGCCATGCAGATAGAACAAGAAGAAAGGCAAAATTCTGGAAAAGAAGAAGGGCGCGCGGGCGGCCAATATCTATCGCGGGCGCATACACGGTTGAGAAAAACAATAGGTTGGAACTTTAGGAGGCGCCCGAGCGGCCATATTCTACCGCGCGGGCGCGGTCACGTATTTTTGAGACAGTAGTGCAAGGAATTTCGAGGCGCCCGAGCGGCCAATTTCTACCGCTCGGGCGCGGCGCGCAGTTTTTATTTTTTTTTATTATTTTGAGAGTTTATTTCGGAGAGGATTCTGGGGAACTATAAATACAATTATTTCTTTAGTTTTTGAGGGTTACACGGGACGCATATCAGAAGACTACCGGCGGCTGAACGCTTGAGATTTCTCTTCTCCATTGGGAGTTTTTCCTTTTCTTCTTCTTCTGAATTTTTATGTTGAACATCTTGGAGATTGAATTTTTGTAATGAATTCTAGTAGCTAAACTATTATTTTGTTGGAATAGAGGGGATCCTAATCCCAAAACACTGTAGTGTGATTGAATCACCGGACGTATTGGGAATTGATTTATGTTTATAATTGATTTTATCATGTATTTCTTTCTATGTTGATGATTAGCTACCCTTAACATAGATTCGTAAATTATGAATTGCTGTCGAGAGATAGGTTTATAATTAGGACGAATGATATAATCCATGGACTTAAAATATGCATAGAGATATGGTATTTAGTACATGTTGATAGCCATAGACCACCAGGTTGAAAGTTCATAGAAAGCAAAGCAATCAGTCGTGATAAATAATTAGAGAGATTTAATTACTTCACTGATTTGCTTAGTTTGGCATCACCTCGAGAGAGAGTGTCAATGTTATAGGAACTTCTGTTAAATTTATAAGAATAAATTAAGTTCCAATCGTCCAGTTCAATTAGGGAAAAGGTGAACCGAAATTCCAACAAAATCATTTTGAATTGTTATTCTTCACTCTGAGATTTGTTGGCTTGGTTGTGAAATTTAAGTTTATTTATATTGAGTTTTAATTTTAGATGTTAGTTAATTCACAAATCACTTTTTCGATACTTTGTGTAGTTAAAAATTGAAAAGACAAATTATTTTTGTTAGTCCCTGAGGACGATACTCGTACTCAGTACATTATATTATAACTTGAATCGTGCACTTGCGATTTATTCGAGCTTAATTGATAGATATATTTACGTTGATTTTTCATGGTAGTATTTGCTCGATCAAGTTTTTGGCGCCGTTGCCGGGGACTAAATAGATTTTAATTTGTTTGATTTGATTTTTCTCTATTACAATTTTAATCATTCTTTTCCATCTGTGGACTGCAGGATTCTCTTGCAGTACATGCAACACTCACCTGAAGGACTATTGCCTTTTGATCCAGAAATCGACAGAACCTTTCACAGAAGAAGAAGGCAACAGCAGCAAGAAATGAAAGGAGAACACGAACAAGAACCACCAGTTTACAGATCCATGATGGATCTTGCCTTACCAAATATTGAAGGTGCTCGACCAAGCATTATCCGGCCAACTGTAGCAGCGAATCACTTTGAGATAAAGCCGGAGATTTTTCAAATGGTTCAAAACACGCTTCAATTTGGTGGAAGTGTCATTGATGAACCCTATGTGCATCTCACAAATTTTTTAGAAATTTGTGATACATTCAAGATACAGGGAGTTTCAGATGACGCTATTCGTTTGCGTTTATTTCCTTTTTCACTACGAGACAAGGCGAAAGCATGGCTAACGAATTTACCTGCAGGTTCCATCATAACTTGGGATGATCTGGCTAAAGCTTTCCTCACCAAATACTTCCCACCATCGAAGTCAATGAAGCTGAGAGCGGACATCACAACTTTTTTCCAAGGTGAACAGGAAACATTTTATGAAGCATGGGAACGCTACAAGGATCTACTGAGGAGATGTCCACACCACCAATTACCAGACGGTCTTGTGGTACAAACTTTTTACTATGGACTTTCTCATTCAAATCGTACCATGTTAGATGCAGCTGCAGGTGGGAATTTACTGCAAAAGTCGTCGGAGGATGGTTATGAATTAATCGAGGAAATGGCAACCAGTGGCTATCATCCACAATCTGAAAGAAGTGGGGCCCGAAAATCAACTGGAATTCATCAAGTTGAAGCAGTCACATCTGTGGCTGCTCAACTTGAAGTCATGAACAAAAGGATCGAGGAACTGAGTGTAGGACATTCGGCAATGCGAGTGCAAGAAGTATGGTGTGAAAAATGTGGTGCAGAGCATTTCACGAAAGACTGTCAAACATTCTCTCAACCAGGGGAGTTATGGCAAGCCACATGGGAAATCAGAATCGCCCCAGGAATGACCCATTTTCGAATTCATACAATCCAGGGTGGAGACAACATCCGAATTTTTCATGGGGTGGACAGAATAATAAGCCGTATGGAAATCAGAATTACAGCAGGCATCCTCAAGTGGAGAAATCAAGCTTGGAGCAGATGATGCAGAAATTTATATCATCTACTGAAACCCGTATGCAGAATCAAGATGCATCAATCAAAAATCTGGAGAATCAAATAGGTCAATTGGCCAAATCAATTTCCAACAGAGATCAGGGTACTTTGCCAAGCGACATTGAGAAGAATCCGAAGGAACAGGTGAAAGCAATTGAATTAAGGAGTGGAAAGACGGTCGAGCCTGAACAAAAAACCGAGAAAGAGCCCGAAATGGGTACATCAAAAAAAACTTCAGGTAAGTCATCTATCTCAACACCCCCACCCACTTCACAATCAAAAATTGTTGTGCCACCACCTTTTCCTACAGCTCTTAAGAAGGCCAAGCTAGACTCTCAGTTTGGTAAATTTTTAGAAGTGTTCAAGAAATTGAACATCAATATACCCTTCGCCGATGCATTGATGCAAATGCCAAGCTATGCGAAATTCTTGAAGGAAATCCTCTCTAACAAGAGGAAATTGGAGGAGCATGCAATGATAAGTCTGACAGAAAATTGCTCGGCACTGGTGCAGAACAAAATCACACAAAAGAAAAAGGATCCAAGGAGTTTCTCTATCCCTTGTGTAATTAATGATGTTCAGTTTCATAAGGCTTTGTGTGATTTGGGTGCAAGTATAAATTTAATGCCTTACTCTGTTTTCAGGAAACTGTGCTTGGGAGAACCAAAGTCCACCAGAATGTCTTTACAACTGGCGGACAGGTCCATCAAATATCCACGGGGGATTATCGAGGACGTGCTTGTGAAAGTGGACAAATTCATCTTCCCCGTGGACTTCGTGGTGTTAGATATGGAAGAAGATCTGGACATGCCACTCATCTTGGGAAGACCTTTCCTGGCAACAGGAAAAGAACTTATAGATGTCCAGAAGGGAGAGCTGTTGTTGAGAGTGGGAGAGGAGAAAATTTCTTTTGACGTTTTTAATGCTTTGAAATTTTCTCAGAATAATGAAGAATGTTTTCAGTTAGATGTAGTAGACTCACTCTTATTTGATTATGTGCAGGATAATTTTCAGGAACCGTTAGAGGCTGCACTTGTATCTGAACAATTGGGCGACCTCAGTGACGGAGTAGAAGAGATGACCGCATACTTGAATGACAACCAGTCATGGAGAAGAGGTGGAAAGCTTAGACTTGAAGACCTTGGTGACCGGAAGGATTTAGTTCTTCAGAAACCAAGCATTGATTAAATTCTAGAAAGATTGGCTGGGTATGAATTTTACTGTTTTTTAGATGGGTACTCAGGATACAATCAAATAGCGATTGCACCTGAAGACCAGGATAAAACGACTTTTACCTGCCCATATGGTACATTTGCCTACAGACGTATGCCTTTCGGATTATGTAACGCTCCTGCTACTTTTCAGAGATGTATGACTGCTATTTTTCATGATATGGTCGAGAATTTTCTAGAAATTTTCATGGATGATTTTTCTATTTTCGGTCAATCTTTTGATGCATGTCTGCATAACTTAAATTCTGTGTTGATGAGATGCGAGGAGACCAATTTGGTGCTTAACTGGGAGAAGTGTCATTTCATGGTGATAGAAGGTATAGTGTTAGGTCACAGAATTTCTGAGCAGGGGATCGAGGTAGACAAGGCTAAAGTGCACGTTATTCAAAATCTGTCTCCACCTACGACAGTAAAGGGAGTTAGAAGTTTCCTCGGACATGCTGGTTTTTATCGGCGGTTTATTAAAGACTTTTCAAAAATTGCCAAACCTCTGTCCTCTTTGCTCATGAAAGATGCCCCTTTTGATTTTAATTCGAATTGTTTGCAGACCTTTGAGGTGTTGAGAGAAAGACTGGTGACTGCGCCAGTATTGACATCACCGAACTGGGAGCTTCCATTTGAAGTAATGTGCGATGCTAGTGATTCTGCTGTTGGTTCGGTACTTGGCCAACGAATAGACAAGCTATTCCGAACCATCTACTACGCTAGTAAGACTCTTAATGAAGCTCAGCTCAATTATGCCACAACTGAAAAAGAGTTGCTAGCTGTAGTATTTGCACTAGATAAATTTCATTCGTACCTTGTGCTTTCAAAAATCACAGTCTACACAGATCACTCTGCTATTAAACACCTGTTGGCAAAGAAAGATGCGAAACCTAGACTGATTAGGTGGATCTTTCTTTTGCAAGAATTTGATTTAGAGATCAAGGATAAGAAAGGTGTTGAAAATGTAGTAGCTGACCATCTGTCTAGATTAGAATGCATTACTGATGATGCACAAAATGAAGTAAAGGATATAGATGATTGGTTCCCTGATGAAAAACTTTTCGCCATAGAGAGTTCACCATGGTATGCACATTTTGCTAATTTTCTGGTCACAAGCACACTCCCACATAATCTATCATTCCATCAGAAGAAAAAAATTTTATCGGATGTCAAGCACTATTTTTGGGAGGAACCATTTTTGTTTAAAATATGTGCTGACTCAATGATTCGGAGATGTGTGGCGAAAGGAGAAATGCAAAGCATCCTCAGTCATTGTCATGATCATGAGGTAGGTGGCCATACTAGGCCAATCAAAACTGCAGCGAAGGTACTGGAATGTGGGTTCTATTGGCCCGACCTTTTTAAGGATGCGCGCTGGTATGTTTTAGCTTGTGATAGATGTCAGCGGACATGTAATATCTCTAACCGAAATGAAATGCCTATGAATAATATCATTGAGTGTGAGATATTTGATGTTTGGAGAATCGACTTTATGGGACCATTTCCACCTTCTTTGACAAAAAAATACATTTTGGTCGCAGTCGATTATGTTTTAAAATGGGTAGAGGCTGAAGCTTTTGCAACAAATGATGCACAGGTTGTACTAAAATTTTTGAAGAAAAATATTTTTAATCAGTTTGGTACACCCCGTGCAATCATTAGTGATGGTGGCACCCACTTTTGCAATAAACTTTTTGACAAACTTTTAAAGAAATATGGTGTCAAGCATAAGGTATCTACCCCATATCATCCCCAGACCAGTGGCCAAGTGGAAGTGTCCAATCGAGAGATCAAACAGATCCTGGAGAAAAGTGTGAGTACTAATCGGAAGGATTGGGCACTTCGACTTGATGATGCCTTATGGGCCTATAGGACGGCATTTAAAACCCCTATCGGCACTTTCCCTTATAGATTATTATTTGGAAAGGCATGCCATTTACCTGTTGAATTAGAGAATAGAGAATTTTGGGCTATTAAGACTCTAAACTATGAATTTGCTGCTGCAGGTGAAAAAAGATTGTTGGAGCTCAATCAACTGGAAGAATTCCGCGACAATGCATATGACATGGCGGTTTCATACAAGGAACGGACAAAGAGAATACATGATAGGCGTATTCGTCAGCGGGAATTCAAGGAAAGAGAGGCCGTGTTGCTGTTCAACTCCCGGTTAAGACTATTTCCCGGGAAACTGAAGTCTAAATGGTCTGGGCCCTATAAGATCACCAGGGTGTATCCATCAGGGGCCATAGAGATCAAAGATGCCCGCAACGAGTCGTTCACGGTCAATGCTCAAAGGTTAAAACACTATGTGGGGGGTGATGTGGATTCCACGCCAGTCATCACCACATTGACTGACCAAGACTAGTTTGGGGAGGGTGAAAAGTCAAGCTCTCGACTTTAAATTGAGAACTACATTCTACTTTCCCTTTTTATTTATTCGCGTTTTTTTTGTTCATTTTAGTTCAAGTGTAGAATTTTTAGTTAATTTCCTGTCTTTCTCGAGTTGAGTTCTCTGTTAAAAATTTTTTGAAAAAAAAGGGGGTGCGCTCGCGCGGCAGTTTTCTGCCGCCCGCGCACCCAACCCTCTGTCATAATTTTTTTAAAAAAGGGGGTGCGCTCGCGAGGCAGTTTTCTGCCGCCCGCGCACCCAACCCTCTGTCATAATTTTTTTAAAAAAAGGGGTGTGCGCCCGCGCGGCACTTTTCTACCGCGCGGGCGCCTCGAGAAAAATCAGAAATTTAAAACACCTGATTCCTTTTTCCCTTCTTTATTTTCTCTCTTTCCTTTCTCTCTAACCCTAATTCCCTCACAGCCGCCATCTCCCTCACTCTCAATTTCTTCTTCTTTTCTCAATTTCGTAGGTAATTCACTCGAGTTCTCACATCTCTCGACATGGCGCCAAAGAAACAGAAGATTGCCACCTCTAGGGCCAACCCATCCCACTTAATAGATGGGAAATTTATTTCTGAAGAAGCAAAGGCACGTTATGAGGAAGCCAAGGACGCTAGGAATCCCATTCCCGAGCGAGGAATTGATCTTTCTGAAAACCGCACCGCCTCCCTTGGCATCGTAGCTCGAGGATGGGCCGAATTTTGCCGCCAACCTGTCGCGGCATTAGTCCCCTTGGTCCGTGAATTTTACGCCAACGCCGCCGAGCGTACCGATAGCACTACCTTCGTGCGGGGTAAGATGGTTTCTTTTACTCCCGCTGCTATTAATGCGTTATTGCAAACTCCGGAAGTAGATGATAGCCAATTTCAGGCTTTTAAGGCCAATACGGATTATAATGAAATTTCGAATGAGTTGTGCAATGAAGCTAATGTGTGGAAGGATTCGGGGAAGTTCATATCTTTTAAGGAGAAAAATTTGCGGCTGGAACCGGCCTTGTGGTATGCTTTTCTGACCCACAGGTTGATGCCGGTGTCCAATACACATGTTGTGACAATGAGCAGGGCGGTGCTTCTCTATGCTGTGCACAAACAATGGTCGATTAATGTTGGACAAATTATCAACCAAGAGTTGTACAATTCCATTCGCACGTCCAACATTTCAATTTTCTTTCCGACCATTGTTTCTTTACTGTGTGTGCAAGCTGGTGTCCCATACAAGGACACAGAAGAATGGTTGCACCCAATGCAGGCAGTGAATAACACAATTCTGAAAGCAAAACACGCCTTCCGCGTACGCGAGTTTTCACTTCCTGGCCAGGCCAGCTCTGGCCCTGGTCAATCATCACGGACTGCACCTCGGCCACCTCCTGCTCGCCACACCACACATGATTCATTGAGTGAAATATCGGCTTGGATGCAAAATCAGGAGCACTGCCAAGAGGTAAATGCCGCCTACAATGAATCCACCCATGCCATGATGCGAGGACTGCTCGCCAATGCTGGGATGGACCCGGCCGTTTATCCTGCACCACCGCCATATCCTCCACCGTTCCAGTTCCAATATGCTCCACCGGTTTGGGATTTGCCCGAAGACATGGATGAGGAGGAGTCTGATTAGTACCAGGGGAGTTTTTATTGTTTTTTTTGTTTTTATTTTCTTTTAGTTTGTTTTAGTTTTGGTGGTGTTAAGTAGCATTGGGGACAATGCTTGTCTTTAGTTTGGGGAGGGTGTGTGTCTTTTGTGTTTTCAATATTGTTGTGAATGAAAATCAGAAAATCCAATGATGAAAAAAAAAAAAAAAAAAAAAATTTGGGTTCATTGTTTGTTTTTGCTTAAGTCCATGACTATCTTCTTTGTTTGACAAATCGTTTTGAACTAGTATAACCAAGTCGATGAATAGGTCTCAAAACATTCTGTGAGGTACACTTGAATCTGTATTTGAAACACCCAAACTTGGATATGATTGAGACAATTTGTTTGATTTTTGGGCTAGAAAGAAATCTTTCGTGAATTACCTTTAGATGCCCAATTGAGCCTTCACATTTATATGAGCATGAGAGGTGCATAATCTGGATTTTATGTTGGTGTAATCATCGCTTACTACTGATGATTCTTTTTTCTGCACTGATTGAGATCTGTATGAGTTAACTGTGAATTGAGATTTGTCTAGAACAAGTTCGAACATCCCTCGAGGCGCAATACGGGCATACTGTGATTTAGGAGTGATATAGGCATTTCTTTCTGAATTTCGTTTGTGCCTTTCAAACTACCCTTGATTTATTTTGTCCCTAGTACCTTATTTGAGCTTAATAGAAAACGAATGGCACGCGTGAAAACGTGTGGAAAACCCCCATTCGACATTTTTCAAGAACCTACAATTACTACCCATAGCTTAAACACTCATTCCTACCTTGTTGGGAGTAAATTGAATGTAGATCATTGATGTGTATGCTCCTACTGAAAAGCTGAGAAACGAATGGTGTGTTGAGTGTTGTTCAAAAAATCAAAAGGGGGTAGCAAGAAGAAAAGAAAAAAAGAAGGGATATGTTTAAAAATATGAAAATATTGAGAAAAAAATGGGGAAAAAGAAAGAGAAGAATGTTGGCAAAAGGCAAGTGAAAGGAAAGAAAAATCTGGAAATCAATGAATGAGAAGAAGTGCAAATTTGTAATTCGAAAAGAGTAGTCTGTATAGAATGATCATTATTTACTCCCTCTTTGAATTCGTGTCCTTCATTTCGAGCCATTAGCCTAGCCTAACATTATAAGCCGAATAAGACCTATTGACCGAGTTACAGTTGCCTAATATACTAGTGGAGAGGGGTTGTGAAAATTTTGCCTATGGACTGTTGATAGACACAGTTAATGAATGTGGATTCTTGATCAAAAACATGCACACACTATTTTTCATTGAGTTATACCAGTCATGAGTGTGTGTATTATTGAATGTTTCAAAATCTTTATCCTGATATACCCGAAAAAGTCCTCATGATTCTAGAATGTGTGAATTGAATTTAGAGTAGAGTATTCCAAAATACGGAGTTGCGAGATTTTGAAGTTTGCAAGGTTTGCTAGTTGGTGTTACATTTTCAAAATGTCAGCATGTTGATTGATTGGATTGTTTATTTTGTGGAAAATATTCTGAGGCTTAAGAAGATTAATTTCACTTCCTTGTTTTGTCGTTCTGTTGTGTCTGCATGTTAGTTTATCTCCTATTTTGCTCGAGAGCGAGCAAAAGGTTAGTTTGGGGAGGTTGATAGGAGTCGTTTTTATGTGTTTTTATTGTTTGTTTTGTATTTGTTTTGCTTTCGTTTCGTTTACTTATTGTCCGTTCTTTTCCATTCTTGTTCTTTTTATTATTTTATTATGTTCGTATTCACTCCTCTGGTTTATCTATTTTTATGGCAGGAAATCACCAAGAAATGCCGATACTTGGTGGGAAGGTGATGCACATTAGAGGCCATGCAGATAGAACAAGAAGAAAGGCAAAATTCTGGAAAAGAAGAAGGGCGCGCGGGCGGCCATATTCTACCGCGCGGGCGCATATACGGTTGAGAAAAACAGTAGCGCAAGGAATTTCGAGGCGCCCGAGCGGCCATATTCTACCGCGCGGGCGCGGTCACGTATTTTTGAAACAGTAGCGCAAGGAGTTTTGAGGCGCCCGAGCGGCCACTTTCTACCCTCGGGCGCGGTGCACAGTTTTTATTTTTTATTATTTTGAGAGTTTATTTCGGAGAGGATTCTGGGAAACTATAAATACAATTATTTCTTTAGTTTTGGAGGGTTACACAAGACGCATATCAGGAGACTACCGGCGGCTGAACGCTGGAGATTTCTCTTCTCCGTTGGGAGTTTTTCCTTTTCTTCTTCTTCTTAATTTTTATGTTGAACATCTTGGAGATTGAATTTTTGTAATAAATTCTAGTAGCTAAACTATTATTTTGTTGGAATCGAGGGGATCCTAATCCCGAAACACTGTAGTGTGATTGAATCACCGGACGTATTGGGAATTGATTTATGTTTATAATTGATTTTATCATGTTTTTCTTTCTATGTTGATGATTAGCTACCCTTAACATAGATTCGTAAATTATGAATTGCTGTAGAGAGATAGGTTTATAATTAGGACGAATGATATAATCCATGGACTTAAAATATGCATAGAGATATGGTATTTAGTACATGTTGATAGCCATAGACCACCAGGTTGAAAGTTGCAGAATTCTAGAACGCAAAGCAATCAGTCGTGATAAATAATTAGAGAGATTTAATTATTTCACTGATTTGATTAGTTTGGCATCACCTCGAGAGAGAATGTCAATGTATAGGAACTTCTGTTAAATTTATAAAAATAAATTAAGTTCCAATCGTCCAGTTCAATTAGGGAAAAGGTGAACCGAAATTCCAACAAAATCATTTTGAATTGTTATTCTTCACTCTGAGATTTGTTGGCTTGGTTGTGAAATTTAAGTTAATTTATATTGAGTTTTAATTTTAGTTGTTAGTTAATTCACAAATCACTTTTTCGATACTTTGTGTAGTTAAAAATTGAAAAGACAAATTATTTTCGTTAGTCCCTGAGGACGATACTCGTACTCAGTATATTATATTATAACTTAAATCGTGCACTTGCGTTTTATTCGAGCTTAATTGATAGATATATTACGTTGATTTTTCGTGGTAGTATTTGCTCGATCAGGGCATTACAGTAATCGATACATAGTCTCATGCTACCATCTTTCTTTTTCACAAACAACACTGGAGCTCCCCAAGGCGAAAAGCTAGGGCGAATAAAGCCCTTCTCCAACAGTACCTGAATTTGCTCCTTCAACTCTTTCATCTCTGTAGGAGCGAGTCGATATGGTGCCTTAGAAATAGGCACAGTGTCCGGCATCAACTCAATGCTGAACTCCACTTCCCTCGCTGGTGGAATTCCTGCAACGTCATCGGGAAAAACATCTGGAAAGTCACGTACCACCTCTATCTCTTCTAGGGAACTGGTAGGTGGCACTGCTGATGTGACTACACTGGAAACCACGTCTCAATAACTTCCTCGCACGTGTATAAAAAATCACTGGCGAGATCTCACTGCTCAGAGATGCATAGAAAACAAACTGGTCGCCCTCTTCTGGTTTCACTGCCACTGTTCTCTGCCAAAAATCAATCTGTAACGCCCCGTTTTTATCTTAAATGAGTTTATTTGAGTTAATCGGAGATTACAGAGTTCACGAGCCGACTTGATTTTGATCAGGGTCCTTTTTGCGAAAATTGAAATTTTCAGGGACTAAAACACAATTATCGGTTTTTATAGATATTTATAAGGATTTTGGACCCATTCTCTTCTCCATCACCTCCATTGCATCGCCTCCCTCCATTGAAGCCGATTCATTGAGCTTCCAAGCTTTCTAATTTTAGTCCGAGCTCGATCCGGCCGTTGGAAATTATTTCTGAAGGCAGATTAGCGATCACTGCAACGAGAGCTCCGTTATATCATAAGTTTTTCTACGATCGGATACATTCTAGTTTTTGGATGTTGTTAGAATCGTTCTAGATTCGAGTATGTCGTTCTCTACAGAGTTCTGATAATTTATTATCTGTCAGTTTTGAAATAGAGCGACGTTCGGATTTGTTATGATTTTTGGAAGCCATTTTCGAAAGTTTGAGTTTTGAGATTTGTTGGGTTTGCCTTGTTGTTGTTGTATTAGCATTGAATTGAGTTGTTATCGGTATTGAACTGCTGTCTGCATTGCCGGTTTGTTCAGTTTATAACCGTTATGCCGTCGGTTTGAGTTTTGGGGATTTCGAACCGTATTTGAGTTGTTGAACTAGACTTGTAAGTTAATCGTGGTTATTGATCATTCTTTTGTCTCCGTAACAGATTCGTTTGGAGGTACGAAGCCCAGAGTTAGCAGCTGTTTGATCATTTCCGAGATTTGAACGAAGAACGGTATAGAGAATTTCCTTGAACCGTTGCCTCGTTGTTGTTAGATTGTATAGTTGTTGATACAATCTCTTTTGTAGCGTATCCAGACTTGGGAGCTACTGCATTGAAAGGTAAAAGCAGTCATCGTAGCGGGATAGCATACTCGGGACTGTGGTTCTCGAGTTTCCCCTTTGAAATCACATACTTGCATTTACACTTGTTCTAGCATGAAGAACTTGTGTCTTGTTTGATTGTATTGGCTTTTGTTAAATGGCTTATGTGTTATGTTTTTGTTATGCATTCATCTTGAGCCAATCTTGTTTTCAGCGGGCAGAACCGCCCTTTTTGTTTAGAAGTTTGGGAACTATGATTGAGTGGCCTAGTTCGTAGTCGTTTCGCCTAGTGCTAGCATACTCATTATAGTTGCTCAAAGTCTAGAGGAGTGAGATACCTGGCACCACCTCGATTGGGAGATTCGGTGAGTTGTTACGTGATCTTATCCTTGGGATCCCAAAAGCACAACAGCAATCCCTCGTTTATCAGATTGATATCCCGGTTTAAAAGACATGCATTCATTATGTTATTATTGATTTCTTTGTTGTATTGAAAGCATGTTGATTGTTGTATTAATTGTTATGTTGCTTTTACTGGGAATGTCGTTCTCACCGGTTATCCGGTTGTTGCTTTGTTTTGTATGTGTACTTGGCAACAGGTGGGGCAGGATCAAGTCAGAAGAGACATGGTTAGCTCCGAGGGAAAGTTGTAGCAGTGAGACTCGGTTTAGAAGTCCTGTCAGCATGTCTACCTAGTGTTGTTAGAACATGTTTAGATAACGAACTTCATTGTTATGTTGTATTGACATGCAAGCTTTGCCGTGTTGTTATCGTGGCATGTTCTATTTTGGAGTAGTTGTTAAACTCTAGAACTTCATGTATTAATCGGAGGAACAGCATTTATAATGTATGTGTTGATTTGGATTACATTGGAATAGTTTTAGATGGAATTGCAAAGCATGTTTTCTGCTGTTCTGTTTCTGCAGTAGGGGGCGCCCAAGCTTCAATTTTTAGCATCCCGAATGCACCCCACTCTGAGAACTCAGTAGCGCCTCTGTCCAGGGCGCGCTCGAGCGGCGGTTTTTGGCCGCGCTTCTTTAAAAAAAAAAATATTTTCCTTTGCTTTGCTTTTAGTTCTTAGATCTTGGATGTTGAATTATTGTTTACTCCTTAATTAGATGTTTAGAACCGAGGTCTCACATTAAGTGGTATCAGAGAATTTAAGATTCTTGGTCGAACTAGAGTGAGCGGGTAGATCGAGTCTGCGTGTATTGGCTCCTCGCATGTATTTGAATTATTTAACTGTGTACGTAATTCCATGCGAGCATGCTTTATTATTGAGAGTTATTGAATTACATGATTTTGTGATTTAATTTATAAAGCATGATCTACTTGAGATATAACTGTTTCTGTTATCGACTGGTATCCTGTATTCCAAGCGGTTGTAAGGGCACTGATTGTAGCGATTGAGATATCTCGTGTCCTAACCATTGATTATCAGATGGGTCCTCGTCGAGTGATAAACAGAAACACACCGCCAGTTATTCCTACGACTGAGCAAGCTAGCACTGAAGTTGATCAGTTGGATGCTTCAGCGAATCCTATGGAAACCTTGCTGAAGAGGTTTCAGTCATTCAATCCGCCGTTGTTGATGGGTTCAGAAAATCCAGTTGACTGTGAGAGTTGGTTGGATGATATGGATCAGTTGTTTGATTCCATTGACTACACAGATGACCGCCGAATCAGGTTAGTAATTCATCAGCTGCGTGGTGGTGCTAAGAGCTGGTGGATCATGACAAAGAAAGCATTTGAGAGTAGAGGTACAGAGGTTACTTGGACTCTTTTTAAAACTGAGTTTTATAAGCGGTTTTTCCCTATCTCGTATCGTAAGGATAAGGGAGCAGAGTTTGCAAATCTGAAGCAAGGGAATCTGAACATTGAAGAGTACGTGGCTAAGTTTGATAGTCTGTTGCGTTTTGCGCCGCTAATTGCCGGGGATGAAGAAGCTAAGGCAGATCAGTTCATCAATGGTTTGAACCCCGACGTCTTCACGTTGGTAAATACCAACAGGCCTAACAACTTTGCGGATGCCATGAATCACGCAAAGGGAGCAGAAGCAGGCTTGTGGAGGCAAAGAGGTAACCAGGTAGCACCTCAGCAACAGAGGCAGTATCAGAACCCATCATCTCAATATCAGAATCAGCCACCGCAGCATCAGAACCAGCAGCAGAGGTATGAAGGTGGAAACAGTGGGGGAAACAGAAAGGATCAGTACAAAGCAAGAGGTAAGCAGTTTAAGAGGCAATGAAATAGTTCGTCCAGTTCCAGTGGTTCGAAGCAATTCGGTTCAGGACCGAGTTCTGGGTCATCATCCTTGTACTGCAGCAAGTGTGGAGGAAGACACTCACCGGATCAGTGTATGAGAGTCTTTGGTAATTGTAACACCTGTCAGCAACCGGGACACTTCTCTAAGGTGTGCCCTCAGTGTAGCAGAGACAGAGCTCAGAGTGGGAGTTCATCTAGACCTGTAGTTCAGCCGGAGAGGCAGTCGTCTGCATTGCACTCTTTCCAGCCTCAGCAGCAGAACAGAAATGGAGGTAGTTCTAGTGCGAACCAGCCTCTGAGACAGCAAGCACGAGTCTTTGCTTTGACAGAGGATCAGGCTTAGGAAGCACCTGATGATGTTATAGTAGGTAACTGTTCGATTTTTGGTCATTTTGCTCATGTTTTGATAGATACAGGTGCTTCCCATTCCTTTATCTCTGAGAAATTTTTATTATTGCATGCTTTGCCAACTGAATTGTTGCCTACAGTAGTAGCTGTTACTTCACCTTTGGGTGGAGGAATTGTTTCTGTCAGATTAGTCAGGAACTGTGAACTGTGTTTTGAAGGAAATATGTTAGAATTCGACTGTATTGTACTTGGATTGTCCGATTTTGATTGTATTGTCGGTATAGATGCTTTGACCAAGTACAGGGCAACAGTTGATTGTTTTCTGAAGGTTGTCAGGTTCAGACCTGAAATGGCAGACGAGTGGAAATTCTTTGGTAAGGGTTCTCGATCTAGAATTCCTTTGATTTCAGTGTTATCTATGACTCATTTGTTACAGAGAGGTGCAGAAGGATTTTTGGTATATGAAGTTGATGTACTGAAATCTAGCCCAGCTTTAGTGGATTTACAGGTGATTAGAGAATTTGCGGATGTGTTTCCGGAAGATGTTCCTGGATTGCCACCCATTCGAGAGGTTGAATTCGGTATTGACTTAGTGCCAGGTACTCAACCTATTTCAAAAGCTCCTTATCGTATGACACTTATTGAATTGAGAGAGTTGAAGGAGCAGCTTGAGGATTTGATTGCCAAGGGATACATCAGACCTAGTGTATCGCCTTGGAGTGCTCCTGTGCTTTTTGTTCGGAAGAAGGATGGTTTTATGCGGCTTTGTATCGACTACCGTCAGTTGAATCAGGCTACAGTTAAGAACAGGTATCCTATACCCCGAATAGATGACTTTTTTGATCAACTGCAGGGTTCTTCTGTCTATTCTAAGATTGATCTGAGGTCAGGTTATCACCAGTTGAGAGTGCGAGAGGAAGATGTTCCTAAGACCGCTTTCAGAACCAGGTATGGTCACTTTGAGTTTATAGTCATGCCGTTCGGTTTGACTAATGCTCCAGCGGTTTTTATGGGTTTGATGAACCGTATCTTTCAGCGTTATTTAGATGAGTTTGTCATTATCTTCATCGATGATATTCTTATCTACTCGAAGAACCGTATTGACCATGCAGAGCACTTGAGAATCGTCTTGCAGATTTTGCGAGTTGAGCAGTTGTTTGCCAAGCTGTCGAAATGTGAATTCTGGTTAGATCGAGTTGTCTTTCTCGGTCATATTATTTCTGAAGATGAGATTTCTGTCGATCCCAGCAAGATCGAAGCGGTTATGAATTGGCCTAGACCGACATCAGTACCGGAGATCCGAAGCTTTATGGGTTTAGCTGGTTATTACCGTTGTTTCATCGAGGGTTTCTCGTCCATTGCTAAACCGATTACCCAGCTGACTCAGAAGAATGCGCCTTTTGTCTGGACTGCAGATTGTGAAGTTAGCTTTGTTGATCTGAAAAGGAGACTGACCAGTGCTCTGATTCTTTCTATTCCGAAAGGTACTGGAGGTTTCACAGTCTATTGTGATGCTTCTAACCGAGGTTTGGGTTGTGTTCTTATGCAGCATAAGCATGTGATAGCGTATGCCTCGAGACAGCTGAAACCGCATGAAACTCGTTATCCAGTTCACGATCTTGAACTAGCTGCAATCGTCTTTGCACTGAAGATCTGGCGTCACTATCTTTATGGTGAGTCTTTCGAGATCTTTTCTGACCATAAGAGCCTCAAGTACTTATTTTCGCAGGTAGAGCTGAATATGAGACAGAGAAGATGGTTAGATCTGTTGAAAGATTTTAACTGTGAAATCAAGTATTATCCCGGGAAGTCAAATGCAGTTGCAGATGCCTTGAGCCGAAAGCTTTGTTCCTTATCTCTTTCTACTATTGGTGTTTCTCAGTTGATCGATGATTGTTGCACTTCTGGTTTAGAGTTTCAAACAGATAGGGAGACTATCAGAGTGTTTGCTATCCAGGCAGAGGGAGTTGTTTGTTGCAATCAGAGAAGCACAGAAGTCTGAGCCGAGCATTCAGGTTTCAGTAGAGAAAGTCAGATCTGGGCATCAGTCTGAATTCCAGGTTAGAGATGATGTACTGTGTGTGAATAACCGTATTGTTGTGCCTGATGTTGCGGAGTTGAGACAGCGTATTCTCCTAGAGGCTCATTGCAGTCGGTTCAGTATTCATCTTGGAGGTCGTAAGATGTACAACGATCTGAAGAGTCAGTTCTGGTGGAAGAGAATGAAGAGCGACGTAGCAAGGTTTGTATCTCGGTGTTTGAATTGTCAGCAGGTGAAAGCAGAGCGGAAGCGACCAGGAGGTCTTTTGCACAGCCTATCTGTTCCTGAATGGAAATGGGATCACATTTCTATGGATTTCGTCACGAAGCTACCACGATCCGTTCGAGGATGCGATGCTATTTGGGTAGTGATCGACCGATTGACGAAGTCTGCTTGTTTTATTCCATACAGGATGATGTATCATCATGATCAGATGGCTGAGTTGTATGTTAGCAATGTTGTGAGATTGCATGGTGTGCCGAAGTCGATCGTTTCAGACAGAGATCCTAGATTCACTTCGCACTTCTGGCATAGTCTTCAGGAGGCACTTGGTACTCGATTGCATCTGAGTACAGCCTATCACCCTCAGACAGATGGACAGTCAGAGCGGACTATCCAGACGTTAGAGGATATGCTGCGAGCGGTGGTGCTAGACTTTGGCACTAGTTGGCAGGATTCTTTGCCTCTTGTCGAGTTTTCTTACAACAACAGCTTCCAAGCGAGTATCGGTATGGCGCCTTGTAGTAGCCCGTACCCTAATTGAGTAATTAAAGGATTAATGCTAATTAATTGAATTGGGTATCGGACGGATCGGAAGCTCTGAAGGCACGATCGGAAGCTCCGAACAGGATCGGAAGCTCCGATGAGCGATCGGAGGCACCGATGTTATTACGTCAGGCATGATGTGTGGTTGGATCGAAAGCTTCGATCAGGACCGGAGGCTCCGATCACCCCTATCCGGAGTCAACAAGTGATATTTTGACACGTGGCAGATCAGGATCTTTGGAAGCTCCGATGGCAGGATCGGACTTTCCGATCGAGGTTCGGACGTTCCGATTAAGGATCGGAAGTTCCGATCGTTGTCTATAAATAGAAGGCCGAGGCTTCACTTTCATTTGCCAATTCCGAGTTCTCCTTTCCTTTCTAGTCCTTTTGGAGCGGTTCTAGTCTTCTTAGGCTTGGTCCAGAGGTCGGCGAGGCGTTTCAGTAGTCGTAGCGGGGTTGTGCCCAAGTTCTGGAGGCATCGACATCAAAGGGCTAACGACGGACGAAGGTATAGCTTTTGCTTCCTATAAATATTTAGGAGTATGCAATAGCTTAGTTAAGGCTTTTAGAGCACTTTAATGATAGTAGTATCATTTGGCAGTGTAGAGCAGACTATAGGCGTGGACCTAGAGTTGGTAGAGCTTGCACTGTATTGAGGTACGAAAGTACTGTTCGAGATATCCTGACTGAGTATGCATGTATTATGTGACTACATGATTTATATGCCATGATATTATGCTGCATTCATTTGCATCTTGCTGTATCTCTTTCGAGATGTCTGTTAGTAGGGTTGTACCCTATCCTGTTAGTGGATGGACTTCCATCGATTTGGGTCCGGCGTATCCACGGTTATCTCGGTATGGGAGCCACCTCCTGAAGCGACGGCACATCGTGCTACATACCAGGGCCCGATCTGTCTCTGTTATCTGATCCTTGACCTCGAGTCTATAGGGAGTTCACTTTGCATGCATGTATACTCATACTCTCGCACTGAGAGTTTTATGCTCACGTCTCGTACTCTGTATTTTCTGGACACCCTATTCCATGGGGAAGGTTTGCGATTGGACGAGGAGGGTGGATCCAGGAGGGGCTAGTCAGTGGTTGGCCAGCTGGAGCTTCGCTTAGGTTTTATTACTGTTGTTTGGGTTTATACAGCTATTCGATTTGGTTGTATATTATTGGATAAATTACAGATTCCTTTACTTGGGATTGTATAATGTTTATGGTTTCCGCAGTTTTATTCTGATATTTGATTTGTTAAGTTAATTGCATGAATAAGTTCTGTTTAGTAGGTGATCCAGGTAAGGGTCACTACACGCCTTTTGAGGCTTTGTACGACAAAAATTGCCGATCTCCACTGTTTTGGGATGATTTATCTGAGTCACCAGATTTGGGGCCGGAAATGCTTCGAGATATGGCAGAGCAGGTTAAGATCATTCAGACCAGAATGAAGTCAGCTCAAGATAGACAAGCGAAGTATGCGAACGTCAGACATAGACCTCTGAGTTTTGAGCAGGGAGACCGCGTTTTTCTTAAGATTTCTCCGTTCAGAGGCACTGTCAGATTCGGTAAGAGAGGGAAGTTATCTCCGAGATTCATCGGTTCGTACGAGATTGTCGAGAAGATAGGAGATCTTGCCTACAGACTTGCACTTCCTCCGTCTTTATCTGGTATTCACGACGTTTTTCACGTCTCTATGCTGCGAAATTATCAACCATATATTTCTCATATCCTTCAGCCTGACGAAGCCGAGTTAGACGAGACTCTGAGCTATTTTGAACGACCGATTCATATCCTTGATCGGAAAGAAAAGCAACTCAGAACCAAGTTGATTCTATTGGTGAAAGTGCAGTGGAGCCATCACGAAGTCGAGGAAGCGACTTGGGAGACAGAGTCTGACATGAGACAGTGTTTTCCAGAGCTATTCGGATGACGTGAGTTCTTCTTACTGTCTTTAGTTCTTTATTCTATCTTATGAGTTGTGGTTCTCGTTGATTTCGAGGACGAAATCTCTTCTTAGTAGGGGAGAATTGTAACGCCCCGTTTTTATCTTAAATGAGTTTATTTGAGTTAATCGGCGACAGAGTTCACGAGCCGACTTGATTTTGATCAGGGTCCTTTTTGCGAAAATTGGATTTTTCAGGGACTAAAACGCAATTATCGGTTTTTATAGATATTTA
The DNA here is from genome assembly GCF_033568475.1 of Henckelia pumila. Lineage (NCBI taxonomy): Eukaryota > Viridiplantae > Streptophyta > Magnoliopsida > Lamiales > Gesneriaceae > Henckelia > Henckelia pumila. The sequence goes on along the minus strand of NC_133122.1, from coordinate 100,692,707 downwards.
TAAGGCTTTTGGACCCATTCTCTTCTCCATCACCTCCATTGCATCGCCTCCCTCCATTGAAGCCGATTCATTGAGCTTCCAAGCTTTCTGATTTCAGTCCGAGCTCGATCCGGCCGTTGAAAATTATTTCTGAAGGCAGATTAGCGATCACTGCAACGAGAGCTCCGTTATATCATAAGTTTTTCTACGATCGGATACATTCTAGTTTTTGGATATTGTTATAATCGTTCTAGATTCTAGTATGTCGTTCTCTATAGAGTTCTGATCATTTATTATCTGTCAGTTTTGAAATAGAGCGACGTTCGGATTTGTTATGATTTTTGGAAGCCATTTTCGAAATTTTGAGTTTTGAGATTTGTTGGGTTTGCCTTGTTGTTGTTGTATTAGCATTGAATTGAGTTGTTATCGGTATTAAAGTGTTGTCTGCGTTGCCGGTTTGTTTAGTTTATAACCGTTATGCCGTCGGTTTGAGTTTTGGGGATTTCGAACCATATTTGAGTTGTTGAACTAGACTTGTAAGTTGATCGTGGTTATTGATCATTCTTTTGTCTCCGTAACAGATTCGTTTGGAGGTACCAAGCCCAGAGTTAGCAGCTGTTTGATCGTTTCCGAGATTTGAACGAAGAATGGTATAGAGAATTTCCTTGAACCGTTGCCTCGTTGTTGTTAGATTGTATAGTTGTTGATACAATCTCTTTTTTAGCGTATCCAGACTTGGGAGCTACTGCATTGAAAGGTAAAAGCAGTCATCGTAGCGGGATAGCATACTCGGGACTGTGGTTCTCGAGTTTCCCCTTTGAAATCACATACTTGCATTTACACTTGTTCTAGAATGAAGAACTTGTGTTTTGTTTGATTGTATTGGCTTTTGTTAAATGGCTTATGTGTTATGTTTTTGTTATGTATTCATCTTGAGCAAATCTTGTTTTCAGCGGGCAGAACCGCCCTTTTTGTTTAGACGTTTGGGAACTATGATTGAGTAGCCTAGGTCATAGTCGTTTCGCCTAGTGCTAGCATACTCATTATAGTTGCTCAAAGTCTAGAGGAGTGAGATACGTGGCACCACCTCGATTGGGAGAGTCGGTGAGTTGTTACGTGATCTTATCCTCGGGATCCCAAAAGCACAGGAGCAATCCCTCGTTTATTAGATTGATATCCCGGTTTAAAAGACATGCATTCATTATGTTATTATTGATTTCTTTGTTGTATTGAAGGCATGTTGATTGTTGTATTAATTGTTATGTTGCTTTTACTGGGAATGTCGTTCTCATCGGTTATCCGGCTGTTGCTTTGTTTTGTATGTGTACTTGGCAACAGGTGGGGCAGGATCAAGTCAGAAGAGACATGGTTAGCTCCGAGGGAAAGTTGTAGCAGTGAGACTCGGTTTAAAAGTCGTGTCAGCATGTCTACCTAGTGTTGTTGGAACATGTTTAGATAACGAACTTCATTGTTATGTTTTATTGACATGCAAGCTTTGCCGTGTTGTTATCGTGACATGTTCTATTTTGGAGTAGTTGTTAAACTCTAGAACTTCCTGTATTAATCGGAGGAACTACATTTATAATGTATGTGTTGATTTGGATTACATTGGAATAGTTTTAGATGAAATTGCAAAGCATGTTTTCTGTTGTTCTGTTTCTGCAGTAGGGGGCGCCCGAGCTGCAATTTTTAGCAGCCCGAGCGCACCCCACTCTGAGAACTCAGTAGCGCCTCTGTCCAGGGTAGAAAAAATAAAAAAAAATTTCCTTTGCTTTGCTTTTAGTTCTTAGATCTTGGATGTTTAATTATTGTTTACTCCTTAATTAGATGTTTAAAACCGAGGTCTCACATAATCACTGCCCCGTTGACTGAGAACCAGTCCATACCCAAAATCAGATCGAATCCAGTCAATGGTAGGACCACTAAATCTGCCCTGATAGTGCGCCCCTGTAAATCCATCTCCAAGCCTCTGCAGATACTAGTGGTAGAAAGGACATGTCCAGAGGCATGGTTACATCGTACCCGGTAACAGCAACCTCGGGCTTAATGCCGATCCGTTTGATAAACTCCAGGGAGATAAACGAATGCATAGCCCCTGAATCTAGCAACGTATATGTGGAGTTTCCTCCTACTAGAATTCTCCCTGCACGCAGAAAATCCCAACAATCGCATACTAAACTTACTCTCTCCCAATAAAAGTTATAAATATTTCTCTTAATTAAACACAAGTAAAAATACATCTTACTCTAATCATGCAAACAGATAACCCATGAAAATTAAAATCATGAAGTAAATTCCCAAAAATTTCTTAAAAGCATAAGTTAGGATATACCGGTGATTAAGGAGGTATCTGGGACAGCCTCCTCAGCCTGCATGACAAACACCCTCCCAGTGGTGTTCTTCCTCTTCGGGCAGTTGTAAGACACATGCCCTGGCTCCTTGCAAAGATAGCATACATTGGACCCCACTAAGCAATTCCCGGTGTGCGGCTTCTGACACTGTGGGCAAATCGGAACTCCTCCAGTCTTAGGGGCCCCGCCCCTCTGCTGCTGCTGACCCTGCGGCCTCTGCTGATTTGGGCCCTTAGATGGCCCTACGTACTGCTTCTTCGCAGGAGGCTGCGAAGTCGCCCTCTGATATCATGGCTGAAATTGCCTCTTACCCTGCTGCTCTCTCTGAATCTCCTTTCTGCCCTCCTCAGAACGCAAAATTCTGCTAACTGCAGCCTCATATGTGGTGACTTCCATCATCCGAACGTCATGCTTGACTTCAGCCCGCAATCCCTCAACGAACTGCCTCAGCTTCTCTGGTGCATTGTCTGCAATCAAGGGCACAAAATGACAGCCGCTCTCAAACTGACTCACGTACTCCACCACTGACTTGTCCCCCTGACGGAGACTCATAAACTCTTGGACCATGCGACTGCGCACATCCTTCGTGAAGTACTTGGCATAGAAGATACGCCTGAACTCTGCCCAAGCAAGGTAGGAAGGTGTACTCCCCTGACAGCGCCCTCCCACCATAAAGCTGCATCTCCCTTCATCATATAGGTTGCACACTTTACCCGGTCAGCATCAGTAATCCCCATGTAATCGAAGATGGTCTCGAGGGATCGAATCCATCCCTCAGCAACTAGCGGATCAGTAGTGCCCGAGAACTCCTTCGGTCCCTTCTTCTGGAACCGCTCAGCCACGTCCTCCTCATGTGACAGCCTCGGACGTGCCGCTTGCTGCTCCAACAGAGTAGTAATCCCAGCCATCATGTTAGCATTGGCCTGCTCCAATGCTGAGAGAGGGTTCTGCGGAGGTGGAGGTGGAGGTCCTCCGCCTTTATTCATCTGTCTGGGAGGCATTCTGCACCACCATATTTTTCTTTACGTAAATCGCAATGCATAACATAAGGGTTCTAAAACTTTACTAACATGAAAATCTTAAATCATTACATATGCTCCTTATAATTCATAAGAAAACAATTAAAACTTACAGACCGATAGTGAGATTTCTGAGCTTCACTTGGCAGATGGACACCCTCCAAGGACCGTGCTTTGATACCAATTTTAACATCTAGGACTCTTTAAACTTAAATGCAGAAATTTTTTATTTTTTCTTTTTAAAATAAAAACAATACATATACGCCCATACATATATGTAATTCAAAATAAAAGATAAATAATATCAGCATGAAATAAAAATAAGTTTTGCATGCTCCAAAAACACCAAGTGCGGAAATACTAAAGTAAAAGTATAATTTGCTTAAAAAAATCAATAACATAATAAAAATGTATATGAAATAATCCTAAATCATCCAACGGTCACGGGGCCACTGTTCCGTGAGCTCATACGTCCTCACCACCGGTAGGAGCTACAAAAAAGTCATCTGTCTCACTTGCACCATATAAGCGTAGTGAGCCTAGGGGCTCAACATGTCTAATCCTTTATAACAAAGTTTAAAATAATGCATCACATAATCATACTAATACATATACATGATACATGAGCATGCATGGAAACATTTTTCATAACATAAATACTGAAACATAAGTCTTAATCATAAGCATCATCTTTCTTCATCATACATAACATAATTGAGCATGGTATTTTTGAAACAGTCTATGGTCCTATCCGTAAGTGTGACGCTTATCTGTGCCGACTGATCAGTCTCATAAACCAACATACGTGGCGGTGATAAATCACCTCATATGGAAGTAAACTACCGCATAAATCATATATCATATGGTGGATAACCACCCTTATGTCACACTACTTCAAATTCCATCAAGAAAATATTTTTGCTCAACTCATACATAATCATAATCATAACATATAAAATTTCATGAATGCATGCACTGAAAATTTGTCTATATTATATATATTTAATTGATTTTTCATTATAAATATACTTATACTTAAAATATAAACTTCATGCATAAAATAATTAAATATATATTTCGGACTTAATTATTTTTCATGGTTTGGTCCAGACTGCTGGTCACTCACTCTAAGCCCAGTAAGCTTAAATAAAAGCCCAATAATCATATCTTAGCCCAAATAACTTAATTAACTTAACTGGGCCTAAATAAAAATATTTAAGTACATTAACTTAATTAAACCCAATAAAATTCTAGACTAGCCCAAAAATACACTGACTGACCCAAAAATATTCATGGGCCCCCAAGTCCATAAACATCATTGGGCTAACTTAAATAAATTATTTAAGGCCCAAATAAAATTATTTGGAGGCCCAAATAATTTTCTAACTAAATTTTTTTTTTTAAAACCCAAAAACCAATTAAACTCTTAATTAATTAAAAATTAAAATACCTGAGCCCGGCCCACCGAACCCAAACCCGAACCCTACTTACCCGACCCATGACCTACCAGACCCGACCCGGACCCAGCCCTAGCCAAACCCAAACCCCAAAACCCACCCAGCCCGAACCCCACACCCCCTCCCATCTTCTCGGCTGGGCGAGCAGCAGCCATTCCATGGCTGCTGCCGCCAAGATCTGGCCGCCCCTGGCCGGAGCACCACCGCCCAGACGTAGCCCACGTCTGGGCGGTCCTAACCTGCCCCAGACCCGCCTGGTTCCTAGCCCAGCGTGCACCAGCCGAGCCCTCTTCCAACAACCCTAACCTGCGCACCCTTCCCCCCCATCTGCTGTCTTAGCTTCGTTTCAGACCCCCCCCCCTATGGCCCATACCACCAGAACCACTCAAATAAAGAGAACCTAAGGCACCCCTCGAACCTGACCCAGCAGACCAAAACCGTACCATGCCATGAAAACGTGATGATGCAATGGAAACAAGCCAAAAACATGAGCTGTTCAGAAAATTATTCCAAGATCTCGCATGACCTCAAAAATATCAATACACAACATGATGGATCTATCATAAAAACATGTATATAGCTTATATGGTGTTCAAAGAAAGAATTCGACATGCCTTTTGATTTAATTACGAAGATAGACGCGTGTACGGGGCTCCGGGATGACGAATCCTCAAGCCTGAACCAAAAAAACTACAACGTATGGCTATGGAGGCTGAAGAAAGTGGCGTGAAGTTTGCTGATGGGGTAGGTGAGGGTTGGAGGCGGCTAAGGAAGACAACGTAGGGTAGGGAGTGAATTTTTTTTTTTTTTAAAATTATTATGGGTAGATTTGGTCAATATTTGGTATAAATTAATTAAGTAGATAATATAATCATAAAATTTAAAATTTTAAAATCTTAAAATACCTACTAATCTGATAATGAAACCAAAATCCCGAAATTATTAATTAAAGGATTTTTAAAAATTAATAAAAGTCATTAAATGACTTATTTTGGCTAAAAATGGACTTTCTAAAATACCTAATTAAAATATCATAAATTTTGGAAATAAAAACTCCAAAAATAATAATATTTGGTCAATAAAAGTCTTCTAAAATATTTTGGATGGAAAATAAATATCTCATCCGTCCACGGTCCCGTCTACGCGATCAAAATAATAAATTCCTTAAAAATCTAAAAATTTCCATAATTATGGGTTAAATACTAAAATAATTTAAAACATGCACATAATACACATAATAACATATAAGTAATATTTAACCCATATTTCTAAAAATTTAAGTAATTAATTTCCTTAATTATGCATGCGAATTTACGTATTAAAAATTTTCGGGTGTTACACTTACACGATTTTTGAGGAGATTGGTAATTTGTTTTATTGTTTGGGCTTGTCGTAGAGAATTGTTGTGGGAGTATGTGTCAGATCCATCTCGTATCTAGAAGCCTAACGAGGTAGAATTGTATAGTCTCTTAGCTATCCTATTTAGGAAAGACTAGTGTTTAGTTACTAAGTATTTTGTGAACTTGTGAATTTCTTAAGAGCTCGAGTTTATATTATATGAGTTAAGTTTTACTGGTGAATAGACATTAAGCATAGTTTCGTTGTTAGAAAGCCTTTAAGTTATGAGGAAGATCGACATAAATTATTTATTGGTTTTACGGATATTTATTGATTTAATTTGCGATCTAGGATTTAAGGTTATCGAACTCAGGCAGGTATCAGATATTTTAGGAGTTTAGGTGGCGAATTAAAACTCTTACAGTTACATGGGAACAGTGATTAGAGATTTCTCTTAGGCTACAATCATTTGGGGATAAATAGGAATTTGCAAATTTATTTTGCAGGGGAAGTTAGTTAGCTCCTTCCTTTGTAGGTATTGGTAAGCATTAGAGTGCGCAGCGAAAGCTTATTAGCATCGACTCGTGTAGGTACTAGGTAAGAGTAGTTAGTGCCGATCTGGTCTAATGTATCTGGACCTAGTAAGTAAGTTTAAATTTCGAGGACGAAATTCCATTTAAGGAGGGAAGAAATTGTAGCACCTAAAATATAATCTACTAAATCGCATGCATTAAATTAAATAAATATTAGGATTATTATTTTTAAGTTTAATTGATTTAAATTATTTATGTGAATTATGTGCTAATAAAATATTTTTATTATTTATTCAATGATTTTATTTTACTAACTATTTAATTAATTTTTTTAATTGTTTAAGTTTATTTGTTTAAATGATTTTATTGTGCAATTTAAATTGTTTTAAATATTTTAAGGTTTAATCTTGCGTATTTAAATGATTTTAATTGTTTAGTTTATTCTTTTAAATAATTTTTAATTGTTTTTATTATTTGGTTAAATATTTTTGAGTGTCCAACTTATTTATTTTAAATAGTCTAAGTTTAGCAGTTAGTTATTTTAAATTATTTTAAACTATTTTAAATGTCTAGCTTATTTGTTTAAATCCTTTCTACTTGTTCAAATCACTATAAATATTTTTAATTCCGCTCGTGTATTTATTTAAAATGACTTTTAAACATACATTTAGTTTGTTTAAATTATTTTAATCGTTTTACTTGTTATTTAAATATTCTACTCGTTGCTGTGACATTCGAATATTTAACATGTTGAGTTTAATTTCTAAGTTATTGTTTAAATTCCTTTAAATGTTTAAGTTGCTCAAATATTTAAAGTAACCATTCTTGAGATTTCTAAGTTCAGCGACTTCCGGTTCCAGCTTACGGCGATGGTGGATTTTGGCGGTAAATTCCTAAATATTATTTCAGGAGTTAATATATTCGAGAATTGAGGAAAATAGATGGATTGTTGATTTTAGATTTTTTCGGGTGTTGAAAATCGCTTTTATCGCACTCTTGAGCTTACTTTTATGTTTTTCGAAAAATTAGCATTTTTAAACCCGGACTAGGAAAAATTCAATTTAATATTTTAATTTGAGATTTTCAAACTTAAGTATTTTTTTTTAAAAAAAATGAAAATTAATTTAGAGCCCTAAAGTTGCTAAATTTGTGTGGCAGTTTTTAAAAGTGAGTAAAACCTTTTGAAATTACACTCACACCAATCAATGCATACATACACCTATACACACACATATATACACGTAAATCATAATATTTACAACAAAAAAAAAAAAATCAAAACCAAATCCCTAACCAAAGCCCCAAAACCCACGTTTCTTCCTCCCCCTCTCTAAAGTATCGATCGGCCTTTTCCTCTAGCCTTTTTCCGGCCGCCGCCGTCGCCGCACCACCACCACCACTACCGGAGCTCGTGCCAAGGAAGGTCCAACAGCTGTGCTTCACGTTTTCCAGCTGGTTTTCATCTATTCTTCTTGAGTTTTCAAAGGATAGGCAAGATTATGGTTTCATTTGGCCCCAAGTAGATTATTATGTTGTGTGTTTATCTTGCCATGGGTATTTCGAATTTTTGGTTATTTTAGAGACAATATTTCGAAAATTCCAGCTCATATATTGCTATGTTTATGCTTATGTTGGATTATTGTCATATGTTAGTGCTGAAAATGGGTTGAGTTGGAAGTATGATTTATGTCTCCATTGATGCCCCTTAAATTCAAAATTTTCCGAATTTGTTGAGCATGTGCATTTCGATTTTCTGTTGTGTTGCTTGGATGGTGGATTAGGGGCTACCATGGGTGAGATTGTAGCTCACATGGTAGTGCTTAGGATGGGTTGAAGTTAGTTTGAAATTTGGAATTGAGGAGCCTTCGATTTTAGTGAGGTTGGGTTCGATTTTTTTTTATGGATGTTTAAGGGCTGGATTTTTTAGTTCAGCTAGGCTTGAAGGAGGGGCTGGTTTTAGGGGTTTAAGTGAGTAAAAAAAAAGGTCTTGGTCTTGGTTTATAGGTTGGGACCATGGGTGTCCAATGGTTAAGTTTTAGAAGGAAGAAAGAGCTAGGATATGTGTGCAGATTTTTACCAAGTAACAGGGCTGTCCGGGAATGGTATTACAAAACAAGGTTAAACTTATGATTTGGTGAAGTGCTTGAGCCGGGAATTAGCCTAGGATGTTAGGAATATGTCGGTTCAAGTGAAAACGAATTCGGTTATGTTTAGGTGGAGTTTTAGACTATTGATCGGATAGGTGCAGAATTTTGGAGTTTAACGAGGTTGCTGTCCGGAAATGAATTTTCCTAAAATTATTGGATAGGAATAATACCCCGAGGATGATTCTTTATTTATTTCTAAGTGTGTGAGAGTCGTGGTTTCAAGCAGAATCCTTTTTGGATAAAAATTTAGTGAGTTATAAGTTTTACAGGCGAACCGCTCGGATTGTCCTAAGCGCAAATTTATGGTTTAGTATCCCATCCTTGGTTTGTTCCCTAAATCACCATTCCGGTCATCCATGTGTGAGTCATTCGTATGATTATCGTGTAAATGTTTATAACCACGATTTATTTACATATGCATGCTAAGTCTCAGAATCAAGTATGAAAGAAGGAAAGAAAATATTTTGAACGAAGTGAGATGGTTGTGACTATAGAAAATATGGGTTTGGACGAGTTAGGAGACGTTCTGACTTCCCTTACCAAATGGGTTTGGAGGAGTTGGGAGAAATCCTGATTTTCCTTACAAAGTATGAGTTAGGACGAGTTGGGAGAAATCCTGGCTTTCCTTACCAAGTATGGGCAAGACGAGTTGGGGGTTATCCTGACTTCCTTGCGGCATAGTGCACTGCAGCCATGATCATGATCGAAATCACAGAGTCACAATTCAAGGATCTAAGTTCACAGTTACAGTTCAAAGTATTTATGACTATGTTTCAGTACGGTTTAAGTTCATTGCTTATGTTCGACTTAGCCATGCATATGTTTCATTCATGTTCATGTTCTTTTTAGAAACCTTTTGTTTAAAGTTAGGGGCACAAAAATATTTTTAGTATCAGCTATTTTTAATCTGCGTGTGCATGTATTTATGTAGTACTTGTTATCCCCCCATATTCTTGTTGAGTCTTTAGGCTCACTGCATCTACTTGGTGCACGTATATGTTATCTTTGAGATTGAGGGGCAGGACTATCGAGCAGACTGCGATGCGGGCACGGCACCTCCCTCCGACCTATTCCAGTCTTCCGCATAGTTTACTCGATTTTTTTATGTTATGATGCATTTATTTTGCTTATTTGACAAATGTATATGTAATGTTTTGTTAGAATTGTTTTTGGGCATGTAAACAGTAGATTTTTTAACTTTTGGATATTTGATATGTCGAATCTCTTTCTTGGGTTCTCGTTCTTTTCTTGGTCTAGTTTATTTGTGTCGTCGATTGTTTATTTCTTTTATTTTATTTTGTTTGCTGTCTGAGACAGGCGGGTTTTCATATAAACAAATAGGTCATGCCGAAATTTTTAATTTTTTTTAATCCGCATTTTCTTTATTAATTAGTTTAAATAGAGGTTAGGGTCGTTTCAGATTTCAACTGGGTTAAGGACTGAAATTCGGAGAGGGGTCAGGGCTGGTGGATGCTTCATGGTGTAGTGACCCTTACCTGGATCACCTACTAAACAGAACTTATGCATGCAATTAACTTAACAAATCAAATATCAGAATAAAACTGCGGAAACCATAAACATTATACAATCCCAAGTAAAGGAATCTGTAATTTATCCAATAATATACAACCAAATCGAATAGCTGTATAAACCCAAACAACAGTAATAAAACCTAAGCGAAGCTCCAGCTGGCGAACCACTGACTAGCCCCTCCTGGATCCACCCTCCTCGTCCAATCGCAAACCTGCCCCATGGAATAGGGTGTCCAGAAAATACAGAGTACGAGACGTGAGCATAAAACGCTCAGTGCGAGAGTATGAGTATACATGCATGCAAAGTGAACTCCCTATAGACTCGAGGTCAAGGATCAGATAACTGAGACAGACCGGGCCCTGGTATTTAGCACGCTGTGCCGTCGCTTCAGGAGGTGGCTCCCATACCGAGATAACCGTGGATACGCCGGACCCAAATCGATGGAAGTTCATCCACTAACAGGATAGGGTACAACCCTACTAACAGAAATATCAAAAGAGATACAGCAAGATGCAAATGAATGCAGCATAATATCATGGCATATAAATCATGTAGTCACATAATACATGCATACTCAGTCAGGATATCTCGAACAGTACTTTCGTACCTCAATACAGTGCAAGCTCTACCAACTCTAGGTCCACGCCTATAGTCTGCTCTACACTGCCAAATGATACTACTATCATTAAAGTGCTCTAAAAGCCTTAACTAAGCTATTGCATACTCCTAAATATTTATAGGAAGCAAAAGCTATACCTTCGTCCCTCGTTAGCCCTTTGATGTTGATGCCTCCAGAACTTGGGCACAACCCCGCTACGACTACTGAACGCCTCGCCGACCTCCGGACCAAGCCTAAGAAGACTAGAACAGCTCCAAAAGGACTAGAAAGGAAAGGAGAACTCGGAATTGGCAAATGAAAGTGAAGCCTCGGCCTTCTATTTATAGACAACGATCGGAACTTCCGATCCTTGATCGGAACGTCCGAACCTCGATCGGAACGTCCGATCCTGCCATCAGAGCTTCCGAAGATCCTGATCTGCCACGTGTCAAAATATCACTTGTTGACTCCGGATAGGGGTGATCGGAGCCTCCGGTCCTGATCGGAGCTTCCGATCCAACCACACGTCATGCCTGACGTAATAACATCGGTGCCTCCGATCGCTCATCGGTGCTTCCGATCCTGTTCGGAGCTTCCGATCGTGCCTTCAGAGCTTCCGATCCATCCGATACCCAATTCAATTAATTAGCATTAATCCTTTAATTACTCAATTAGGGTACGGGCTACTACATTCTCCCCCACTTATGATATTTCGTCCTCGAAAACAGATCTTAAGTACCGAATGCAAATACAGAAATCAGAAACATTCTTTATTCAAATCAAACGTTTACAGAGTTTGCAACTGAATACAACTTAAAGAATGAAATCAAAACAACTCAGGATGGTCTTTACGCATCCTATCCTCAAGCTCCCACGTAGCTTCCTCAGTGCCTCGGCGCTGCCACTGAACTAAAACCAAAGGAATGACTTTGTTCCGTAAAACCTTATCCTTATAATCCAGGATACGAAGAGGTTTCTCAACATAAGTCAAATCCTTGTCTACCTGAACCTCAGACCGCTGCAGAATATGAGATTCATCTGCCACATACCGTCGTAACAGAGATACGTGGAACACGTCGTGAATACTGGACAGATGCGTGGCAAAGCTAGTCGATAAGCCAAATCGCCAATGCTCTCCAAGATCTCAAACGGGCCGATAAATCTGGGAGACAACTTGCCTTTAAGGCCAAATCTGAGAATCTTGCGGAAAGATGACACTCTCAGAAACACTTTCTCCCCGACCTCGAACTGCAAGGGCCTACGCTTGATATTAGCATAGCTTGCCTAACGATCCTGTGTAGTCTTAATCCGTTTCTTGATTTGATCAACAATGTCTATCGCCTGTTGGATAAACTCCGGTCCCTCAGCCTGTCTCTCCCCCACTTCTTCCCAAAAGAGTGGAGTACGACAACGTCGCCCATACAATGCCTCAAAAGGTGCCATCCCAATACTAGTATGATAGCTGTTGTTGTAAGCAAACTCGATCAATGGCAAATGATCCTGCCAGGCTAAACCAAAATCCATGACGCACGCTCTAAGCATATCCTCTAGGGTACGGATAGTGCGTTCTGACTGACCATCAGTCTCCGGATGATAGGCTGTACTCAAACTGAGAGTAGTACCCATCGCACGCTGAACACTCCCCCAAAATTTAGAAGTAAACCTGGGGTCCCGATCGCTGACAATGCTCACAGGCACTCCATGAAGTCGGACGATCTCCTGAATGTACATCCGTGCCATGCAATTCACAGAGTACTCACGGCTATAGGCAATGAAATGCGCTGACTTGGTGAGTCGGTCCACCACAACCCAGATAGCATCACAGTTCCTCGGGGATACCGGCAAATGGGTCACAATGTCCATAGTGATAAACTCCCATTTCCATTCAGGAATAGGCAGACTGTGAAGAAATCCTCCGGGTCGTCGGTGCTCTGCCTTGACCTGTTGACACACCAAACATCTCGAAACAAACTGATAAACACTGCGTTTCATTCCCTTCCACCAGAAACGAGTACGTAGATCCTTGTACATCTTGTTGCTCCAAGGATGAATACTCAACTTAGTGCGATGCGCCTGAGACAAAATCTCCTCTCGCCACTCTTCATCCTGCGGAATCATAAGCCTACCAGACAAACACAGAAAACCATCTGACTGATAATGAAATCTAGACGAGCTACCCTCGTTAGCTAGACGAGCTAAACGCTGGGTCTTCGAATCAGACATCTGAGCATCTCGGATCCGCGAATACAAGGCTGGCTCAGATAATATCGCAAACATCTGGATACTCTGCATACCTTTCTTATGCTTGAAGGTATAACCTGAAGTACAACAGTCACTGATCGCACTAGACATCGAACAAGCCTGAAGTGTGGATAGTCGCACCTTGCGACTCAAAGCATAAGCGGTGAGATTAGCAGCTCCCGGATGGTACTTAATCTCGCAATCATAGTCCTTAAGCAAGTCCATCCAACGTCTCTGCCTCATGTTCAACTCCGCCTGAGTGAACAAATACTTAAGACTCTTATGGTCGGTGAAGATCTCAAATTTCTCGCCATACAGATAATGACGCCAGATCTTCAAAGCGAACACAATGGCTGCCAATTCCAAATCATGGACTGGGTAGTTGTCCTCGTGAAGCTTCAGCTGTCTAGAAGCGTATGCGATCACATGCCCATTCTGAGTCAGGACACAACCTAACCCTTGAAGAGAAGCATCCGTGTATACCACATACCCTCCAGATCCGGACGGTAATGCCAACACCGGCGCAAAAGTCAACCGCCATCGAAGCTCATGGAAATTCTCCTCACACTCGGAGGACCACTCGAAATCCACACCCTTGCGAGTAAGCTGCGTCAACGGTCGAGCTAACTGAGAGAAGTTCAGAATGAAGCGACGATAATACTTTGCTAGACCCAGAAAACTACGGATCTCAGCAACTGTCGTCGGACGCGACCAATTAAGTACCGCTTCAATCTTGCTTGGATCAACAGAAATCCCCTCCCTGGATATGATATGGCCAAGAAAGACCACTCTATCCATCCAGAACTCACACTTGCTCAGCTTGGCGTACAACTGCTCATCTCGAAGAGTCTGTAGTACCAACCATAAGTGAGAAACATGCTCTTCCGTATTACGCGAATACACCAAGATGTCGTCAATGAAGACCACGACAAACTTGTCCAAATACTCCCTGAAGACACGGTTCATCAAATCCATGAATATAGCCGGCGCATTAGTCAAACCAAATGGCATCACTAGAAACTCGTAATGCCCATAGCGAGTACGGAATGCAGTCTTGGCTACGTCCTGATCACGGACTCAACTGATGATACCCAGATCTCAAGTCAATCTTGGAGTAAACTGACGTGCCCTGCAGCTGATCGAACAAGTCATCAATACGAGGCAACGGATACTTGTTCTTCACAGTGACTCAATTCAGCTGCCGATAGTCAATGCACAGCCGCATCGACCCATCCTTCTTCTTCACGAAGAGAACAGGAGCTCCCCAAGGAGATACACTAGGACGAATGTACCCCTTGTCCAAAAGATCCTGTACCTGATTCTTCAACTCACGCATCTCTGACGGAGCCAGACGATACGGTGCTCTAGAAATAGGCGAAGTACCCGGCATCAACTCTATGCCAAACTCGACTTCCCTAGCAGGAGGAAAACCCGGAATCTCATCAGGAAACACATCTGGAAATTCATCCACAACAGGAATGCTCTCATCAGGATTAGTTATGATATCTACTTCTCGGGATCCCAATCGACGAATGAAGAGATGAACCTTGTTTTTAAAACATGCATTGTATTACTTTTATATCATGATCTTGATATATTTTTATATGCATGTTTAGTTGCTTTTACTGAGAAATATATTTCTCACCGGAATTATCCGGCTATTGTTATGTTGTATGTGTCATGGCAATAGGAGGGAATGGAGCAGAACAAAGGCAATCTTGAAGAACAAGGGTTGAAGAAATATAGCGTGATGATCTGAGTTAGATGGTTGAGTGAGCTGTCATGATGTAGAGTTGAGCTTTAAACATGATCTTGTTATAGCTACTTGTTTCACAACTTGTAGATGATCTAGTTGTTATTTTGTTGTTGTATTTAGGATTTGATAGATGTTTAAATCCTTTGAGACAACATGATGTATTTTGATCTTGTTATATAGCAAGGTTTCTTGCATATTTGGAAAGTCTTGATTATTATGATTGTAAGGCTTCTTATGATTAATTCTATCCATTGTATAACATGTTAGAATGCATGTTAGATGTTGCTATGGATTAGATCATGAATAAATCCTTGTTTGAGATGATCTTGGATGGAAATACTTGAGGAACTAGTTTTGACAGTAGCTGGTTTTTTTTCTGGTGCAATGGCCGGTGCACGGGCGAGCAAGTACTCGCGCGCGCGCGAGCCAGCTTTTGAGATCTCGGTCTCATTGGCCGGCGCGCGTGCGAGGGGTGATGCCCGCGCGTGCGCAGGGCAATCTCTTTTAAAAAAAAAATTTTTTTTTTTACTCTTTTGTTTAGACATTGTTTCTTGTCTAATATTGGAATTTGATTAAATGAGAGATTAGAACTCGGGTCTTCACAACAGGTGGTATCAGAGCGTAAGTTCTTGGACTGAGATAGAAGCTGAGCGGGGTAGATTGAGTCACATGCATGTATTGTATTGCATGATTATGCATTACTTGATTTGATGATTCGATGATTTGATCAATTTCATGTGAGCATGATCTATATTTGAAATTCAATTGCCTGATTTACTGATTTGTAAATTTTTGCAATTTTTACCGTTTTGTTATAAGATTTTTACCGGGTGATGTAAGCACCCATAATTGAATAGAACAGTGTTCTTTGGGTGACGTAAGAACCCCAGACTGACAGACTAGTATGGCCAGACTGAACAGAATGGTATGGTCAGATTGAACAGAACATAACGGTATTGCTCAGCTGAACGAAGTATCTCTAATTGAACAAAACAGAATATCTGCAAATGAATAGATGATGTTGTAGGTAATAGTTGGTTTGAAGAACTTGATTAGTTGTTCAAATATCGGAAATATTCAGATGAATATCGGATCAGAGTGATTGAATACCAACTTCGAAACCTAGCAACCAGCTGGTGGATTTTGATAAAGAAATGATAAGAAGGCAGATGTATGTTGATTGTTGGTAAGTGCTTAGAACAGAATTATGTTTATAGTTCTTTGCCACAACAGATAGAAATGATGAGAAAGAAAAATATACCCTGAAGTTGAATCTTTTGAATTTGAGGAATGCCTTATTAGAATTTTCAAGTCTATTACAATTCTTTGAATTGTAGATGATGAAAAGCTCAAGATTGAGTGAATTATTTAATGGTTTGAATCCGCAGATTATGTCTGATAAATGTTAACGACTGAAACATTTTGTTTAAAGACATAGCTTTGTCTAAAAGAATTGAAGTTGAATGATGAGTTAGGAGAATGAAATTGTAGACATGAAAGAGTATGTGAGATACTCACAACTTTATCTACAAGTTTTATTCCAGAACAGATATGAAGTGCATGATATGAAAATAAATCTCTAACTCTAGCGAATCGAGATGGATTAGTCTGATTCTGAATGCAGAGTATATTAGAAATTATTACACACATTGTGGAGGAAGATATCTGAACAAACAGTGTAAAGAAAATTTTGATAGGTGTGTTAGAATCTGTTAGAAGAAACATAGATTCTAAGAAAATTCGAATGAAGAACAATTAGCAGAAGTATACAGAGGATCAGAATAAAATTGCACCTGAGAATGAAATTTCAGGTAATAGATTTATTTTGTTTTGACCTGGTTATTATTGGTGCAATAGATACATAATAGCTGAAAGCTTATTATATGATTACCTCTGTATCAGAAAAGAGATTTGTGAATTGAACTGAAGAATAGAACTATTGCTTTGATGAACTGAAACTGAACATGATATTGTTCATGTGAGAATTTACATAAGTACTGATTAGTGATAGTTGCAGATTATTGAATCATTGGATTTTGTGATTTAACCAATCAGTATGATGATCAGAAGCGATAAAATTAGATCAACAAGAACATAGTGTATATATGAATATGATGATATGATATCGAATCTCGAATTAAGATTCTGTGATTTCGGTTTGATATATGATGTTTGATTACAGAAATATTCCGAAATCAGTATATTCGATGCACGAGATATGTTCAAGATCTAAATTAGCATTGATAAGTACGCTATTGAATAGAGATTACAGATATGTTCCAGTAAGATTTTTGACTTTAGTTTAAGTTGTGAACTGGAATTCAATATTGAATTGAAGAATTGATGAATTTATGAATTACCGACTTGATAAGATTATGAATTGGATATTAATCTTGAGGTTTAGAAGATAAATGATGATATGACAATTAGTTACAGATGAGTCTTTTCTTTGATTATGCTGAATCGATTACATCAACTGGAGATATAATTCTTGAATGATTTAATATTGATTGGCTCTCATGGCACATTGCTTTCGTTTAGAGCCTGTGTTGATTTACTCGTTCTGAGTTATGTGATGCAAGTGAGTTGTTTTCACTTTGCAGAGTTTGTTATCCAGAAGATTTGATTTTGGATGACCTTGATTGAGTGATTTTCTCAATCTTGATTTATTTATTTTGATTTTGAGAATTATTGATCATTTGATGATATTTCAGCGTATTTAAGATTGTGACTCGTAACTGATAGAAGAATTTGAATATGATCCCTGATTTTTGGGTTAGATGATATGAATTGTCGGTATTTGGAGATAGAAATAAGGAATAAAATAGGCATCCGATGAATTGATTTCAGATTTCTTTGTATTCTGATTTGAATATTCAGATGAATATAACACCAATCTGAATGATTTTTCGATTGGAAGTAAGGCAGAATTGTTCAGAAGATGAAAGCAACACAGAAAGTAAACTGAAGTGCTTAGAATTCAGTACATAATGCCAGATTGAGATATGAATTGAAGCGTCAGATCCGAATGAATGAATTACATTATGATGGATTATTTGATTGTGCCTGATATTTCCGAAAAGAGATATCCGAATTTGAAGAATTGCACCACAATGAATTCAATATTCATTCGATAATTGTTTTATCTTTTGATAAAGCAAATAGAAGTAAAAGAATTAGTACGTTTGTGAAGTTAAACGTACAGAGATTTTCTGATGAAGTTGAAAATCGTTGATCAGATGAGTTCAATGTTAGTCTGAAAACTCCAAACATTGAAACAAGATTATACTGTGAAAGAATATTTTGCAACAACTACCGTGATGAAATAGTATAGATGAGGTAAACAGGTGGTAGTTATGAACAGACTGATGAACATTACTGTATACGATGATCTGTCTGTATGATCAAATCATTGAATTGTGATTAGATTCATTGCAAAATGAACAGTAAGCCAGGAAATAATGTTTCAGATTGAAACATTGGGTTTACTATTAATTTTAATACAGAAGATCCGAAGACTTTGAATACTTTTTGAGGAAAAGGTACAATATATTATCCTTGAATAGGAAGAATAATCAGAGAAGATGAATTGAATTTGTGAGAATGAATTTTTTTATCTGATATGATACCGATTATCAACAGTTCTGAATACTTTGAAATCTGTGACTACAACATATTATACTCTGATTAATTGATAGTCCGAATAGACTAATCGGAATTTGGCAGAATACTCTGTATGAGATATGATGAACAGCTATCCATTCAGATCCATGAAGAAGATAGAGATATGATGAAAATACAGGAATGATTAAAATCTATTGTCCGAATTAAGACTTTAGATTTATTTGACAGAATGTGGCATCGATTGATTGACTGATATTCTGAGAGTTGAATTCGATTGATGGATTATCTGAGTCAATTTTCCAAATATTGAGGATATTCTCAGAACTTTAATACCTGAGTCGGTATTATTTGATTTGATATGTTGCCACTTAAGGATTATAATTCCTGTAATAGATATTGAGCCAATTTTGAGATAATGATATGATAATATGATGAAAAGAACTCTGATTTCTTGTGTTGTAATGATATTACCGAGGTATATGACATCAGATCAGACATGATTTGTCGATATCTGATCGGAGTTGATTCAAAATACACAACGAATTTGACGATGAATCTGTATGAAATGAAAACGGAAAAGAAGAACCAGAATTAGTAATTGAATGATAGATATAACTTGTGAAGTTGAAACTGATTAGTTAAGCGGAAAAGTTATTCTTGAAACATCATTCAATTCAGAATAGAGAAAAAGCAGAATTTCATTTACAGATTCAGAATATGAGGTTGAATATTGAACTTCATTGAATAAGATATCAGATGGAATTGACGATGGGAAAGATTTATTCTTTTCAGCTTGATACAATGATTCTGAATTGTTTCATGTATCTAGAGTAAGGAAATATTGATAGATTTCTTCTGTGGACTTAAATCAGACAAGAGGACTAATGAAAAGATTCTGAGATAAGTCGAATATTCGACAAATTCTTGATTTAGAATAGAAACAACTCAGAGAGAATTCTTTGTAGTACTTGAGTACAACTGATGATTGAAGTGAGAATAACTTCAGATAATCATTCAGTCTATCAGACTTGATATTTGACTTGATTACGATTTCGAGGACGAAATCATTTCTTAGAGGGGAGGAATTGTAAGGCCCGAAAATATTCAATTATTAATTATGGAAATTGAGAATTAAATTCCATATTATGGGATAATATTGATTTGAGAAGTTATGGAAATGATAGATTTAAGTTCCGAGCTAAAAATATTTAATTTGAGAATATGCGGATTTTGAGAATTAAATTCCGAGAATTCTTAAATTAAAAGAATAAATATTCGATTTGAATATTTATGGAATTGAAGATTTAATTCCATGTTTCGGAAATTAAAGAAGATGAATTTTGAAGATACAACTTGATCAGGGACTGATTTGCACATACTGACATTTGAAGGACTAGAATGCAAAAGGTCAGGATTATTTAATTAATCCGAATTTAATTTATTTTAATCCGAGAATATTTAATTTGGGAATATTTAGATTTTTGATTTAAATTCTAATATTCTTAAATTATTTAGGATTGAAATTGAATTAAAACGAAGGCCGAGGACTGAAGTGCAATTACTGAAGACTTCAGGGACTAAATTGAAAATTATGCAATAGCTATCCAATTTAATCAGATTATTCAGTCTATTCACGTGTAAGAAGGAAGAGGAAAGTCAGAAGTCTGAACAGAGAGCCGAGAGCTCAATTTGTTTTTCTTTGAATTCGATTGTTTCAAATCGCCGTAAATTTTGATCCGTTCGTCCGATTTTGATTCCGAAAGATGTTCTGGAATCCTTGAGACGAGTACTTCGATTTGATGTAAGTTTCTTCTTTGTTCATTAAGGTTTGAGAATTAGAAATGGACAGATATCAGAAACTTGTGTGGAAGTGTTGTTGTTGAGCTTCTAAACTTGTGTTCTTGAGGATTGGATTGAAGATTGATTTGTATATCTTGTTCTTATGAATTTCCAACTATGATTCAATCCATATACCTGCTGATATGTTAATTTTGAAGCTTCAAAAGCCGATATATATGTGAGAATTGTTAATGATATGTTCGGAATCGCCGAAGTAATACCGATATGCCGTCGAACTCTTGAATTGAAATGATTTGCTATTGTTTTTGGATTCTGAAGTTGCTGAACTATTGGATGATGATTCCTTGTTATGTTTATGATAATAGCTGTTGGTTTGAAGAGTTGAATGACAATGAACGGATATGAAAAACCGTAAGAATGGAGTTGAAAGTAGAAATGAATTCGATACCGTAACGATTCCCGATTGTCAATCGTTACGATAATTGGTTATGTTTTGAAACCATACTGATAGTCTACGATTGAGCTAATGATCTTGAGATTGTATACTGATTTTGTTACATGATAATCTTTACATTTCAGACGTGTTACGAGCTCAATCAACTCCAGAGGTCGAATTGTGAACCGAGGAAGTTCGCTTGAGAGTTGCAATGATTGATTGAAGATGTGTTGATGATTTTAACTCGATTCTGAAAGGAATGAATTGAACGAAGATTAATGTACATGTTTTGAGGTTGAAGAATTCAGAACAGACAATATACGAAGGTAAAAGTGGACTACTATTTGATTGGGAATACAACTCGAGATGGTTTGTATCGATTTCCCCTAAATCACATACTTGTTTGCTTAATTTCTCTTATGTGTTTTCATTTGAGTTGTTGAATAAGTTTTTGATGTTATGAATGCCTTGATGATGATATACGTTGCATTCATCTTGAAGACTTATTCCTTGATTTTGAAATGAACGGAAACGTTCGAATAGACGATTTGAGGAATCGTATATGTATGGCCTGGGTGGTTGTTTTAGCCTAGCGTCTGATTTGCATATATGATTGCTTCAAAGTCTAGAGAAGAAAGATAAGTAACCCCACCTCGAGCGGGAGAGTCGGTGGATTAGTTATGATAGCTACTTCTCGGGATCCCAATCGACGAATGAAGAGATGAACCTTGTTTTTAAAACATGCATTGTATTACTTTTATATCATGATCTTGATATATGTTTATATGCATGTTTAGTTGCTTTTACTGAGAAATATATTTCTCACCGGAGTTATCCGGCTATTGTTATGTTGTATGTGTCATGGCAATAGGAGGGAATGGAGCAGAACAAAGGCAATCTTGAAGAACAAGGGTTGAAGAAATATAGCGTGATGATCTGAGTTAGATGGTTGAGTGAGCTGTCATGATGTAGAGTTGAGCTTTAAACATGATCTTGTTATAGCTACTTGTTTCACAACTTGTAGATGATCTAGTTGTTATTTTGTTGTTGTATTTAGGATTTGATAGATGTTTAAATCCTTTGAGACAACATGATGTATTTTGATCTTGTTATATAGCAAGGTTTCTTGCATATTTGGAAAGTCTTGATTATTATTATTGTAAGGCTTCTTATGATTAATTCTATCAATTGTATAACATGTTAGAATGCATGTTAGATGTTGCTATGGATTAGATCATGAATAAATCCTTGTTTGAGATGATCTTGGATGGAAATACTTGAGGAACTAGTTTTGACAGCAGCTGGTTTTTTTTCTGGTGCAATGGCCGGCGCACGGGCGAGCAAGTACTCGCGCGCGCGCGAGCCAGCTTTTGAGATCTCGGTCTCATTGGCCGGCGCGCGTGCGAGGGGTGATGCCCGCGCGTGCGCAGGGCAATCTCTTTTAAAAATTTTTTTTTTTTTTTACTCTTTTGTTTAGACATTGTTTCTTGTCTAATATTGGAATTTGATTAAATGAGAGATTAGAACTCGGGTCGTCACACTCTCTCTCTTTTTTTTTTTTTTTAATTTTCTCTGTCTCTGTCGGTTTTTTTTAGTGTGACAGAAAATGAGAAAGAGGGAGAGCGGAGAGAGAAAGTGAAAAGGATCTCAATTTATGGAGCTTAAACTTTGATTTATGATCCTCAAACTTCTTGAATCTTGGTTATGATATGTCTTCAACATATATCCAGTTTTTTCTGCAAAATAAGAAATCAAGATCTAAACAATAGACAATCTCTCTAATTATCTTTAAGGCTCAAATGTTGTTTTCTCAATCCTCTCCACTCACTCACAAAATATATGTGTGAGTTAAAAAAAATTTAGACACTCTTATAAGATATATTATAGGCCATATATTTTAAAATCCAATGTTATGACAATGGTTAATCTTTCAATGAAAATACAAAAATTATATATTTATAATGATTAAGATATAAAAATAACTTTAATCAAACTAAATTTTAAACGTACTTAAATAGAACAATAAAATTTCTAATTTAAACTTTTCAAATATGTAATGTATGATATTTTAGCAAATATTACCAGGACAAGAACAATAAAAATGGTTTTTGTTTTATAAATATATATATATAATTTTATTCACTAATCTATTAAAAACTTATTATTATTATTATTTTAGTTTTTAGTTTTTTTTTAATATGATTGTAAATTTATGTTGTGATCAAATTTTAAACTAAGTAGTCGAGATTAGAGGATCCACTCTTGGTATTCTAATAAAGTTTACCTTAGGGAACAAAATTGGAATTCATTTAAAAAAATGGTTCCAATATACTTAATATTCATTATTTATATTATATATTATATTATTGTTTCATATGTATATTATATACACCAAAACTTATAGATGTTGTCAAGTGTTTATTGTGATATAAATATATTTGTTAACACCAAATCAAGACCTCCACCTTAAATTTTTGATAAAACCAAACTAACATTTAAATGTTACAAAGAATTCTATATTATGATATCATTCATAAATAACAAATCAAGATATCCACTTTAAATGGTTGGTAACACTAAACTATCATTTAAATGGTACCAAGATTTTGGTGTAATATATATCAACAATAAATCAAGACTCCCACTTATAAGTAGGGTATAAAAATGTCCAAAAAGAAATTAAATATAACATAAATAATAAATAAATATTAAATAATATTAAGAATATATAATCATCTTATAATAACTTTAATATCATACCAAGAGCTTCACCTTTTCATCTGGACTTTGGAAGATTAGCTACCTATGTTCAAAGTGTAGCACTTTCAACATGTAATTATCATAACAATTATTTTTAATTAAAGAATTAAAGAAAGATTAAGCAGAGAAAAATTATGATCTCGAATTGTTGTTCATAAAATTAGGGATATCTCACACATCACAATTCACCCCTATTTATAGACAAATTTGGGGAGACAACAACAAATAGAATGTTATTTTTTACATGAAAGTCTTCAAAGATGACCTACTCCACATTTGACCATCTTCGCATCCGATTTTAATCTTCCACGTAAAACAAAACTTGTAGATAAATGAGTTGTCTAAAATGGGGTAATTTGGTTTGTATCATTTGACCGAGTAAATTAAGAGATATGGCCAAAATACTCGTGCATGGTAAAACTGTAATTCCATTGGTTCACTTTTACTTTTTGCTTAATTTGATCCAAGTTGAGAGAAGATTTTTTTCTCAATCTATTCACTTATGTTGTAGACATTGAAATCATCTTTCTATAGGTTAAAGAATCAACTCATTCCCATTTCTAAGTCCAAAGTTATTCTTGTTTTACCGAACCAGTAAAAATGACAATACAATTACAATTACACAACAATTTATATTTTACATAATATATTATAAAACATATAAAATTTAGACATATAATCAAAAATAAACCATAAACTTATATCATAAAACATTTAAAAAATATTTTTTTATATTTATCACACCCCCCAACCAGCTTATTGCTCGTCCCTAGCAATTTAAGCGTCAATATCAAAACAAAACATATCGATTACATTTAAACATAAATGTAATAGAAACTATCCAAGTGTTTAAAATAAATTTGAAGACTATCAAATTTATATCACAATCATCATAATTATAATTAATGAAATAACATGGGCCGATTAAGTCAAAGCTTCTTATCAGATATTTAAATATATATGGCCTTAGAATTTTCAAATAAGAGTCTCAACTCCATATTCTCATCGGTTAGCAAATGTGTTTCAAGGTAACGTTTTCTCTCATGAAGTTGGAATAAAGATTAACACTAAGAAAGATAGGCTTAAAATACAGACAGACAAATAAGCCAAATTAATCAAAAGATAGAAAATCTATTAATTCAAAATCTAGTCATTCTTATTTTTTTGTCTTCTCTCAAATTTGAGTTCTTCCATATTTCATTGTATTGAAATTAGATCAATGCTATTGTTCAAGATCTTTCTCTTTTTATTTTTTTTAATATATATCTCCATTTCTCTTTCTTTTTTTTTTAATTTTCTCTGTCTTTGTCGCTTTTTTTTTTCAGTGAGACATAAAATGAGACAGAGGGAGAGCGAAGAGAGAAAGCGAGAAGGATCTCAATTTATGGAGATTAAACTTTGATTTATGATCCTCAAACTTCTTGAATCTTGGTTATGATATGTCTTCAACATATATCCAGTTTTTCTTCAAAATAAGAAATCAAGATCTAGACAATAGACAATCTCTCTAATTATCTTTAAGGATCAAATATTGTTTTCTCAATCCTCTCCACTCACTCACAAAATATGTGTGAGTTAAAAAAAATTTAGACACTCTTATAAGATATATTCTAGGCCATATATTTTAAAATCCAATATTATGACAATGGTTAATCTTTCAATGAAATTTCAAAAATTATATATTTATAATGATTAAGATATAAAAATAACTTTAATCAAATTAAATTTTAAACGTACTTAAATAGAACAATACAATTTCTAATTTAAACTTTTCAAATATGTAATGTATGATATTTTAGCAAAAATTACCAGGACAAGAACAATAAAAATGGTTTTTATTGAATAAATAAATATATATAATTTTATTCACAAATCTATTAAAAACTTATTATTATTATTATTTTAGTTTTTAGTTTTTTTTAACATGATTGTAAATTTATGTAGTGATCAAATTTTAAACTAAGTAGTCGAGATTAGAGGATCCACTCTTGGTATTCTAATAAAGTTAACCTTAGGGAACAAAATTGGAATCCATTTAATAAAATGGTTCCAATATATTAAATATTCATTAGTTTTATTATATATTATATTATTCTTTTATAAGTATATTATATACACCAAAACTTATAGATGTTGTCAAGTGTTTATTGGGCTATAAATATATTTGTTAACATCAAATCAAGGCCTCCACTTTAAATTTTTGGTAAAACCAAACTAACATTTAAATGTTACCAAAAATTAAATATTATGATATCATTCATAAATAATAAAACAATATATCCACTTTAAATGGTTGGTAAAACTAAATTATCATTAATATGGTACCAAGATTGTGGTGTAATATATATCAACAATAAATCAAGACTCCCACTTATAAGTAGGGTATAAAAATGCCCAAAAATAAATTAAATATAACATAAATAATAAATAAAGATTAAATAATATTAATAATATATAATCATCTTATAATAACTTTAATATCATACCAAGAGCTTCACCTTTTCATCTGGACTTTGGAAGATTAGCTACCCATGTTCAAAGTGTAGCACTTTCAACATGTAATTATCATAACAATTATTTTTAATTGAAAAATTAAAGAAAGATTAAAGAGAGAAAAATTATGAACTCGAAGTTTTGTTCATAAAATGAGGGATATCTCATACATCAAAATTCACCCCTATATATAGACAAATTTGGGGAGACAACAACAAATAAAATATTATTTTATACATGAATGTCTTCAAAGATGACCTACTCCACATTTGACCATCATTGCATCCGATTTTAATCTTCCACATAAAATAAAACTTGTAGATAAATGAGTTGTCTGAAATGGGGTAATTTGGTTTGTACCATTTGACCAAGTAAATTGAGAGATATGGTCAAAATACTC
Organism: Henckelia pumila; assembly: GCF_033568475.1. Lineage (NCBI taxonomy): Eukaryota > Viridiplantae > Streptophyta > Magnoliopsida > Lamiales > Gesneriaceae > Henckelia > Henckelia pumila. Next base: position 100,666,242 of record NC_133122.1, on the reverse strand, counting down.
GTTGATGGTAAATTTGTAATTCCATTGGTGCACTTTTACTTGTTGCTTAATTTGATCCAAATTGAGAGAAGATTTTTGTAGTGACCCTGCATGGTATCACCTACTAACTGGAAACTAATAGTGATATGAATCTTATGTATGAAAGACAACACGATTTCAACGAATCACACCTCAATTCGATAACAAAAGAAACAACGAATTTTCCCTATCCACCTCTAGTTGAACCTGTAACTAGCAACAGATAATTGCGGAATAAACAATCAATCTCAACGGGACCTCCAAAAGAACCTGTCTTTGACAACCCACGAATATAATCGATCGACAAACGCCACAAAGTTATTAAACATTGATAAGTTTGATTTTGACAAAGCAAAAGCTTCAATAAAATTCTAGAGGGAATCTTAGACTGATAAAAATAAATAATATGAACTATGTTAATTCGTTATTAAAATAATGAATGTTTGTTGTATTTATAATACAACTACAAAATAATAAAAAATATCGCCAAATAATTCAAAATATAGCTAAAGATATCAAAGATATCTCCTAAAAGTTTCCTAGTAAGAATAAAACTCTCAAAAATAGGAATAATATAAAAAATACTCAAAATTCCATGCACACACACTACATGCCGAAGTGTGTGTGAGAGAACGTCGGCGCGGGCGTGCTGGCCTCTCGCAGATGATGGCGCGGCCGCGCGTTTACAGGAGCGCGGGCGCGCCTTGGCTTCGTTTTTGGCCTTCATTTTCTTTACTTTCTTGACCTCCTTTACCCTCAATAAGGTTACAACACCCTCCAAATTGATCTTCAAGTACTCCAACTTGATTCCCATGGATTCCAAACCCTTCAATTCGCAATGCAAAATTATGGACCAAATCTTGGAACAATATGAATCGTCGAGCACCTCCTAGATTCATATCAGACTCCCCTTCTTCAAAAAGATTTGTCCTCAAATCTTGCCCTTTATCTACAATAACCAAGCAAAGATTAGAAACGTTAAAAATATTTTCACAAGCAACAATGTACTTTGCTCACTCAAAACTATATCAAGAATCATGAAATATCTCATGTACAAAGTAAACACACCAACATCATTAGCTTGCAAAAACATGATTAAAATTCCATTTAGCAAGACAAAGATCAAATTCCTCCCCTTCTTAGACCTAGTTAACCCCAACACAAAGTTCATAGTTAAATACAACCATTGCTTTCTAGGAATAAGAAACAATGCACTTGAAATATGCCACTCACAACTCCCCTCAATATATCTCTTCATATGCAACCACAACAAATATTCATGCAACTTATTCATTAACTTTATACTACATGCTCCCACAACAAGTAACTTATTCAATGACGAAGATGGAATAAAAGTGCTACTCATCTTAAACAAACACTTATTGCTCACATAGAATTTCTCAAGAGTTTCATGCAAACATAACTCAAACACATATTTCAAATCATTATCCAATGCATATAACTCATTAACATTCTCAATCCATAAAAACTTTGTAACCAAAATAGATAAGAACTCATACCTTTGTGTTAGTATAGTAACTACCACATATTCCTTACCTCGTTGGCATTGGATCAACTCTTCACCAACAATTCTAAATCCTTGAGAACTTACACCACAATCAACAAGTTCTTTTGTACGAAAAACATTCAACTTTCTAACATGTTCATGACCCAAAAACTTCATATCCAACATGATTAACATAACTCTATAATGTTCAACATTCACTTTAAAATTTTTTCTATATACTAAGATATAATCAAAGCATATCACAACAAAGTTACCCATAAATGCATGCAAAACACAACCCATCAATCCCATGAAAATATTACGCACATTAGTTAGCCCAAAAATCAGCAATAACCAATCAAGCAAATAAGACTCACCACCTATACTATTCTTGCACAATTGACTCACATCAATACAAACCAACTTATCAAATCTTATAGTATGCACAAACTCAAAAGACTTGATATCAAGATTTGAAATCAAAGCATAATTCATAGCTAACACTTTCTCAAATCCTTCAACAAAGTAATTAAATCCATGCAACATTGAATTGAGTTCATACCTTTGGAAGCTGACATTGGATTTGTAGTTTAAACTTGATTTTAAACCATACCTCTCGAATGGAACAACTCTCAAACCTCTAACCTCACTTTGTGTGTGACCAACTTCACATGGATCCAACATGTTGTATCCTCTTTGCTTCTTCAACAACACATCATCAAAATCCTGCAAAGAAGAACAAACAATGCTCGGGATTGAACCGGCTAAATCATGACAATGAGATAAAACCTCTTTGTACAAAAGTACTTTAGTTTTATTCATTTGAACAAAATTTTCATTCTCACAATTTTGGACCATAATATTTTCTTTTTTTATTGGTCTCTTTCATCTCTTTTCTTTCCTCTCTTTTTTTCTCTCAATGGTCATCTCACTCTTTTGCACTCTCTTTCTTTCGGCCTTAATTATTTCTTTTTCTTTTTCTTTTTCTTTTTCTTTTTCTTTTTCTTTTTCCATGGCTATCTCACTTTTTTTATCACTATTTTTTTCAGCCATATCACACAAAGTTTTAACTTCCAATTGATCCTCAAAAAATTCTTTTAGACTCAATTGAATAGTAAAATTACAAGACTCATCCAACAAAGTACTAGTCTCGCCTTGAACATCAATAGGACTCTCATCTATCACAAGAACATTAGATGACTCCTCAACACATACAGACTCACCTACCACTTCACATTTAGATTCAACACTAATATCACTATCAACCACACCATGTACAATAGAAGAGTTTTCATCAAGCCATTCACCTTCCATCGCACAAATTTCAACACTCTCATCAATAATCAAGGAAGTTTCGTCCTCAATTTTCTCAACTACTTCTACTTCAACTTTTGACTCAACCTCCACTACAACAGTAGATTCAATCTCTACACGAGAATCCACCACTTTCATCATAGCCTCCTTAAAACATTGGCTCATATCATGCTTATCTTTTCTATGACACCATAAGCATGCAATATCAAAGGTACTAGAATTTGAAAGTTTAGATGTACCTTGATGTTCACGTTTGGGGGATTCATAATGATTAGGAGCAAAACGTTTCCGCATAGCTCTCTTCATCTCATCCCATGTAGAAATAGGACGCAATCCACGTCTTTCCCTATTTCCATCCAATCTATCCCACCAAGTGCAAGCATAGTCGGTAAACTCTTTTACAACAAGTTTAACCTTCTTAGCTTCAGATAGATCACGACCATCAAATATATTATCTACCCTTTCCTCCCACTTCAAATATGATTCCGAATCTGAATAACCATCAAACGATGGAATTTTATTTTTCTTAAACATATCCAAATAATAATTAAAATTTTTTTCTCCACGACAACCATCATCATCTCTATACACATCAATTTTTCTCTATCTCCTACTCCCATAATCAAACCTCCTTTCACTATCCCTATACCCATTGATTTTCTTTTCAAACATTGTACCTGCAAGAAAAAGGTTAGTAATAAAATATTCCTCGTCCAAAATCTCACAAATCACTCCAAAGAAAATCACTCAGGCACTCTTTTTTTTTTCACTCAAAATATGGAATAGCTTTATGCTTTGTTGTTTTGACTATCAAACTCAAAAGTTCAAAAACTTGTAAACACTTGTCAATCAACTCACGTAGATTGCACAAAAACAAGTCAAGAGACTTATGAATATTGAAAGAAACTTGGCACCCAAAAACTCACAAGATACAAGAAATTTTGACCACAAGTTATTTTGCTTCCTCTTTTCTTTTTCTTTTTTTTTTTTTGACAATTTTGGTCTCTACTTTTTTTTTTGTTTTTTGACCGATTTCAAATCAATTTTTTTTCGAATTTATAACTTGTAGCACAAGACACGAGACTTGGTTAACAAGTTTGAAAGAAACGACACAGAATTTCGATATGAGATTGATAACGAACGAAGAACAAAGAACGAAGAACGAAGAACGAGGAACGAAGAAAGAATATAGATTAAAGAAGGATACGACTTACTTGAATCAAAACCTTAAGCTCTGATACCAAATGATATGAATCTTATGTATGAAAGGCAACACGATTTCAACGAATCGCACCTCAATTCGATAACAAAAGAAACAACGAATTTTCCCTATCTTTGAAACAAGTAAGTTTGCAAAATCCACCTCTAGTTGAACCTGTAACTAGCAACAGATAATTGTGGAATAAACAATCGATCTCAATGGGACATTCAAAGGAACCTGTCTTTGACAACCCACGAATATAATCGATCGACAAACGCCACAAAGTTATTAAACTTTGATAAGTTTTATTTTGACAAAGCAAAAGCTTCAATAAAATTCTAGAGAGAATCTTAGACTGATAAAAATCAATAATATGAACTATGTTAATTCATTATTAAAATAATGAATGTTTGTTGTATTTATAATACAACTACAAAATAATAAAAAATATCGCAAAATTATTCAAAATATAGCTAAAGATATCAAATATATCTCCTAAAAGTTTCCTAGTAAGAATAAAACTCTCAAAAATAGGAATAATATAAAAAATACTCAAAATTCCACGCACACACACTACATGCCAAAGTGTGTGAGAGAGAACGTCGGCGCGGGCGCGCTAGTCATGCGCAGTAATGGCGCGGGCGCGCGGCTAATAGGCGCGGGCGCGCTGGCCTCTCGCAGATGATGGCGCGGGCACGCGTTTACAGGAGCGCGGGCGCGCCTTGGCTTCGTTTTTGGCCTTCATTTTCTTTACTTTTTTGACCTCCTTTGCCCTCAATAAGGTTACAACACCCTCCAAATTGATCTTCAAGTACTCCAACTTGATTCCCATGGATTCCAAACCCTTCAATTCACAATGCAAAATTATGGACCAAATCTTGGAACAATATGAATCGTCGAGCACCTCCTAGATTCATATCAAATAGCATGCATTAAACTTAATACAGCAAAATAACTTAACAGAGTAAAACGTGCGGAAACATAACCATAAATTACATATCAGCTTAGTATAAAGTGTCAAGCTTATTCATCAGTAGTGATACAACTATATCGAAATACTTAAAAGTAAACATTATACAGCTATATCGAATCCTGCTGTATGATTAACTCCTCAAGGCTCATGCTCTCTAGTCCTTCCTTGAACTACCAGCTCCGCCCAAAGAACTAGCAGGTCTCGACTGAGAGAAAGACCTGTTCCGCCGAATGCTGTCCTCTGCCTGATGACAACGGCTCACCAAACCCTCGTAGGACATGTCGTCACCAACCGCCACACGGTCATGGATCTCAGGGTTAAGGCCCTGAAGGAACAGATTATACTTCATCTCTGAGCTATCAGCAATCTCGGGGCAATAGGATAACAGATCAAAGAACCTCTGCTGATACTCATCGATAGACATAGTTCCCTGTCGCAGACTCAGTAGCTCGCCTGCCTTCGACTGACGGAGTGCAGGAGGAAAATACCGCTTTTGGAAAGCTGTGCGGAACTCGGCCCAGGTGGCCACTCCTCTCGCCGCAACAAAAGGTGTAGAAGTAAACCTCCACCACCTGCGCGCACGCCCATCCAGAAGAATAGCCAAGGGTCTCCACCTTCTGCTCCTCGGTGCATTGGAAAGTCTGAAAAGTCGTCTCCATGCGGTCTAACCAGTTCTCCGCATCCTCCGGAGAACTCACCTCCAACTAAGGGCTTAGGACCCATAGCTAAGAATCGACGCACAGTGAAACGCTCGTCGTCATGATGACGATGACGCCGTTCTCGACGAGGCTCCCGGTCGCATCACCCCAACGCCCACCAACACTGCCATGAGAACTCTGGTCGTCACGATTTGACATCTACAAAAATACCTCAAGATGAGACTAAATCCCAAGAAATCTTTTGCATGCTCTGATACCATAAATGTAGTGACCCTTACCCGGATCACTTACTAAACAGAACTTATGCATGCAATTAACTTAATTAAACAGATATCAAAATAAAACTGCGGAAACCATTAACATTATACAATCCCAAGAAAAGGAATCTGTAATTATCCAATAATATACAACCAAATCGAATAGCTGTATAAACCCAAACAACAGTAATAAAACCTAAGCGAAGCTCCAGCTGGCCAACCACTGACTAGCCCCTCCTGGATCCACCCTCCTCGTCCAATCGCAAACCTGCCCCATGGAATAGGGTGTCCAGAAAATACAGAGTACGAGACATGAGCATAAAAGGCTCAGTGCGAGAGTATGAGTATACATGCATGCAAAGTGAACTCCCTATAGACTCGAGGTCAAGGATCAGATAACAGAGACAGACCGGGCCCTGGTATGTAGCACGCTGTGCCGTCGCTTCAGGAGGTGGCTCCCATACCGATATAACCGTGGATACGCCGGACCCAAATCGATGGAAGTCCATCCACTAACAGGATAGGGTACAACCCTACTAACAGACATCTCGAAAGAGATACAGCAAGATGCAAATGAATGCAGCATAATATCATGGCATATAAATCATGCAGTCACATAATACATGCATACTCAGTCAGGATATCTCGAACAGTACTTTCGTACCTCAAAACAGTGAAAGCTCTACCAACTCTAGGTCCACGCCTATAGTCTGCTCTACACTGCCAAATGATACTACTATCATCAAAGTGCTCTAAAAGCCTTAACTAAGCTATTGCATACTCCTAAATATTTATAGGGAGCAAAAGCTATACCTTCGTCCGTCGTTAGCCCTTTGATGTCGATGCCTCCAGAACTTGGGCACGACTCCGCTACGACTACCGAACGCCTCTCCGACCTCCGGACCAAGCCTAAGAAGGCTAGAACAGCTCCAAAAGGACTAGAAAGGAAAGGAGAACTCGGAATTGGCAAATGAAAGTGAAGTCTCGGCCTTCTATTTATAGACAACGATCGGAACTTCCGATCCTTGATCGGAACGTCCGAACCTCGATCGGAACGTCCGATCCTGCCATCGGAGCTTCTGAAGATCCTGATCTGCCACGTGTCAAAATATCACTTGATGACTCCGGATAGGGGTGATCGGAGCTTCCGGTCCTGATCGGAGCTTCCGATCCAACCACACGTCATGCCTGACGTAATATCGATCGGTGCCTCCGATCGCTCATCGGAGCTTCCGATCCTGTTCGGAGCTTCCGATCGTGCCTTCGGAGCTTCCGATCCGTCCGATACCTAATTCAATTAATTAGCATTAATCCTTTAATTACTCAATTAGGGTACGGGCTACTACATTCTCCCCACTTAAGATATTTCGTCCTCGAAAATAGATCTTAAGTACCGAATGCAAATACAGAAATCAGAAACATTCTTTATTCAAATCAAACGTTTACAGAGTTTGCAACTGAATACAACTTAAAGAATGAAATCAAAACAACTCAGGATGGTCTTTACGCATCCTATCCTCAAGCTCCCAAGTAGCTTCCTCAGTGCCTCGGCGCTGCCACTGAACTAAAACCAAAGGAATGACTTTGTTCCGTAAAACCTTATCCTTATAATCAAGGATGCGAAGAGGTTTCTCAACATAAGTCAAATCCTTGTCTACCTGAACCTCAGATCGCTGCAGAATATGAGATTCATCCGCCACATACCGTCGCAACAGAGATACGTGGAACACGTCGTGAATACTGGATAGATGCGGTGGCAAAGCTAGTCGATAAGCCAAATCGCCAATACTCTCCAAGATCTCAAACGGACCGATAAATCTGGGAGACAACTTGCCCTTAAGGCCAAATCTGAGAATCTTGCCAAAAGGTGACACTCTCAGAAACACTTTCTCCCCGACCTCGAACTGCAAAGGCCTACGCTTGATATTAGCATAACTGGTCTGACGATCCTGTGCAGTCTTAATCCGTTTCTTGATTTGATCAACAATATCTATCGCCTGCTGGATAAACTCCGGTCCTTCAGCCTGTCTCTCCCCCACTTCTTCCCAGAAGAGTGGAGTACGACAACGTCGCCCATACAACGCTTCAAAAGGTGCCATCCCAATACTAGTATGATAGCTGTTGTTGTAAGCGAACTCGATCAATGGCAAATGATCCTGCCAGGCTGAACCAAAATCCATGACGCACGCTCTAAGCATATCTTCTAACGTACGGATAGTGCGCTCTGACTGACCATCAGTCTCCGGATGATAGGCTGTACTCAAACTGAGAGTAGTACCCATCGCACGCTGAACACTCCCCCAGAATCTAGAAGTAAACCTGGGGTCCCGATCGCTGACAATGCTCACAGGCACTCCATAAAGTTGGACGATCTCCTGAATGTACATCCGTGCCATGCAATCCACAGAGTACTCTCGGCTATAGGAAATGAAATGCACTGACTTGGTGAGTCGGTCCACCACCACCCAGATAGCATCACAGTTCCTCGGGGATACCGGCAAATGGGTCACAAAGTCCATAGTGATAAACTCCCATTTCCATTCAGGAATAGGCAGACTGTGAAGCAATCCTCCAGGTCGTCGGTGCTCTGCCTTGACCTGTTGACACACCAAACATCTCAAAACAAACTGATAAACACTGCGTTTCATTCCCTTCCACCAGAAATGAGTACGTAGATCCTTGTACATCTTGTTGCTCCCAGGATGAATACTCAACTTAGTGCGATGTGCCTGAGACAAAATCTCCTCTCGCAACTCTTCATCCTGTGGAATCACAAGCCTACCAGACAAACACAGAAAGCCATCTGACTGATAATGAAATCCCAGACGAACTACCCTCGTTAGGTAGACGAGCTAAACGCTGGGTCTTCGAATCAGACATCTGAGCATCTCGGATCCGCGAGTACAAAGCTGGCTCAGATAATATCGCAAACATCTGGATACTCTGCATACCTTTCTTATGCTTGAAGGTATAACCTGAAGTACAACAGTCACTGATCGCACTAGACATCGAACAAGTCTGAAGTGCGGATAATCGCACCTTGCGACTAAAAGCATCAGCGGTGAGATTAGCAGCTCCCGGATGGTACTTAATCTCGCAATCATAGTCCTTAAGCAAGTCCATCCAACGTCTCTGTCTCATGTTCAATTCTGCCTGAGTGAACAAATACTTGAGACTCTTATGGTCGGTGAAGATCTCAAATTTCTCACCATACAGATAATGACGCCAGATCTTCAAAGCGAACACAATGGCTGCTAACTCCAAATCATGGACTGGGTAGTTGTCCTCGTGAAGCTTCAGCTGTCTAGAAGCGTATGCGATCACATGCCCATTCTGAGTCAGGACACAACCTAACCCCTGAAGAGAAGCATCCGTGTAAACTACATACCCTCCAGATCCTGACGGTAATGCTAACACCGGCGCAGAAGTCAACCGCCGTCGAAGCTCACGGAAATTCTCCTCACACTCGGAGGACCATTCGAAATCCACACCCTTGGGGTAAGCTGCGTCAACGGTCGAGCTAACTGAGAGAAGTTCAGAATGAAGCGGACGATAATACCCTGCTAGACCCAGAAAACTACGGATCTCAGCAACTGTCATCGGACGCGACCAATTAAGTACTGCTTCAATCTTGCTTGGATCAACAGAAATCCCCTCCCTGGATATGATATGGCCAAGAAAAACCACTCTATCCATCCAGAACTCACACTTGCTCAGCTTGGCGTACAATTGCTCATCTCGAAGAGTCTGCAGTACCAACCGCAAGTGAGAAACATGCTCTTCCGTATTACGCGAATAAACCAGGATGTCGTCAATGAAGACCACGACAAACTTGTCCAAATACTCCCTGAAGACACGGTTCATCAGATCCATGAATATAGTCGGCGCATTAGTCAAACCAAATGGCATCACTAGGAACTCGTAATGCCCATAGCGAGTACGGAATGCAGTCTTGGCTACGTCCTGATCACGGACTCTCAACTGATGATACCCAGATCTCAAGTCAATCTTGGAGTAAATTGAAGTGCCCTGCAGCTGGTCAAACAAGTCATCAATACGAGGCAACGGATACTTGTTCTTCACAGTGACTCGATTCAGCTGCCGATAGTCAATGCACAGCCGCATCGACCCATCCTTCTTCTTCACGAAGAGAACAGGAGCTCCCCAAGGAGATACACTAGGACGAATGTACCCCTTGTCCAAAAGATCCTGTAGCTGATTCTTCAACTCACGCATCTCTGACGGAGCCAGACGATACGGTGCTCTAGAAATAGGCGAAGTACCCGGCATCAACTCTATGCCAAACTCGACTTCCCTAGTAGGAGGAAAACCCGGAATCTCATCAGGAAACACATCTGGAAATTCATCCACAACAGGAATGCTCTCTATCCCAATACTCTCAGCGGACAAATCAACTGCATAGATAAGGTAGCCTTCCCCGCCAGACTCTAGAACTCGACAGGCTCTCAAAGCTGATACCAAAGGCATCGGGGGTCGCGCTCCCTCACCATAGAAAAACCAACTCTCACTCCCTTCCGGATGAAAACGTACTAATATCTGATAGCAGTCCACTGAAGCTCGATAGGTAGTCAGCACATCTATTCCCAGAATGCAATCAAAGTCGTCCATCGCCAGGACCATGAGATTTGCCAACAGAACGTTCCCTTCGAACTCTAAAGGGCAACCCATCACTAGACGCTTAGCCAAAGCAGATTGGCCCGTCGGAGTAGAAACAGACATCACTACGTCTAGTGCAATGCATGGTAACTTATGCCTCTTAACAAAACGTGCAGAAATGAAGGAATGAGATGCACCAGTGTCAATAAGTACAAGAGCAGGTATACCATAAAGCATAAATGTACCTGCGATGACTTTCTCATTCTACTCCACAGCCTGATCATGTCTCAGGGCAAACACCTGGCCAGAAGCTCGTGGCCTCAAATGAGAACTCCCAGCAGACTGTCCCTGCGACCTCTGCTGAACGGTGGCCTGAGAACCCGATCCTGAACCAGATCCAGAACCGCCTCCCCCAGACTGTGGACAATCCCTCCGGATATGACCAGTCTCTCCACAACGGAAACAAGCTCCAGAAGCTCTGCGGCACTTGTCGGATGGATGGTTCTTCCAACAGTGATCACACTTGTCCTTCTTACCATAACGGACAATACCTCCAGAACCAGAGGAAGAAGAAGATCCAGACTTCTTGAAAGTTTGGGCACGGGGACCCAAAGAACTAGCAGGCCTCGACTGAGGGAAAGACCTGTTCCGCCGAATGCTGTCCTCTGCCTGATGACAACGGCTCACCAAACCCTCGTAGGACATGTCGTCACCAACCGCCACACGGTCATGGATCTCAGGGTTAAGGCCCTGAAGGAACAGATTATACTTCATCTCTGAGCTATCAGCAATCTCGGGGCAATAGGATAACAGATCAAAGAACCTCTGCTGATACTCATCGATAGACATAGTTCCCTGTCGCAGACTCAGTAGCTCGCCTGCCTTCGACTGACGGAGTGCAGGAGGAAAATACCGCTTTTGGAAAGCTGTGCGGAACTCGGCCCAGGTGGCCACTCCTCTCGCCGCAACAAAAGGTGTAGAAGTAAACCTCCACCACCTGCGCGCACGCCGATCCAGAAGATAGCCAAGGGTCTCCACCTTCTGCTCCTCGGTGCATTGGAAAGTCTGAAAATTCGTCTCCATGCGGTCTAACCAATTCTCCGCATCCTCCGGAGACTCACCTCCAACTAAGGGCTTAGGACCCATAGCTAAGAATCGACGCACAGTGAAACGCTCGTCGTCATGATGACGATGACGCCGTTCTCGGCGAGGCTCCCGGTCGGCATCACCCCAACGCCCACCAACACTGCCATGAGAACTCTGGTCGTCACGATTTGACATCTACAAAAATACCTCAAGATGAGACTAAATCCCAAAAAATCTTTTGCATGCTCTGATACCATAAATGTAGTGACCCTTACCCGGATCACTTACTAAACAGAACTTATGCATGCAATTAACTTAATTAAACAGATATCAGAATAAAACTGCGGAAACCATTAACATTATACAATCCCAAGAAAATGAATCTGTAATTATCCAATAATATACAACCAAATCGAATAGCTGTATAAATCCAAAACAGTAATAAAACCTAAGCGAAGCTCCAGCTGGCCAACCACTGACTAGCCCCTCCTGGATCCACCCTCCTCGTCCAATCGCAAACCTGCCCATGGAATAGGGTGTCCAGAAAATACAGAGTACGAGACGTAAGCATAAAACGCTCAGTGCGAGAGTATGAGTATACATGCATGCAAAGTGAACTCCCTATAGACTCGAGGTCAAGGATCAGATAACAGAGACAGACCGGGCCCTGGTATGTAGCACGCTGTGCCGTCGCTTCAGGAGGTGGCTCCCATACCGATATAACCGTGGATACGCCGGACCCAAATCGATGGAAGTCCATCCACTAACAGGATAGGGTACAACCCTACTAACAGACATCTCGAAAGAGATACAGCAAGATGCAAATGAATGCAGCATAATATCATGGCATATAAATCATGCAGTCACATAATACATGCATACTCAGTCAGGATATCTCGAACAGTACTTTCGTACCTCAAAACAGTGAAAGCTCTACCAACTCTAGGTCCCACGCCTATAGTTTGCTCTACACTTCCAAATGATACTAACTATCATCAAAGTGCTCTAAAAGCCTTAACTAAGCTATTGCATACTCCTAAATATTTATAGGGAGCAAAAGCTATACCTTCGTCCGTCGTTAGCCCTTTGATGTCGATGCCTCCAGAACTTGGGCACGACTTCCGCTACGACTACCGAACCGCCTCTCCGACCTCCGGACCAAGCCTAAGAAGGCTAGAACAGCTCACAAAAGGACTATAAAGGAAAGGAGAACTCGGAATTGGCAAATGAAAGTGAAGTCTCGGCCTTCTATTTCTAGACAACGATCGGAAACTTCCGATCCTTGATCGGAACGTCCGATCCTCGATCGGAACGTCCGATCCTGCCATCGGAGCTTCCGAAGTTCCTGATCTGCCACGTGTCAAAATATCACTTGATGACTCCGGATAGGGGTGATCGGAGCTTCCGGTCCTGATCGGAGCTTCCGATCCAACCACACGTCATGCCTGACGTAATATCGATCGCGTGCCTCCGATCGCTCATCGGAGCTTCCGATCCTGTTCGGAGCTTCCGATCGTGCCTTCGGAGCTTCCGATCCGTCCGATACCTAATTCAATTAATTAGCATTAATCCTTTAATTACTCAATTAGGGTACGGGCTACTACATTTTATTTTGAAAATTTGTCTCATCATGCAATTTATGTATGCTTGCGGGATTCATACAATTTAGTCTAAACATGCATACATCAATAATATCATATATTTTTTAAGGATGATCGATCTCATTAACTAATCGACTAGTGGTTGCCAATCACGATTCTAAGTCCAATCCTAGGTGATATTCAAGTATGCAATGCAATCCTATTACATTGGGCTTCCAATTTACATTTCATTCGGTCTTCATTGTCTGCTGGGCCCACCATTTCTTCAAATCTTTGTCTCCCACTAAGTCTAACAAACTTACAATAAATTTCGATGACAAATATGGGATACATTTTTAGGGGTGGGAACGGGCCATAAACCAGGCCCACTTTTATTACATATGACAATCATATTGGGCTATAAACCAAGCTCATTAATAAACACCAACAACAATAAGACAAATGTAAATCACCTAACATACACCTAAAACATTGGTCATGGCAATCGATCATCCTTTATCCATTAATTAATTCAATAATTAAATAATTGGATAAACATGCAAAGGCATCATAATTTAAAAGATAAATTATTTTTATCTTATCCATCCATAAGATCATATCTTATCATCAATTGTACCAAAATAATTAATTTTATAAAATTTAATTTAACGGATAAAATTTATAAATTTTCCAAAAATTCAAATTTATCCAAAAATCAATTTTAAAATTTTTGGACTCGAACAATTCGATCCGATGCCTCGTGAACTAATCAAAAACAATTTTCGATCGGATCAAACAATTTATCCCCTTGGGCAGCGATCCAATCGCTGCCCGATTTGCCCATTAAAATTAAATTTTAAATTTTCGTTTTGTTTCAAAAACCTAGGATTAAAAATTTTGTACAATCGATTAATTTAATCGTTTAATCTGAGCAACCTGGCTTTGATACCACTGTTGGAAAACGGTGTTCAGATCAATTAAGAATTGATACCCGGTGCAGCGAAAGTTTAAAATTTTTATTTTATTATATGGAACGATTCCATATATGGGTATCAAAACTTTTACGATTAAATTTGTTCAAGTAAAAATAAAACACAGTTAAATTTTTACCTCGTCAAGCAAAGGCTTGATCGTGGACTCCAACAGAATTTAATCTGCTCTTCTTGTAAATCCCGGGAACCGATGACAGTCACGATCTAACTCCGGAATTAGGTTCACGAATAAAAAACAGAAACCCTCTGATTGACTGCACTAGAAATCAATCAGAAGTTTTACGTAGAGAATAAACAAATATGATCTGTTAATTCGATTTGTAATTTTTCACAAAAATCACAAGTCGAATTTTCTCCAAAAGGGACAGAGGATTTCGAAAATCCCCTTGAAAAATTCTAGAGTGTATTTTCGAAAATTGCAATATACAATGTGTGTGATTTTCGAACCCAACACCTCTATTTATAGATAATTTCTAGTTATAATTGTATCAGGACTCTAACTCCTTAAAGCCCACAATCCATAACTTAAGCCCAACAAGCCAAGCCTGTTGTTATAGAAATTAATATAAAATTCATCGTGACTTCGATTGATAAACTGATTTCCCCAATGTGCACAGAAACCATTTCTGCATCTTTTAGAGTCAAGATAATTTTTCTGAATCCGAATTCAGTGATTTCCAAAAATGTCCATCCCTATGTCATTTTAGGAAATCCCACTCCCTTTAGTTAAGAAGTCCAACTTCTCTTTCATTAAATTTAACTATCACTACGGGATTTTAGTAATCCATTACTTGTGTAACCCTCAATGGTTCAGGAATACAGCTAGCCGTGGGCTCACAACTCCTTGTGACTCGAAACAACAATTTCCGAATTACCCATCGAATCATGGTACGAGCGCCTAGCAACATCGCCCATGATTCCCTAGGTATTACTGATAGTGCCTGCAAGAACCAGTAGATTTTGGTTAGCGTACAGTACGGTCCCTTCAACCAAATATCCCGATCGAATCAACAACCATTGGTGCATCGAGAGTCGTTCGAGATTCGATAACTATGCATAACATCTTGGAGATCTATTAGTGACATCGCATGTGTTACTAAGAACACCAAGTAACCTAAAACACATCATGTACTCTGGCCAGAGATTCGTCACACTAATATCTCCTCAGATCGCATAGGATATCCACACTCGCAAGTATTGGTGAATCCTTCCTATATGTGTCGTAACTGTACCCAATCCCGACACCTGATGACCCCAATAGAGTCGGTAAACGAGTCAAAGTACAGTACTAGCATATAGAGTCTGAATGATGTTTCAAGTAATAAGGACTAATGGTGTACAACCAAAAACGCGGACTTTATCCACTCAATAAGTGATAACAACTTGGAAAGTCCGAATAGGGTAGTTCGATCATTCATCATATGAATATCCATTTGCATGCTTTGAACATCTTTATGTTCCATACCAATGAAACGTGGTACTCGGCATCGCAAATGCTAGTCTCAATCTCGAGCGATCCTTATCCTTATTTGCGGACAGCTCAATTGACTAGGAACTGTTTAGAATATACAGTGACTATAAGATGTGTTTCATGATAGCCATCCCCATGTGCTACCACATCTTACATACACTATAGTATATTCAAGGTCTTTATCAAAACAACAATAGTATATCATAATATAACAATATGAAGAAAGATAAAGTCAATGCCATTATAAAAGTGTAAATTATATTAAACAAAAGATTGTTTTACATAGAGTCATCAAAGCCCTTAGCCACAAGTTGGCTAACCGGGCACCCACTCTTTCAGATTTGTTCGAGTCACCAGATTTGGGGCCGGAAATGCTTCGAGATATGGCAGAGCAAGTTAAGATCACTCAGAACCAAGTTAATTTCATTAGTGAAAGTGCAGTGGAGCCGTCACGGAGTCGATGAAGCGACTTGGAAGACAGAGTCTGACATGAGACAGCGTTTTCCAGAGTTATTCGGATGACATGAGTTCTTCTTTCTGTCTTTAGTTCTTTATTCTATCTTATGAGTTGTGGTTCTCGTTGATTTCGAGTAAGAAATCTTTTCTTAGTAGGGGAGAATTGTAACGCCCCGTTTTTATCTTAAATGAGTTTATTTGAGTTAATCAGAGATTACAGAGTTCTCGAGCCGGTTTGATTTTGATCAGGGTCCTTTTTGCAAATTTTGAAAATTTCAGGGACTAAAATGCAAATATGGGATTTTATATATTATCTACACTTAGATTTTTATTGGAAAAGTTCCCTCTTCCTCCCCAAACCGTGAAGCACCATTGAAGCTTGGGGAAAACTCCTTTCAAGCTTTTCCAATCTCGGTTTCCGGTCGATCCGTCCGTTGGAATTTATTTCTGAAGGCAGTTTAGCGATCACTGCAGCGAGAGCTTCGTTCTATCGTAAGTTTTTCTACGATCAGATACATTCTAGTTTTTGGATGTTGTTAGAATCATTCTAGATTCGAGTATGTTGTTCTTTACAGAGTTCTGATCGTTTATTATCTGTCGGTTTTGAAATAGAGCGACGTTCAGAATTGCTATGATTTTTGGAAGCCATTTTCGAAAGTTTGAGTTTTGAGATTTGTTGGGATTGCCTTGTTGTTGTGGTATTAACATTGTTATGAGATTATATCGCTATTGAACTGCTGTCTGCGTTGTCGATTTGTTCAGTTTATAGCTGTTATGCCGTCGGTTTGAGTTTTGGGGATTTCGAACCATTTTTGTGTTGTGATCTTGGCTTGTAAGTTGATCGTGGTTATTAATCATTTATTGGTATCTGAACAGATTCGTTTGGAGCTTGTCAAGCCCAAGATTATCAGCAATTGTTCGTTTCAGAGTTTTGGACGAAGAACGGTATAGAGAATTACCTTGAGCCTTATTGTTGTTTAGATTGGTTAGACTTTGATACAATCTTTTGTTGTAGCTTTCCAAAAGTTGGAACTACTGCATTGAAAGGTAAAAGCAGTCATCGTAGCCGGATAGCATACTCAAGACAGCTTAGTTCTTGAGTTTCCCCTTTTTAAATCACATACTTGTTTGTACACTTGTTCTAGCATGAAGAACTTGTGTCTTGTTGATTTCTTGGACTTTTGTTATGTGGATTATGTTATGCTTCTGTTATGCATTCATCTTGAGCCGATCTTGCTTTCAGCGGGCAGAACCGCCCTTTTTGTTTAGATGTTTGGGAACTATGATTGAGTGGCCTGCGTCGTAGTCGCTTAGCCTGGTGCTAGCATACTCATTATAGTTGCTCAAAGTCTAGAGGAGTGGGATACATGGCACCACCTCGATTGGGAGAGTCGGTGAGTCGTTACGTGATCTCATCCTCGGGATCCCAAAAGCACTGCAGCAATCCCTTGTTTATCAGAATTGATATCCTGGTTTTTAAAGACATGCATATCATTAACCTTGACTTGAATATGTTGAAAGAGTGGGTGCCCGGTGAGCCAACTTGTGGCTAAGGGCTTTGATGACTCTTTGTATAAACAATCTTTTGTTTAATATTATTTACACTTTTATTAATGGCAATGACTTTATCTTTCTTCATATTGTGATATTGTGATATACTATTGTTGTTTTGATAAAGACCTTGAATATACTATAGTGTATGTAAGATGTGGTAGAACATGGAGATGTCTATCATGAAACACATCTTATAGTCACTGTATATTCTAAACTGTTCCTAGTCGATTGAGCCGTCCGATAATAAGGATAAGGATCGCTCGAGTTTGAGACTAGCATTTGCGATGCAGAGTACCACGTTTCATTGGTAAGGAACATAGAGATGTTCGAAGCATGCAAATGGATATTCATATGATGAATGATCGAACTACCCTATCCGGACTTTCCAAGTGGTTATCACTTATCGAGTGGATATAGTCCGCGGTTTTGGTTGTACACCATTAGTCCTTACTACCTGAGACATCATTGAGACTCTATATGCTAGTACTGTGCTTTGACTCGTTTACCGACTCTATTGGGGTCGTCAGGTGTCGGGATTGGGTACAGTTACAACACATATAGGATTCGATGCTTTGTTGTCAAGGATTCACCACATACTTGCGAGTGTGGATATCCTATGCGATCTGAGGAGATATTAGTGTGACGAATCTCTGGCCAGAGTACATGATGTGATTTAAGAAATGGTTTCTTAGTAGCACATGCGATGTCACTATTTGATCTTCAAGATGCATTGCATAGTTATCGAATCTCGAGCGACTCTCGATATACCAATGGTTGTTGATTCGATCGGGATATTTGGATGAAGGGACCGTACTGTACGCTAACCAAAATCTACTGGTTCTTGTAGGCACTATCAGTGATACCTAGGGAATCATGGGGCGATGTTGCTAGGCGCTCATACCATGATTCGATGGGCAAGTCGGAAATTATTGTTCCGAGTCACAAGGAATTGTGAGCCCACGGCTAGCTGTATCCCTGAACCATTGAGGGTCACACAGTGTAATGGATTTTTTAATCCCCGTTGAGATAGTTAAATTTAAAGAGTTAAATTTAATGAACGAAGAAGTTGGACTTCTTATTTAAGAGTAGAGGAGTAAGATTTCCTAAAATGACATAGGGATGACCATTTTTAGAAATCACTGATTTCGGATTCAGAAAAATTTATCTTGACTTTAAAAGGTCCATTTCTGTGCACATTGGTGAAATTGATTTATCAATCGGAGTCACGATGAATTTTATATTAATTTCTGAACATGCGGGCTTTGCTTGTCGGGCTTGAACTTATGACTAATGGGCCCTAAGTTGTTAGTGGCCTACATTATAAATAAGTTATTGCAGTACAGAAATTACACACAACAGGTCACAAGGATTTTTCGAAAACCCTAGTCTATTTTTTTAAAGGTGGCCGTCCCCCCCCTCTCCCTCTACTCGAGAAAAATCCAGCCTGTGATTTTGAATTACAGTCTGGTTTAACGGATCAAATTCGTTAATCTCTTCGTAGAAAACTTCTGATAGATTTTCTAGTGCAATCTATCAGAGGGATTAAATATCCGTTCGTGGACCTGATTGAAGAACAGTTCGTCCATCAGTTCCAGAGATATACAACAAGAGCAGAGAAATCTGTTGGTGTCCAAAATCTCGATTCGAGATTAAAGGTAAAAATTTTATAATTGTTATTTAATTTTTACACACACAATTTAATCGTAAGGTTGATACCCATTATGGAATCGTTCCATACAAAAATTTTAAACTTTCGCTGCACCGAGTATCAACCATAAATTGATCTGAACGCCGAGTTCTCCAACAGTGGTATCAGAGCCAGGTTGCTCAGATCAAGCGATTAAATTAATCGATTGTACAAAAATTTTTTAGGCCTCGGTTTTTGGAACAAAATAAATATTTTAAAAATAAAAATATTTTTTCGGGCAAAAACCCGGGCAGCGATTGGATCGCTGCCCGGGGCAGGGGCAGCGATCGTCGCTGCCCTAGGGGCAGCCGGGCTGCCCGGCCCGGGAATGTCCCGGGCGGCCCGCGGGAAAAATTATTTTTAATTTTTTAAATTAAATTTTAATATGTTAAAATTCTATTTTTGGTCCGATCGAAAATTGTTTTGATTGGTCCACGAGGCGTCGGATCGAATTGTTCGAGTCCGAAAATTTTAAAATTGATTTTTGGATAAATTTGAATTTTTGGAAAATTTTAATATTTTATCCTTTAATTGAATTTTGAAATTAATTATTTTTGGTACAATTGATGATAAGATATGATCTTATGGATATATTGAGTAAAATATGATTTTATGTATAAAATTGGATTTTATAGATAAAATATGATTTTATTTGATAAAAAGATAAAATATGATTTTGTATGTAAAATAAGATTTTATGTATGAAATATGATTTTATCCTTTTAAAATTAAATTGTCATTGCATGTTATCCAATAAATTAATTTTGAATTAAATGTTATTGGATAAGGATGATCGATTGCCATGACCAATTTTGTAGGTGTATGTTAGGAATTTACATTTGTTTTTATTGTTGTTGGTTTTATTAATGGTCCTGGTTTATGGCCCAATATGAATGTCATATGTAATAAAAGTGGGCTTGGTTTATGGCCCGTTCCCACCCCTTAAAAATGTATCCCCTACTTGTCATTGTTATTTATTGTAAATACATTAGATTTAGTGGGAGATCAAGATTTGAAGATGGAGGTGGGCCCAGCAGACAATAAAGACAGAAGAAATGTAAATTGGAAGCAAATGTAATAGAATTACATTGCATACTGCATATTACCTAGGATTGGACTAAGACTCGTGATTGGCAACCACGGGTCGATTACAAATGGAATCGATCATCCTATATAATATGTGATATTATAGTTGTATGCATGTTTTAGACATAATTGTGTGAATCCGACAAGCATACAAAATTTTAAGAATGATGAGACAAATTTTTATAATTAAAAATTCCTCATTTTAAATATGATTTAAAATTGATATCAAGATAAATAAAGGAAATTTAAATTTGTTTAAATGTTCCTACCTTCCATCAACGATCAATGTATGAGATGCTACCCGCGGATACGGTCCGGCTCATATTATTGGGGGGGCCCGTTCGTCGGAAAGCTGTACATTGGATCGACACATGTTGTAAGTTGGGTGGAACTCCCATGGGATCGGCTCATATTATTGGGGGATCCACATGGCGACCGTCCATCACAACTTAATATTGATGGGTCATCTTGACATGTCACAATAATCGGCGTCATATTATTGGGCCCTTATTGGACATGAGGTAAAAACGTGGAGGTTGCTTTTGAAGCAATTGGGCTCTACCTTTTGAAAATTATGGTTGGCTGATATTATTCGGGACTATAAGTTTGTCAATTGGACTCCATGTTCTCACTAAGGAAAATAGTTTCCCGTTTTCACTAGAGGGTAGTGAAATCGTTAAAATAGTGGGAGTGAGAT
Organism: Henckelia pumila; assembly: GCF_033568475.1. NCBI lineage: Eukaryota > Viridiplantae > Streptophyta > Magnoliopsida > Lamiales > Gesneriaceae > Henckelia > Henckelia pumila. The sequence continues at coordinate 100,645,087 of NC_133122.1, read as the reverse complement.
TCATAAAATAAATTTCGCCTATTTTATGTCTTAGTAAATTGCTTAAACAATCACTGATATTTGTCTGTTTCTTTTCAGTATTTCATACGATGAATTCGCGTAATCCACTTTTCTCGATCCTCGAAGAAAATAAGTTGACTGGCGCAAACTATACGGAATGGTTCCGTAAGTTGAAGATTGTCTTGACTTCGGAGAAGATGCTCTACGTGTTAGAAAAATCTCCTCCGAAGGAAGCACCAGCTGACGTAAGTCCGGAGGAGTTAGCCAAGCTTGATACATGGTGGGACCATGATATCAAGACCAAATGATATATGCAAGCCTCGATGTCTGATGAACTCCAGAGGCGATTTGAGGACACCGTGAATGCTGCTGACATTCACGTTCAACTCAAGGAACTTTTTGGGGCTCAATCGAGGGCTGAAAGGTTCGCTACTGTAAAGGAGCTAATGACGTGTCGCATGCATGAAGGGACTTCGGTCCGTGATCATGGGGTACGAGTGATTTGGCTCATACAGAAGTTGGTAACCCTTGATTTGGTGTTGGAGCATGAACTCAACGTGGACTTACTACTTCTGTCTCTTCCTTCTTTGTTTGACGGATTTGTGGTAAATTTCAATATGAACAAGATAGAGGCCTCCCTTGAAGAGATGGTCAATATGCTTGTGACATATGAATCCACATTAAAGAAGGATAAACCGGCTTTCTTGGTGGGCTCCTCTTCTTCTGCTAAGAAGGGGCCAAGTACAAAGGGTAAGAAACGTTCTGCCCCACCCAAGAAAATCGAACCCGAGAAGAAGTACAAGACAAATGCTTCAAACATGGAAAAATCCAAGGATTTTTACCATTACTGCAAGAAGCCCGGTCATTGGAAGCGTAACTGCAAGGAATATCTAGAGCAGTTGCGAACTGCGAAGGGTATGTTCTATATTGAAATAAATGTTTCACTTAATACTACTTCTTGGGTATTGGATACCGGATGTGGATCTCACATTTGCAATGATTTGCAGGTGATGACAAGAAGTCGCAGGCTTAGGATGGGTGAGACCCAGCTGAGGCTCGGAAATGGTTCCAGAGTTGAAGCAAAAGCCGTGGGAGATGTTTATTTAATTTTGCAGAACGGTTTTAAGTTACTTTTAAGAGATGTTTTATTTGTTCCGGATTTGATTAAAAACATTATTTCTGTTTCTATGCTTGATAGAGATGGTTATTCTTGCAATTTTGTGAATGGGATTTGCAATATTTACAAGAATGAATGTTTAATTGGAAATGGACAACTTGAAAACGATCTATACAACTTAAAACTAAAAGACGTTCCAATAAATTATGTTGATAAACCGGCAAAAACAAACAAAAGGAAAATCGATAGCCAAAACCCGGCAAACCTTTGGCACGCTAGGCTAGGTCATATTTCCTCAAGGAGGATGAACAAGCTAGTGGGAGAGGGATGTTTGAGATGTCTGATATTAACTCTCTACCTACTTGTGAATCCTGCCTAAAAGGAAAAATGACTAAATCTCCTTTTAAGGGGAAACCTGAACGTAGTCAAAATCTGTTGGGACTCAATATGGCCACACCTACTTCATTACCTTTACTGATAATTATTCAAGGTATGGGTATTTATATTTAATGAAATATAAGTCTGAAGCATTTGAAAGTTCAAAGAATTCAAGGCTGAAGTAGAAAACAAGTTAGGTAAAAGTATTAAAGCACTTCGATCGGATCGAGGTGGAGAATACTTGAGTACCGAGTTTTTGGACTATCTAAAAGAGAATGGGATTCTCTCTCAGTGGACTCCTCCTATGACACCACAGCTTAATGGTTTATCGGAGCGTCGTAATCGAACTTTGTTGGACATGGTTCGGTCCATGATGAGCTTCACTGAGCTTCCACCTTCGTTTTGGGGCTATGCGCTTGAAACGGCGGTATTGTTGTTGAACAACGTCCACACTAAAGCAGTGGACAAAACACCATACGAGTTATGGAATGGCAAAGCTCCTAAGTATTCGTACTTGAGGATTTGGGGATGTCCTGCTTACGTGAAGCGGACAGTGGGAGATAAGTTGGATAGTCGATCCAGCTTATGTTATTTTGTAGGGTATCCGAAGAATTCAATCGGATATTATTTCTATTATCCTGCTGAAACAAAGGTGTTTGTTTCAAGGAATGCCACCTTCTTGGAGAAGGAGTTCTTATTGGATAAGAAAGGCGAGATGATGGAACTCGAAGAAATTCGAGAAGAACCCGAAATACAAAATAACGATCCTACACCTAAGGAACCATTGCTCGACACGCCTATACCTAGAAGATCCGAGAGGACTTCTAGACCTCCTATTCGATATGGTCTTCTTCTTGAAGGGGATCAAGATGAACCCGATGTTGGATGTGATCCAAGAAACTTCAAGGAAGCAATTTCTGATGCGGATTCAAATTTATGGCTTGAAGCTATGCAGTCGGAAATAGATTCGATGCATACAAACCAAGTTTGGTCTCTAGTAGATCCTCCCGATGGAATTGTTCCAATAGGGTGTAAATGGATCTACAAGAGAAAGCTTGGGCCTGATGGTAAGGTATTGACCTACAAGGCGCGATTGGTGGCAAAAGGTTATACTCAAAGACAAGGAGTTGACTATGATGAAACCTTTTCACCAGTTGCAATGTTCAAGTCCATAAGAATCCTTATTGCCATAGCTGCATGGTATGACTATGAGATATGGCAAATGGATGTGAAGACTGCTTTTCTTAATGGAGACATTAAGGAAGAAATCTATATGAAGCAGCCTGAGGGGTTCACATCCATGGGAAGCGAGCATAAGGTATGCAAGCTTCAGAGATCAATTTATGGTCTAAAACAAGCATCAAGAAGTTGGAACCAGAAATTTGATGAAACAATAAAAGATTTTGGTTTCATCAAGAATCCGGAGGAACCATGCGTGTACAAGAAAGTAGTTAAGGATGCTGTGACATTCTTAGTACTTTATGTTGATGACATCCTACTCATTGGGAATGATGTAGGGATGTTGCAGTCAACAAAGATATGGTTATCAGGTAGATTCTCGATGAAGGATTTGGGTGAGGCATCCTATATTCTTGGGATACAGATCTATAGAGATAGATCTAAGAGAATGATAGGACTCACTTAATCAACCTACATCGACACCATATTGAAACGGTTTTCAATGGATGGGTCCAAGAGACGACATCTACCCATGTGTCATGGAGTTTCTCTATCCAAGTCTATGTGTCCCAAGACTGATGAAGAGATAGAGAAAATGACACATGTACCATATGCGTCAGCCATAGGTAGTATCATGTATGGGATGATATCTACCAGACCGGATGTAGCATTTGCTCTGAGTGTCACGAGCAGATATCAAGCTAATCCCGGTCAAATGCATTGGAAAGCCGTGAAGGACATTCTTAAGTACTTACGAAGGACTAAGAATATGTTCATGGTATATGGAGGAAGAGAACTAAAATTGGAAGGCTATACCGACTCTAGCTTCCAAAGTGACGTGGATGACTCGAAGTCAACCTCTAGATTTGTGTTCATGCTCAATGGCGGTGCTGTCTCTTGGAAGAGTTCCAAGCAGGACACCACAGCGGATTCCACCACTGAAGCAGAATACATTGCAGCATCAGCTGCTGCTAAAGAGGCCGTTTGGATGAGGAATTTCGTCCAAGAGTTGGGCGTCATTCCTGAAGTTGTTGGTCCAGTCCCGGTGTACTGTGACAACACGGGTGCCGTTGCTCAGGCAAAGGAACCAAGGTCTCATCAAAGATCCAAACACGTACTGAGGAAATACCACATCATCCGGGAGATTGTGGAAAGAGGAGACATCACTGTCGAAAGAGTGGCCTCTGCAGACAATATCACTGATCCACTTACTAAGCCCTTGCCAGGACCATTATTTGACAAACATCGCGAAGCAATGGGTCTACGTAGTATGACTAGTTGGCTTTAGGGCAAGTGGGAGATTGAAAGAGTGGGTGCCCGGTGAGCCAACTTGTGGCTAAGGGCTTTGATGACTCTTTGTATAAACAATCTTTTGTTTAATATTATTTACACTTTTATTAATGGCAATGACTTTATCTTTCTTCATATTGTGATATTGTGATATACTATTGTTGTTTTGATAAAGACCTTGAATATACTATAGTGTATGTAAGATGTGGTAGAACATGGAGATGTCTATCATGAAACACATCTTATAGTCACTGTATATTCTAAACTGTTTCTAGTCGATTGAGCCGTCCGATAATAAGGATAAGGATCGCTCGAGTTTGAGACTAGCATTTGCGATGCAGAGTACCACGTTTCATTGGTAAGGAACATAGAGATGTTCGAAGCATGCAAATGGATATTCATATGATGAATGATCGAACTAACCTATCCGGACTTTCCAAGTGGTTATCACTTATCAAGTGGATATAGTCCGCGGTTTTGGTTGTACACCATTAGTCCTTACTACTTGAGACATCATTGAGACTCTATATGCTAGTACTGTGCTTTGACTCGTTTACCGACTCTATTGGGGTCATCAGGTGTCGGGATTGGGTACAGTTACAACACATATAGGAGTCGATGCTTTGTTGTCAAGGATTCACCACATACTTGCGAGTGTGGATATCCTATGCGATCTGAGGAGATATTAGTGTGACGAATCTCTGGCCAGAGTACATGATGTGATTTAAGAAATGGTTTCTTAGTAGCACATGCGATGTCACTATTTGATCTTCAAGATGCATTGCATAGTTATCGAATCTCGAGCGACTCTCGATATACCAATGGTTGTTGATTCGATCGGGATATTTGGATGAAAGGACCGTACTGTACGCTAACCAAAATCTACTGGTTCTTGTAGGCACTATCAGTGATACCTAGGGAATCATGGGGCGATGTTGCTAGGCGCTCATACCATGATTCGATGGGCAAGTCGGAAATTGTTGTTCCGAGTCACAAGGAGTTGTGAGCCCACGGCTAGCTGTAACCCTGAACCATTGAGGGTCACACAGTGTAATGGATTTTTTAATCCCCGTTGAGATAGTTAAATTTAAAGAGTTAAATTTAATGAACGAAGAAGTTGGACTTCTTATTTAAGAGTAGAGGAGTAAGATTTCCTAAAATGACATAGGGATGGCCATTTTTGGAAATCACTGAATTCGGATTCAGAAAAATTTATCTTGACTTTAAAAGGTGCAGAAATGGTTTCTGTGCACATTGGTGAAATTGGTTTATCAATCGGAGTCACGATAAATTTTATATTAATTTCTGAACATGCGGGCTTTGCTTGTCGGGCTTGAACTTATGACTAATGGGCCCTAAGCTGTTAGTGGCCTACATTATAAATAAGTTATTGCAGTACAGAAATTACACACAACAGGTCACAAGGATTTTTCGAAAACCCTAGTCTATTTTTTTAAAGGTGGCCGTCCCCCCCTCTCCCTCTACTCGAGAAAAATCCAGCCTGTGATTTTGAATTACAGTCTGGTTTAACGGATCAAATTCGTTAATCTCTTCGTAGAAAACTTCTGATAGATTTTCTAGTGCAATCTATCAGAGGGATTAAATATCCGTTCGTGGACCTGATTGAAGAACAGTTCGTCCATCAGTTCCAGGGATATACAACAAGAGCAGAGAAATCTGTTGGTGTCCAAAATCTCGATTCGAGATTAAAGGTAAAAATTTTATAATTGTTATTTAATTTTTACACACACAATTTAATCGTAAGGTTGATACCCATTATGGAATCGTTCCATACAAAAATTTTAAACTTCCGCTGCACCGGGTATCAACCATAAATTGATCTGAACGCCGAGTTCTCCAACATATGTTGTCTTGATACCATGTTGTTTATTTATTATTTGATATGTTGCTTTTGCTGGGAATATCATTCTCACCAGTTATCCGGCTGTTGCTTTGTTTTGTATGTGTACTTGGCAACAGGTGGGGCAGGACCAAGTCAAAAGAGGCATGGTTAGCTTCAAGGGAAAGATGTAGAAGTGAGAATCGGTTTAGAAGTCGTGTCGGCATGTTTACCTAGTTTATGTTAGAACATGTTTAGATCTCGAACTTCGTTGTTTATGTTGTATCGATGATGCGAGCTCCTCGATTTCATGTTATTTCCATATGCGTAGTTGATCGACTCTAGAACTTCATGTATTAACTGGAGATAGTATGTTTTGATGCATGATTGTATATTGAATGTGTGAGATTGAGTTTCAGCTAGCTTCTGCTATTCTTTTTTTGCCCTTTTTCTATCATCGCTCGATCTGCAATATCTTGCGGATCGAGCGAGAGAAAACGTTCAGTCCTCTGTTTAGGATTTTTGTGGCTCGCTCGATCCGCAAGATCTTGCGGATCGAGCGAGGGCTGTTTTGCCTCGGACAGGGGCTTGAGATTTTTGACTCGCTCGATCTGCAAGATCTTGCAGATCAAGCGGAGCACTGTTCCTTTTAAAAAAAAATAAAAATTTCATTGCTTTTAATCTTGGTTCTCGATTGCCTAATTGTTGTTTAATACCGAGATTAGTTGTTTAGAACCGAGGTCTCACACTGTGGGTACGATATCTGATTTTATTCACTTTACTATTACTTGACCTGGTACGCATTCCAGTAGAATTTATTCACTCCGATTTAGCCGGTCAAGTTTTTGGCGCCGTTGCCGGGGGCTGTTTGATATCATAATTTTTATTTCGCTTGAGATTACACTTTATTTATTTTCGTCAATTCTGAATTTTATTTCTTGGTGATTTGAGGTACTATCTGTAGTGCATGCATAACATTCGATCCAGGGAACTATTACCACTTGATTTGGAGATCGAACGCACGCTCAGCAGAATCTGAAAGGCCAAGACATCTATCAATCTTGAACTTGAAACAGAATCTAAATCAGAAGAAGAAATGGCGGACAACAGAATTGTTTTAGACATCATTCGTCCACCTACTGAAGGCTATGGATCTTGCATCGTTCGCCCTTCTGTCGAGGCGAATAACTTTGAATTGAAGCCTTCAATCATTCAGATGATTCAGCTACAAGCAAGATTTGGGGGTACATTTGTGGAAGACCCCTACGCTCATCTGGAGCATTTTCTGTCGATCTGCGACACTTTCAAGGCTAATGGGGCAACATCTGATGCAGTGCGACTGTGGTTATTCTCATTCTCTCTACAAGGCGAAGTTGTTGAATGGCTGGATGAATTTCCTGCTGGTTCTATTACTACATGGAACCAACTTGTTCAAACTTTTTTGAACAAGTATTTTCCGCCCACGAAGATGGCAAAACTATTCTCCGACGTCATCTCATTCAGGAAGAAGGAAGCTGAATCTCTACATGTGGCTTGGACCCGATTCAAAAGGATTTTGAGGATGTGTCCTCAACATAATCTTACTAAGAGCCAGCAGACTCAAACCTTCCACAACGGGGCAGATCAATCTGTTTGATCCATGTTGGATGCTGCTACTAACGAAAGCATATTCAGGAAGACACCAGCAGAGGCATGGGAAATTATCAGAAACATGGTTGAAAGTAACACTGGATGGCCAGATGTTAAGAAAGAGAAAAAGGCTGGAGTACTAGAAGTCGATGCACTTACAGCACTGAATGCAAAGATCGATGCTCTTACTCATCAGATGGCAATTATGCAGACAGCTCCAGCCAATCAAGTGCAAACTCAACAGCCCGAGGAACAACAATTATTTGAGGTTGATGCAGCGAATTTTATGGAAAACCAAGGGAGACAACCATACAATTCCTACAGCAATACTTGCAATCCTGGCTGGAAGAATCATCCAAACTTCTCGTGGAAACAGGCAGATCCTATAGCTAACACATCGAATCCAGTCGAGAAAAAGCCCTCCTTTGAAGAAATCATGATGAAATATGTAGCTGGTACTGAGACCCGTCTACAGAATCAGGAGGCAGTATTGCAGAAGTTGGAAACACAGATGAGTCAGATAGAGACACAACTGTGAACTAGGCCAACAGGATCGTTGCCTAGTAATACTGAGAGGAATCCCAAGGATGTCAATGCTATTCTGTCGGTGACTAGATCGCAAGCGGAGACTGCAGAAAATAATACTGAGGATGAGGAAGAAAGTGAGTCACTCAAGGAACAAGGGCTAGAGGAAGCACCCAAGCAGGCAGACTCGACGCCTACGGGCAAGAAAGGTAAGTCTTCTAACCCCATTATTAATGATAATATTGATTTGAGTAAACTCCCCTTCCCCCAAAGTGCAAAGCAATTTCAATTGGATAATCAATTTGCAAAATTTCTAGAGATTTTCAAAAATCTTCATATCAATATTCCATTTGTAGATGCTTTGGCACAAATTCCTAGTTATGCAACATTTTTAAAAGAGATTTAATCTAACAAAAGAAAACTGGTTGTTTTTGAAACTGTGAAGTTATCGGAGGAATGTTTTGTTATTTTACAAAATAAACTCCCTCCGAAACTTAAGGATCCCGGTAGCTTTTCAATTCCATGCACTATTGGTAATTCATTTTTTAACAAGGCTCTATGTGACTTAGGTGCAAGCATTAATCTTATGCCTTATTCATGCTTTGAAAAGCTAGGAATTGGTGAGGTTAAGCAAACCAATATCTCCTTGCAATTAGCTGAAAGATCCATAAAATATGCAAGGGGGATTGTGGAAGATGTGTTGGTTAAGGTAGATAAATTTATATTTCAGGTGGACTTTGTTGTGCTGGATATGGAAGAGGATCGTGAGATACCTATTATTTTGGGTAGACCATTTTTAGCCACTGGAAAGGCATTGATTGATGTGCATAAGGGAGAGTTTATTTTGCGTATGAATGATGAGAAAGTCATATTTAATGTTTTTCAGGGACTTCGATATCCTGCAGACAATTCTGACTGTTTCAGAATTGACATTGCTGATGATTTGGTTGAGTGTTCTCTGCAGGAACATTTGTCTGTGGATCCTTTAGAAATATTTTTGACAAGAACAAATGATGAAGATCATGTCAGTAAAGAAGTTCATGAAGTGGCACGATATCTTGATTGGAGTCTGCCCTTTGACATACTCATCAATACTAAGATGGGGGAGCTTGACCATAATCCAAAACCACTGAAACCATCCATTTAGGAGCCCCCCACTCTTGAACTTAAACCACTCCCTTCTCACTTGAAATATTTGTATTTATTAAACAATGATAAACTTCCAGTAATTGAAAGAGTGGGTGCCCGGTGAGCCAACTTGTAGCTAAGGGCTTTTATGACTCTTTGTATAAACAATCTTTTGTTTAATATAATTTACACTTTTATAATGGCATTTACTTTATCTTTTATCATATTATTATGTTGTGACATACTATAAGATGTTTAGATGAAGACCTTGAATATACTATAGTGTATGTAAGATGTGGTGGCACATGGGGATGGCTATCATGAAACACATCTTATAGTCACTGTATATTCTAAACTGTTCCTAGTTGATTGAGCCGTCCGTTAATAAGGATAAGGATCGCTCGAGATTGAGACTAGCATTTGCGATGCCGAGTACCACGTTTCATTGGTATGGAACATAGAGATGTTCAAAGCATGCAAATGGATATTCATACGATGAATGATCGAACTACCCTATCCGGACTTTCCAAGTGGTTATCACTTATCGAGTGGATAAAGTCCGCGGTTTTGGTTGTACACCATTAGTCCTTACTACTTGAAACATCATTGAGACTCTATATGCTAGTACTGTGCTTTGACTCGTTTAGCGACTCTATTGGGGTTATCAGGTGTCGGGATTGGGTACAGTTACGACACATATAGGAGTCGATGCTTTGTTGTCAAGGATTCACCACATACTTGCGAGTGTGGATATCCTATGCAATCTGAGGAGATATTAGTGTGACGAATCTCTGGCCAGAGTACATGATGTGTTTTAAGAAATGGTTTCTTAGTAGCACATGCGATGTCACTATTTGATCTTCAAGATGCATTGCATAGTTATCGAATCTCGAACGACTCTCGATTTACCAATGGTTGTTGATTCGATCGGGATATATGGATGAAGGGACCGTACTGTATGCTAACCAAAATCTATTGGTTCTTGCAGGCACTATCAGTGATACCTAGGAAATCATGGGGCGATGTTGCTAGGCGCTCTTACCATGATTCGATGGGCAAGTCGGAAATTATTGTTCCGAGTCACAAGGAGTTGTGAGCCCACGGCTAGCTGTATCCCTGAACCATTGAGGGTCACACAAGTAATGGATTTTTAATACCCGTTGAGATAGTTAAATTTAAAGAGTTAAATTTAATGAACAAAGAAGTGGGACTTCTTATTTAAGAGTAGAAGAGTAAGATTTCCTAAAATGACATAGGGATGGGCATTTTTGGAAACCACTGAATTCGGATTCAAAAAATTTATCTTGACTCTAAAAGATGCAGAAATGGTTTCTGTGAACATTGGTGAAATTGGTTTATCAATCTGAGTCACGATGAATTTTATATTAATTTCTGAACATGCGGGCTTTGCTTGTCAGGCTTGAACTTATGACTAATGGGCCCTAAGCTGTTAGCAGCCCACATTATAAATAAGTTATTGCAGTACAGAAATTACATAACAGAGGCTCACAATTTTCGAAAAACCCTAGCTGTGTTTTTAAAAAGGTGGCCGCCCCCTTTCTCCCCTCTCTGCTCGAAAACCCAGCCTGTGAATTTTGAATTTGTAGTCTGGTTCAACGGATCAAATTCGTTAATTCTCTTCGTAGAAACTTCTGATAGATTTTCTAGTGCAATCTATCAGAGGGATTCGAATTCCGTTCGTGGACCTGATTGAAGAATTGTTCGTCCATCAGTTCCTGGGATATACAACAAGAGCAGAGTAATCTGTTGGTGTCCATAATCTCGTTTCGAGATTGGAGGTAAAAATTTAATTGTGATTTAATTTTTACACGCACAATTTAATCGTAAAGTTTTGATACCCATTATGGAATCGTTCCATATAAAAATTTTTAAACTTCCGCTGCACCGGGTATCAATTCTGATTGATCTGATCACCGTTTTCCAACAGTGGTATCAGAGCCAGGTTGCTCAGATCAAGCGGTTAAATTAATCGATTGTACAAATATTTTTAAGCCTCGGTTTTTGAAACAAAATAAATTTTTAAAATAAAATTTTTTGGGCAAAATACGGGCAGCGATGGTCGCTGCCCTAGGGGCAGCGACGGGCTGCCCGGGAAAAATTAATTTTTTATTTTAAATTAAAATTTTAATATGTTAAAATTCTATTTTTGGTCCGATCGAAAATTATTTTTGATTGGTCCACGAGACGTCGGATCGAATTGTTCGAGTTCGAAAATTTTAAAATTGATTTTTGGATAAATTTGAATTTTTGGAAAATTTAAAATTTTATCCGTTAAATCAGATTTTATGAAATTAATTATTTTGGTACAATTGATGATAAGATATGATCTTATGGAAATATTGATTAAAATATGATTTTATGTATAAAATTGGATTTTATATGTAAAATATGATTTTATTTGATAAAAAGATAAAATATGATTTTTTATGTAAAATAAGATTTTATATATGGAATATGATTTTATCCTTTTAATTTAAATTGCCATTGCATGTTATCCAATAAATTAATTTTGAATTAAATATTATTGGATAAGGATGATCGATTGCCATGACCAATTTTGTAGGTGTATGTTAGGAATTTACATTTGTTTTTATTGTTGTTGGATTTATTAATGGGCCTGGTTTATGTCCTAATATGAATTGTCATATGTAATAAAAGTGGGCCTGGTTTATGGCCCATTCCCACCCCTTAAAATGTATCCCCTACTTGTCATAGTTATTTATTGTAAATACATTAGACTTAGTGGGAGATGAAGATTTGAAGATGGAGGTGGGCCCAACAGACAATAAAGACAGAAGAAATGTAAATTGGAAACTCAATGTAATAGGATTGCATTGCATACCTGCATATTACCTAGGATTGGACTTAAACTCGTGATTGGCAATCACGGGTCGATTAGAAATGGAATCGATCATCCTATATAATATATGATATTATCGTTGTATGCATGTTTAGACTAAATTGTATGAATCCCGCAAGCATACAAATTTTAAATGATGAGACAAATTTTCAAAATTAAAATCCCTCATTTTAAATATGATTTAAAATTGATATCAAGATAAATAAAGGGAATTTAAATATTGTTTAAATGTTCCTACCTTCCATCAACGATCAATGTATGAGATGCTACCTGCGGATATGGTCCGGCTCATATTATTGGGGGGGCCCATTCGTCGGAAAGCTGTACATTGGATCGACACATGTTGTAAGTTGGGTGGAACTCCCATGGGATCGGCTCATATTATTGGGGGATCCACATGGCGACCGTCCATCACAACTTAATATTGATGGGTCATCTTGACATGTCACAATAAACGGCGTCATATTATTGGGCCCTTATTGGACATGAGGTAAAAACATGGAGGTTGCTTTGGAAGCAATTGGGCTCTACCTTTTGAAAATTATGGTTGGCTGATATTATTCGGGACCATAGTTTGTCAATTGGACTCCATGTTCCCACTAAGGAAAATAGTTTCCCGTTTTCACTAGAGGGTAGTGAAATCGTTAAAATAGTGGGAGTGAGATTCATAAAATAAAATTTCGCCTATTTTATGTCTTAGTAAATTAATTAAACAATCACCGATAATTGTCTGTTTCATCTCAGTATATCATTATGATGAATCTTCGTAATCCACATGTTTCAATTCTCGAACAAAACAAACTTACTGGCGCAAACAATTCAGAATGATTCCATAAGTAAAGATTGTCCTAAGCTCGGAAAAGATTTTCTAAGTGTTAGAAAAGGCTTCTCCGAAAACAGCCCCGGCTGATGTAACTGCCGAAAGGTTGGCCGAACTAGAGAAATGGTTGGACCATGATCTCAAGGCCAAATGTTACATGCAAAATTGGACAAGTCTAAACAAGTTTGCCATCACTGCAAGAAACCCGGTCATTGGAAACGTAACTGCAAGGAATACCTCGAGCAGTTGCGAACTGCAAAGGGTATGTTTTACATTGAAAATGTTTTTCTTAATACTACTTCTTGGGTATTGGATACCAGATGTAGATCTCATATTTGCAATGAGTTGCAAATGATGACAAGAAGTAATAGGCTAAGGATGGGTGAGACCCAGTCAAGGCTCGGGAATGGTTCCAGAGTTAAATCCATAGTTATGGGAAATATTTGTTTAATTTTGCAAACCAATTTTAAGTTGTATTATGAGAAAGATATTTTTATTTGTGCCAAAGATTTCATTAAAACATTATTTCTATTTCTATGCTTGATAGAGATGGGTTTTCTTGTAATTTTGTGAATGAGATTTGCAATATTTACAAGAATGAATGTTTGATTTGAAGTGGACAATTTAAAACGATCTATATAACTTAAAATTAAAAGACGTTCCAATAAATTATGTTGATAAACCGGTAACAACGAAAAAAAAGAAAATCGATAGCCAAAACCCGGCAAACCTTTGGCATGCTAGGCTAGGTCATATTTCCTCAAGGAGGATGAACAAGCTAGTGGGAGAGGGCATGTTTGATATGTCTGATATTAACTCTCTACCTACTTGTGAGTCCTGCCTGAAAGGAAAAATGACTAAATCTCCTTTTAAGGGGAAACCTGAGCGTAGTAAAAATCTGTTGGATTTGATCCATACAGATGTTTGTGGTCCATTTAGAATTGGTACTCAATTTGGCCACACCTACTTCATTACCTTTACTGATGATTATTCTAGGTATCGGTATTTATATTTAATGAAATATAAGTCTGAAGCATTTGAAAAGTTCAAAGAATTCAAGGCTGAAGTAGAAAACAAACTAGGTAAAAGTATTAAAGCACTTCGATCGGATCGAGGTGGAGAATACTTAAGTACCGAGTTTTTGTACTATCTGAAAGAGAATGGGATTCCCTCTCAGTGGACTCCTCCTATGACACCTCAGCTGAATGGTGTATCGGAGCATCGTAATCGAACTTTGTTGGACATGGTTCGATCCATGATGAGCTTCACTGAGCTTCCACCTTTGTTTTGGGGCTACGCGCTTGAAACGGCGGTGTTGTTGTTGAACAACGTCCACACCAAAGCAGTGGATAAAACACCATACGAGTTATGGAATGGCAAAGCTCCTAAGTATTCGTACTTGAGGATTTGGGGATGTCCTGCTTACGTGAAGCAGACAGTGGGAGATAAGTTGGATAGTCGATCCACCTTATGTTATTTTGTAGGGTATCCGAAGAATTCAATCGGATATTATTTCTATCATCCTACTGAAACAAAAGTGTTTGTTTCAAAGAATGCCACCTTCTTGGAGAAGGAGTTCTTATTGGATAAGAAAGGCGAGATGATGGAACTCGAAGAAATTCGAGAAGAACCCAAGATACAAAATAATGATCCTACACCTCAGGAACCATTGATGGACACGCCTATACCTAGAAGATCCGAGAGGACTTCTAGACCTCCTATTCGATATGGTCTTCTTCTTGAAGGGGATCAAGATAAACCCGACGTTGGATGTGATCCAAGAAACTTCAAGGAAGCAATTTCTGATGCGGATTCAAATTTATGGCTTGAAGCTATGCAGTCGGAAATAGATTCGATGAATACAAACCAAGTTTGGTCTTTAGTAGATCCTCCCGATGGAATTGTTCCAATAGGGTGTAAATGGATCTACAAGAGAAAGCTTGGGCCTGATGGTAAGGTATTGACCTACAAGGCACGATTGGTGGCGAAAGGTTATACTCAAAGACAAGGAGTTGACTATGATGAAACCTTTTCACCAGTTGCAATGTTCAAGTCCATAAGAATCCTTATTGCCATAGCTGCTTGGTATGACTATGAGATATGGCAAATGGATGTGAAGACTGCATTTCTTAATGGAAACATTAAGGAAGAGATCTATATGATGCAGCCTGAGGGATACACATCCATGGGAAGCGAGCATAAGGTATGCAAGCTTCAGAGATCGATCTATGGTCTCAAACAAGCATCAAGAAGTTGGAACCAGAAATTTGATGAAACAATAAAGGATTTTGGTTTCATCAAGAACCCGGAGGAACCATGCGTGTACAAGAAAGTAGTTAAGGATGCTGTGACATTCTTAGTACTTTATGTTGATGACATCCTACTCATTGGGAATGATGTAGGGATGTTGCAGTCAACAAAGATATGGTTATCAGGTAGATTCTTGATGAAGGATTTGGGTGAGGCATCCTATATTCTAGGGATACAGATCTATAGAGATAGATCTAAGAGAATAATAGGACTCACTCAATCAACTTACATCGAAACCATATAGAAAAGGTTTTCAATGGATGGGTCCAAGAGAGGACATCTACCTATGTGTCATGGAGTTTCTCTATCCAAGTCCATGTGTCCCAAGACTGATGAAGAGATAGAGAAAATGACACATGTACCATATGCGTCAGCCATACGTAGTATCATGTATGGGATGATATCTACCAGACCGGATGCAGCATTTGCTCTGAGTGTCACGAGCAGATATCAAGCTAATCCTGGTCAAATGCATTGGAAAGCCGTGAAGGACATTCTTATGTACTTACGAAGGACTAAGAATATGTTCATGGTATATGGAGGAAGAGAACTAAAATTGGAAGGCTATACCGACTCTAGCTTCCAAAGTGACGTGGATGACTCGAAGTCAACCTCTGGATTTGTGTTCATGCTCAATGGCGGTGCTGTCTCTTGGAAGAGTTCCAAGCAGGACACCACAGCGGATTCCACCACTGAGGCAGAATACATTGCGGCATCAGCTGCTGCTAAAGAGGCCGTTTGGATGAGGAATTTCGTCCAAGAGTTGGGCGTCATTCCTGAAGTTGTTGGTCCAGTCCCGGTGTACTGTGACAACACGGGTGCCGTTGCTCAGGCAAAGGAACCAAGGTCTCATCAAAGATCCAAACACGTACTGAGGAAATACCACATCATCCGGGAGATCGTGGAAAGAGGAGACATCACTGTCGAGAGAGTGGCCTCTGCAGACAATATCGCTGATCCACTTACTAAGCCCTTGCCAGGACCATTATTTGACAAACATCGCGAAGCAATGGGTCTACGTAGTATGACTAGTTGGCTTTAGGGCAAGTGGAAGATTGAAAGAGTAGGTGCCCGGTGAGCCAACTTGTGGCTAAGGGCTTTTATGACTATTTGTATAAACAATCTTTTGTTTAATATAATTTACACTTTTATAATGGCATTTACTTTATCTTTTATCATATTATTATGTTGTGACATACTATAAGATGTTTAGATGAAGACCTTGAATATACTATAGTGTATGTAAGATGTGGTGGCACATGGGGATGGCTATCATGAAACACATCTTATAGTCACTGTATATTCTAAACTATTCCTAGTCGATTGAGCCGTCCGTTAATAAGGATAAGGATTGCTCGAGATTGAGACTAGCATTTGCGATGCCGAGTACCACGTTTCATTGGTATGGAACATAGAGATGTTCAAAGCATGCAAATGGATATTCATACGATGAATGATCGAACTACCCTATCCGGACTTTCCAAGTGGTTATCACTTATCGAGTGGATAAAGTCCGCGGTTTTGGTTGTACACCATTAGTCCTTACTACTTGAAACATCATTGAGACTCTATATGCTAGTATTATGCTTTGACTCATTTACCGACTCTATTGGGGTTATCAGGTGTCGGGATTGGGTACAGTTACGACACATATATGAGTCGATTCTTTTTTGTCAAGGATTCACCACATACTTGCGAGTGTGGATATCCTATGCAATCTGAGGAGATATTAGTGTGACGAATCTCTGGCCAGAGTACATGATGTGTTTTAAGAAATGGTTTCTTAGTAGCACATGCGATGTCACTATTTGATCTTCAAGATGCATTGCATAGTTATCGAATCTCGAACGACTCTCGATTTACCAATGGTTGTTGATTCGATCGGGATATATGGATGAAGGGACCGTACTGTACGCTGACCAAATTCTATTGGTTCTTGCAGGCACTATCAGTGATACCTAAGGAATCATGGGGCGATGTTGCTAGGCGCTCTTACCATGATTCGATGGGCAAGTCGGAAATTATTGTTCCGAGTCACAAGGAGTTGTGAGCCCACGGCTAGCTGTATCCCTGAACCATTGAGGGTCACACAAGTAATGGATTTTTAATCCTCGTTGAGATAGTTAAATTTAATGAACAAAGAAGTGGAACTTCTTATTTAAGAGTAGAGGAGTAAGATTTCCTAAAATGACATAGGGATGGACATTTTTGGAAACCACTGAATTCGGATTCAGAAAATTTATCTTGACTCTAAAAGATGCAGAAATGGTTTCTGTGAACATTGGTGAAATTGGTTTATCAATCTGAGTCACGATGAATTTTATATTAATTTCTAAACATGCGGGCTTTGCTTGTCAGGCTTGAACTTATGACTAATGGGCCCTAAGCTGTTAGCAGACCACATTATAAATAAGTTATTGCAGTACAGAAATTCCATAACAGAGGCTCACAATTTTCGAAAAACCCTAGCTGTGTTTTTAAAAAGGTGGCCGCCCCCTTTCTCCCCTCTCTGCTCGAAAACCCAGCCTGTGAATTTTGAATTTGCAGTCTGGTTTAATGGATCAAATTAGTTAATTCTCTTCGTAGAAACTTCTGATAGATTTTCTAGTTCAATCTATCAGAGGGATTCGAATTCCGTTCGTGGACTTGATTGAAGAATTGTTCGTCCATCAGTTCCTGGGATATACAACAAGAGCAGAGTAATCTGTTGGTGTCCATAATCTCGTTTCGAGATTGGAGGTAAAAATTTAATTGTGATTTAATTTTTACACGCACAATTTAATCGTAAAGTTTTGATACCCATTATGGAATCGTTCCATATAAAAATTTTTAAACTTCCGCTGCACCGGGTATCAATTCTGATTGATCTGATCATCATTTTCCAACAGTAATCTGTTCATCTTCTCTGACAGGTCGTGAGGAGGAAAAACTGTTGCGGGTGATTAAAGGACACATAAGAGCCATAGAATGGAGCTTGGCTGACATCAAGGGGATTAGTCCAACCATGTGCATGCACAAAATATTTATGGAAGCGGAGCACAAGACATCTACTCAACCACAGAGGCGACTCAACCTGGCTATGCAAGAGGTAGTGAAAAAGGAGGTGATAAAACTCCTTGATGCAGGTATTATCTATCATATATCTGATAGTGAATGAGTGAGTCCAATTCAAGTAGTGCCTAAAAAGGGAGGGATGACTGTTATTGAAAATGCAAAGAATGAATTGATCCCTACTAGAACTGTTACGGGGTGGCGGGTTTGTATTGATTATAGGAAATTGAATGATTCCACTCGTAAGGATCACTTTCCCCTTCCCTTTATTGATCAGATGGTTGAGAGACTTGCAGGGCATGCGTTTTATTGTTTTTTGGACGGTTATTCCGGATATATGCAAATTCCTATAGCACCTGAGGACCAACATAAAACCAACTTTACTTGTTCTTATGGTACTTTTGCATATAAACGGATGTCGTTTGGTCTCTGTAATGCACCTGCCACTTTTCAGCGGTGTATGATGGCAATATTTCATGACATGGTTGAAAGTTTACAGAAGTATTTATGGATGATTTTTCTGTTGTTGGATAGTCTTTTGATGCATACTTATTTAATTTGAAAAAAGTGTTGCAAAGATGTGAAGAGAGTAATCTTGTCTTAAATTGGGAAAAATGCCACTTCATGGTGAGAGAGGGCATTGTTTTAGGACATAAGGTGTCCGAGGTAGGTGTGGAGGTGGACCAAGCAAAACTTGAAGTAATTTAAAAACTTACACCTCCCACGAATTTGAATGGCATTTGGAGTTTTCTTGGGCATGCGGGTTTTTATAGGAGATTTATTAAAGATTTTTCTTCTATTGCTAAACTCCTTACTAATTTACTAATTCTGCTGAGTTCTTATAGGCTTTTTCAGATCTTGAAGCAGAAATTGACAACCGCACTTGTGATAGTAGCGCCTGACTGGAATCTGCCGTTTGAATTGATGTGTGATGCTAGTGACACTGCGTTGGGAGTCGTGCTTGGACAATAGAGGGACAAAGTTCTTCATGTGATTTACTACGCCAGTATCACCCTATCCGTTGCCCAACTGAATTATGCAACTGCTAAAAAAGAACTTCTTGCAGTAGTGTTTTCTTTGGATAAATTCAGGTCATATTTGGTGGGAAGCAAAGTCATCGTTTACACGGATCATTCAGCGTTGAAGTATTTGATGAGCAAGAAGGATGCTAAACCCAGGTTAATTCGATGGGTTTTATTGTTGCAAGAGTTTGATTTGAAAATTAGTGACAGTAAGGGCTCGGAGAATCAAGTTGCGGACCACCTTTCTAGTTTGGAAAATCAAGGAGCTGAAACGCAAGTGATTCATGATTATTTTCCAGATGAACAGTTGTTTGAGGTATCGAATTTACCATGGTATGCAGACATTGTTAACTACCTCTCAAGTAAGTTTCTTCCCTCGCATTTAACTTATCAACAGAAAAAGAAATTTTTCTCGGAGTTGAAATATTTTTTTGTGGGAAGATCCTTTTCTATTTAAGATTTGTGCAGATGGAATAATTCGTAGGTGTATTCCAGCGGAAGAGGTAAGTTCTATACTCTCACACTGTCACACAGGTCCGACTGGAGGCCACTTCGGCGCGGGTCGTAGCGCTGCGAAAGTACTTCAGTCGGGATTTTATTGGCCTTCGTTGTTTAAGCATGCATATGCCTATGTGATTACTTGTGATGCTTGTCAGAAAGTTGGTAATATTTCTAGGAGACATGAGATTCCCCTAAATAATATTCTTGTTTGTGAGGTTTTTGATGTATGGGGAATTGATTTCATGGGACCGTTTCCTGCATCTGTAGGAAACAAATATATCTTGGTTGTGGTAGGTTATGTGTCTAAGTTGGTTGAAGCACTTGCATGTAGGACAAATGACTCTAGGGTGGTTGTAAAATTTTTGAAAAAATTCATATTTGCTAGATATGGTACCCCTAGAGCCATAATTAGTGATGGAGGAACCCACTTTTGTAATACTCAATTTGATACACTTTTGACTAAATATGGGGTCACTCACAAGGTGGCAACACCTTATCATCCCCAAACTAGTGGGCAAGTTGAGATTTCAAATAGAGAGTTAAATAGAATTTTGGAAAAAACTGTGAATTCAAACAGGAAAGAGTGGTCGAATAAATTAGATGATGCATTTTGGGCTTATCGTACTGCTTTTAAAACACCTATAGGAACGTCTTCCTTTAGGTTGTTATATGGAAAAGTGTGTCATCTTCCTGTTGGGCTTGAACATAAAGCACTATGGGCTACTAAATTTCTGAATTTTAATGTGCAGGCTATAGGTGAAGAGAGTTTGTTGCAATTGACTGAGCTTGAGGATCTTAGGTTCGATGTCTATGAGAATGCCAGGATTTACAAAAGAAAAACAAAGAAATGGCATGATCAACGCATCGTCTCACGTGAGTTCGAAGTAGTCCAAAATGTTTTATTATACAACTCACGTTTGAAGCTCATGCCAGGAAAGCTACGTTCGAGATGGTCAGAGCGTTCACTGTCAAGAAAGTGATGCCATATGGTACTGTAGAAATTTATAGTCCTGCAACAGGAGCATTCAAATTCAACGGGCAGAGGATAAAAGTTATCAAGGTGGTATCGTGGATCCAACACAGACCACTGTCGACTTGCATAACCCGACAAATTAACGAAACGGAGGTACAGTCGGGCTATAGACTATAAATTTAGCGCTGGCTGGGAGGCAACCCAATATTTATTTTATAGTATAAAATTTTTATTTTGTCCTGTCTTTTTATTTTTCAATTTTTAATGTTTTTTTTATGTTTGTAGCGCCCCACAGCCTCTGTTTTACTGAGCTGCGTGCGCGCGAGAAATATTTTCGCACATGCGCAGTACAAAAGTCCAGAAGATTACTACATCGGGCGGGCGGGCGGGCGCGCGCTTCTCCATCTCGCGCGTGCACGGTTGACGATTCCAGAAGTTGCATATTCAAGGCTCGCGCGCGCGAGACTCTATCTCGCGTGCGTGTGAGCAACGCTGAAGGAAAAAAAAAGATGGGGCCTAAGTCTTCTTACTCACTTTCTTCTTAAATTTTCCCTCTTCTCCCATAAACCCTAAATCTCCAATTGCCAAATCACATATTTCTCACTCATTTTCCATGGAATTTGCGCCATATAATGCAGGTCTCTAGTGTTTCTAGCCAATTTCAAGTTTGTGCCCGCAATTTTCTGTCAAGGCATCGAGAATTCTACTGTTTCTTGCTCCCCACCACCATGCCGCCACTTGCCACCTCTAATTCCGATCGTTCACCACCACCATGCCGGTTAAAAGAGCCCGTTTGTCCGGACATGCCGCCGCTTCCTCCTCTTCATCCGCCGTACACGCCAATCGCTTCGTATCTCGGGAGGCCCAAGAGAGGTATGAACACGCTAGACTCACTCGTAATCCAATTGCTGAGCGTGGAATATCTCTTGATTGTCATTTAAATATTGAACTGGGGATTAACAAGCGTAAGTGGAACACATTTTGCAAAGTGCCCGAACCCGCCATTGTCCCGGTGGTTCGGGAATTTTATGCAAATGCCCCAGCCCAAGATGATAGCAAAGACTTTGTCCGTGGGAAACTTGTCCCGTATGATGCCGAGAAATTGAATAACTTGTTAAATACACCTTCCGCTGATGATAGTCTGTTTAGGAATTTGAAGGCTAACCCGGACTATAATTTGATTCTACGAGAGTTGTGTTATGCGGGTGCGCAGTGGCACGATCCTATCAAGTTCACTCATTTTCCGGAGCGATTTCTGAAGCTTGTGCCGGATTTATGGTATGCTTTTATAGCCCGGAGGCTTTTACTAGTATTATACACTGTTGAAGTGCAGTCAGATCGGGCAATTCTTGTGTATGCACTTACGAGGCGATGGCCGATTGATGTGGGCGGCATCATCCATGATTCCATTATATACTCGATGCGAACTCCATAGGTGGGTATCTATTTTCCCTACACCATCACCGCACTTTGTCTTCAAGTGGGTGTGCCGATTAGTCCGGATGAGGAATGGCTGCCACCTTTTAAGACAGAGGATGAGACTCTCGCCACCTCTAAGCAAGCAAAGTGAAACTTAGAATTTCATAGTGGTTGCCCTCCTGTTTGGAGTTCTTCGGGAACTCGTCAGACGCCGCCAACACCTCCTCGCCGTACCGCCCAGGATATGGCCATTGAGAGTTCCGCCTTCAACCATTATGACATGGGTTATTTTCAAGCCACCTCCACTCATATCCAAAATGTTGAAGACATGATGCGCAGCATGGCGATTCAGTTGGGGGTGGATACTTCCAGTTTTCATGTGGCTCCCCACTATCCGCCACCCTTCTCGTTCCAGTCTGGAATGCCGGAAAAATTTGCTCCAGTTGCACCTCAGGATTCTTCCAACCAAGAAGAAGACAAAGATTAGTAACCAGGGGAGTTCTTTTTGTTTTGCTTTTTATTTGTTGTAGTTCCTTGTGTTGTCTTTTATCGTTTTTTGTGTATTCTGAAGCATCGAGGGCAATGCTTTAGATAAGTATGGGGGGTGTTTAGTTATTTGTTTTATTGTTCATTTTGTTTGAATTCATTTGGTTTAGTTCTTTGTGTTTTGTTTGTAATCATGCATATCATTTTGTTGTTGTTTGTGTTGTGGATGCGAGGAGAATGATGCATGTTATCCAATGATGATTGAGTTGAAAAAGGAAAATTGTTTTTTTTTGAAAAAATTTTGCTTTTGATTGAACATGAAAAGTTGTTGGTTGACTCGTGAATCATATTAAGAACATATGTTAGACTATTGTAGTGTAGCGATGTATTTGATGATATTCGTGTTTGTTTGACCATTGCATGACAATAGATGCTTGTTGATCATGATAGTATTTTGGATTCTTGATGGTTTTTAGACATTGCATGCATGATTTTGGGCGTAGCTATAATTTTTTTTAAGTTAACTCCATCCGGTTTACGAGTGAGGGGTTGAAATCCTAATTCCTTGCTCTTGAAAGTATGTGGATTCCATGGGGTTATCAACATTTTGAAATGTTAAAATATCAATTCCATCCGGTCTTGGACAATGATTGAAATCCTAATCATTGTTCCATAGCTAAGTTTGCGGGTTATATGGGATTGCTGCTCCATCCAGGCTATAGACGAGGGGATTGAAATTCTAATTCTATCTTAGTTATATCTATGTTTGCGGGTAATTATTGGGGCATAAAAAATTAATTGCAAAATTCAGAGGTACGTTTTAGATCTCAAGAAAGTGCATGTTTTTGTTTGGGATTTTTGAGATGACGGAGTGTTGGATTGTGATACTTGCATTGAATTTTCATATGTCGCTAAACATTCTTAGGATGTATTCTTTCGAAGTTGTGCGAAACTAGAATGACGTGGCACACACAAACATTTACGTTCAACTAACAGTGTATTGTGGACAATCGAAAGTTGTTTTGGTTTTTGGTAGATTGAAGTAGAGCTTGTTTATCTTGTACATGATTCATTCGTACTTGTGTTATTGCATTGTGTTGTTGCATGTCTTGCTCGAGGGCGAGCAAGGTTCAAGTATGGGGGTGTTGATAAGTGTTTTGTGTATGTATTATTTTGTGTCATTTTTATGGTTATTTCGCATGAATTTATTTTCTTTCATGTGTTTTATTGGTATTTTATTTATTGTGCATGCATTCTACTCTCCTGGTTGATTTTTTTAGGTTAATGGAGCTTTTAGAAGACAACTATGATGAAGACTTGCACGTGTGCAGACTACCATGTCGCGCGTGCGCCATAGAAAGTTCCAGAAACATGAGATTCAAGACGCGCGCGGGCGAATCTATTCCTCGCGTGAGCGCATAAGGAATTTCCAGCAACGTTGAATCTAGCTCGCGCGCGAGCGAGCACGCGAGAGGATGTTCGAGACTCTGATTTAAAGACTCGCGCACGCGCGAGACCTCTAACAGGCACGTGCGCGAGTTCGAGAAGCTGTTTATTCATGAATTCCTAGGTTGAAAATGAATCTAATTGGCGTGAACTCTATAAATAGAAGTATTATTATCTTTTTGGAGACTTTTGGACTTTTGCATGCAAAAGCTGACGGCGGCTATTAAACAATTCTCCAGTTTTTATTCTATTCTCTTATTTTCTAGTTTATGGTTTTATACTTTGTTTTTATTAATTATGTTTATTAGTGAGTAGTAGTTTTTGTTCGATCAAGGCCATGTGATTGGGCCAGACAATTTATGTAGAAAACTTGTTTGTTTATTAGAGAATTTTCAGACTTGATTTTAATTTATTGATTATTGAATTTATATTTATCTTGTGAATTTCCTGGCCAGTTATTTGCTTGCATGTTAATTGATTCTAATTCGACAGAGGCGGTTTAGATTTTTATAACTTCAATAGTCAACATATTGTAAAACCAACTAGAAATAGAATTTGGTTTCATTATGCGGTTTGGGTGTAAACTGAATTTTCACAGTTCATCATGGATTCAAATTTGATTAGAATTACGAAATATTAATCCGTAAATATTTGAATAGGTTTGATTGTGCTAGAAATAGTCCTTAATTTGAATAATCGAGGAAAATTCCTATGAATTAAGGTTAAGTTTGAGTCTTAAATCGATTTCTTGTTACGTGAATTGTCTGGTACCTACGTGTGTCCTTGATCGAGCTTTTCCCAAATTGAATTCAACCTTTAATCTCTGCTGCGTTTTAGTGAATTTATTTTATTTGCAATTTTAGTTACTAGTTAAAATCTAAAATCATTCTTTTTTATTAGTCTAGATTAAGTATAAATAATCATATTCTGGTATTCATAATTATACAGTCCCCGTGGGTACGATATCTGATTTTATTAACTTTACTATTACTTGACTTGGTACCCTTGCCATTAGAATTTATTCATACTGATTTAGCCGGTCAGATAGCTAAACCTTTGACGTAGATGACTAAGAAATATGTTTCTTTCATTTGGTCAGCAGAGTGAGAAGAGAGTTTTCACGAGTTGCATCTCCGTTTGATGAAAGCTCCAGTATTATATTTACCGTCTGGATCAGGTGGTTTTGTAGTATAGACCGATGCTTCTCTCCAAGGGTTAAGATGTGTGTTGACGTAGAGGGGTCATGTGATTGCTTATGCCTCCAGGCAACTGAAGACTCACGAGGAGAATTATCCCATACATGATTTGGAGCTTGCCGCCATTATCTTTGCTCTTAAGATATTGCGTCATTATTTGTACGGTGTGAGATTTGAGATCTTCACCGATCATAAGAGCTTGAAGTATCTGTTCACCCAGGCTGATTTGAACATGAGACATCGACGATGGATGGATCTGTTGAAGGACTATGATTGCGAGATCAAGTACCATCCAGGCTCTTTGAATCCAGTTTTTGATGCGCTTAGTCGCAAGGTGTATTTGAGTTCCCTTCATACCAGCTCAATTTCGCGAGTGGTGGAGGAATGTTGTTCCTTGGGATTCACTTTTCGACAAAAGAAGGAACATCAGGGAGTTCTTGTTTCATCAGTGCTTTCCAAACCAGCTTTATATACTCGTATCCATGAGTCACAGGCCGTTGATCCGAATACTCATAAGTTAGCCCAATTTTCTCAGGATGTGAATACTTCTGGTTTCCATTTCCAGAATAATGGTCTGTTGTGTCTTTCTGGCCCTTTGGTAGTCCTGATGATACCACACTAAGAGAGGAGATCTTGTCGCAGGCTCATCGCAGTAGATTCTCTGTTCATCTGGACAACAAGAAAATGTACAATGATCTACGTATGAGATTTTGGTGGAAAGTAATGAAGCGCATCGTGTATCAATTCGTGTCTCGATGCCTTGTATGTCAGCAAGTCAAGGCATAATTTCGACAACCTGGTGGATTGCTCCATATATTAGAAATTCTTGAGTGGAAGTGGGAGCATGTGACGATGGATTTTATCACCCACTTGTCCGTGTCTTCCAAGAATTGCGATGCGATATGGGTTGTCATGGATCGATTGTCTAAATCAACACACTTTCTTCCTTATAATCGAGATTTCACTTTTGATTGAATGACACGTCTTTATGTGCAAGAGGTGGTTCGTCTGGATGGAATTCCACTGAGCATTGTGAGCTACAGAGATCCGAGGTTTACATCTAGGGTTTTGAGTAGCTTCCAACGTGCTCTTGGTAATACTTTGAGTTTGAGCACAGCTTATCATCCAGAGACTTATGGATAGTCTGAGAGAACTATCCGTACCCTCGAGGATATGCTTCAAGCTGCAGGGATGGATTTTGGGCCAGCGTGGCATGACCATTTGGAGTTGGTGGAGTTTGCTTATAATAACAGCTACCATCGCAGTATTGTCATGGCACTATTTGAGGTTTTGTATGTACGCCGCTGTCGTACACCTTTGTTTTGGGATGAGGTTGGCAGCGTCAGGTTGAGGGTCCGCAATTAATTCAGCAGATGACCAATGCGGTAGAGTTGATCTGATGGAGGATTAAGGATGCCTAGTATCGACAGGCGATCTAAGCAAATACGCATCGCAGACCTTTGTATTTTGAGGTTGGAGAGCATGTATTTTTGCGTGTTTCACCTTTTCGGAAGGTGATGAGATTAGGCCTCAAGGGCAAGTAGTCGCCAAGA
Source organism: Henckelia pumila (assembly GCF_033568475.1). Lineage (NCBI taxonomy): Eukaryota > Viridiplantae > Streptophyta > Magnoliopsida > Lamiales > Gesneriaceae > Henckelia > Henckelia pumila. Next base: position 100,618,343 of record NC_133122.1, on the reverse strand, counting down.
TTCATAGGTCTGTTTAAGATTCTTGAGAAGGTTGGGGACGTGGCTTATCATTTAGCTTTACCGCCTTATCTTTCCGGTATTCATGATGTGTTCCACGTGTCTTTTCTAAGACAATACGTGATGGATGAGTCAAATATTATGCATCCGACTGAGGTGCATTTTGAGTAGGATTTGTCATACGTGGAGAGACCTCTTAGGATCCTTGACAGGAAGGACAAAGTGCTTCGTAATAAGCGCATACCGTTAATTATGGTGCAGTGGCAGCGTAGAGGTACAGAGGAAGCGACTTGGGAACTAATGAGCCGGATGCGCGCCGAGCATCCAGGGTTGTTCTGATTTCTGTATTCTTCCTTGTGAGAGTGTTTTAGGTTGTAATGTTCAGTAGTAATAAATAACCTTTGCTCTAACTTCTATGTTTTCCTCAGACTTAAATTTCGTGGACGAAACTTCTTAAGTGGGGGAGAATGTAGTAACCCGTATCCGAAAATGATGATTAATTGATAATTAATCAAGTGATCATATTTAGATTAAGTAAAACATGATTAATGGAGTTCTTAAGGATCTAAGAGGTTCAAAGATGTATTCAGAGCACTTTAAATAGCCGAAAAGGATTCCGAGTCCGCAGAGGGATTGGAGGATCCTAACACATTTTGGATGGTCCGAACAGATTGGAACCAATATCCCAAGATAGGAAGCTCTGTTGAGTTTGGAGGCTCCAAACTCAGAACGGAGGCTCCGACCATGTTCAAGGCCAGCTGTCCGAAATATTATGTCAGCGGTGATGTTAGGGCTCGGATGCTCCGAATGGAGATCAGAGGCTCCGAACAGATGTCGGCAGGAGTCCTTTGGAAGCTAGACACGTGGTTGGCTGAGGGAGTTCGGACATAGGGATTGGAGGCTCCGAACGTGAGATCAGACGCTTTGATCTCCCTCTATATAAGGGGGTGCCAATCTCATTTGTAAATGGACCAATTCCTCTACTCTCTTCTCTAATTTAGTCTTATAGAAATTTGGGGCTTTCTAGGCGTCATACTGAAGGGCCAGAAGTGGCTAGGAACTACGGAGATAGTAGCAGAGTCGTGACTAAGTTTTGGCACTGTCGACAATAGTGGGCTGACGACGGACGCAGTTACAGCATTGGCTTTCTATAGACAACAATGGGATGACGACAGACGCAGGTATAGCTTTGGCTTCCTATAAATATTCAGGAGTATGCAGTAGCTTAGTTAAGCCTTTTAGAGCTTAAATAGTGATGCATGGATATTTTGCATTGTAGACGCAGTAGAGTGGACTCGTAGGCTTGGAAATAAAGCAGTGTACTAGGATTTGGTCATCTGTGTAGTGATACATAAGTACTGAACGAAATAGACGGCATGATATATGATATATGTGTTGCATTGTATGTGCTATGTGTTTACCATGTTTTTACTGCTTTAGCACATGCATGTTTCTATATATTGTATGTGATTCATGATAGTTTCCATACGAGGTGATTCCTTATGTATTCGAGTCAGGTGAGGGGAGGCTCAGCCCCTTGTTTTGTCTATCACTTGGAGAAGCCACGACGGCAGGGTAGACGCTACAGTGATAGGGAAATATACAAGTATCCCACGGAGTCGCTCTCTGGCATGGTACTATTTATTCATTTGGCTCCCCTGAGCAGACTGTTTTACCAGGATTTTAAAGTCATTTATGTGCTGCATATATTTTATATATCATTGCTTCCGTATTGAGCGTATTCTCTCACGTCCCTGTGTTTGGTAGGATTACCTTGCGGCGGGTCAGGCCTGAGCCTTAACGGTCCAGGAGGGTCGCACCAGGAATGAGGCCGGTTTCAGCGCTATCGAGTGAGTGTAGTGGTTAGGGATTTGATACCTTGCGGCGGGGCAGGCCTGGATTTTTTGTATTTTAATTATCCTCTTTTAAGCTTCACTTAATTATTGCATGCACTATTTAAACTTTTATGGCATTCGATTTGTTTTGATATTGACGCTTAAATTGCTAAGGAATAGCAATAAGCTGGTTGGGGGGTGTGATTAGTATAAAAAAATAATTTTTAAATGTTTTATGATATAAGTTTATGGTTTATATTTGATTATATGTCTAAATTTTATATGTTTTATAATAAATTGGGTAAAATATAAATTGTTGTGTAATTGTAATAGTATTGTCATTTTTACTGGTTCGGTAAAACAAGAACAATTTTTGACTTAGATATTGGAATGAGTTGATTCTTGAACCTGTAGAAATATGATTTCAATGTCTACAACATTAGTGAAGAGCTTGAGATAAAAATTGTAGTGACCCTGCATGGTATTACCTACTAACTGGAAACTAATAGCATGCATTAAACTTAATAAGAAAAATAACTTAACAGAGTAAAACGTGCGGAAACATAACCATAAATTACATATAAGCTTAGTATAAAGTTTAATGCATGCTATTAGTAGCCAGTTAGTAGGTGATACCATGCATAGTCACTACATTTTTGGTATCAGAGCATGCTTAGATTTTGGGATTAGTACTTGGAATTTAGAATTAGTTTTGAGTAATTCTTGGGCATTTGGGATTTTAATGTTCAATTCTTTTCAGGATATGGCTGACGAGAGTCACGTTAGTGTTGGCCAGGGAGGTGGTCATTGTAGTAGCCCGTGCCCTAATTGAGTAATTAAAGGATTAATGCTAATTAATTGAATTAGGTATCGGACGGATCGGAAGCTCCGAAGGCACGATCGGAAGCTCCGAACAGGATCGGAAGCTCCGATGAGCGATCGGAGGCACCGATGTTATTACGTCAGGCATGACGTGTGGTTGGATCGGAAGCTCCGATCAGGACCGGAAGCTCCAATCACCCCTATCCGGAGTCATCAAGTGATATTTTGACACGTGGCAGATCAGGATCTTCGGAAGCTCCGATGGCAGGATCGGACGTTCCGATCGAGGTTCGGACGTTCCGATCAAGGATCGGAAGTTCCGATCGTTGTCTATAAATAGAAGGCCGAGACTTCACTTTCATTTGCCAATTCCGAGTTCTCCTTTCCTTTCTAGTCCTTTTGGAGCTGTTCTAGTCTTCTTAGGCTTGGTCTGGAGGTCGGAGAGGCGTTCGGTAGTCGTAGCGGAGTTGTGCCCAAGTTCTGGAGGCATCGACATCAAAGGGCTAACGACGGACGAAGGTATAGCTTTTGCTCAAAGGCGTTCGGTAGTCGTAGCGGAGTATGCAATAGCTTAGTTAAGGCTTTTAGAGCACTTTAATGATAGTAGTATCATTTGGCAGTGTAGAGCAGACTATAGGCGTGGACCTATAGTTGGTAGAGCTTGCACTGTTTTGAGGTACGAAAGTACTGTTCGAGATATCCTGACTGAGTATGCATGTATTATATGACTGCATGATTTATATACCATGATATTATGCTGCATTCATTTGCATCTTGTTGTATCTCTTTCGAGATGTCTGTTAGTAGGGTTGTACCCTATCCTGTTAGTGGATGGACTTCCATCGATTTGGGTCCGGCGTATCCACGATTATCTCGGTATGGGAGCTACCTCCTGAAGCGACGGCACAGCGTGCTACATACCAGGGCCCGGTCTGTCTCTGTTATCTGATCCTTGACCTCGAGTCTATAGGGAGTTCACTTTGCATGCATGTATACTCATACTCTCGCACTGAGCGTTTTATGCTCACGTCTCGTACTCTGTATTTTTCTGGACACCCTATTCCATGGGGCAGGTTTGCGATTGGACGAGGAGGGTGGATCCAGGAGGGGCTAGTCAGTGGTTGACCAGCTGGAGCTTCTTCTAGGTTTTATTACTGTTGTTTGGGTTTATACAGCTATTCGATTTGGTTGTATATTATTGGATAATTACAGATTCCTTTACTTGGGATTGTATAATGTTATTGGTTTCCGCAGTTTTATTCTGATATCTGTTTTATTAAGTTAATTGCATGCATAAGTTCTGTTTAGTAGGTGATCTGGGTAAGGGTCACTACATTTATGGTATCAGAGCATGCAAAAGATTTCTTGGGATTTAGTCTCATCTTGAGGTATTTTTGTAGATGTCAAATCGTGACGACCAGAGTTCTCATGGCAGTGTTGGTGGGCGTTGGGGTGATGCCGACCGGGAGCCTCGTCGAGAACGGCATCATCGTCACCATGACGACGAGCGTTTCACTGTGCGTCGATTCTTAGCTATGGGTCCTAAGCCCTTAGTTGGAGGTGAGTCTCCGGAGCATGCGGATAACTGGTTAGACCGCATGGAGACGACTTTTCAGACTTTCCAATGCACCGATGAGCAGAAGGTGGAGACCCTTGGCTATCTTCTGGATGGGCGTGCGCGCAGGTGGTGGAGGTTTACTTCTACACCTTTTGTTGCGGCGAGAGGAGTGGCCACCTGGGCCGAGTTCCGCACAGCTTTCCAAAAACGGTATTTTCCTCCTGCACTCCGTCAGTCGAAGGCAGGCGAGCTACTGAGTCTGCGACAGGGAGCCATGTCTATCGATGAGTATCAGCAGAGGTTCTTTGATATGTTATCCTATTGCCCTGAGATTGCTGATAGCTCAGAGATGAAGTATAATCTGTTCCTTCAGGGCCTTAACCCTGAGATCCATGACCGTGTGGCGGTTGGCGACGACATGTCCTATGAGGGCTTGGTGAGCCGTTGTCATCAGGCAGAGGACAGCATTCGGCGGAATAGGTCTTTCCCTCAGTCGAGGCCTGCTAGTTCTTTGGGTCCCCGTGCCCAAACTTTCAAGAAGTCTGGATCATCTTCTTCCTCTGGTTCTGGAGGTATTGTCCGTTATGGTAAGAAGGACAAGTGTGATCACTGTGGGAAGAACCATCCATCCAACAAGTGCCGCAGAGCTTCTGGAGCTTGTTTCCGTTGTGGAGAGACTGGTCATATCCGGAGGGATTGTCCATAGTCTGGGGGAGGCGGTTCTGGTTCTGGTACAGGATCGGGTTCTCAGGCTACCGTACAGCAGAGGTCGCAGGGACAGTCTACTGGGGGTTCTCATATGAGGCCACGAGCTTCTGGCCAGGTGTTTGCCCTGAGACATGATCAGGCAGTGGAGGAGAATGAGAAAGTCATCGCAGGTACATTTATGCTTTATGGTATACCTGCTCTTGTACTTATTGACACTGGTGCATCTCATTCCTTCATTTCTGCACGTTTTGTTAAGAGGCATAAGTTACCATGCATTGCACTAGATGTAGTGATGTCTGTTTCTACTCCGACGGGCCAATCTGCTTTGGCTAAGCGTCTAGTGATGGGTTGCCCTTTAGAGTTCGAAGGGAACGTTCTGTTGGCGAATCTCATGGTCCTGGCGATGGACGACTTTGATTGCATTCTGGGAATAGATGTGTTGACTACCTATCGAGCTTCAGTGGACTGCTATCAGAGATTAGTACGCTTTCATCCGGAAGGGAGTGAGAGTTGGTTTTTCTATGGTGAGGGAGCGCGACCCCCGATGCCTTTGGTATCAGCTTTCAGAGCCTGTCGAGCTCTGGAGTCTGGCGGGGAAAGCTACCTTATCTATGCAGTTGATTTGTCCGCTGAGAGTATTGGGATAGAGAGCATTCCTGTTGTGGATGAATTTCCAGATGTGTTTCCTGATGAGATTCCGAGTTTTCCTCCTGCTAGGGAAGTCGAGTTTGGCATAGAGTTGATGCCGGGTACTTCGCCTATTTCTAGAGCACCGTATCGTCTGGCTCCGTCAGAGATGCGTGAGTTAAAGAATCAGCTACAGGATCTTTTGGACAAGGGGTACATTCGTCCTAGTGTATCTCCTTGGGGAGCTCCTGTTCTCTTCGTGAAGAAGAAGGATAGGTCGATGCGGCTGTGCATTGACTACCGGCAGCTGAATCGAGTGACTGTGAAGAACAAGTATCCGTTGCCTCGTGTTGATGACTTGTTTGACCAGCTGCAGGGCACATCAATTTACTCCAAGATTGACTTGAGATCTGGGTATCATCAGTTGAGAGTCCGTGATCAGGACGTAGCCAAGACTGCATTCCGTACTCGCTATGGGCATTACGAGTTCCTAGTGATGCCATTTGGTTTGACTAATGCGCCGGCTATATTCATGGATTTGATGAACCGTGTCTTCAGGGAGAAATTGGAAAAGTTTGTCGTGGTCTTTATTGACGACATCTTGGTGTATTCGCGTAATACGAAAGAGCATGTTTCTCACTTGCGGTTGGTACTGCAGACTCTTCGAGATGAGCAATTGTACGCAAAGCTGAGCAAGTGTGAGTTCTGGATGGATAGAGTGGTTTTTCTTGGCCATATCATATCCAGGGAGGGGATTTCTGTTGATCCAAGCAAGATTGAAGCGGTACTTAATTGGTCGCGTCCGACGACAGTTGCTGAGATCCGTAGTTTTCTGGGTCTAGCAGGGTATTATCGTCGCTTCATTCTGAACTTCTCTCAGTTAGCTCGACCGTTGACGCAGCTTACCCGCAAGGGTGTGGATTTTGAGTGGTCCTCCGAGTGTGAGGAGAATTTCCGTGAGCTTCGACGGCGGTTGACTTCTGCGCCGGTGTTAGCATTACCGTCAGGATCTAGAGGGTATGTAGTTTACACGGATGCTTCTCTTCAGGGGTTAGGTTGTGTCCTGACTCAGAATGGGCATGTGATCGCATACGCTTCTAGACAGCTGAAGCTTCACGAGGACAACTACCCAGTCCATGATTTGGAATTGGCAGCCATTGTGTTCGCTTTGAAGATCTGGCGTCATTATCTTTATGGCGAGAAATTTGAGATCTTCACCGACCATAAGAGTCTCAAGTATTTGTTCACTCAGGCAGAATTGAACATGAGACAGAGACGTTGGATGGATTTGCTTAAGGACTATGATTGCGAGATTAAGTACCATCCGGGAGCTGCTAATCTCACCGCTGATGCTTTGAGTCGCAAGGTGCGACTATCCGCACTTCAGACTTGTTCGATGTCTAGTGCGATCAGTGACTGTTGTAATTCAGGTTATACCTTCAAGCATAAGAAAGGTATGCAGAGTATCCAAATGTTTGCGATATTATCTGAGCCAGCCTTGTATTCGCGGATCCGAGATGCTCAGATGTCTGATTCAAAGACCCAGCGTTTAGCTCGTCTAGCTAACGAGGGTAGCTCGTCTGGATTTCATTATCAGTCAGATGGCTTTCTGTGTTTGTCTAGTAGGCTTGTGATTCCCCAGGATGAAGAGTTGCGAGAGGAGATTTTGTCTCAAGCACATCGCACTAAGTTGAGTATTCATCCTGGGAGCAACAAGATGTACAAGGATCTACGTACTCGTTTCTGATGGAAGGGAATGAAACGCAGTGTTTATCAGTTTGTTTCGAGATGTTTGGTGTGTCAACAGGTCAAGGCAGAGCACCGACGACCTGGAGGATTGCTTCACAGTCTGCCTATTCCTGAATGGAAATGGGAGTTTATCACTATGGACTTTGTGACCCATTTGCCGGTATCCCCGAGGAACTGTGATGCTATCTGGGTTATGGTGGACCGACTCACCAAGTCAGCGCATTTCATTGCCTATAGCCGAGAGTACTCTGTGGATCGCATGGCACGGATGTACATTCAGGAGATCGTTCGACTTCATGGAGTGCCTGTGAGCATTGTCAGCGATCGGGACCCCAGGTTTACTTCTAGATTCTGGGGGAGTGTTCAGCGTGCGATGGGTACTACTCTCAGTTTGAGTACAGCCTATCATCCGGAGACTGATGGTCAGTCAGAGCGCACTATCCGTACGTTAGAGGATATGCTTAGAGCGTGCGTCATGGATTTTGGTTCAGCCTGGCAGGATCATTTGCCGTTGATCGAGTTCGCTTACAACAACAGCTATCACACTAGTATTGGGATGGCACCTTTTGAAGCGTTGTATGGGCGACGTTGTCGTACTCCACTCTTCTGGGAAGAAGTGGGGGAGAGACAGGCTGAAGGACCGGAGTTTATCCAGCAGGCGATAGACATTGTTGATCAGATCAAGAAACGGATTAAGACTGCACAGGATCGTCAGGCCAGCTATGCTAATATCAGGCGTAGGCCCTTGCAGTTTGAGGTCGGGGAGAAAGTGTTTCTGAGAGTGTCACCTTTCCGCAAGATTCTCAGATTTGGCCTTAAGGGAAAGTTGTCTCCCAGATTTATCGGTCTGTTTGAGATCTTGGAGAGCATTGGCGATTTGGCTTATCGACTAGCATTGCCACCGCATCTATCCAGCATTCACGACGTGTTCCACGTATCTCTGTTGCGACGATATGTGGCGGATGAATCTCATATTCTGCAGCGATCTGAGGTTCAGGTTGACAAGGATTTGACTTATGTGGAGAAACCTCTTCGCATCCTTGATTATAAGGATAAGGTTTTACGGAACAAAGTCATTTCTTTGGTTTTAGTTCAGTGGCAGCGCCGAGGCACTGAGGAAGCTACTTGGGAGCTTGAGGACAGGATGCGTAAAGACCATCCTGAGTTGTTTTGATTTCATTCTTTAAGTTGTATTCAGTTGCAAACTCTGTAAACGTTTGATTTGAATAAAAGAATGTTTCTGATTTCTGTATTTGCATTCGGTACTTAAGATCTGATTTCGAGGACGAAATATCTTAAGTGGGGGAGAATGTAGTAGCCCGTGCCCTAATTGAGTAATTAAAGGATTAATGCTAATTAATTGAATTAGGTATCGGACGGATCGGAAGCTCCGAAGGCACGATCGGAAGCTCCGATGAGCGATCGGAGGCACCGATGTTATTACGTCAGGCATGACGTGTGGTTGGATCGGAAGCTCCGATCAGGACCGGAAGCTCCGATCACCGATCACCCCTATCCAGAGTCATCAAGTGATATTTTGACACGTGGCAGATCAGGATCTTCGGAAGCTCCGATGGCAGGATCGGACGTTCCGATCGAGGTTCGGACGTTCCGATCAAGGATCGGAAGTTCCGATCGTTGTCTATAAATAGAAGGCCGAGACTTCACTTTCATTTGCCAATTCCGAGTTCTCCTTTCCTTTCTAGTCCTTTTGGAGCTGTTCTAGTCTTCTTAGGCTTGGTCCGGAGGTCGGAGAGGCGTTCGGTAGTCGTAGCGGAGTTGTGCCCAAGTTCTGGAGGCATCGACATCAAAGGGCTAACGATGGACGAAGGTATAGCTTTTGCTCCCTATAAATATTTAGGAGTATGCAATAGCTTAGTTAAGGCTTTTAGAGCACTTTAATGATAGTAGTATCATTTGGCAGTGTAGAGCAGACTATAGGCGTGGACCTAGAGTTGGTAGAGCTTGCACTGTTTTGAGGTACGAAAGTACTGTTCGAGATATCCTGACTGAGTATGCATGTATTATATGACTGCATGATTTATATGCCATGATATTATGCTGCATTCATTTGCATCTTGCTGTATCTCTTTCGAGATGTCTGTTAGTAGGGTTGTACCCTATCCTGTTAGTGGATGGACTTCCATCGATTTGGGTCCGGCGTATCCACGATTATCTCGGTATGGGAGCCACCTCTTGAAGCGACGGCACAGCGTGCTACATACCAGGGCCCGGTCTGTCTCTGTTATCTGATCCTTGACCTCGAGTCTATAGGGAGTTCACTTTGCATGCATGTATACTCATACTCTCGCACTGAGCGTTTTATGCTCACGTCTCGTACTCTATATTTTTCTGGACACCCTATTCCATGGGGCAGGTTTGCGATTGGACGAGGAGGGTGGATCCAGGAGGGGCTAGTCAGTTGTTGACCAGCTGGAGCTTCGTCTAGGTTTTATTACTGTTGTTTGGGTTTATACAGCTATTCGATTTGGTTGTATATTATTGGATAATTACAGATTCCTTTACTTGGGATTGTATAATGTTATTGGTTTCCGCAGTTTTATTCTGATATCTGTTTTATTAAGTTAATTGCATGTCTAAGTTCTGTTTAGTAGGTGATCTGGGTAAGGGTCACTACAGTCATCATCATCGTCATCACCGCCATCATGATGATCAACATCGTCATCATGAGGGTAGACGTCGCTACTCTATCAATAAATTCATGCAAGTAGGACCGAAACCTTTGGTGGGAGGCGAGAATCCTGAACAAGCAAGAAGTTGGATGTCTAAACTCGAGAGTAATTTTCGTGCTTTCGATTGTACTGAGGATCAAAAATTGGAAGTTCTAGAATTTGTTCTAGAGGATCGAGCACGTTTTTGGTGGGATGCCAAAGCTGCTCAGGCACGTACTGAGAGAGGACAGGTGACTTGGGGAGATTTCTGTCAGCAGTTCCAGAAACTATATTTTCCTCCATCTGTTCGCCATGCACGATCGATGGAGTTGCTTACTCTGAGGCAAGGATCAATGACTATTGATCAATATCAGCAGCGATTTCTTGATCTGCTACCTTTCAGTCCTCATATTAATGAGAGTGATGCATCGAAGTATGATCTCTTTCTACAAGGCCTGAACCAAGATATCTACTCATAGGTTGTTGTCTGTGATGACCCAGTATCTTATGAGACTTTGGTGAACCGTTGCCATCTTGTGGAGACTAGCAACAGGCGTGCACAGTTGTTGATGCCAGCACAGCGTAGTGGATCATTTGAGCCTAGAGCTCAATCTGTTGTGCAATCTGGACCTACGTCTTCTTCTACTCCTATTACTTCATCTGGATCTCATGGTTCACGAGGTATGTTCCGTTTTGGGAAGAAGAAGAAGAAGGAGGAGTTTTGTAGTCACTGTGGAGGGAAGCATCCTGCAGCTTCATGTCGGAGAGCTACTGGTTCTTGTTATATTTGCGGTCAGCAGGGACATCTGTGGAGAGATTGTCCTCAGCGCATGGGTTCTGCTAGTGGATCGGGATCACAGGTTGGATCTCAGGCTTCTACTTTTCCAAGATAGCAACCAGCACCACAGAGTTCTTCTGGTTACCGTCCACAGTCTCAAGGGCAGGTATTTGCTCTGTCTCAAGAACAGGCTACTGAGGGAAGCGATCGCATGTTGGCAGGTACCTTTTTGTTATGTGGTATTCCTGCACTTGTTTTAATTGATACTGGAGCATCGCATTCCTTTATTTCTAGTCTCTTTGTTAAGAGACATAGATTACCTTATGTATCATTAGATATGGATTTAGTTGTATCTACTCCGCTGGAGCAGGAGATAGTAACTAAGCGTCTAGTGATGGATTGCTTTCTAGAGTTTGAGGGTAATGTATTGTCAGCTAATCTGATGATATTAGCGATGGAAGATTTTGATTGTATTTTGGGAATAGATTTACTGACTCTGTATCACGCTACTGTGGATTGTTATCAGCGTCTGGTACAGTTTCATCCTGCTAAGGGTGATAGCTGGTATTTTTATGGTGAGGGTGCGCGACCTCCGATGCCACTTGTTTCGGCTCTGAAGGCATGTCATGTCTTGGAGTCAGGTGGGGAGGGCTACCTTATCTATGCAGTTGATATGTCCATGAGTAGTACGGGTATTGATCAGTTACCGGTAGTCAGTGAGTTTCCTGATGTATTCCCTGATGAGATTCCTGGTTTTCCTCCGGTGCGAGAGGTTGAATTTGGTATTGATTTAGTACCAGGAACTACGCCTATATCCCGAGCGCTTTATCGTCTAGCACCATCAGAGATTTGGGAATTGAAACAGCAGTTACAGGATCTACTTGATAAGGGATATATTCGTCTGAGTGTTTATCCGTGGGGAGCACCTGTTTTGTTTGTCAAAAAGAAGGATGGATCGATGCGATTGTGTATTGATTACAGGCAGTTGAATCGTGTCACCATCAAGAATAAGTATCCTTTGCCGCGGATTGATGATCTGTTCGATCAATTACAGGGTACTTCTTTCTATTCTAAGATAGATCTGAGATCTGGATACCACCAGATACGGGCATTATGAATTTTTGGTGATGCCATTCGGTTTGACGAATGCACCGGCAGTCTTTATGAATCTGATAAATCAGGTATTTCGAGAATATCTGGATATGTTTGTCATCGTCTTCATTGATGATATTCTTGTCTATTCTCATGACAAGGATGAGCATGCACAACATGTAAGGATTGTTTTACAGACGTTACAAGATAAGAAGCTGTATGAAAAATTGAGCAAGTGTGAATTCTGGCTTGATCGGGTAGTGTTTCTCGGTCATGTGATTTCTAATGAAGGGATATCTGTTGATCCTAGTAATATAGAGGCAGTGCTGAACTGGTCTTGTCCGACGACGGTTGCTGAGATTCGTAGTTACTTGGGTCTAGCTGGATATTACCGTCGGTTCATCGAGAATTTTGCACAGTTGGCCAGGCCTTTGACACAGCTTACACGGAAAGATGTTGCCTTCATATGGTCCACGGATTGCGAGGAGTCATTTCACGAGCTGCGTGGACGTCTTACTACTGCACCTGTGCTAGCTCTACCTTCTGGATCAGAAGGTTATGTTGTCTATACTGATGCCTCTAGTCAGGGGTTAGGATGTGTTCTGACACAGCATGGACATGTTATTGCCTATGCTTCTCGACAGTTGAAGACGCATGAGAGTAATTATCCAGTACATGATCTCGAGTTAGCCGCCATTGTATTTGCACTCAAGATCTGGAGGTGTGAGGACCTCGGGTTAATAATCTAGTCTTAGGGCACTTAATGATTAATAAAAAAATTAATCAATAATAGAAAATAATACAAACCAAGAGCTAAAAAAAAAAATTTTTAAAACATTCCAGAGCCTCGCACGATCCGACAAAGTTAGCCGATCGAGCGAGCTATGAATTAATACTCTCGGGTCTGCACACCAAAGCCTCGCTCGATCCGGCAAAAATCGCCGATCGAGCGAGCATGAATTTTTCTCGTTTCTGCCCATAACAACAGGCCTCGCTCGATCTGACAAAAATAGCCGATCGAGCGAGCATGATTTCCAGAAAAAGTTTAGAACACACTTTGCTGTCAAAACTTAGAACAATGGCAAGACTCTTCAATACAAATCGATCATAAGCATGTTATAATATCTCAGAACATGAATATATACATATAGCCATGCTCAAGCATCAAATCTTAAGATTATTACATCAAATCGATAGCATAGAGGCATGAAACAATAAGCTACACTAAATCTTCACATGTGAGCTTCTAAATCTCAAGTTTCATATCAAAATAAAGGCTGTCAAACTACCATTCTTTCTCTTAAAACCCGAGTCCACACTTGCTAAGTCTCACTCCCGAGTTGTGCATATCATCTCACACTAGCTCCTGCCCCACCTGTTGTGATGCATAGATACAAAACAAAACAACAGCCGGATAAACTCCGGTGAGAAATTATTCTCAGTATAATCGACATATAAATGCGTTAAATAAATTCATATCAACCCTAAACATATCAACTCAAGAATAGAGTAAAAATAACGCATATCTCGCTTCAGAATTGATTCATAAATCATCGTTGCCATCAAGATTCGTATCCAATCTTGACATAAATATCCATCTATCAAACTCATTCCGGATTCGAAAATAAAGTCGCCATCCGACCTTGGCATAGAATCAATTCGTATCATCATCATATCAAACTCATATCGATTCAAAATTAAAGATCCACTACCTGGGATGGATCGACAACATCAAAATCAAATCAAAGCAATAAATACGTATGTGATTTTGGCGGAACAACTCAAGAAAAATCGTTCTTGAGTTTCAAAATTCCTGACTCTCGATGTCGTCATTATACCTTCGTATTTCGTCTGTTTTGAATGCTTCAAATCTGAAACATAGCATCAAAACAATCATATCAAACTTCGTTCTCTTCATTCATTTCAAACTTGATTCAGAATCATCAATCAATCGTCCAGAAACATCATTTCAAACCTTCTTCTTTTCTTCTTTCAATGAAGTCCAGGTTCTCGAGTCAATAGACTTCAAAATAATCTGAAATTAAAGAATAAAGATGCTACAACATGTAGTAGCCCGAACCCTAATTGAGTAATTAGAGGATTAATGCTAATTAAATAAATTGGGGATTGGACGGATCGGAAGCTCCGAAGGGACGATCGGAAGCTCCGATCGGGATCGGAAGCTCCGATGAGGATCGGAGGCACCGATGATATTACGTCATCCATGATGTGTGGCGGGATCGGAAGCTCCGATCAGGACCGGAGGCTCCGATCACCCCTATCCGGAGTCATCAAGTGATATTTTGACACGTGGCAGATCAGGATCTTCGGAAGCTCCGATGGCAGGATCGGACGTTCCGATCGAGGTTCGGACGTTCCGATCGAGGATCGGAGGCTCCGATCGTTGTCTATAAATAGAAGGCCGAGACTTCATTTCTCCTTGCCAATTCCGGATTTCCTCTCTATTTCTAGTCATATTCGAGCTGTTCTAGTCTTCTTAGGCTTGGTCCGGAGGTCGGAGAGGCGTTCAATAGTCGTAGCGGAGTTGTGCCCAAGTTTTGGAGGCATCGACATCAAAGGGCTAACGACGGACGAAGGTATAGCTTTTGCTTCCTATAAATATTTAGGAGTATGCAGTAGCTTAGTTAAGGCTTTTAGAGCACTGTAATGATAGTAGTATCATTTCACTGTGTAGGCGGACTTTAGGCTTGGACTTAGAGCTGGTAGTGCCTACCTGGTATTTGAGGTACGAAAGTACTGTTCGAGATATCCTGACTGAGTATGCATGTATTATATGACTGCATGATTCATATGCCATGATATTATGCTGCATTCATTTGCATCTTGCTGTATCTCCTTCGAGATGTCTGTAGTAGGGTTGTACCCTATCCTGTTAGTAGATGGACTTCCATCGATTTGGGTCCGGCGTATCCACAGTTATCTCGGTATGGGAGCCACCTCCTGAAGCGACGGCACAGCGTGCTACATACCAGGGCCCGGTCTGTCTCTGTTATCTGATCCTTGACCTCGAGTCTATAGGGAGTTCACTTTGCATGCATGTATACTCATACTCTCGCACTGAGCGTTTTATGCTCACGTCTCGTACTCTGTATTTTCTGGACACCCTATTCCATGGGGCAGGTTTGCGATTGGACGAGGAGGGTGGATCCAGGAGGGGCTAGTCAGTGGTTGGCCAGCTGGAGCTTCGTCTAGGCTTTATTACTGTTGTTTGGGTTTATACAGCTATTCGATTTGGTTGTATATTATTGGATAATTACAGATTCCTTTACTTGGGATTGTATAATGTTATTGGATTCCGCAGTTTTATTCTGATATCTGTTTAATTAAGTTAATTGCATGCCTAAGTTCTGTTTAGTAGGTGATCCGGGTAAGGGTCACTACATTTATGGTATCAGAGCATGCAAAAGATTTCTTGGGATTTAGTCTCATCTTGAGGTATTTTTGTAGATGTCAAATCGTGACGACCAGAGTTCTCATGGCAGTGTGGGTGGGCGTTGGGGTGATGCCGACCGGGAGCCTCGTCGAGAACGGCGTCATCGTCACCATGACGACGAGCGTTTCACTGTGCGTCGATTCTTAGCTATGGGTCCTAAGCCCTTAGTTGGAGGTGAGTCTCCGGAGGATGCGGAAAACTGGTTAGACCGCATGGAGACGACTTTTCAGACTTTCCAATGCACCGATGAGTAGAAGGTGGAGACCCTTGGCTATCTTCTGGATGGGCGTGCGCACAGGTGGTGGAGGTTTACTTCTGCACCTTTTGTTGCGGCGAGAGGAGTGGCCACCTGGGCCGAGTTTCGCACAACTTTCCAAAAGCGGTATTTTCCTCCTACACTCCGATAGTCGAAGGCAGGCGAGCTACTGAGTCTGCGACAGGGAACCATGTCTATCGATGAGTATCAGCAGAGGTTCTTTGATCTGCTATCCTATTGCCCCGAGATTTCTGATAGCTCAGAGATGAAGTATAATCTGTTCCTTCAGGGCCTTAACCCTGAGATCCATGACCGTATGGCGGTTGGCGACGACATGTCCTACGAGAGTTTGGTGAGCCGTTGTCATCAGGCAGAGGACAGCATTCGGCGGAACAGGTCTTTCTCTCAGTCGAGACCTGCTAGTTCTTTGGGTCCCCGTGCCCAAACTTTCAAGAAGTCTGGATCTTCTTCTTCCTCTGGTTCTGGAGGTATTGTCCGTTATGGTAAGAAGGACAAGTGTGATCACTGTGGGAAGAACCATCCATCCGACAAGTGCCGCAGAGCTTCTGGAGCTTGTTTTCGTTGTGGAGAGACTGGTCATATCCGGAGGGATTGTCCACAGTCTGGGGGAGGCGGTTCTGGATCTGGTTCAGGATCGGGTTCTCAGGCCACCGTTCAGCAGAGGTCGCAGGGACAGTCTGCTGGGAGTTCTCATTTGAGGCCACGAGCTTCTGGCCAGGTGTTTGCCCTGAGACATGATCAGGCTGTGGAGGAGAATGAGAAAGTCATCGCAGGTACATTTATGCTTTATGGTATACCTGCTCTTGTACTTATTGACACTGGTGCATCTCATTCCTTCATTTCTGCATGTTTTGTTAAGAGGCATAGATTACCATGCATTGCACTAGACGTAGTGATGTCTGTTTCTACTCCGACGGGCCAATCTGCTTTGGCTAAGCGTCTAGTGATGGGTTGCCCTTTAGAGTTTGAAGGGAACGTTCTGTTGGCGAATCTCATGGTCCTGGCGATGGACGACTTTGATTGCATTCTGGGAATAGATGTGCTGACTACCTATCGAGCTTCAGTGGACTGCTATCAGAGATTAGTACGCTTTCATCCAGAAGGGAGTGAGAGTTGGTTTTTCTATGGTGAGGGAGCGCGACCCCCGATGCCTTTGGTATCAGCTTTGAGAGCCTGTCGAGCTCTGGAGTCTGGCGGGGAAGGCTACCTTATCTATGCAGTTGGTTTGTCCGCTGAGAGTATTGGGATAGAGAGCATTCCTGTTGTGGATGAATTTCCAGATGTGTTTCCTGATGAGATTCCGGGTTTTCCTCCTGCTAGGGAAGTCGAGTTTGGCATAGAGTTGATGCCGGGTACTACGCCTATTTCTAGAGCACCGTATCGTCTAGCTCCGTCAGAGATGCGTGAGTTGAAGAATCAGCTACAGGATCTTTTGGACAAGGGGTACATTCGTCCTAGTGTATCTCCTTGGGGAGCTCCTGTTCTCTTCGTGAAGAAGAAGGATGGGTCGATGCGGCTGTGCATTGACTATCGGCAGCTGAATCGAGTCACTGTGAAGAACAAGTATCCGTTGCCTCGTATTGATGACTTGTTTGACCAGCTGCAGGGCACTTCAATTTACTCCAAGATTGACTTGAGATCTGGGTATCATCAGTTGAGAGTCCGTGATCAGGACGTAGCCAAGACTGTATTTTGTACTCGCTATGGGCATTACGAGTTCCTAGTGATGCCATTTGGTTTGACTAATGCGCCGGCTATATTCATGGATCTGATGAACCGTGTCTTCAGGGAGTATTTGGACAAGTTTGTCGTGGTCTTCATTGACGACATCCTGGTTTATTCGCGTAATACGGAAGAGCATGTTTCTCACTTGCGGTTGGTACTGCAGACTCTTTGAGATGAGCAGTTGTACGCCAAGCTGAGCAAGTGTGAGTTCTGGATGGATAGAGTGGTCTTTCTTGGCCATATCATATCCAGGGAGGGGATTTCTGTTGATCCAAGCAAGATTGAAGCGGTACTTAATTGGTCGCGTCCGATGACGGTTGCTGAGATCCGTAGTTTTCTGGGTCTAGCAGGGTATTATCGTCGCTTCATTCTGAACTTCTCTCAGTTAGCTCGACCGTTGACGCAGCTTACCCGCAAGGGTGTGGATTTTGAGTGGTCCTCCGAGTGTGAGGAGAATTTCCGTGAGCTTCGACGGCGGTTGACTTCTGCGCCGGTGTTAGCATTACCGTCAGGATCTGGAGGGTATGTAGTTTACACGGATGCTTCTCTTCAGGGGTTAGGTTGTGTCCTGACTCAGAATGGGCATGTGATCGCATACGCTTCTAGACAGCTGAAGCTTCACGAGGACAACTACCCAGTCCATGATTTGGAGTTAGCAGCCATTTTGTTCGCTTTGAAGATCTGGCGTCATTATCTGTATGGCGAGAAATTTGAGATCTTCACCGACCATAAGAGTCTCAAGTATTTGTTCACTCAGGCGGAGTTGAACATGAGGCAGAGACGTTGGATGGATTTGCTTAAGGACTATGATTGCGAGATTAAGTACCATCCGGGAGCTGCTAATCTCACCGCTGATGCTTTGAGTCGCAAGGTGCGACTATCCGCACTTCAGACTTGTTCAATTTCTAGTGCGATCTGTGACTGTTGTACTTCAGGTTTTACCTTCAAGCATAAGAAAGGTATGCAGAGTATCCAGATGTTTGCGATATTATCTGAGCCAGCCTTGTATTCGCGGATCCGAGATGCTCAGATGTCTGATTCAAAGACCCAGCGTTTAGCTCGTCTAGCTAACGAGCGTAGCTGTCTGGATTTCATTATCAGTCAGACGGCTTTCTGTGTTTGTCTGGTAGGCTTGTGATTCCACAGGATGAAGAGTTGCGAGAGGAGATTTTATCTCAGGCACATCGCACTAAGTTGAGTATTCATCCTGGGAGCAACAAGATGTACAAGGATCTACGTACTCGTTTCTGGTGGAAGGGAATGAAACGCAGTGTTTATCAGTTTGTTTCGAGATGTTTGGTGTGTCAACAGGTCAAGGCAGAGCACCGACGACCTGGAGGATTGCTTCACAGTCTGCCTATTCCTGAATGGAAATGGGAGTTTATCACGATGGACTTTGTGACCCATTTGCCGGTATCCCCGAGGAACTGTGATGCTATCTGGGTTGTGGTGGACCGACTCACCAAGTCAGCGCATTTCATTGCCTATAGCCGAGAGTACTCTGTAGATCGCATGGCTCGGTTGTACATTCAGGAGATCTTCCGACTTCATGGAGTGCCTGTGAGCATTGTCAGCGATCGGGACCCCAGGTTTACTTCTAGATTCTGGGGGAGTGTTCAGCATGCTATGGGTACTACTCTCAGTTTGAGTACAGCCTATCATCCGGAGACTGATGGTCAGTCAGAGCGCACTATCCGTACGTTAGAGGATATGCTTAGAGCGTGCGTCTTGGATTTTGGTTCAGCCTGGCAGGATCATTTGCCGTTGATCGAGTTCGCTTACAACAACAGCTATCACACTAGTATTGGGATGGCACCTTTTGAAGCGTTGTATGGGCGACGTTGTCGTACTCCACTCTTCTGGGAAGAAGTGGGGGAGAGACAGGCTGAGGGACTGGAGTTTATCCAGCAGGCGATAGACATTGTTGATCAAATCAAGAAACGGATTAAGACTGCACAGGATCGTCAGGCCAGTTATGCTAATATCAAGCGTAGGCCTTTGCAGTTCGAGGTCGGGGAGAAAGTGTTTCTGAGAGTGTCACCTTTCCGCAAGATTCTCAGATTTGGCCTTAAGGGCAAGTTGTCTCCCAGATTTATCGGTCCGTTTGAGATCTTGGAGAGCATTGGCGATTTGGCTTATCGACTAGCTTTGCCACCGCATCTATCCAGTATTCACGACGTGTTCCACGTATCTCTGTTGCGACGGTATGTGGCGGATGAATCTCATATTCTGCAGCGGTCTGAGGTTCAGGTAGACAAGGATTTGACTTATGTTGAGAAACCTCTTCGCATCCTTGATTTTAAGGATAAGGTTTTACGGAACAAAGTCATTCCTTTGGTTTTAGTTCAGTGGCAGCGCCGAGGCACTAAGGAAGCTACTTGGGAGCTTGAGGACAGGATGCGTAAAGACCATCCTGAGTTGTTTTGATTTCATTCTTTAAGTTGTATTCAGTTGCAAACTCTGTAAACGTTTGTTTGAATAAAGAATGTTTCTGATTTCTGTATTTGCATTCGGTACTTAAGATCTGATTTCGAGGACGAAATATCTTAAGTGGGGGAGAATGTAGTAGCCCGAACCCTAATTGAGTAATTAGAGGATTAATGCTAATTAAATAAATTGGGGATTGGATGGATCGGAAGCTCCGAAGGGACGATCGGAAGCTCCGATCGGGATCGGAAGCTCCGATGAGGATCGGAGGCACCGATGATATTACGTCATCCATGACGTGTGGCGGGATCGGAAGCTCCGATCAGGACCGGAGGCTCCGATCACCCCTATCCGGAGTCATCAAGTGATATTTTGACACGTGGCAGATCAGGATCTTCGGAAGCTCCGATGGCAGGATCGGACGTTCCGATCGAGGTTCAGACGTTCCGATCGAGGATCGGAGGCTCCGATCGTTGTCTATAAATAGAAGGCCGAGACTTCATTTCTCCTTGCCAATTCCGGATTTCCTCTCTATTTCTAGTCATATTCGAGCTGTTCTAGTCTTCTTAGGCTTGGTCCGGAGGTCGGAGAGGCGTTCAATAGTCGTAGCGGAGTTGTGCCCAAGTTCTGGAGGCATCGACATCAAAGGGCTAACGACGGACGAAGGTATAGCTTTTGCTTCCTATAAATATTTAGGAGTATGCAATAGCTTAGTTAAGGCTTTTAGAGCACTGTAATGATAGTAGTATCATTTCGCTGTGTAGGCGGACTTTAGGCTTGGACTTAGAGCTGGTAGTGCCTACCTGGTATTTGAGGTACGAAAGTACTGTTCGAGATATCCTGACTGAGTATGCATGTATTATGTGACTGCATGATTTATATGCCATGATATTATGCTGCATTCATTTGCATCTTGCTGTATCTCTTTCGAGATGTCTGTTAGTAGGGTTGTACCCTATCCTGTTAGTGGATGGACTTCCATCGATTTGGGTCCGGCGTATCCACGGTTATATCGGTATGGGAGCCACCTCCTGAAGCGACGGCACAGCGTGCTACATACCAGGGCCCGGTCTGTCTCTGTTATCTGATCCTTGACCTCGAGTCTATAGGGAGTTCACTTTGCATGCATGTATACTCATACTCTCGCACTGAGCGTTTTATGCTTACGTCTCGTACTCTGTATTTTCTGGACACCCTATTCCATGGGGCAGGTTTGCGATTGGACGAGGAGGGTGGATCCAGGAGGGGCTAGTCAGTGGTTGGCCAGCTGGAGCTTCGCTTAGGTTTTATTACTGTTGTTTGGATTTATACAGCTATTCGATTTGGTTGTATATTATTGGATAATTACAGATTCCTTTTCTTGGGATTGTATAATGTTAATGGTTTCCGCAGTTTTATTCTGATATCTGTTTAATTAAGTTAATTGCATGCATAAGTTCTGTTTAGTAAGTGATCCGGGTAAGGGTCACTACATTTATGGTATCAGAGCATGCAAAAGATTTCTTGGGATTTAGTCTCATCTTGAGGTATTTTTGTAGATGTCAAATCGTGACGACCAGAGTTCTCATGGCAGTGTTGGTGGGCGTTGGGGTGATGCCGACCGGGAGCCTCGTCGAGAACGGCATCATCGTCATCATGACGACGAGCGTTTCACTGTGCGTCGATTCTTAGCTATGGGTCCTAAGCCCTTAGTTGGAGGTGAGTCTCCGGAGGATGCGGAGAATTGGTTAGACCGCATGGAGACGACTTTTCAGACTTTCCAATGCACCGAGGAGCAGAAGGTGGAGACCCTTGGCTATCTTCTGGATCGGCGTGCGCGCAGGTGGTGGAGGTTTACTTCTACACCTTTTGTTGCGGCGAGAGGAGTGGCCACCTGGGCCGAGTTCCGCACAGCTTTCCAAAAGCGGTATTTTCCTCCTGCACTCCGTCAGTCGAAGGCAGGCGAGCTACTGAGTCTGCGATAGGGAACTATGTCTATCGATGAGTATCAGCAGAGGTTCTTTGATCTGTTATCCTATTGCCCCGAGATTGCTGATAGCTCAGAGATGAAGTATAATCTGTTCCTTCAGGGCCTTAACCCTGAGATCCATGACCGTGTGGCGGTTGGTGACGACATGTCCTACGAGGGTTTGGTGAGCCGTTGTCATCAGGCAGAGGACAGCATTCGGCGGAACAGGTCTTTCCCTCAGTCGAGGCCTGCTAGTTCTTTGGGTCCCCGTGCCCAAACTTTCAAGAAGTCTGGATCTTCTTCTTCCTCTGGTTCTGGAGGTATTGTCCGTTATGGTAAGAAGGACAAGTGTGATCACTGTTGGAAGAACCATCCATCCGACAAGTGCCGCAGAGCTTCTGGAGCTTGTTTCCGTTGTGGAGAGACTGGTCATATCTGGAGGGATTGTCCACAGTCTGGGGGAGGCGGTTCTGGATCTGGTTCAGGATCGGGTTCTCAGGCCACCGTTCAGCAGAGGTCGCAGGGACAGTCTGCTGGGAGTTCTCATTTGAGGCCACGAGCTTCTGGCCAGGTGTTTGCCCTGAGACATGATCAGGCTGTGGATTAGAATGAGAAAGTCATCGCAGGTACATTTATGCTTTATGGTATACCTGCTCTTGTACTTATTGACACTGGTGCATCTCATTCCTTCATTTCTGCACGTTTTGTTAAGAGGCATAAGTTACCATGCATTGCACTAGACGTAGTGATGTCTGTTTCTACTCCGACGGGCCAATCTGCTTTGGCTAAGCGTCTAGTGATGGGTTGCCCTTTAGAGTTCGAAGGGAACGTTCTGTTGGCAAATCTCATGGTCCTGGCGATGGACGACTTTGATTGCATTCTGGGAATAGATGTGCTGACTACCTATCGAGCTTCAGTGGACTGCTATCAGATATTAGTACGTTTTCATCCGGAAGGGAGTGAGAGTTGGTTTTTCTATGGTGAGGGAGCGCGACCCCCGATGCCTTTGGTATTAGCTTTGAGAGCCTGTCGAGTTCTAGAGTCTGGCGGGGAAGGCTACCTTATCTATGCAGTTGATTTGTCCGCTGAGAGTATTGGGATAGAGAGCATTCCTGTTGTGGATGAATTTCCAGATGTGTTTCCTGATGAGATTCCGGGTTTTCCTCCTGCTAGGGAAGTCGAGTTTGGCATAGAGTTGATGCCGGGTACTTCGCCTATTTCTAGAGCACCGTATCGTCTAGCTCCGTCAGAGATGCGTGAGTTGAAGAATCAGCTACAGGATCTTTTGGACAAGGGGTACATTCGTCCTAGTGTATCTCCTTGGGGAGCTCCTGTTCTCTTCGTGAAGAAGAAGGATGGGTCGATGCGGCTGTGCATTGACTATCGGCAGCTGAATCGAGTCACTGTGAAGAACAAGTATCCGTTGCCTCGTATTGATGACTTGTTTGATCAGCTGCAGGGCACGTCAGTTTACTCCAAGATTGACTTGAGATCTGGGTATCATCAGTTGAGAGTCCGTGATCAGGACGTAGCCAAGACTGCGTTCCGTACTCGCTATGGGCATTACGAGTTCCTAGTGATGCCATTTGGTTTGACTAATGCGCCGACTATATTCATGGATCTGATGAAACGTGTCTTCAGGGAGTATTTGGACAAGTTTGTCGTGGTCTTCATTGACGACATCCTGGTTTATTCGCGTAATACGGAAGAGCATGTTTCTCACTTGCGGTTGGTACTGCAGACTCTTCGAGATGAGCAATTGTACGCCAAGCTGAGCAAGTGTGAGTTCTGGATGGATAGAGTGGTTTTTCTTGGCCATATCATATCCAGGGAGGGGATTTCTGTTGATCCAAGCAAGATTGAAGCGGTACTTAATTGGTCGCGTCCGATGACAGTTGCTGAGATCCGTAGTTTTCTGGGTCTAGCAGGGTATTATCGTCGCTTCATTCTGAACTTCTCTCAGTTAGCTCGACCGTTGACGCAGCTTACCCGCAAGGGTGTGGATTTCGAATGGTCCTCCGAGTGTGAGGAGAATTTCCGTGAGCTTCGACGGCGGTTGACTTCTGCGCCGGTGTTAGCATTACCGTCAGGATCTGGAGGGTATGTAGTTTACACGGATGCTTCTCTTCAGGGGTTAGGTTGTGTCCTGACTCAGAATGGGCATGTGATCGCATACGCTTCTAGACAGCTGAAGCTTCACGAGGACAACTACCCAGTCCATGATTTGGAGTTAGCAGCCATTGTGTTCGCTTTGAAGATCTGGCGTCATTATCTGTATGGTGAGAAATTTGAGATCTTCACCGACCATAAGAGTCTCAAGTATTTGTTCACTCAGGCAGAATTGAACATGAGACAGAGACGTTGGATGGACTTGCTTAAGGACTATGATTGCGAGATTAAGTACCATCCGGGAGCTGCTAATCTCACCGCTGATGCTTTTAGTCGCAAGGTGCGATTATCCGCACTTCAGACTTGTTCGATGTCTAGTGCGATCAGTGACTTTTGTACTTCAGGTTATACCTTCAAGCATAAGAAAGGTATGCAGAGTATCCAGATGTTTGCGATATTATCTGAGCCAGCTTTGTACTCGCGGATCCGAGATGCTCAGATGTATGATTCGAAGACCCAGCGTTTAGCTCGTCTACCTAACGAGGGTAGTTCGTCTGGATTTCATTATCAGTCAGATGGCTTTCTGTGTTTGTCTGGTAGGCTTGTGATTCCACAGGATGAAGAGTTGCGAGAGGAGATTTTGTCTCAGGCACATCACACTAAGTTGAGTATTCATCCTGGGAGCAACAAGATGTACAAGGATCTACGTACTCATTTCTGGTGGAAGGGAATGAAACGCAGTGTTTATCAGTTTGTTTTGAGATGTTTGGTGTGTCAACAGGTCAAGGCAGAGCACCGACGACCTGGAAGATTGCTTCACAGTCTGCCTATTCCTGAATGGAAATGGGAGTTTATCACTATGGACTTTGTGACCCATTTGCCGGTATCCCCGAGGAACTGTGATGCTATCTGGGTGGTGGTGGACCGACTCACCAAGTCAGTGCATTTCATTGCCTATAGCCGAGAGTACTCTGTGGATCGCATGGCACGGATGTACATTCAGGAGATCGTCCAACTTTATGGAGTGCCTGTGAGCATTGTCAGCGATCGGGACCCCAGGTTTACTTCTAGATTCTGGGGGAGTGTTCAGCGTGCGATGGGTACTACTCTCAGTTTGAGTACAGCCTATCATCCGGAGACTGATGGTCAGTCAGAGCGCACTATCCGTACGTTAGAAGATATGCTTAGAGCGTGCGTCATGGATTTTGGTTCAGCCTGGCAGGATCATTTGCCGTTGATCGAGTTCGCTTACAACAACAGCTATCATACTAGTATTGGGATGGCACCTTTTGAAGCGTTGTATGGGCGACGTTGTCGTACTCCACTCTTCTGGGAAGAAGTGGGGGAGAGACAGGCTGAAGGACCGGAGTTTATCCAGCAGGCGATAGATATTGTTGATCAAATCAAGAAACGGATTAAGACTGCACAGGATCGTCAGACCAGTTATGCTAATATCAAGCGTAGGCCTTTGCAGTTCGAGGTCGGGGAGAAAGTGTTTCTGAGAGTGTCACCTTTTGGCAAGATTCTCAGATTTGGCCTTAAGGGCAAGTTGTCTCCCAGATTTATCGGTCCGTTTGAGATCTTGGAGAGTATTGGCGATTTGGCTTATCGACTAGCTTTGCCACCGCATCTATCCAGTATTCACGACGTGTTCCACGTATCTCTGTTGCGACGGTATGTGGCGGATGAATCTCATATTCTGCAGCGATCTGAGGTTCAGGTAGACAAGGATTTGACTTATGTTGAGAAACCTCTTCGCATCCTTGATTATAAGGATAAGGTTTTACGGAACAAAGTCATTCCTTTGGTTTTAGTTCAGTGGCAGCGCCGAGGCACTGAGGAAGCTACTTGGGAGCTTGAGGATAGGATGCGTAAAGACCATCCTGAGTTGTTTTGATTTCATTCTTTAAGTTGTATTCAGTTGCAAACTCTGTAAACGTTTGATTTGAATAAAGAATGTTTCTGATTTCTGTATTTGCATTCGGTACTTAAGATCTATTTTCGAGGACGAAATATCTTAAGTGGGGGAGAATGTAGTAGCCCGTACCCTAATTGAGTAATTAAAGGATTAATGCTAATTAATTGAATTAGGTATCGGACGGATCGGAAGCTCCGAAGGCACGATCGGAAGCTCCGAACAGGATCGGAAGCTCCGATGAGCGATCGGAGGCACCGATCGATATTACGTCAGGCATGACGTGTGGTTGGATCGGAAGCTCCGATCAGGACCGGAAGCTCCGATCACCCCTATCCGGAGTCATCAAGTGATATTTTGACACGTGGCAGATCAGGATCTTCGGAAGCTCCGATGGCAGGATCGGACGTTCCGATCGAGGTTCGGACGTTCCGATCAAGGATCGGAAGTTCCGATCGTTGTCTATAAATAGAAGGCCGAGACTTCACTTTCATTTGCCAATTCCGAGTTCTCCTTTCCTTTCTAGTCCTTTTGGAGCTGTTCTAGCCTTCTTAGGCTTGGTCCGGAGGTCGGAGAGGCGTTCGGTAGTCGTAGCGGAGTCGTGCCCAAGTTCTGGAGGCATCGACATCAAAGGGCTAACGACGGACGAAGGTATAGCTTTTGCTCCCTATAAATATTTAGGAGTATGCAATAGCTTAGTTAAGGCTTTTAGAGCACTTTGATGATAGTAGTATCATTTGGCAGTGTAGAGCAGACTATAGGCGTGGACCTAGAGTTGGTAGAGCTTTTCACTGTTTTGAGGTACGAAAGTACTGTTCGAGATATCCTGACTGAGTATGCATGTATTATGTGACTGCATGATTTATATGCCATGATATTATGCTGCATTCATTTGCATCTTGCTGTATCTCTTTCGAGATGTCTGTTAGTAGGGTTGTACCCTATCCTGTTAGTGGATGGACTTCCATCGATTTGGGTCCGGCGTATCCACGGTTATATCGGTATGGGAGCCACCTCCTGAAGCGACGGCACAGCGTGCTACATACCAGGGCCCGGTCTGTCTCTGTTATCTGATCCTTGACCTCGAGTCTATAGGGAGTTCACTTTGCATGCATGTATACTCATATTCTCGCACTGAGCCTTTTATGCTCATGTCTCGTACTCTGTATTTTCTGGACACCCTATTCCATGGGGCAGGTTTGCGATTGGACGAGGAGGGTGGATCCAGGAGGGGCTAGTCAGTGGTTGGCCAGCTGGAGCTTCGCTTAGGTTTTATTACTGTTGTTTGGGTTTATACAGCTATTCGATTTGGTTGTATATTATTGGATAATTACAGATTCCTTTTCTTGGGATTGTATAATGTTAATGGTTTCCGCAGTTTTATTTTGATATCTGTTTAATTAAGTTAATTGCATGCATAAGTTCTGTTTAGTAAGTGATCCGGGTAAGGGTCACTACATTTATGGTATCAGAGCATGCAAAAGATTTCTTGGGATTTAGTCCCATCTTGAGGTATTTTTGTAGATGTCAAATCGTGACGACCAGAGTTCTCATGGCAGTGTTGGTGGGCGTTGGGGTGATGCGACCGGGAGCCTCGTCGAGAACGGCGTCATCGTCATCATGACGACGAGCGTTTCACTGTGCGTCGATTCTTAGCTATGGGTCCTAAGCCCTTAGTTGGAGGTGAGTCTCCGGAGGATGCGGAGAACTGGTTAGACCGCATGGAGACGACTTTTCAGACTTTCCAATGCACCGAGGAGCAGAAGGTGGAGACCCTTGGCTATCTTCTGGATGGGCGTGCGCGCAGGTGGTGGAGGTTTACTTCTACACCTTTTGTTGCGGCGAGAGGAGTGGCCACCTGGGCCGAGTTCCGCACAGCTTTCCAAAAGCGGTATTTTCCTCCTGCACTCCGTCAGTCGAAGGCAGGCGAGCTACTGAGTCTGCGACAGGGAACTATGTCTATCGATGAGTATCAGCAGAGGTTCTTTGATCTGTTATCCTATTGCCCCGAGATTGCTGATAGCTCAGAGATGAAGTATAATCTGTTCCTTCAGGGCCTTAACCCTGAGATCCATGACCGTGTGGCGGTTGGTGACGACATGTCCTACGAGGGTTTGGTGAGCCGTTGTCATCAGGCAGAGGACAGCATTCGGCGGAACAGGTCTTTCTCTCAGTCGAGACCTGCTAGTTCTTTGGGCGGAGCTGGTAGTTCAAGGAAGGACTAGAGAGCATGAGCCTTGAGGAGTTAATCATACAGCAGGATTCGATATAGCTGTATAATGTTTACTTTTAAGTATTTCGATATAGTTGTATCACTACTGATGAATAAGCTTGACACTTTATACTAAGCTGATATGTAATTTATGGTTATGTTTCCGCACGTTTTACTCTGTTAAGTTATTTTGCTGTATTAAGTTTAATGCATGCTATTTGATATGAATCTAGGAGGTGCTCGACGATTCATATTGTTCCAAGATTTGGTCCATAATTTTGCATTGTGAATTGAAGGGTTTGGAATCCATGGGAATCAAGTTGGAGTACTTGAAGATCAATTTGGAGGGTGTTGTAACCTTATTGAGGGCAAAGGAGGTCAAGAAAGTAAAGAAAATGAAGGCCAAAAACGAAGCCAAGGCGCGCCCGCGCTCCTGTAAACGCGTGCCCGCGCCATCATCTGCGAGAGGCCAGCGCGCCCGCGCCTATTAGCCGCGCGCCCGCGCCATTACTGCGCATGACTAGCGCGCCCGCGCCGACGTTCTCTCTCACACACTTTGGCATGTAGTGTGTGTGCGTGGAATTTTGAGTATTTTTTATATTATTCCTATTTTTGAGAGTTTTATTCTTACTAGGAAACTTTTAGGAGATATATTTGATATCTTTAGCTATATTTTGAATTATTTTGCGATATTTTTTATTATTTTGTAGTTGTATTATAAATACAACAAACATTCATTATTTTAATAATGAATTAACATAGTTCATATTATTGATTTTTATCAGTCTAAGATTCTCTCTAGAATTTTATTGAAGCTTTTGCTTTGTCAAAATAAAACTTATCAAAGTTTAATAACTTTGTGGCGTTTGTCGATCGATTATATTCGTGGGTTGTCAAAGACAGGTTCCTTTGAATGTCCCATTGAGATCGATTGTTTATTCCACAATTATCTGTTGCTAGTTACAGGTTCAACTAGAGGTGGATTTTGCAAACTTACTTGTTTCAAAGATAGGGAAAATTCGTTGTTTCTTTTGTTATCGAATTGAGGTGCGATTCGTTGAAATCGTGTTGCCTTTCATACATAAGATTCATATCATTTGGTATCAGAGCTTAAGGTTTTGATTCAAGTAAGTCGTATCCTTCTTTAATCTATATTCTTTCTTCGTTCCTCGTTCTTCGTTCTTCGTTCTTTGTTCTTCGTTCGTTATCAATCTCATATCGAAATTCTGTGTCGTTTCTTTCAAACTTGTTAACCAAGTCTCGTGTCTTGTGCTACAAGTTATAAATTCGAAAAAAAATTGATTTGA
Organism: Henckelia pumila; assembly: GCF_033568475.1. Classification (NCBI taxonomy): domain Eukaryota; kingdom Viridiplantae; phylum Streptophyta; class Magnoliopsida; order Lamiales; family Gesneriaceae; genus Henckelia; species Henckelia pumila. The sequence goes on along the minus strand of NC_133122.1, from coordinate 100,589,131 downwards.
AATCGGTCAAAAAACAAAAAAAAAAGTAGAGACCAAAATTGTCAAAAAAAAAAAAGAAAAAGAAAAGAGGAAGCAAAATAACTTGTGGTCAAAATTTCTTGTATCTTGTGAGTTTTTGGGTGCCAAGTTTCTTTCAATATTCATAAGTCTCTTGACTTGTTTTTGTGCAATCTACGTGAGTTGATTGACAAGTGTTTACAAGTTTTTGAACTTTTGAGTTTGATAGTCAAAACAACAAAGCATAAAGCTATTCCATATTTTGAGTGAAAAAAAAAGAGTGCCTGAGTGATTTTCTTTGGAGTGATTTGTGAGATTTTGGACGAGGAATATTTTATTACTAACCTTTTTCTTGCAGGTACAATGTTTGAAAAGAAAATCAATGGGTATAGGGATAGTGAAAGGAGGTTTGATTATGGGAGTAGGAGATAGAGAAAAATTGATGTGTATAGAGATGATGATGGTTGTCGTGGAGAAAAAAATTTTAATTATTATTTGGATATGTTTAAGAAAAATAAAATTCCATCGTTTGATGGTTATTCAGATTCGGAATCATATTTGAAGTGGGAGGAAAGGGTAGATAATATATTTGATGGTCGTGATCTATCTGAAGCTAAGAAGGTTAAACTTGTTGTAAAAGAGTTTACCGACTATGCTTGCACTTGGTGGGATAGATTGGATGGAAATAGGGAAAGACGTGGATTGCGTCCTATTTCTACATGGGATGAGATGAAGAGAGCTATGCGGAAACGTTTTGCTCCTAATCATTATGAATCCCCAAAACGTGAACATCAAGGTACATCTAAACTTTCAAATTCTAGTACCTTTGATATTGCATGCTTATGGTGTCATAGAAAAGATAAGCATGATATGAGCCAATGTTTTAAGGAGGCTATGATGAAAGTGGTGGATTCTCGTGTAGAGATTGAATCTACTGTTGTAGTGGAGGTTGAGTCAAAAGTTGAAGTAGAAGTAGTTGAGAAAATTGAGGACGAAACTTCCTTGATTATTGATGAGAGTGTTGAAATTTGTGCGATGGAAGGTGAATGGCTTGATGAAAACTCTTCTATTGTACATGGTGTGGTTGATAGTGATATTAGTGTTGAATCTAAATGTGAAGTGGTAGGTGAGTCTGTATGTATTGAGGAGTCATCTAATGTTCTTGTGATAGATGAGAGTCCTATTGATGTTCAAGGCGAGACTAGTACTTTGTTGGATGAGTCTTGTAATTTTACTATTCAATTGAGTCTAAAAGAATTTTTTGAGGATCAATTGGAAGTTAAAACTTTGTGTGATATGGCTGAAAAAAATAGTGATAAAAAAAGTGAGATAGCCATGGAAAAAGAAAAGAAAAAGAAAAAGAAATAATTAAGGCCGAAAGAAAGAGAGTGCAAAAGAGTGAGATGGCCATTGAGAGAAAAAAAGAGAGGAAAGAAAAGAGATGAAAGAGACCAATAAAAAAAGAAAATATTATGGTCCAAAATTGTGAGAATGAAAATTTTGTTCAAATGAATAAAACTAAAGTACTTTTGTACAAAGAGGTTTTATCTCATTGTCATGATTTAGCCGGTTCAATCCCGAGCATTGTTTGTTCTTCTTTGCAGGATTTTGATGATGTGTTGTTGAAGAAGCAAAGAGGATACAACATGTTGGATCCATGTGAAGTTGGTCACACACAAAGTGAGGTTAGAGGTTTGAGAGTTGTTCCATTCGAGAGGTATGGTTTAAAATCAAGTTTAAACTACAAATCCAATGTCAACTTCCAAAGGTATGAACTCAATTCAATGTTGCATGGATTTAATTACTTTGTTGAAGGATTTGAGAAAGTGTTAGCTATGAATTATGCTTTGATTTCAAATCTTGATATCAAGTCTTTTGAGTTTGTGCATACTATAAGATTTGATAAGTTGGTTTGTATTGATGTGAGTCAATTGTGCAAGAATAGTATAGGTGGTGAGTCTTATTTGCTTGATTGGTTATTGCTGATTTTTGGGCTAACTAATGTGCGTAATATTTTCATGGGATTGATGGGTTGTGTTTTGCATGCATTTATGGGTAACTTTGTTGTGATATGCTTTGATTATATCTTAGTATATAGAAAAAATTTTAAAGTGAATGTTGAACATTATAGAGTTATGTTAATCATGTTGGATATGAAGTTTTTGGGTCATGAACATGTTAGAAAGTTGAATGTTTTTCGTACAAAAGAACTTGTTGATTGTGGTGTAAGTTCTCAAGGATTTAGAATTGTTGGTGAAGAGTTGATCCAATGCCAACGAGGTAAGGAATATGTGGTAGTTACTATACTAACACAAAGGTATGAGTTCTTATCTATTTTGGTTACAAAGTTTTTATGGATTGAGAATGTTAATGAGTTATATGCATTGGATAATGATTTGAAATATGTGTTTGAGTTATGTTTGCATGAAACTCTTGAGAAATTCTATGTGAGCAATAAGTGTTTGTTTAAGATGAGTAGCACTTTTATTCCATCTTCGTCATTGAATAAGTTACTTGTTGTGGGAGCATGTAGTATAAAGTTAATGAATAAGTTGCATGAATATTTGTTGTGGTTGCATATGAAGAGATATATTGAGGGGAGTTGTGAGTGGCATATTTCAAGTGCATTGTTTCTTATTCCTAGAAAGCAATGGTTGTATTTAACTATGAACTTTGTGTTGGGGTTAACTAGGTCTAAGAAGGGGAGGAATTTGATCTTTGTCTTGCTAAATGGAATTTTAATCATGTTTTTGCAAGCTAATGATGTTGGTGTGTTTACTTTGTACATGAGATATTTCATGATTCTTGATATAGTTTTGAGTGAGCAAAGTACATTGTTGCTTGTGAAAATATTTTTAACGTTTCTAATCTTTGCTTGGTTATTGTAGATAAAGGGCAAGATTTGAGGACAAATCTTTTTGAAGAAGGGGAGTCTGATATGAATCTAGGAGGTGCTCGACGATTCATATTGTTCCAAGATTTGGTCCATAATTTTGCATTGCGAATTGAAGGGTTTGGAATCCATGGGAATCAAGTTGGAGTACTTGAAGATCAATTTGGAGGGTGTTGTAACCTTATTGAGGGTAAAGGAGGTCAAGAAAGTAAAGAAAATGAAGGCCAAAAACGAAGCCAAGGCGCGCCCGCGCTCCTGTAAACGCGCGGCCGCGCCATCATCTGCGAGAGGCCAGCACGCCCGCGCCGACGTTCTCTCACACACACTTCGGCATGTAGTGTGTGTGCATGGAATTTTGAGTATTTTTTATATTATTCCTATTTTTGAGAGTTTTATTCTTACTAGGAAACTTTTAGGAGATATCTTTGATATCTTTAGCTATATTTTGAATTATTTGGCGATATTTTTTATTATTTTGTAGTTGTATTATAAATACAACAAACATTCATTATTTTAATAACGAATTAACATAGTTCATATTATTTATTTTTATCAGTCTAAGATTCCCTCTAGAATTTTATTGAAGCTTTTGCTTTGTCAAAATCAAACTTATCAATGTTTAATAACTTTGTGGCGTTTGTCGATCGATTATATTCGTGGGTTGGCAAAGACAGGTTCTTTTGAAGGTCCCGTTGAGATTGATTGTTTATTCCGCAATTATCTGTTGGTAGTTACAGGTTCAACTAGAGGTGGATAGGGAAAATTCGTTGTTTCTTTTGTTATCGAATTGAGGTGTGATTCGTTGAAATCGTGTTGTCTTTCATACATAAGATTCATATCACTATTAGTTTCCAGTTAGTAGGTGATACCATGCAGGGTCACTACAAAAATCTTCTCTCAATTTGGATCAAATTAAGCAACAAGTAAAAGTGCACCAATGGAATTACAAATTTACCATCAACGAGTATTTTGACCATATCTCTCAATTTACTTGGTCAAATGGTACAAACCAAATTACCCCATTTCAGACAACTCATTTATCTACAAGTTTTATTTTATGTGGAAGATTAAAATCGGATGCAATGATGGTCAAATGTGGAGTAGGTCATCTTTGAAGACATTCATGTATAAAATAATATTTTAATTGTTGTTGTCTCCCCAAATTTGTCTATAAATAGGGGTGAATTTTGATGTATGAGATATCCCTCATTTTATGAACAAAACTTCGAGTTCATAATTTTTCTCTCTTTAATCTTTCTTTAATTTTTCAATTAAAAATAATTGTTATGATAATTACATGTTGAAAGTGCTACACTTTGAACATGGGTAGCTAATCTTCCAAAGTCCAGATGAAAAGGTGAAGCTCTTGGTATGATATTAAAGTTATTATAAGATGATTATATATTATTAATATTATTTAATCTTTATTTATTATTTATGTTATATTTAATTTATTTTTGGGCATTTTTATACCCTACTTATAAGTGGGAGTCTTGATTTATTGTTGATATATATTACACCACAATCTTGGTACCATATTAATGATAATTTAGTTTTACCAACCATTTAAAGTGGATATATTGTTTTATTATATATGAATGATATCATAATATTTAATTTTTGGTAACATTTAAATGTTAGTTTGGTTTTACCAAAAATTTAAAGTGGAGGCCTTGATTTGATGTTAACAAATATATTTATAGCCCAATAAACACTTGACAACATCTATAAGTTTTGGTGTATATAATATACTTATAAAAGAATAATATAATATATAATAAAACTAATGAATATTTAATATATTGGAACCATTTTATTAAATGGATTCCAATTTTGTTCCCTAAGGTTAACTTTATTAGAATACCAAGAGTGGATCCTCTAATCTCGACTACTTAGTTTAAAATTTGATCACTACATAAATTTACAATCATGTTAAAAAAAACTAAAAACTAAAATAATAATAATAATAAGTTTTTAATAGATTTGTGAATAAAATTATATATATTTATTTATTCAATAAAAACCATTTTTATTGTTCTTGTCCTGGTAATTTTTGCTAAAATATCATACATTACATATTTGAAAAGTTTAAATTAGAAATTGTATTGTTCTATTTAAGTACGTTTAAAATTTAATTTGATTAAAGTTATTTTTATATCTTAATCATTATAAATATATAATTTTTGAAATTTCATTGAAAGATTAACCATTGTCATAATATTGGATTTTAAAATATATGGCCTAGAATATATCTTATAAGAGTGTCTAAATTTTTTTTAACTCACACATATTTTGTGAGTGAGTGGAGAGGATTGAGAAAACAATATTTGATCCTTAAAGATAATTAGAGAGATTGTCTATTGTCTAGATCTTGATTTCTTATTTTGAAGAAAAACTGGATATATGTTGAAGACATATCATAACCAAGATTCAAGAAGTTTGAGGATCATAAATCAAAGTTTAATCTCCATAAATTGAGATCCTTCTCGCTTTCTCTCTTCGCTCTCCCTCTGTCTCATTTTATGTCTCACTGAAAAAAAAAAGCGACAAAGACAGAGAAAATTAAAAAAAAAAGAAAGAGAAATGGAGATATATATTAAAAAAAATAAAAAGAGAAAGATCTTGAACAATAGCATTGATCTAATTTCAATACAATGAAATATGGAAGAACTCAAATTTGAGAGAAGACAAAAAAATAAGAATGACTAGATTTTGAATTAATAGATTTTCTATCTTTTGATTAATTTGGCTCATTTGTCTGTCTGTATTTTAAGCCTATCTTTCTTAGTGTTAATCTTTATTCCAACTTCATGAGAGAAAACGTTACCTTGAAACACATTTGCTAACCGATGAGAATATGGAGTTGAGACTCTTATTTGAAAATTCTAAGGCCATATATATTTAAATATCTGATAAGAAGCTTTGACTTAATCGGCCCATGTTATTTCATTAATTATAATTATGATGATTGTGATATAAATTTGATAGTCTTCAAATTTATTTTAAACACTTGGATAGTTTCTATTACATTTATGTTTAAATGTAATCGATATGTTTTGTTTTGATATTGACGCTTAAATTGCTAGGGACGAGCAATAAGCTGGTTGGGGGGTGTGATAAATATAAAAAAATATTTTTTAAATGTTTTATGATATAAGTTTATGGTTTATTTTTGATTATATGTCTAAATTTTATATGTTTTATAATATATTATGTAAAATATAAATTGTTGTGTAATTGTAATTATATTGTCATTTTTACTGGTTCGGTAAAACAAGAATAACTTTGGACTTAGAAATGGGAATGAGTTGATTCTTTAACCTATAGAAAGATGATTTCAATGTCTACAACATAAGTGAATAGATTGAGAAAAAAATCTTCTCTCAACTTGGATCAAATTAAGCAAAAAGTAAAAGTGAACCAATGGAATTACAGTTTTACCATGCACGAGTATTTTGGCCATATCTCTTAATTTACTCGGTCAAATGATACAAACCAAATTACCCCATTTTAGACAACTCATTTATCTACAAGTTTTGTTTTACGTGGAAGATTAAAATCGGATGCGAAGATGGTCAAATGTGGAGTAGGTCATCTTTGAAGACTTTCATGTAAAAAATAACATTCTATTTGTTGTTGTCTCCCCAAATTTGTCTATAAATAGGGGTGAATTGTGATGTGTGAGATATCCCTAATTTTATGAACAACAATTCGAGATCATAATTTTTCTCTGCTTAATCTTTCTTTAATTCTTTAATTAAAAATAATTGTTATGATAATTACATGTTGAAAGTGCTACACTTTGAACATAGGTAGCTAATCTTCCAAAGTCCAGATGAAAAGGTGAAGCTCTTGGTATGATATTAAAGTTATTATAAGATGATTATATATTCTTAATATTATTTAATATTTATTTATTATTTATGTTATATTTAATTTCTTTTTGGACATTTTTATACCCTACTTATAAGTGGGAGTCTTGATTTATTGTTGATATATATTACACCAAAATCTTGGTACCATTTAAATGATAGTTTAGTGTTACCAACCATTTAAAGTGGATATCTTGATTTGTTATTTATGAATGATATCATAATATAGAATTCTTTGTAACATTTAAATGTTAGTTTGGTTTTATCAAAAATTTAAGGTGGAGGTCTTGATTTGGTGTTAACAAATATATTTATATCACAATAAACACTTGACAACATCTATAAGTTTTGGTGTATATAATATACATATGAAACAATAATATAATATATAATATAAATAATGAATATTAAGTATATTGGAACCATTTTTTTAAATGGATTCCAATTTTGTTCCCTAAGGTAAACTTTATTAGAATACCAAGAGTGGATCCTCTAATCTCGACTACTTAGTTTAAAATTTGATCACAACATAAATTTACAATCATATTAAAAAAAAACTAAAAACTAAAATAATAATAATAATAAGTTTTTAATAGATTAGTGAATAAAATTATATATATATTTATAAAACAAAAACCATTTTTATTGTTCTTGTCCTGGTAATATTTGCTAAAATATCATACATTACATATTTGAAAAGTTTAAATTAGAAATTGTATTGTTCTATTTAAGTACGTTTAAAATTTAGTTTGATTAAAGTTATTTTTATATCTTAATCATTATAAATATATAATTTTTGTATTTTCATTGAAAGATTAACCATTGTCATAACATTGGATTTTAAAATATATGGCCTATAATATATCTTATAAGAGTGTCTAAATTTTTTTTAACTCACACATATATTTTGTGAGTGAGTGGAGAGGATTGAGAAAACAACATTTGAGCCTTAAAGATAATTAGAGAGATTGTCTATTGTTTAGATCTTGATTTCTTATTTTGCAGAAAAAACTGGATATATGTTGAAGACATATCATAACCAAGATTCAAGAAGTTTGAGGATCATAAATCAAAGTTTAAGCTCCATAAATTGAGATCCTTTTCACTTTCTCTCTCCGCTCTCCCTCTTTCTCATTTTCTGTCACACTAAAAAAAACCGACAGAGACAGAGAAAATTAAAAAAAAAAAAAAAGAGAGAGAGTGTGACGACCCGAGTTCTAATCTCTCATTTAATCAAATTCCAATATTAGACAAGAAACAATGTCTAAACAAAAGAGTAAAAAAAAAAAAAAATTTTAAAAGAGATTGCCCTGCGCACGCGCGGGCATCACCCCTCGCACGCGCGCCGGCCAATGAGACCGAGATCTCAAAAGCTGGCTCACGCGCGCGCGCGAGTACTTGCTCGCCCGTGCGCCGGCCATTGCACCAGAAAAAAAACCAGCTGCTGTCAAAACTAGTTCCTCAAGTATTTCCATCCAAGATCATCTCAAACAAGGATTTATTCATGATCTAATCCATAGCAACATCTAACATGCATTCTAACATGTTATACAATGGATAGAATTAATCATAAGAAGCCTTACAATAATAATAATCAAGACTTTCCAAATATGCAAGAAACCTTGCTATATAACAAGATCAAAATACATCATGTTGTCTCAAAGGATTTAAACATCTATCAAATCCTAAATACAACAACAAAATAACAACTAGATCATCTACAAGTTGTGAAACAAGTAGCTATAACAAGATCATGTTTAAAGCTCAACTCTACATCATGACAGCTCACTCAACCATCTAACTCAGATCATCACGCTATATTTCTTCAACCCTTGTTCTTCAAGATTGCCTTTGTTCTGCTCCATTCCCTCCTATTGCCATGACACATACAACATAACAATAGCCGGATAACTCCGGTGAGAAATATATTTCTCAGTAAAAGCAACTAAACATGCATATAAACATATATCAAGATCATGATATAAAAGTAATACAATGCATGTTTTAAAAACAAGGTTCATCTCTTCATTCGTCGATTGGGATCCCGAGAAGTAGCTATCATAACTAATCCACCGACTCTCCCGCTCGAGGTGGGGTTACTTATCTTTCTTCTCTAGACTTTGAAGCAATCATATATGCAAATCAGACGCTAGGCTAAAACAACCACCCAGGCCATACATATACGATTCCTCAAATCGTCTATTCGAACGTTTCCGTTCATTTCAAAATCAAGGAATAAGTCTTCAAGATGAATGCAACGTATATCATCATCAAGGCATTCATAACATCAAAAACTTATTCAACAACTCAAATGAAAACACATAAGAGAAATTAAGCAAACAAGTATGTGATTTAGGGGAAATCGATACAAACCATCTCGAGTTGTATTCCCAATCAAATAGTAGTCCACTTTTACCTTCGTATATTGTCTGTTCTGAATTCTTCAACCTCAAAACATGTACATTAATCTTCGTTCAATTCATTCCTTTCAGAATCGAGTTAAAATCATCAACACATCTTCAATCAATCATTGCAACTCTCAAGCGAACTTCCTCGGTTCACAATTCGACCTCTGGAGTTGATTGAGCTCGTAACACGTCTGACATGTAAAGATTATCATGTAACAAAATCAGTATACAATCTCAAGATCATTAGCTCAATCGTAGACTATCAGTAATTATCGTAACGATTGACAATTGGGAATCGTTACGGTATCGAATTCATTTCTACTTTCAACTCCATTCTTACGGTTTTTCATATCCGTTCATTGTCATTCAACTCTTCAAACCAACAGCTATTATCATAAACATAACAAGGAATCATCATCCAATAGTTCAGCAACTTCAGAATCCAAAAACAATAGCAAATCATTTCAATTCAAGAGTTCGACGGCATATCGGTATTACTTCGGCGATTCCGAACATATCATTAACAATTCTCACATATATATCGGCTTTTGAAGCTTCAAAATTAACATATCAGCAGGTATATGGATTGAATCATAGTTGGAAATTCATAAGAACATGATATACAAATCAATCTTCAATCCAATCCTCAAGAACACAAGTTTAGAAGCTCAACAACAACACTTCCACACAAGTTTTTGATATCTGTCCATTTCTAATTCTCAAACCTTAATGAACAAAGAAGAAACTTACATCAAATCGAAGTACTCGTCTCAAGGATTCCAGAACATCTTTCGGAATCGAAATCGGACGAACGGATCAAAATTTACGGCGATTTGAAACAATCGAATTCAAAGAAAAAAAAATTGAGCTCTCGGCTCTCTGTTCAGACTTCTGACTTTCCTCTTCCTTCTTACACGTGAATAGACTGAATAATCTGATTAAATTGGATAGCTATTGCATAATTTTCAATTTAGTCCCTGAAGTCTTCAGTAATTGCACTTCAGTCCTCGGCCTTCGTTTTAATTCAATTTCAATCCTAAATAATTTAAGAATATTAGAATTTAAATCAAAAATCTAAATATTCCCAAATTAAATATTCTCGGATTAAAATAAATTAAATTCGGATTAATTAAATAATCCTGACCTTTTGCATTCTAGTCCTTCAAATGTCAGTATGTGCAAATCAGTCCCTGATCAAGTTGTATCTTCAAAATTCATCTTCTTTAATTTCCGAAACATGGAATTAAATCTTCAATTCCATAAATATTCAAATCGAATATTTATTCTTTTAATTTAATAATTCTCGGAATTTAATTCTCAAAATCCGCATATTCTCAAATTAAATATTTTTAGCTCGGAACTTAAATCTATCATTTCCATAACTTCTCAAATCAATATTATCCCATAATATGGAATTTAATTCTCAAATTCCATAATTAATAATTGAATATTTTCGGGCCTTACAATTCCTCCCCTCTAAGAAATGATTTCGTCCTCGAAATCGTAATCAAGTCAAATATCAAGTCTGATAGACTGAATGATTATCTGAAGTTATTCTCACTTCAATCATCAGTTGTACTCAAGTACTACAAAGAATTCTCTCTGAGTTGTTTCTATTCTAAATCAAGAATTTGTCGAATATTCGACTTATCTCAGAATCTTTTCATTAGTCCTCTTGTCTGATTTAAGTCCACAGAAGAAATCTATCAATATTTCCTTACTCTAGATACATGAAACAATTCAGAATCATTGTATCAAGCTGAAAAGAATAAATCTTTCCCATCGTCAATTCCATCTGATATCTTATTCAATGAAGTTCAATATTCAACCTCATATTCTGAATCTGTAAATGAAATTCTGCTTTTTCTCTATTCTGAATTGAATGATGTTTCAAGAATAACTTTTCCGCTTAACTAATCAGTTTCAACTTCACAAGTTATATCTATCATTCAATTACTAATTCTGGTTCTTCTTTTCCGTTTTCATTTCATACAGATTCATCGTCAAATTCGTTGTGTATTTTGAATCAACTCCGATCAGATATCGACAAATCATGTTTGATCTGATGTCATATACCTCGGTAATATCATTACAACACAAGAAATCAGAGTTCTTTTCATCATATTATCATATCATTATCTCAAAATTGGCTCAATATCTATTACAGGAATTATAATCCTTAAGTGGCAACATATCAAATCAAATAATACCGACTCAGGTATTAAAGTTCTGAGAATATCCTCAATATTTGGAAAATTGACTCAGATAATCCATCAATCGAATTCAACTCTCAGAATATCAGTCAATCAATCGATGCCACATTCTGTCAAATAAATCTAAAGTCTTAATTCGGACAATAGATTTTAATCATTCCTGTATTTTCATCATATCTCTATCTTCTTCATGGATCTGAATGGATAGCTGTTCATCATATCTCATACAGAGTATTCTGCCAAATTCCGATTAGTCTATTCGGACTATCAATTAATCAGAGTATAATATGTTGTAGTCACAAATTTCAAAGTATTCAGAACTGTTGATAATCGGTATCATATCAGATAAAAAAATTCATTCTCACAAATTCAATTCATCTTCTCTGATTATTCTTCCTATTCAAGGATAATATATTGTACCTTTTCCTCAAAAAGTATTCAAAGTCTTCGGATCTTCTGTATTAAAATTAATAGTAAACCCAATGTTTCAATCTGGAACATTATTTCCTGGCTTACTGTTCATTTTGCAATGAATCTAATCACAATTCAATGATTTGATCATACAGACAGATCATCGTATACAGTAATGTTCATCAGTCTGTTCATAACTACCACCTGTTTACCTCATCTATACTATTTCATCACGGTAGTTGTTGCAAAATATTCTTTCACAGTATAATCTTGTTTCAATGTTTGGAGTTTTCAGACTAACATTGAACTCATCTGATCAACGATTTTCAACTTCATCAGAAAATCTCTGTACTTTTAACTTCACAAACGTACTAATTCTTTTACTTCTATTTGCTTTATCAAAAGATAAAACAATTATCGAATGAATATTGAATTCATTGTGGTGCAATTCTTCAAATTCGGATATCTCTTTTCGGAAATATCAGGCACAATCAAATAATCCATCATAATGTAATTCATTCATTCGGATCTGACGCTTCAATTCATATCTCAATCTGGCATTATGTACTGAATTCTAAGCACTTCAGTTTACTTTCTGTGTTGCTTTCATCTTCTGAACAATTCTGTCTTACTTCCAATCGAAAAATCATTCAGATTGGTGTTATATTCATCTGAATATTCAAATCAGAATACACAGAAATCTGAAATCAATTCATCGGATGCCTATTTTATTCCTTATTTCTATCTCCAAATACCGACAATTCATATCATCTAACCCAAAAATCAGGGATCATATTCAAATTATTCTATCAGTTACGAGTCACAATCTTAAATACGCTGAAATATCATCAAATGATCAATAATTCTCAAAATCAAAATAAATAAATCAAGATTGAGAAAATCACTCAATCAAGGTCATCCAAAATCAAATCTTCTGGATAACAAACTCTGCAAAGTGAAAACAACTCACTTGCATCACATAACTCAGAACGAGTAAATCAACACAGGCTCTAAACGAAAGCAATGTGCCATGAGAGCCAATCAATATTAAATCATTCAAGAATTATATCTCCAGTTGATGTAATCGATTCAGCATAATCAAAGAAAAGACTCATCTGTAACTAATTGTCATATCATCATTTATCTTCTAAACCTCAAGATTAATATCCAATTCATAATCTTATCAAGTCGGTAATTCATAAATTCATCAATTCTTCAATTCAATATTGAATTCCAGTTCACAACTTAAACTAAAGTCAAAAATCTTACTGGAACATATCTGTAATCTCTATTCAATAGCGTACTTATCAATGCTAATTTAGATCTTGAACATATCTCGTGCATCGAATATACTGATTTCGGAATATTTCTGTAATCAAACATCATATATCAAACCGAAATCACAGAATCTTAATTCGAGATTCGATATCATATCATCATATTCATATATACACTATGTTCTTGTTGATCTAATTTTATCGCTTCTGATCATCATACTGATTGGTTAAATCACAAAATCCAATGATTCAATAATCTGCAACTATCACTAATCAGTACTTATGTAAATTCTCACATGAACAATATCATGTTCAGTTTCAGTTCATCGAAGCAATAGTTCTATTCTTCAGTTCAATTCACAAATCTCTTTTCTGATACAGAGGTAATCATATAATAAGCTTTCAGCTATTATGTATCTATTGCACCAATAATAACCAGGTCAAAACAAAATAAATCTATTACCTGAAATTTCATTCTCAGGTGCAATTTTATTCTGATCCTCTGTATACTTCTGCTAATTGTTCTTCATTCGAATTTTCTTAGAATCTATGTTTCTTCTAACAGATTCTAACACACCTATCAAAATTTTCTTTACACTGTTTGTTCAGATATCTTCCTCCACAATGTGTGTAATAATTTCTAATATACTCTGCATTCAGAATCAGACTAATCCATCTCGATTCGCTAGAGTTAGAGATTTATTTTCATATCATGCACTTCATATCTGTTCTGGAATAAAACTTGTAGATAAAGTTGTGAGTATCTCACATACTCTTTCATGTCTACAATTTCATTCTCCTAACTCATCATTCAACTTCAATTCTTTTAGACAAAGCTATGTCTTTAAACAAAATGTTTCAGTCGTTAACATTTATCAGACATAATCTGCGGATTCAAACCATTAAATAATTCACTCAATCTTGAGCTTTTCATCATCTACAATTCAAAGAATTGTAATAGACTTGAAAATTCTAATAAGGCATTCCTCAAATTCAAAAGATTCAACTTCTACAGGGTATATTTTTCTTTCTCATCATTTCTATCTGTTGTGGCAAAGAACTATAAACATAATTCTGTTCTAAGCACTTACCAACAATCAACATACATCTGCCTTCTTATCATTTCTTTATCAAAATCCACCAGCTGGTTGCTAGGTTTCGAAGTTGGTATTCAATCACTCTGATCCGATATTCATCTGAATATTTCCGATATTTGAACAACTAATCAAGTTCTTCAAACCAACTATTACCTACAACATCATCTATTCATTTGCAGATATTCTGTTTTGTTCAATTAGAGATACTTCGTTCAGCTGAGCAATACCGTTCTGTTCTGTTCAATCTGACCATACCATTCTGTTCAGTCTGGCCATACTAGTCTGTCAGTCTGGGGTTCTTACGTCACCCAAAGAACACTGTTCTATTCAATTATGGGTGCTTACATCACCCGGTAAAAATCTTATAACAAAACGGTAAAAATTGCAAAAATTTACAAATCAGTAAATCAGGCAATTGAATTTCAAATATAGATCATGCTCACATGAAATTGATCAAATCATCGAATCATCAAATCAAGTAATGCATAATCATGCAATACAATACATGCATGTGACTCAATCTACCCCGCTCAGCTTCTATCTCAGTCCAAGAACTTACGCTCTGATACCACCTGTTGTGACGACCCGAGTTCTAATCTCTCATTTAATCAAATTCCAATATTAGACAAGAAACAATGTCTAAACAAAAGAGTAAAAAAAAAAATTATTTTTTAAAAGAGATTGCCCTGCGCACGCGCGGGCATCACCCCTCGCACGTGCGCCGGCCAATGAGACCGAGATCTCAAAAGCTGGCTCGCGCGCGCGCGAGTACTTGCTCGCCCGTGCACCGGCCATTGCACCAGAAAAAAAACCAGCTACTGTCAAAACTAGTTCCTCAAGTATTTCCATCCAAGATCATCTCAAACAAGGATTTATTCATGATCTAATCCATAGCAACATCTAACATGCATTCTAACATGTTATACAATGGATAGAATTAATCATAAGAAGCCTTACAATCATAATAATCAAGACTTTCCAAATATGCAAGAAACCTTGCTATATAACAAGATCAAAATACATCATGTTGTCTCAAAGGATTTAAACATCTATCAAATCCTAAATACAACAACAAAATAACAACTAGATCATCTACAAGTTGTGAAACAAGTAGCTATAACAAGATCATGTTTAAAGCTCAACTCTACATCATGACAGCTCACTCAACCATCTAACTCAGATCATCACGCTATATTTCTTCAACCCTTGTTCTTCAAGATTGCCTTTGTTCTGCTCCATTCCCTCCTATTTCCATGACACATACAACATAACAATAGCCGGATAATTCCGGTGAGAAATATATTTCTCAGTAAAAGCAACTAAACATGCATATAAACATATATCAAGATCATGATATAAAAGTAATACAATGCATGTTTTAAAAACAAGGTTCATCTCTTCATTCGTCGATTGGGATCCCGAGAAGTAGATATCATAACTAATCCACCGACTCTCCCGCTCGAGGTGGGGTTACTTATCTTTCTTCTCTAGACTTTGAAGCAATCATATATGCAAATCAGACGCTAGGCTAAAACAACCACCCAGGCCATACATATACGATTCCTCAAATCGTCTATTCGAACGTTTCCGTTCATTTCAAAATCAAGGAATAAGTCTTCAAGATGAATGCAACGTATATCATCATCAAGGCATTCATAACATCAAAAACTTATTCAACAACTCAAATGAAAACACATAAGAGAAATTAAGCAAACAAGTATGTGATTTAGGGGAACTCGATACAAACCATCTCGAGTTGTATTCCCAATCAAATAGTAGTCCACTTTTACCTTCGTATATTGTCTGTTCTGAATTCTTCAACATGTACATTAATCTTCGTTCAATTCATTCCTTTCAGAATCGAGTTAAAATCATCAACACATCTTCAATCAATCATTGCAACTCTCAAGCGAACTTCCTCGGTTCACAATTCGACCTCTGGAGTTGATTGAGCTCGTAACACGTCTGACATGTAAAGATTATCATGTAACAAAATCAGTATACAATCTCAAGATCATTAGCTCAATCGTAGACTATCAGTATGGTTTCAAAACATAACCAATTATCGTAACGATTGACAATCGGGAATCGTTACGGTATCGAATTCATTTCTACTTTCAACTCCATTCTTACGGTTTTTCATATCCGTTCATTGTCATTCAACTCTTAAAAGCAACAGCTATTATCATAAACATAACAATGAATCATCAGCCAATAGTTCAGCAACTTCAGAATCCAAAAACAATAGCAAATCATTTCAATTCAAGAGTTCGACGGCATATCGGTATTACTTCGGCGATTCCGAACATATCATTAACAATTCTCACATATATATCGGCTTTTGAAGCTTCAAAATTAACATATCAGCAGGTATATGGATTGAATCATAGTTGGAAATTCATAAGAACATGATATACAAATCAATCTTCAATCCTATCCTCAAGAACACAAGTTTAGAAGCTCAACAACACTTCCACACAAGTTTCTGATATCTGTCCATTTCTAATTCTCAAACCTTAATGAACAAAGAAGAAACTTACATCAAATCGAAGTACTCGTCGTAAGGATTCCAGAACATCTTTCGGAATCGAAATCGGACGAACGGATCAAAATTTACGGCGATTTGAAACAATCGAATTCAAAGAAAAAAAAATTGAGCTCTCGGCTCTCTGTTCAGACTTCAGACTTTCCTCTTCCTTCTTACACGTGAATAGACTGAATAATCTGATTAAATTGGATAGCTATTGCATAATTTTCAATTTAGTCCCTGAAGTCTTCAGTAATTGCACTTCAGTCCTCGGCCTTCGTTTTAATTCAATTTCAATCCTAAATAATTTAAGAATATTAGAATTTAAATCAAAATCTAAATATTCCCAAATTAAATATTCTCGGATTAAAATAAATTAAATTCGGATTAATTAAATAATCCTGACCTTTTGCATTCTAGTCCTTCAAATGTCAGTATGTGCAAATCAGTCCCTGATCAAGTTGTATCTTCAAAATTCATCTTCTTTAATTTCCGAAACATGGAATTAAATCTTCAATTCCATAAATATTCAAATCGAATATTTATTCTTTTAATTTAAGAATTCTCGGAATTTAATTCTCAAAATCCGCATATTCTCAAATTAAATATTTTAGCTCGGAACTTAAATCTATCATTTCCATAACTTCTCAAATCAATATTATCCCATAATATGGAATTTAATTCTCAAATTCCATAATTAATAATTGAATATTTTCGGGCCTTACAGAGAGAAATGGAGATATATATTAATAAAAAATAGAAAGAGAAAGATCTTGAACAAGAGAATTGATCTGATTTCAATACCAAGAAATATGGAAGAACTCAAATTCGAGAGAAGACAGAAAAATAAGAATGACTAGATTTTGAATTAATAGATTTTCTATCTTTTTATTAATTTGGCTCATTCGTCTATCTGTTTTTTAAGCCCATCTTTCTGAGTGTTAATCTTTATTCCAACTCCATGAGAGAAAACGTTACCTTGAAACACATTTGCTAACCGATGAGAATACGGAGTTGAGACTCTTATTTGAAAATTCTAAAGCCATATATATTTAAATATCTGATAAGAAGCTTTGACTTAATCGGCCCATGTTATTTCATTAATTATAATTATGATGACTGTGATATAAATTTGATAATCTTCAAATATATTTTAAACACTTGGATAGTTTCTATTACATTTTTTTTAAATGTAATCGATATGTTTTGTTTTGATATTGACGCTTAAATTGCTAGGGGCTAGCAATAAGCTAGTTGGGGGGTGTGATTAGTATAAAAAAAAATATTTTTAAATGTTTTATGATATAAGTTTATGGTTTATATATTATATGTCTAAATTTTATATGTTTTATAATAAATTGTGTACAATATAAATTGTTGTGTAATTGTAATAGTATTGTCATTTTTACAGGTTCGGTAAAACAAGAATAACTTTGGACTTAGATATGGGAATGAATTGTGATTCTTTAACATGTAGAAAGATGATTTCAATGTCTACAACATGAGTGAAGATCTTGAGATAAAAATCTTCTCTCAATTTGGATCAAATTAAGCAACAAGTAAAAGTGCACCAATGGAATTACAGTTTTATCATGCACGAGTATTTTGATCATATCTCTTGATTTACTTGGTCAAATGGTACAAACCAAATTACCCCATTTTATACAACTCATTTATCTAAAAGTTTTGTTTTACGTGGAAGATTAAAATCGGATGCGAAGATGGTCAAATGTGGAGTAGGTCATCTTTGAAGACTTTCATGTATAAAATGATATTTTATTTGTTGTTGTCTCCCCAAATTTGTCTATAAATAGGGGTGAATTGTGATGTATGAGATATCCCTCATTTTATGAACAAAAATTCGAGTTCATAATTTTTCTCTCTTTAATATTTCTTTAATTCTTCAATTAAAAATAATTGTTATGATAATTACATGTTTGAAAGTGCTACACTTTGAACATAGGTAGCTAATTTTCCAAAGTCCAGATGAAAAGGTGAAGCTCTTGGTATGATATTAAAGTTATTATAAGATGATTATATATTCTAAATATTATTTAATCTTTATTTATTATTTATGTTATATTTAATTTCTTTTTGGACATTTTTATACCCTACTTATAAGTGGGAGTCTTGATTTATTGTTGATATATATTACACCAAAATTTTGGTACCATTTAAATGATAGTTTAGTTTTACCAACCATTTAAAGTGGATATCTTGATTTATTATTTATGAATGATATCATAATATTGAATTCTTGGTAACATTTAAATGTTAGTTTGGTTTTATCAAAAATTTAAAGTGGAGGTCTTGATTTGGTGTTAACAAATATATTTATATCACAATAAACACTTGACAACATCTATAAGTTTTGGTGTATATAATATAATTATAAAAGAATAATATAATATATAATATAAATAATGAATATTTAGTATATTGGAACCATTTTATTAAATAGATTCCAATTTTGTTCCCTAAGGTTAACTTTATTAGAATACCAAGAGTGGATCCTCTAATCTCGACTACTTAGTTTAAAATTTGATCACTACATAAATTTACAATCATGTTAAAAAAAACTAAAAACTAAAATAATAATAATAATAATAATAATAATAATAATAATAATAAGTTTTTAATAGATTTGTAAATAAAATTATATATATATATATATTTAATCAATAAAAACCATTTTTATTGTTCTTGTCCTGGTAATTTTTGCTAAAATATCATACATTACATATTTGAAAAGTTTAAATTAGAAATTGTATTGTTCTATTTAAGTACGTTTAAAATTTAATTTGATTAAAGCTATTTTTATATCTTAATCATTATAAATATATAATTTTTGAAATTTCATTGAAAGATTAACCATTGTCATAATATTGGATTTTAAAATATATGGCGTAGAATATATCTTACAAGAGTGTCTAAATTTTTTTTAACTCACACATATTTTGTGAGTGAGTGGAGAGGATTGAGAAAACAACATTTTAGCCTTAAAGATAATTAGAGAGATTGTCTATTGTTTAGATCTTGATTTCTTATTTTGAATAAAAAACTGGATATATGTTGAAGACATATCATAACCAAGATTCAAGTAGTTTGAGGATCATAAATCAAAGTTTAAGCTCCATAAATTGAGATCCTTCTCACTTTTTCTCTTCGCTCTCCCTCATTCTCATTTTCTGTCACACTCAAAAAAAAAAAAAAAAAAAGCGACAGAGACAGTGAAAATTAAAAAAAAAAAAGAGAAATGGAGATATATATTAAAAAAAATAGAAAGAGAAAGATCTTGAACAAGAGCATTGATCTGATTTCAATACAAAAAAATATGGAAGAACTCAAATTCGAGAGAAGAAAGAAAAATAAGAATGACTAGATTTTGAAATAATGGATTTTCTATCTTTTGATTAATTTGGCTCACTTGTCTGTCTGTATTTTAAGCCCATCTAACCGGTGAGAATATGGAGTTGAGACTCTTATTTGAAAATTCTAAGGCCAGATATATTTAAATATCTGATAAGAAGCTTTGACTTAATCGGCCCATGTTATTTCATTAATTATAATTATCATGATTGTGATATAAATTTGATAGTCTTCAAATTTATTTTAAACACTTGGATAGTTTCTATTACATTTCTGTTTAAATGTAATCAATATGTTTTGTTTTGATATTGACGCTTAAATTGCTAGGGACTAGTAATAAGCTAGTTGGGGGGGGGGGGGGGTGATTAGTATAAAAAAATATTTTTTAAAAATTTTAAGATATAAGTTTATGGTTTATATTTGATTATATGTCTAAATTTTATATGTTTTATAATAAATTGTGTAAATTATAAATTGTTGTGTAATTGTAATATTATTGTCATTTTTAGTAAAGAGGATTGAGAAAAAAACATTTTAGCCTTAAAGATAATTAGAGAGATTGTCTATTGTTTAGATCTTGATTTCTTATTTTGAATAAAAAAACTGGATATATGTTGAAGACATATCATAACCAAGATTCAAGAAGTTTGAGGATCATAAATCAAAGTTTAAGCTCCATAAATTGAGATCCTTCTCTTTTTCTCTTCGCTCTCCCTCTTTCTCATTTTCTGTCTCACTCAAAAAAAAAAAAAAAGCGACAGAGACAGAGATAGAGATAGAGATAGAGATAGAGAAAATTAAAAAAAAAAAAAGAGAAATGGATATATATATTAAAAAAATAGAAAGAGAAAGATATTGAACAAGATAATTGATCTGATTTCAATACAAAGAAATATGAAAGAACTCAAATTCGAGAGAAGACAGAAAAATAAGAATTACTAGATTTTGAATTAATAGATTTTCTATCTCTTGATTAATTTGGCTCATTTGTCTGTCTGTATTTTAAGCCTATCTTTCTGAGCGTTAATCTTTATTTCAACTCCATGAGAGAAAACGTTACCTTCAAACACACTTGCTAACCGGTGAGAATATGGAGTTGAGACTCTTATTTGAAAATTCTAAGGCCATATATATTTAAATATCTGATAAGAAGCTTTGACTTAATCGGCCCATGTTATTTCATTAATTATAATTATGATGATTGTGATATAAATTTGATAGTCTTCAAATTTATTTTAAACACTTGGATAGTTTCTATTACATTTATGTTAATTAAATATAATCGATATGTTTTGTTTTGATATTGACGCTTAAATTTCTAAGGACTAGCAATAAGCTGGTTGGGGGGGTGTGATTAGTATAAAAAAATATTTTTTAAATGTTTTATGATATAAGTTTATGGTCTATATTTGATTATATGTCTAAATTTTATATGTTTTATAATAAATTGTGTAAAATATAAATTGTTGTGTAATTGTACGTAATAGTAATGTCATTTTTACAGGTTCGGTAAAACAAGAATAACTTTGGACTTAGATATAGGAATGAGTTGATTCTTGAACCTGTAGAAAGATGATTTCAATGTCGACAACATTACTGAAGAGCTTGAGATAAAAATCTTCTCTGAATTGGGATCAAATTAAGAAACAAGTAAAAGTGCACCAATGGAATTACAGTTTTACCATACACGAGTATTTTGACCATATCTCACAATTTACTTGGTCAAATGGTACAAACCAAATTACCCCATTTCAGAAAACGCATTTATCTACAAGTTTTGTTTTATGTTGAAGATTAAAATCGGATGCAAAGATGGTCAAATGTGGAGTAGGTCATCTTTGAAGACTTTCATATATAAAATAATATTTTATTTGTTGTTGTCTTCCCAAATTTGGCTATAAATAGGGATGCATTGTGATGTATGAGATATCCCTCATTTTATGATCAAAACTTTGAGTTCATAATTTTTCTCTCTTTAATCTTTCTTTAATTCTTCAATTCAAAATAATTGTTATGATAATTACATGTTCAAAATGCTACACTTTGAACATGGTTGGCTAATCTTCCAAAGTCGAGATGAAAAGGTGAAGCTCTTGGCATGATATTAAAGTTATTATAAGATGATTATATGTTCTTAATATTATTTAATCTTTATTTATTATTTATGTTATATTAAATTTATTTTATTGCATTTTTATACCCTAATTATAAGTGAGAGCCTTGATTTATTGTTGATATATGTTACACCAAATTCTTGGTACCATTTAAAGGATAGTTTGGTTTTGCCAACCATTTAAAGTGGATATTTTGATTTATTATTTATGAATGATATCATAATATTGAATTATTGGTAACATTTAAATGTTAATTGTTTTTACCAACAATTTAAAGTGGAGACCTTGATTTGGTGTTAACAAATATACTTATAGCACAGTAAACACTTGACAACATCTATACATTTTGGTGTATATAATATACTTATAAAAAAATAATATATAATATAATATAAATAATGATTATTTAATATAATGGAACCATTTTATTAAATGGATTCCAATTTTATTCACTAGGTTTAACTTTATTATAATACCAAGAGTGGATCCTCTAATCTCGACTACTTAGTTTAAAATTTGATCACTTCATAAATTTACAATCATATTAAAAAAAACAAAAAACTAAAATAATAATAATAATAAGTTTTTAATAGATTTGTGATTCCTTATCTTCCATGTGGATATGACATTCGGACTCACGGATTATACTACTTGTAGACAACCTATACTTGGGAGTGCAACAATCATAATTGTGACCGCTACATCCGAGATGCATGAAAATAGACTAGAATAAACAAATAATAATAAAAATAAATTAAAACATGAAATTAAACTCTTTGGGTTGCCTCCCAAACAACACTTTGTTTAAAGGCGTCAGACGAACTACTGTTGTTGTCTCAGTTTGGTGCTCTCAATGGAACAATCAAAAAGTTCATTTCTTCATTCCCAAAATAGTGTTTCACTCACAGGCCGTTAACATGAAAGATCCGGCCATCATTGCATCTCAGCTCGATCGCACCATATGGATGTACTTTCTCAATAATGAATGGTCCAGAACACCTTTATTTCAATTTTCCAGGAAAAAGTTTGAGTTGGGAATTAAATAAAAGCACTATTTGTCCCGTTTCGAACTCCCTCCTCAGTATCTTTTTATCATGCCATCTCTTTGTTTGCTCTTTGTTCATCGTTGCATTTTCATATGCATCATTTCGAAACTCCTCCATCTCGCTGAACTGCAACTTTCTCAATTCTCTGGATGCCTCAAGATCAAATTTAATTTCTTTGCCGCCCAAATTGCCTTATGCTCTGGTTCCAGCAGTGTAACGCCCGGAATTATTTAATTTTAATCCGAAAATAATTAATTTGAGAATATTTGGAGTTTTGATTTAAATTCTAATATTCTTAAATTGATTAGGATTGAAATTGAATAACATGAGAATGTGAGGACTGAATTGCAATTATTGCATAGTTGAGGGGCCAAAGTGCAAAATTCTGAAAATGACCAGGACACGTGTGATTTTGTAAACTCATTCACGTGTATATGATTATTCCATCAGATTTCTCAAAGTTAGAAGGAAGAAACCGAGAGCAGAATTCCAACTTTCAATCTTCTTCTTCAAATGCATATATCTTGAGCTACGGATATCCGATTTTGATTCCGAAAGATGTTCTGGAATCCTCGCAAGACGACCTTCGATTTGATGTAAGTGTCTTCTTTGTTCATCAAGGTTGGAGAAGTCGAATTGGACAGATATCAGATGTTGATATGAAGTGTTGTTGTTAAGCTTCTATCTTTTTGTTCTTGAGATTGGCTTGAAGATTGATTGTTATATCGTGTTCTTATGTTTTCTCAGCTATTATTCGACTTTTATACCTGCTGATATGTGGGGTTTTGGACTGGTATATAGCTGATATGAATATAGACTTGTTAGAGTTGCGTTCGGGATCGCCGAGTTATACCGATATGCCGTCAAACTCTTGATTTGCAATGTTTTGCTAGCTTGTGCTTGAGCTGCTATTGAGGTGTATCATAGCTGATATTTCCTTGGTTGTATGCTATGTTTTCAGTGTATAAACAGGACACATTGAGCTTGAAAACATCGCCTCTGAAACCAATAGAAGAAAGCACAAGGTTGGTAGAGTTTTGCCTTGAAGTTTGTTTGAAGATTGAGCAGCTTTTTGATATAGATTTGGGGGTTGTATGGTACAGATTTGGACAAGCTAGAACAAGTTAGAAGACATCCCAAACATCACATTTGAAAGGTAAAAGTGGACTACTATTTGATTGGGAATACAACTCGAGATGGTTTGTATCGAGTTTCCCTAAATCACATACTTGTTTGCTTAATTGCTCTTATGTGTTTTACCTTGAGTTATTGAATAAGTTGTTGTTAGAATGAATGCTTTGAGAATGATATATATATGTTGCATTCATCTTGAAGACTTATTCTTTGATTTTGAAATGAACGGAAACGTTCGAATAGACGATTTGAGGAATCGTATATGTATGGCCTGGGTGGTTGTTTTAGCCTAGCGTCTGATTTGCATATATGATTGCTTCAAAGTCTAGAGAAGAAAGATAAGTAACCCCACCTCGATTGGGAGAGTCGGTGGATTAGTTATGATATCTACTTCTCGGGATCCCAACCGACGAATGACGAAATGAACCTTGTTTTGAAAACATGCATTGTACTTACTTTTATATCATGATCTTGATATATGTTGTTATGCATGTTTAGTTGCTTTTACTGGGAAATCTATTTCTCACCGGAGTTATCCGGCTATTGTTTTGTTGTATGTGTCATTGCAATAGGAGGAAGTGGAATCGGGCAAAGGCGTACTTAAAGAACAAGGGATTAGATGAACATAATGTGATGATCCGAGTTAGATGAGTTGAGTGAGTTGTCATGTTGTAGAGTTGAATTCTAAACATGAGCATGTTTTAGGTACTTGTATCAAGACTTGTAAATGATCTAGTTGTTGTCTTGTTGATGTTTATAGGATTTGAGATTTGATGTAACTCTTTGAGACAACATGATGTATCTTGTTCTTGTTGATATGGAAATGTTTCTTGCATGTTTATGATTATGATTTAAGGCCTTGTAATGGTTTATTCCTATCAATTATCGCATGTTAGAATGCATGTTAGATGTTGCTATGGATTAGATCTTGTATGAGACCTTGTAGGAGATGACCTTGAATGGAAATGCATGAAGAACAGTTTTGACAGCAGCTGAGCACCTTCTTTTTTTTCTGGTGCAGTGGCCTGCGCACGGGCGAGCTAGTACTCGCGCGCACGCGAGGGGTGATGCCCGCGCGTGCACAGGGCAATCTATTTTAAAAAAAAAAAATTATTCTTTTGTTTAGACATTGATTGTTGTCTATTATTGTTGATTAATGTTTATTGAGAGATTAGAACTCGGGTCGTCACAACAGGTGGTATCAGAGCAAGACAATTCTGGATTTAGATAGACAGTGAGTGGGGTAGATCGAGTCTTCTGTCTTACTTATTTATGTTTTTTTTTTTATCATGCTATGATTTAATTACGTGATTGAATTACATGTTTTAAATGCTAGCATGATTTACTTTCAAGTATTTTATTACAAGATGTTTTATTTATTTTATTTGAAAGTATGATTACGATGATTAAAGATGCATGTTTATTGGAATATCTGAACTGATAGAGGCATGTATCCTGATGAATTATGACATGCTACCTGATTATCTGAATTGATTGGAAGCATGTTTTATTTGAAGATTGTGATTATTTATTTAAGATTGAATCAGAACCGAGTCTTGATCAGAGGTAAGATGATCAGAGGAGGACTGAGATAATTTGATGATTTGGTATCCTAACCATTTTGATAATCAGATATGTCTCGAAGACCAGGACGACCTCCTCTGAGACCCCATGTTCCTATTTCTCTACCAGAACAGACAGTTCATACTCCACCGACAGTTGTAACACCGATAGTGCCTGCAACTGCAGTCCCGAGTAATGAACAGGGCAGTACATCACGAGATATGACAGATATGACTGCAACTCCCATGGAAACACTACTGAAACGTTTTCAATCCTACAAGCTGCCAACTCTGAAAGGTACTGAGAATGCAGTTGAATGTGAAGGATGGCTTGATGACATGGAGATGTTATTTGATTCACTTGACTACGGTGATGAACGAAGAGTCAGACTTGTTGGTCATCAGTTGCATGAGGTTGCTAAAAGCTGGTGGTTCACAACAAAGAAATCTCTGGAGCGTAGAGGAACTATTTTGACCTGGAATGTCTTCAAGACAGAGTTTTATCAGCGTTTCTTTCCGGTATCTTATCGTAAAGACAAGGGTGCCGAATTTGCTAACCTGAGGCAGGGAAACTTGAATATTGAAGACTATGTTGCAAAATTCACTACATTGCTACGTTTTGCTCCACATGTTGCAGATAGTGACGAAGCTATGGCTGATCAGTTCATTAATGGACTGAATCCTGATGTTTTTACACTGGTGAATACAAGGCGACCGAATAATTTTGCTGATGCCTTGAACAGTGCCAAAGGAGCAGAAGCTGGCTTGATACAGCAGCGAGGAGCTTCGTATATTGCACAGCCTCCGAGACAGTCACAACCTTCAGCTTCAACTCAGCAACAGTCATCTCGATTTGATAGTGGTGGCAGTAGCAGTGGCAAGAAGGGATATTTGCAAGCTAGAGGAAAACAATTTAAGAAATCTGGAAGCAGTTCTTCAAGTTCCAGTGGTACGAAACAGAAGTCTGGGGTATTCTGTAACACTTGTGGTGGAGGACATCCAACTGATCAGTGTCGAGGTGTATCTGGGAGATGCCATATATGCCATCAGACTGGCCATTTTGCGAGAGTATGTCCTCAAAGAGGTGCTGGACAGGCACAAGGTGCAGAGTCATCACGATCAGTGGCTCAACCCGCAAGGCAAGCCTCCTCTGTCCATTCCTTTCAACCATCACCACCTCAGCAACAGTCGAGGCCAGGAGGAAGTCAGGCAGGCAGTCAGCCACAGAGACAACAGGCTCATGTCTATGCACTGACGGAGGAACAGGCACAGGGAGCACCAGATGACGTGATTGCAGGTAACTGTTCTCTTTATGGTTATCCTGCATATGTCTTGATTGATACAGGTGCATCCCATACGTTTATATCTGCCAAATTTGTTGCATTGCATGCTTTGCCTGTTGAAACATTACCTATTGTAGTATCTGTTTCTTCTCCTTTGGGGAGGGGTCTTATCTCGATTCAGATAGTTAAGAATTGTTTACTACAGTATGAGGGTAATGAAATTGAGATAGATTGCTTCGTACTTGGTATGTCTGATTTTGACTGTATTATAGGGATTGATATGCTGAATAAGTACAGAGCTACCGTAGACTGTTTCCAGAAGATAGTGAGATTTAGGCCTGAAATGGCTGGAGAATGGAAGTTCTATAGTAAGGGTTCACGTGCCAAGATTCCTCTTATTTCTGTATTATCTATGACCCGACTTTTGCATAAAGGAGCAGAGGGATTTCTTGTTTATGCAGTTGATGTGTTGAAAACTAGCCCAAACCTGGCTGATTTGCCAGTGGTTAGTGAGTTTGCGGATGTTGGAGAACTGTGATCAGATCAATCAGAATTGATACCCGGTGCAGCGGAAGTTTAAAATTTTTATGGAACGATTCCATAATGGGTATCAAAACTTTACGATTAAATTGTGTGTGTAAAAATTAAATAACAATTATAAATTTTTACCTCCAATCTCGAATCGAGATTATGGACACCAACAGATTACTCTGCTCTTGTTGTATATCCCTGGAATTGATGGACGAACTGTTCTTCAATCAGGTCCACGAACAGAGATTTAATCCCTCTGATAGATTGCACTAGAAAATCTATCAGAAGTTTCTACGAAGAGAATTAACGAATTTGATCCGTTAAACCAGACTGAAAATTCAAAATTCACAGGCTGGATTTTTCCCGAGCAAAGGGGAGGGGGGCGGCCACTTTTTGAGAGAAAAACTAGGGTTTTCGAAAATTGTGACCTCTGTTGTGTAATTTCTGTACTGCAATAACTTATTTATAATGTGGGCTGCTAACAGCTTAGGGCCCATTAGTCATAAGTTCAAGCCTGACAAGCAAAGCCCGATGTTCAAAAATTAATATAAAATTCATCGTGACTCAGATTGATAAACCAATTTCACCAATGTTCACAGAAACCATTTCTGCATCTTTTAGAGTCAAGATAAATTTTTTGAATCCGAATTCAGTGGTTTCCAAAAATGCCCATCCCTATGTCATTTTAAGAAATCTTACTCCTCTACTCTTAAATAAGAAGTCCCACTTCTTTGTTCATTAAATTTAACTCTTTAAATTTAACTATCTCAACGGGGATTAAAAATCCATTACTCTGTGTGACCCTCAATGGTTCAGGGATACAGCTAGCCGTGGGCTCACAACTCCTTGTGACTCGGAACAACAATTTCGGACTTGCCCATCGAATCATGGTAAGAGCGCCTAGCAACATCGCCCCATGATTCCCTAGGTATCACTGATAGTGCCTACAAGAACCAATAGATTTTGGTTAGCGTACAGTATGGTCCCTTCATCCATATATCCCGATCGAATCAACAACCATTGGTAAATCGAGAGTCGTTCTAGATTCGATAACTATGCAACGCATCTTGAAGATCAAATAGTGACATCGCATGTGCTACTAAGAAACCATTTCTTAAAACACATCATGTACTCTGGCCAGAGATTCGTCACACTAATATCTCCTCAGATTGCATAGGATATCCACACTCGCAAGTATGTGGTGAATCCTTGACAACAAAGCATCGACTCCTATATGTGTTGTAACTGTACCCAATCCCGACACCTGATGACCCCAATAGAGTCGGTAAACGAGTCAAAGCACAGTACTAGCATATAGAGTCTCAATGATGTTTCAAGTAGTAAGGACTAATGGTGTACAACCAAAACCGCGGACTTTATCCACTCGATAAGTGATAACCACTTGGAAAGTCCGGATAGGGTAGTTCGATCATTCATCGTATGAATATCCATTTGCATGCTTTGAACATCTCTATGTTCCTTACCAATGAAACGTGGTACTCTGCATCACAAATGCTAGTCTCAAACTCGAGCGATCCTTATCCTTATTCACGGACGGCTCAATCGACTAGGAACCATTTAGAATATACAGTGACTATAAGATGTGTTTCATGATAGACATCCCCATGTTCTACCACATCTTACATACACTATAGTATATTCAAGGTCTTTATCAAAACAACAATAATATATCACAATATAACAATATGAAGAAAGATAAAGGCATTGCCATTAATAAAAGTGTAAATTATATTAAACAAAAGATTGTTTATACAAAGAGTCATCAAAGCCCTTAGCCACAAGTTGGCTCATCGGGCACCCACTCTTTCAATCTCCCACTTGCCCTAAAGCCAACTAGTCATACTACGTAGTGCTTCGCGATGTTTGTCAAATAATGGTCCTGGCAAGGGCTTAGTAAGTGGATCAGCGATATTGTCTGCAGAGGCCACTCTTTCGACAGTGATGTCTCCTCTTTCCACGATCTCCCGGATGATGTGGTATTTCCTCAGTACGTGTTTGGATCTTTGATGAGACCTTGGTTCCTTTGCCTGAGCAATGGCACCCGTGTTGTCACAGTACACCGGGACTGGACCAACAACTTCCGGAATAACGCCCAACTCTTGGACGAAATTCATCATCCAAACGGCCTCTTTAGCAGCAGCTGATGCTGCAATGTATTCTGCCTCAGTGGTGGAATCCGCTGTGGTGTCCTGCTTGGAACTCTTCCAAGAGACAGCACCTCCATTGAGCATGAACACAAATCCAGAGGTTGACTTCGAGTCATCCACGTCACTTTGAAAGCTAGAGTCGGTATAGCCTTCCAATTTCAGTTCTCTTCCTCCATATACCATGAACATATTCTTAGTCCTTTGTAAGTACTTAAGAATGTCCTTCACGGCTTTCCAATGCATTTGACCGGGATTAGCTTGATATCTGCTCGTGACACTCAGAGCAAATGCAACATCCGGTCTGGTAGATATCATCCCATACATGATACTACCAATGGCTGACGCATATGGTACATGTGTCATTTTCTCTATCTCTTCATCAGTCTTGGGACACATAGAGTTGGATAGAGAAACTCCATGACACATGGGTAGATGTCCTCTCTTGGACCCAACCATTGAAAACCGTTTCAATATGGTGTCAATGTAGGTTGCTTGAGTGAGTCATATCATTCTCTTAGATCTATATCTATAGATCTGTATCCCTAGAATATAGGATGCCTCACCCAAATCCTTCATCGAGAATCTACCTGATAACCATATCTTTGTTGACTGCAACATCCCTACGTCATTCCCAATGAGTAGGATGTCATCAACATAAAGTACTAAGAATGTCACAGCATCCTTAACTACTTTCTTGTACACGCATGGTTCCTCCGGGTTCTTGATGAAACCAAAATCCTTTATTGTTTCATTAAATTTCTGGTTCCAACTTCTTGATGCTTGTTTTAGACCATAGATTGATCTCTGAAGCTTGCATACCTTATGCTCGCTTCCCATGGATGTGTATCCCTCAAGCTGCGTCATATAGATCTCTTCCTTAATGTTTCCATTAAGAAATGCAGTCTTCACATCCATTTGTCATATCTCATAGTCATACCAAGCAGCTATGGCAATAAGGATTCTTATGGACTTGAACATTGCAACTGGTGAAAAGGTTTCATCATAGTCAACTCCTTGTCTTTGAGTATAACCTTTCGCCACCAATCGTGCCTTGTAGGTCAATACCTTACCATCAGGCCCAAGCTTTCTCTTATAGATCCATTTACACCCTATTGGAACAATTCCATCGGGAGGATCTACTAAAGACCAAACTTGGTTTGTATGCATCGAATCTATTTCCGACTGCATAGCTTCAAGCCATAAATTTGAATCCGCATCAGAAATTGCTTCTTTGAAGTTTCTTGGATCACATACAACATCGGGTTCATCTTGATCCCCTTCAAGAAGAAGACCATATCGAATAGGAGGTCTAGAAGTCCTCTCGGATCTTCTAGGTATAGGCGTGTCAATCAATGGTTCCTGAGGTGTAGGATCATTATTTTGTATTTCGGGTTCTTCTCGAATTTCTTCGAGTTCCATCATCTCGCCTTTCTTATCCAATAAGAACTCCTTCTCCAAGAAGGTGGCATTCCTTGAAACAAACACCTTTGTTTCAGCAGGATGATAGAAATAATATCCGATTGAATTCTTCGGATATCCTACAAAATAACATAAGGTGGATCGACTATCCAACTTATCTCCCACTGTCTGCTTCACGTAAGCAGGACATCCCCAAATCCTCAAGTACGAATACTTAGGAGCTTTGCCATTCCATAACTCGTATGGTGTTTTGTCCACTGCTTTGGTGTGGACGTTGTTCAACAACAAAACCGCCGTTTCAAGCGCGTAGCCCCAAAACGAAGGTGGAAGCTCAGTGAAGCTCATCATGGATCGAACCATGTCCAACAAAGTTCGATTACGACGCTCCGCTACACCATTCAGCTGAGGTGTCATAGGAGGAGTCCACTGAGAGAGAATCTCATTCTCTTTCAGATAGTCCAAAAACTCGGTACTTAAGTATTCTCCACCTCGATCCGATTGAAGTGCTTTAATACTTTTACCTAGCTTGTTTTATACTTCAGCCTTGAATTCTTTGAACTTTTCAAATGCTTCAGACTTATATTTCATTAAATATAAATACCCATACCTAGAATAATCATCAGTAAAGGTAATGAAGTAGGTGTGGCCATATTGAGTACCAATTCTAAATGGACCACAAACGTCTGTATGGATCAAATCCAACAGATTTTGACTACGCTCAGGTTTCCCCTTAAAAGGAGATTTAGTCATTTTTCCTTTCAGGCAGGACTCACAAGTAGGTAGAGAGTTAATATCAGACATATCAAACATGCCCTCTCCCACTAGCTTGTTCATCCTCCTTGAGGAAATATGACCTAGCCTAGCATGCCAAAGGTTTGCCGGGTTTTGACTATCGATTTTCCTTTTGTTTGTTGTTACCGGTTTATCAACATAATTTATTGGAACGTCTTTTAATTTTAAGTTATATAGATCATTTTCAAGTTGTCCATTTCCAATCAAACATTCATTCTTGTAAATATTGCAAATCCCATTCACAAAATTGCAAGAAAAACCATCTCTATCAAGCATAGAAACAGAAATAATGTTTTTAATCAAATCTGGAACAAATAAAACATCTCTCAAAAGAAACTTAAAATCGTTCTGCAAAATTAAATAAACATCTCCCACAGCTTTAGCTTCAACTCTGGAACCATTTCCGAGCCTCAGCTGGGTCTCACCCATTCTAAGCTTGCGACTTCTTGTCATCACCTGCAAATCATTGCAAATGTGAGATCCACATCCGGTATCCAATACCCAAGAAGTAGTATTAAGTGAAACATTTATTTCAATATAGAACATACCCTTCGCAGTTCGCAACTGCTCTAGATATTCCTTGTAGTTACGTTTCCAATGACCGGGCTTCTTGCAGTAATGGCAAACATCCTTGGACTTTTCCATGTTTGAAGCCTTTGTCTTGTACTTCTTCTCGGGTTCGGTTTTCTTGGGTGGGGCAGAACGTTTCTTACGCTTTGTACTTGGCCCCTTCTTAGCAGAAGAAGAGGAGCCCACCATGAAAGCCGGTTTATCCTTCTTTAAAGTGGATTCATATGTTACAAGCATATTGACTATCTCTTCAAGGGAGGCCTCTATCTTGTTCATATTGAAATTCACCACAAATCCGTCAAACGAAGAAGGAAGAGATAGAAGTAATAAGTCCACGTTGAGTTCATGCTCCAACACCAAATCAAGCGTTACCAACTTCTGTATGAGCCAAATCACTCGTACCCCATGATCACGGACCGAAGTCCCTTCACGCATGCGACACGTCATTAGCTCTTTTACAGTAGCGAACCTTTCAGCTCTCGATTGAGCCCCAAAAAGTTCCTTGAGTTGTACGTGAATGTCAGCAGCATTCACGGTATCCTCAAATCGCCTCTGGAGTGCTTCAGACATCGAGGCTTGCATATAGCATTTGGCCTTGATATCATGGTCCCACTATGTATCAAGTTTGGCCAACTCTTCTGGACTTACATCAGCTGGTGCTTCCTTCGGAGGAGATTTTTCTAACACGTAGAGCATCTTCTCCGAGGTCAAGACAATCTTCAACTTACGGAACCATTCCGTATAGTTTGCGCCAGTCAATTTATTTTGTTCGAGGATAGAGACATGTGGATTACGAAGATTCGTCATAATGATATACTGAGATGAAAACAGACAATTATCGATGATTGTTTAATTAATTTACTAAGACATAAAATAGGCGAAATTTATTTTATGAATCTCACTCCCACTATTTTAACGATTTCACTACCCTCTAGTGAAAACGGGAAACTGTTTTCCTTAGTGGGAACATGGAGTCCAATTGACAAACTATGGTCCCGAATAATATCAGCCAACCATAATTTTCAAAAGGTAGAGCCCAATTGCTTCCAAAGCAACCTCCACGTTTTTACCTCATGTCCAATAAGGGCCCAATAATATGACGCCGTTTATTGTGACATGTCAAGATGACCCATCAATATTAAGTTGTGATGGACGGTCGCCATGTGGATCCCCCAATAATATGAGCCGATCCCATGGGAGTTCCACCCAACTTACAACATGTGTCGATCCAATGTACAACTTTCCGACGAACAGGCCCCCCCCAATAATATGAGCCGGACCGTATCCGCGGGTAGCATCTCATACATTGATCGTTGATGGAAGGTAGGAACATTTAAACAATATTTAAATTTCCTTTTAATCTTGATATCAATTTTAAATCATATTTAAATGAGGGATTTTAATTTTGAAAATTTGTCTCATCATTTAAAATTTGTATGCTTGCGGGATTCATACAATTTAGTCTAAAACATGCATACAACGATAATATCATATATTATATAGGATGATCGATTCCATTTCTAATCGACTCGTGGTTGCCAATCACGAGTCTAAGTCCAATCCTAGGTAATATGCAGGTATGCAATGCAATCCTATTACATTGAGCTTCCAATTTACATTTCTTCAGTCTTTATTGTCTGCTGGGCCCACCTCCGTCTTCAAATCTTCATCTCCCACTAAGTCTAATGTATTTACAATAAATAACTATAACAAGTAGGGGATACATTTTAAGGGGTGGGAACGGGCCATAAACCAGGCCCACTTTTATTACATATGACAATTCATATTGGGCCATAAACCAGACCCATTAATAAATCCAACAACAATAAAAACAAATGTAAATTCCCTAACATACACCTACAAAATTGGTCATGGCAATCGATCATCCTTATCCAATAATATTTAATTCAAAATTAATTTATTGGATAACATGCAATGGCAATTAAATTTAAAAAGGATAAAATCATATTCCATATATAAAATCTTATTTTACATACAAAATCATATTTTATCTTTTTATCAAATAAAATCATATTTTACATATAAAATCCAATTTTATACATAAAATCATATTTTACTCAATATATCCATAAGATCATATCTTATCATCAATTGTACCAAAAATAATTAATTTCATAAAATCTGATTTAACGGATAAAATCTATAAATTTGCCAAAAATTCAAATTTATCCAAAAATCAATTTTAAAATTTTCGGACTCGAACAATTCGATCCGACGCCTCGTGGACCAATCAAAAACAATTTTCGATCGAACCAAAAATAGAATTTTAACATATTAAAATTTAATTAAAAAAAATAAAGAAATTTTTCCGGGCCGCCCGGGACAATCCTGGGCAGCCCCGCCCCAAAAGGGGCTCGGGCCGGCAGCCCATCCTGCCCCTTGGGCAGCGACGATCGCTGCCCTGGGCAGCGCCGTGCGCTGCCTGTGTTTTGCCCGTCAAAAATTTTAAATTTTTATTTTGTTTCAAAAACCGAGGCTTAAAATTTTTTGTACAATCGATTAATTTAATCGCTTGATCTGAGCAACCTGTCTCTGATACCACTGTTGGAGAACTATGATCAGATCAATCAGAATTGATACCCGGTGCAGCGGAAGTTTAAAATTTTTATATGGAACGATTCCATAATGGGTATCAAAACTTTACGATTAAATTGTGTGTGTAAAAATTAAATAACAATTATAAATTTTTACCTCCAATCTCGAATCGAGATTATGGACACCAACAGATTACTCTGCTCTTGTTGTATATCCCTGGAACTGATGGACGAACTGTTCTTCAATCAGGTCTACGAACAGAGATTTAATCCCTCTGATAGATTGCACTAGAAAATCTATCAGAAGTTTCTACGAAGAGAATTAACGAATTTGATCTGTTAAACCAGACTGAAAATTCAAAATTCACAGGCTGGATTTTTCCCGAGCAGAGGGGAGGGGTGGCGGCCACTTTTTGAGAGAAAAACTAGGGTTTTCGAAAATTGTGACCTCTGTTGTGTAATTTCTGTACTGCAATAACTTATTTATAATGTGGGCTGCTAACAGCTTAGGGCCCATTAGTCATAAGTTCAAGCCTGACAAGCAAAGCCCGCATGTTCAGAAATTAATATAAAATTCATCGTGACTCAGATTGATAAACCAATTTCACCAATGTTCACAGAAACCATTTCTGCATCTTTTAGAGTCAAGATAAATTTTCTGAATCCGAATTCAGTGGTTTCCAAAAATGCCCATCCCTATGTCATTTTAAGAAATCTTACTCCTCTACTCTTAAATAAGAAGTCCCACTTCTTTGTTCATTAAATTTAACTCTTTAAATTTAACTATCTCAACGGGGATTAAAAATTCATTACTCTGTGTGACCCTCAATGGTTCAGGGATACAGCTAGCCGTGGGCTCACAACTCCTTGTGACTCGGAACAACAATTTCCGACTTGCCCATCGAATCATGGTAAGAGCGCCTAGCAACATCGCCCCATGATTCCCTAGGTATCACTGATAGTACCTACAAGAACCAATAGATTTTGGTTAGCGTACAGTACGGTCCCTTCATCCATATATCCCGATCTAATCAACAACCATTGGTAAATCGAGAGTCGTTCTAGATTCGATAACTATGCAACGCATCTTGAAGATCAAATAGTGACATCGCATGTGCTACTAAGAAACCATTTCTTAAAACACATCATGTACTTTGGCCAGAGATTCGTCACACTAATATCTCCTCAGATTGCATAGGATATCCACACTCGCAAGTATGTGGTGAATCCTTGACAACAAAGCATCGACTCCTATATGTGTTGTAACTGTACCCAATCCCGACACCTGATGACCCCAATAGAGTCGGTAAACGAGTCAAAGCACAGTACTAGCATATAGAGTCTCAATGATGTTTCAAGTAGTAAGGACTAATGGTGTACAACCAAAACCGCGGACTTTATCCACTCGATAAGTGATAACCACTTGGAAAGTCCGGATAGGGTAGTTCGATCATTCATCGTATGAATATCCATTTGCATGCTTTGAACATCTCTATGTTCCTTACCAATGAAACGTGGTACTCTGCATCGCAAATTCTAGTCTCAAACTCGAGCGATCCTTATCCTTATTCACGAACGGCTCAATCGACTAGGAACCATTTAGAATATACAGTGACTATAAGATGTGTTTCATGATAGACATCCCCATGTTCTACCACATCTTACATACACTATAGTATATTCAAGGTCTTTATCAAAATAACAATAGTATATCACAATATAACAATATGAAGAAAGATAAAGTC
Source organism: Henckelia pumila (assembly GCF_033568475.1). NCBI lineage: Eukaryota > Viridiplantae > Streptophyta > Magnoliopsida > Lamiales > Gesneriaceae > Henckelia > Henckelia pumila. Next base: position 100,552,148 of record NC_133122.1, on the reverse strand, counting down.
ATTGCCATTAATAAAAATGTAAATTATATTAAACAAAAGATTGTTTATACAAAGAGTCATCAAAGACCTTAGCCACAAGTTGGCTCATCGGGCACCCACTCTTTCAGCGGACGTTTTCCCTGATGAGATTCCAGGACTACCTCCGTATCGAGAGATTGATTTCAACATAGAACTAATGCCAGGAACTGCACCGATTTCGAAAGCACCTTATCGAATGGCACCAGTTGAACTGAAAGAATTGAAGGAACAGTTAGAAGATTTACTGGCCAAGGGATACATTCGACCCAGTGTTTCTCCTTGGGGAGCTCCAGTACTGTTTGTTAGAAAAAAAGACGGTTCAATGAGATTATGTATCGACTACCGGCAACTGAACAAGGCTACGGTAAAGAACAAATACCCTTTGCCTCGTATTGATGATTTATTTGATCAGTTGCAGGGTTCTTCTGTGTATTCCAAGATCGATCTGAGATCTGGATACCATCAGCTGAGAGTTAGGGATTCTGATATTCCTAAGACTGCGTTCAGAACCAGGTATGGCCATTATGATTTTATAGTTATGCCGTTTGGTTTGACGAATGCTCCAGCTGTGTTTATGGCTTTGATGAACCGTGTATTTCAGAAGTATCTCGATGATTTTGTGATTATATTTATTGATGATATTCTGATATATTCAAAGAATTTGATTGATCATTCTGAACATTTGAGAACATTATTGAAGACTTTAAGAGCCGAGAAACTGTATGCTAAACTATCGAAATGCGAGTTTTGGCTGAAACAGGTTGTCTTTCTTGGACATATTATATCTGGAAATGGTATTTCTGTGGATCCAAGTAAAGTCGAGGCAGTGACCAGTTGGTCGAGACCGACATCTGTTCCTGAGATCCGAAGTTTTATGGGTTTGGTTGGGTATTATCGTCGATTCATTAAAGATTTTTCCAGTATTGCGAAGCCGATTACTCAGTTAACTCAGAAGAATACTCCATTTGTCTGGTCTGATGCTTGTGAATCCAGTTTTCTGGAGTTGAAGAAACGATTGACCAGTGCACCAGTCTTGACGATTCCTTCAGGTACTGGTGGTTTCACTGTTTATTGTGATGCATCTCATCGAGGTTTAGGTTGTGTTTTAATGCAACGAGATCATGTGATTGCTTATGCCTCGAGACAATTGAAGCCTCATGAGACCAGATATCCGATTCATGATCTTGAATTGGCCGCCATTGTATTTGCTTTGAAGATTTGTCGACATTATCTGTACGGGGAACAATTTGAAATCTATTCTGATCACAAGAGTTTGAAATATCTGTTTTCTCAGTCAGAACTGAATATGAGACAGCGGAGATGGCTGGATTTGCTGAAAGACTTTGACTGCGAGATTAAATATTATCCAGAAAAATCGAATGCAGCAGCAGATGCATTGAGTCGAAAGGTATGTTCTTTATCCTTATCGACGATTGGTGTATCGAATTTGATTGAAAACTGTTGTTTATCTGGATTAGTTTTTGACACGAATTATCAACCTCTTCGACTCTATCAAATTCAAGTTGAACCAGCTTTACTAGTAAGAATTCGAAATGCTCAGAAACTTGATCAGAATGTACAGAACTCGATTGAGAAAGTTAGATCAGGGCATGTATCTGAATACCGGGTTCGAGATGATCTTCTTTACATTCACAATCGCCTAGTAGTGCCTGATATTTCTGATGTACGTCAACAACTACTGAAAGAGGCGCATTGTAGTCGTTACAGTATTCATCCTGGTGGTAGGAAGATGTATAACGATCTGAAAGCTCATTATTGGTGGAAGCAAATGAAGACTGATATCACTGATTTTGTAGCTCGATGTTTGAATTGCCAACAGGTGAAGGCTGAGAGGAAGAGACCGCCTGGTTTGTTACAGAGTTTGTCTGTACCGGAATGGAAATGGGATCATATTTCCATGGACTTTGTGACTAGATTACCTCGATCTTCTAAAGGCTGTGATGCTATCTGGGTAATTATTGACAGATTGACGAAATCAGCGTGTTTTATTCCGTATCGCATGACGTATAGACACGACCAGATGGCAGAGATTTATGTCCGTGAAGTTGTCAGATTGCACGGAGTGCCGAAATCTATTGTATCAGATCGTGATCCTCGATTTACATCACATTTTTGGCACAGCTTACAGAGTGCTATGGGTACTCAGTTACACTTGAGCACAGCTTATCATCCACAGACTGACGGACAGTCAGAGCGTACTATTCAAACATTGGAGGACATGTTGAGAGCTGTAGTGCTTGATTTTGGCACTAGTTGGCAAGAATCACTACCTCTTTGTGAATTCTCGTACAACAACAGCTATCAATCGAGTATAGGAATGGCTCCTTTTGAAGCTTTATACGGAAGAAAATGTCGATCTCCTTTGTACTGGGATGATATTTCTGACGTACCTGATACTGGTCCTGATATGATACGTGATATAAATGATCAGGTGAAGCTTATTCAGAAACGAATGAAGACAACTCAAGATAGACAGACGAAATATGCCAACATTCGACGTCGACCTTTGTCTTTTGAACAGGGAGATCGTGTATTTTTGAAGATTTCTCCGTTCAGAGGCACTGTCAGATTTGGCAAACGAGGAAAATTGTCTCCACGCTACATCGGTCCTTATGAAATTCTGGAGAAAATAGGCAATCTTGCCTATCGATTAGCTCTTCCTCCATCGTTATCTGGAATACATGATGTCTTTCATGTATCGATGCTTCGAAAATATCTTGCTGATGAATCTCATGTGCTTCAATCTGATGAGACTGAACTCGACGAGACCTTGAGTTATTTTGAAAAGCCAATTCAGATTCTTGATCGAAAAGAAAAGCAATTACGAACGAAGACTATTCCACTTGTGAAAGTCCAGTGGAGTCGTCATGGTATTGAAGAAGCAACGGGGGAAACTGAATCTGATATGAAGCAAAGATTTCCTGAGATGTTTCATTGATGTGAGTTTTCTTTAATTTTCTATTATCTGATATTTGATATATGATCTGTTGATATTACTTTAGATTTCGAGGACGAAATCGTGTCTTAGTGGGGGAGAATTGTAACGTCCGGAATTATTTAATTTTAATCCGAGAATAATTAATTTGGGAATATTTGGAGTTTTGATTTAAATTCTAATATTCTTAAATTGATTAGGATTGAAATTGAATAACATGAGAATGTGAGGACTGAATTGCAATTATTGCATAGTTGAGGGGCCAAAGTGCAAAATTCTAAAAATGACCAGGACACGTGTGATTTTGTAAACTCATTCACGTGTATATGATTATTCCATCAGATTTCTCAAAGTTAGAAGGAAGAAACCGAGAGCAGAATTCCAACTTTCAATCTTCTTCTTCAAATGCATATATCTTGAGCTACGGATATCCGATTTCGATTCCGAAAGATGTTCTGGAATCCTCGCAAGACGACCTTCGATTTGATGTAAGTGTCTTCTTTGTTCATCAAGGTTGGAGAAGTCGAATTGGACAGATATCAGATGTTGATATGAAGTGTTGTTGTTAAGCTTCTATCTTTTGTGTTCTTGAGATTGGCTTGAAGATTGATTGTTATATCGTGTTCTTATGTTTTCTCAGCTATTATTCGACTTTTATACCTGCTGATATGTGGGGTTTTGGACTGGTATATAGCTGATATGAATATAGACTTGTTAGAGTTGCGTTCGGGATCGCCGAGTTATACCGATATGCCGTCAAACTCTTGATTTGCAATATTTTGCTAGCTTGTGCTTGAGCTGCTATTGAGGTGTATCATAGCTGATATTTCCTTGGTTGTATGCTATGTTTTCAGTGTATAAACAGGACACATTGAGCTTGAAAACATCGCCTCTGAAACCAATAGAAGAAAGCACAAGGTTGGTAGAGTTTTGCCTTGAAGTTTGTTTGAATATTGAGCAGCTTTTTGATATAGATTTGGGGGTTGTATGGTACAGATTTGGACAAGCTAGAACAAGTTAGAAGACATCCCAAACATCACATTTGAAAGGTAAATGTGGACTACTATTTGATTGGGAATACAACTCGAGATGGTTTGTATCGAGTTTCCCTAAATCACATACTTGTTTGCTTAATTGCTCTTATGTGTTTTACCTTGAGTTATTGAATAAGTTTTTGTTATAATGAATGCTTTGAGAATGATATATATATGTTGCATTCATCTTGAAGACTTATTCTTTGATTTTGAAATGAACGGAAACGTTCGAATAGACGATTTGAGGAATCGTATATGTATGGCCTGGGTGGTTGTTTTAGCCTAGCGTCTGATTTGCATATATGATTGCTTCAAAGTCTAGAGAAGAAAGATAAGTAACCCCACCTCGATTGGGAGAGTCGGTGGATTAGTTATGATATCTACTTCTCGGGATCCCAACCGACGAATGACGAAATGAACCTTGTTTTGAAAACATGCATTGTACTTACTTTTATATCATGATCTTGATATATGTTGTTATGCATGTTTAGTTGCTTTTACTGGGAAATCTATTTCTCACCGGAGTTATCCGGCTATTGTTTTGTTGTATGTGTCATTGCAATAGGAGGGAGTGGAATCGGGAAAAGGCGTACTTAAAGAACAAGGGATGAGATGAACATAATGTGATGATCCGAGTTAGATGAGTTGAGTGAGCTGTCATGTTATAAAGTTGAATTCTAAACATGAGCATGTTTTAGATACTTGTATCAAGACTTGTAAATGATCTAGTTGTTGTCTTGTTGATGTTTATAGGATTTGAGATTTGATGTAACTCTTTGAGACAACATGATGTATCTTGTTCTTGTTGATATGGCAATGTTTCTTGCATGTTTATGATTATGATTTAAGGCCTTGTAATGGTTTATTCCTATCAATTATCGCATGTTAGAATGCATGTTAGATGTTGCTATGGATTAGATCTTGTATGAGACCTTGTAGGAGATGACCTTGAATGGAAATGCATGAAGAACAGTTTTGACAGCAGCTGAGCACCTTCTTTTTTTTCTGGTGCAGTGGCCTGCGCACGGGCGAGCTAGTACTCGCGCACGCGCGAGCCAGCTCTTGAGACCTCGGTCTCATTGGCCGGCGCGCGCGCGAGGGGTGATGCCCGCGCGTGCGCAGGGCAATCTATTTTTAAAAAAAAAATTTTTTTATTCTTTTGTTTAGATATTGATTGTTGTCTATTATTGTTGATTAATGTTTATTGAGAGATTAGAACTCGGGTCGTCACAAGCAGTTGGTGACAAACCTTTCCAAACATCAATCTGTAGGAGACATCCTGATGGGAGTCTTGAAAGCAGTTCGATATACCCAAAGCGCAACATCTAGCTTACTGGCCCAATCTTTCTTGTTTTCTTTACTGTTTTCTCTAGAATTTTCTTGACTTCCCGGTTGGATATTTCTGCTTTACCATTGGTCTGAGGGTGATACGCGCATGCCACCTTGTGCCTAACACCATATTTGGTCAGTAACAAATTAAAAATTTTATTGCAGAAGTGCGTACCTTCATCACTGAGTATAGCTCGTGGGGTGTCAAACCTTGTAAAAATATTCTTTTGGACAAATTTAACTACAATATGAGCGTCGTTAGTTGAGGTGGCAATTACTTTCACCTACTTCAAAACGTAATCCACTGCTAATAGGATATATAAATGAACAAAAGAAGGTGGAAAGGGACCCATGAAATCAATTCCCCAAACATAAAAAGTTCTACTTTCAAAATATTTGTTAGAGGTAACTCATGGAGCCTAGAAACACAGTTGGCCAATTAAAGCCAGATTGTAGTACCATTTCTGCATTCCGTGACATTACAAAATGTCCACCGTATGGTGCAGAATGACACTGCTCCAAAATTCAATGGGGCAGGTCTCAGATTGGGTGAAGTCAGATGTTCGCGGCTGGGCGGATACCAGGATTCAGGGTTCCAGTGAGTTTCCCTTACTTGTTAGGGTTTTGATACACTGTTCGATTTGGTTATATTATATAGTGTTTTTAATTATGTTCTATCGGTTGTATACTGCCGATTGTATTTGGATTTAGATTCTTTACCTTTTTGCTGTTAATTTCTGATTATATTTTTCTTAAGTTAAATACATGCTTAATTAGATTTTGATTAGTAACGGATCTGGGTTGGGTCGCTACAGGGAAGGTCAATTGCTGATATAAATGCATTAGCCTATCTATCTGTATGCATAAAATTTTGATGGAAGATTCCTATACATTATATATTGATCACCAGAGGAGATTGAATCCCGCAATGAAGGAGGTAGTAAAGAAAGAGGTTCTGAAACATTTAAATGCTCGAATTATTTATCCTATTTCAAATAGTGCAAGGGTTTCTCCAGTACAAGTTGTGCCGAAGAAAGGTTGTATGACGGTGGTTAAAGATAAAAATGATGGGTTGATTTTCACAAGAACAATGAGTGGATGGTGATTTTGTATCGACTAAAAGAGGCTCAATAATGCCACTAGAAAGGAACACTTCCCACTCCCATTCATTGAACAGATGCTTGACAGGTTAGCTACTTACCCTTATTATTTTTTTCTTGGATGGTTATTCAGAGTACAATAAGATAGTCATTAGTTCGGAAAATCATGAAAATAAGAAAACAAAACCCTTGTGCAATTTGTTAGAAAAGGACTCACCTTTTCTTTTTGTTGATGCATGTATACATGATTTTAATAAGATCAAAGAAGCGTTGATAGTTTACACCGATCATGCAGCAATTCGAAACTTGTTTTCTAAAATCTATGCCAAGCCCAGTTGATCCGATGGATCTTGCTCCTGCAATAGTTTGATTTCGAGATTCGAGACAAGAAAGAGTGAAAATTTTGTAGCAAATCATCTATCTTGCCTCGAGCAGGAAGAATAATTGGAAGGCGGAGTCATCCAAGAAACTTTCCCAGATGAACACATTTTGGACTTAAATTTTAAATGCTCATGGTATGCTGATTTCACTAACTATCTCTCTATTGGTGTGTTGCCCCCAGATCTCACTCACCATCAAAAGAACAAGTTTCTACATGATGTGAGATTCTACTTTTGGGATATTCAGGTCGTCTACAAAAAATTCCCCGATCAGGTCATTAGGCGATGTGTTGGTGATGAAGAAGAGAGAGAAATAGGGTGTACATAAAATACAAAAATACTTGACGTGAGCGACTATGCTCAATACAAAAGCAATGATATATAAAAAATTATGACGAATGATTTTAAAACCCAGTAAAAACTCAATCTTCTCAGGGGCTTCAATCGAATATGTAGTACCGGCTAGAGAGCTACTCCGCGGGGTACATCCACACACTCGCCCTGATATGAATCTAGAAGGTGCTCGAAGATTCATATTGTTCTAAGAGTTGTTCTGTAATTGGACATCAAGATTATATGGATTTCGAATTCATGGGAATCAAGTTCAAAGATGTTTAAACATGATTCGAGTGCATGAAGACCAAGAAGAAGATAGGTTCGGAACTGGCCGGAAATAGCTCGCGAAAGCACCGGACCAAGGCCCGAACCTAGGCACGGACCTAGTCCGGAACCAGGACCAGGGTGTCTGCGGTGCACGGACCTAGGCACGGGGTCCGTGCACTTCAGTACGTATCATCAAAAATTTAGTTTGGATCGTCGTGGGCACACGGACCTATGTCCGGACCCTTATCCTGGGTCCGTGCACACATATAATATGGCGTGTTTGTGTGTGTTTTGGTGTATTTTTTATTTTGTGATATTTTTCCTATTTTGAGTGTTTGAGATCCATTAGGAAACTAGATTTTTGCATATTTTGCGTTATATTTTACCTTTCAAGTTGTAAACTATATAATACTATATTGATTCATTATTGAAGTTATTGAATTATTGATTTTTATCAATTCTTAAAATTCTTTCTAGAATTTTGCCAATTTTTTGCTTTTTTTTTATCAAATCAAAATTATCAAAGTTTCATAAACTCTGCGGCGTTTGTCAATTGATTATCTTCGTGGATTGTCAGAAACAAGTTTTCTGAAGGTTCCGTTGTGATTAATTGTTTATCTTGTGATTATTTGTTGTTAGTTTCGTTGTAAACTAGAGGTGGATATCCAAACTTATTTGTTCAAAAGATTGGGGCAACATTATAGAATCTTTTTGTTATTGAATTGAGGGTACGATTCTTTTATAATATTGTTTTCTTTTCATGCATCCAAGATTCGCATCATTTGGTATCAAAGCAAGGTTCTCTTGATTCAAGTAATTCGTATCTTTGAATTTTTTTTGTTCTTCGTCAAAGTATACTTCTCGTTAAATTTCTGGGTCGTTTCTGTCAATTTTGTCGCCCAAGTTTTGTGTCTTGTGATACAAGTTATTTCAAAAAAATAAAAAAGAAAAATTGATTTTTTTAAAAAAAGAGAGATTCCAAATCGGTCAAAAAAAAATGAGTCAAGACCGAAATTGTCCAAAAAAAAAGAGGGAAGAAAAATAAGTTGTGGCAAATTTCTTTTGTCTTGTGAGTCTTTGGGTGCCAAGTTTTTTTCTCAATCTTCATAAAGTCAATTCCTTGTTTTTGTGCAATCTATGTGAGTCGATTGACAAGTGTTTACAAGTTTTCAACTTGTGAGTTTGATATACACAAAAATACGAAGCATAAGCCCTTTCTACATATTTTGAGTGAAAAAAAATAGTGATTGAGTGAGTTCCTTGGAGTGACTTGTGAGATTTTGGGTGAACAATATTTTATTACAATTTTTTTTCTTGCAGGTACAATGTTTCATAGAAAATATGATAGGTATAGGGAGAGTGAAAGGAGATTCTATGGGTATGATAGTAGTAGGAGAGAGAGAATAGTTGATGGGTATGAAGATGAAAGGAGATATGGGGAAGGAGTTAAGAGAGATTTTAATTATTTTTTTTGAAAAGTTTAAGAAAAATAAAAATCTGTCGTTCCATGGAGATTTGGATTCGGAATCGTATTTGAAGTGGGAGAAAAGAGTAGAGTATTTATTTGAAGATCGTGATTTTTCTGAAGCTAAGAAGGTTAAACTTAAATTACAAGATTAAACGACTATTCTTGAACTTGGTGGGATCGAGTGATGGTGAATAGGAAAAGAAGTGTATTGAGTCATATAGTCACTTGGGATGAGATGAAAAGAGTGATGCAGAAACGTTTTTCTCCTAATAATTACGATAGGAGAAGTGATATTTTATGCTTTTGGTGTTATGAATTTGGGCTCCTAATTATAATTAGAGTTATTTGCATCAACCACCCTTGTGAAATATTGAAAATGCACACTTCTCCCCTGTGAAATTTTAATAGGCATCTTCAACCCTGACCTTTTAAAAAATTATCACTCGCCCCTTCAGATGAGTGATTGTTGCGCACGTGTCCCTCATGCGACTAGGCAAAGATTTTGATATTTTGTTTTACACCAAATACCTCTGTCTCTGTGAACACAATTTTCAAACCATAATACACAATTTTTAATTAAATCCAATTATAAATATTTAGGAAAAATTTTGTGTTTTATTAATTTTTATTTTTTATTATAAATGTATTATCATTAATTAATTATTTTCTAAAAAGTATTATTACTTTATCTTGTTATCATTATTTTATTAAACTCACTTCGTATTTCCAACTTTTTCATTAAACATGCATTCATAAACAAGTATTTAAATAATTTCAAGTACTAAAATATTGAACTAAAATGATAAGTTCAAACATATTACTTTTTCGATTTAGGACAATATATTATTGAACCAAAATTTAAATTTTTTGAAAATATGAATTGCACAATTTGTTATAAATAATAAAAAAATAACTTGCTTATATAATTCTAAATCGAAAAATTAACATTCATGAACTTATCATTTGGTTCAATATTTTGGTATTTTTAGATATTTAAATCCTTATTTATGAATCATGTTTAATGGAGAAGTTTAAAACACGAAGTGATTTGATAAAATAATGATAACAAGATAAAGTAATACTTTTTTTTAGAAATAAATTAATTATAAAATATAAATTTAAAATAAAAAATAAAAAATATAATTAAATAAAATTAAAAATGTTTGGTACTTATCATGCACTTATCATTTTGATTTAATATTTTGATACTTTTAGGTATTTAAATCTCGTTTATGAATGCATTTTTAATGGAGTAGTTGGAAACAAGAAGAAACTTTAATAAAATAATGATAACAAGATAAAATAATAATATTTTTTAGAAAACAATTATATAATCATAATAAATTTAAAATTAAAAATAAAATTAATTAAACAAAAAATTTTTGCTAAATATTTTATAATTAGATTTTAATAAAAATCGTGTATTATGGGTTGAATAGATTTAAAAATTATTTTTACAGGGGTCAAATATGCATTTTTAATATTTCACAGGGGTATTTGGAGCAAAAACAAATATCAAAATCTTTGCTCAGTTGCATTAGGGGCGCGTGCGCAACAATCAGTCATTTGTGCTAATTTTTTAAAAGGTCAGGGTTAAAGATTCCTATTAAAATTTCACAGGAGAGAAGTGTGCATTTTTAATATTTCACAGGGGTGTTTAGTGCAAATAACTCATTATTTTAAACACTTGGATAGTATCTATTACATTTCTGTTTAAATGTAATCGATATGTTTTGTTTTGATATTGACGCTTAAATTGCTAGGGACTAGCAATAAGCTGGTTGGGGGGGGGGGGGGGGGGTGATTAGTATAAAAATATATATTTATTAAATGTTTTATGATATAAGTTCATGGTTTATATTTGATTATATGTCTAAATTTTATATGTTTTATAATAAATTGTGTAATATATAAATTGTTGTGTAATTATAATAGTATTGTCATTTTTACAGGTTCGGTAAAAAAAGAATAACTTTGGATTTTGATATGGGAATGAGTTGATTATTGAACCTGTAGAAAGATGATTTCAATGTCTACAACATTAGTGAAGTTCTTGAGATAAAAATCTTCTCTCAATTTGGATCAAATTAAGCAACAAGTAAAAGTGCAACAATGAAATTACAGTTTTATCATGCACGAGTATTTTGACCATATCTCTCTATTTATTTGGTTAAATGGTACAAACGAAATTACCACATTTCAGACAACTCATTTATCTACAAGTTTTGTTTTATGTGGAAGATTAAAATCGAATGCGAATATGGTCAAATGTGGAGTAGGTCATCTTTGAAGACTTTCATATATAAAATAATATTTTATTTGTTGTTGTCTCTCCAAATTTGGCTATAAATAGGGATGCATTGTGATGTATGAGATATCCCTCATTTTAAGATCAAAACATTGAGTTCATAATTTTTCTCTCTTTAATATTTCTTTAATTCCTCAATTCAAAATAATTGTTATGATAATTACATGTTCAAAGTGCTACACTTTGAACATGGTTAGCTAATCTTCCAAAGTCGAGATGAAAAGGTGAAGCTCTTGGTATGATATTAAATTTAGTATAAGATGATTATATATTATTAATATTATTTAATCTTTATTTATTATTTATGTTATATTTAATTAATTTTTGTGCATTTTTATACCCTACTTATAAGTGTGAGTCTTGATTTATTTTTGCTATATGTTACACCAAATTTTTGGTACCATTTAAATGATAGTTTGGTTTTGTCAACCATTAAAATGGATATCTTGATTTATTATTTATGAATGATATCATAATATTGAATTCTTGGTAACATTTAAATGTTAGTTTGGTTTTACCAAACATTTAAAGTGGAGACCTTGATTTGGCGTTAACAAATATACTTATAGCACAGTAAACTGTAACGCCCAGGAAATCCACTGACTGATCAGACCACATGCGTGATATTAAATGTTATGTTTTAAATTATTTGAGTTATTTTTTTAGTTAATTTTATGTGTTAAAAGTAAATTATTTTGTTTCTAACGACTAATGAATTATAAGATTATTAAAGTTATAGTGGACGGCGATTGGAGGCTTTCAGGTAAAGAGATACCCGGACACGATTTAAGGAAAAAAGTAGTATTTTAGTAATTTTAGGATTTAATTAGCATAGTTTATTATTAAATTTATTCAGTAATTGACCGTGCACTAATTAAATTAAAATTAAGTCGTAGGAGGATTTTTTAATTTTTGGTATGAGTATTGTATTTTACCCATTTAATAAATATTTAGATTTAATTGGATTTGATAAGCTATTATATGTATTTATATATTATATACGTATATTATATATATATGGTTGGTGCGTGTATTTATATACATGATAGGTAATTAAATTAACTTAATTAGTAACTAGTAGATTAAAGTAATAATTTAGTAACTTAATTAATTAGAAAATATAAAAGAAAAAGAAAAGAAAACGTGTAGTCAGTAGAATAGAATGAGAAACGCAGTCAGAAGAATAGAAAAGGGGAGAAAAACGTGAAGGCTAAGGTTCTTGGAGATAGAGAAATCTGGTTTTGATCTTGTTTCGGCCTATCTCCAATTCAAGAAACGCGTTCCAGATCAACCGTTCTACATATAGAGACAAGTTCTAATCCGTTTCTTTGACTCATCGGTAAAGTCATATATTTTTCAAAGTGTATCTGATGCAATTTGGGTGATAGAAATTGTATTTTTAATGATCTAGATTTATAAATGAGTATTATAAAAAAAAAGTGATGTTTTGGGATTTCGTTTTTTTGGCGTATCAAAGAAAAGAAAGTAAATATGTTTATATAATTTTTTTGTGCTATGTATGATTGAGATCCATATGTTTTGAAGCTATTACGGTATTATCGAGTCGAAGAAGAATTTATAATATTATTTATATATAATTATGTGTTGGCCGTGAGTGGGCTATTTAAAAAAAGGAAAAAATAAAAAAGAAAAGAAAGAAAAGCAAGTTTAAAAATGTACAGTGTGCGTGAGTGTGTGTGTCGTGTGAGTGTGTGTGTGTGTACTGTGTGTATCACTTTGTGTATATGTGTGTATTTTCGTATATTGTGTGTGTCAGTGTGTATATGTGTGTGTGTCGTGTGTGTTAGTGTGTGTTCCAGGGTATGTGTGTGTGTGTTTCTTTGTTCCGTGTCTATTCCTGAGTTGAGGTTGAGGTATAAAGATGAGAAAAAATAATTTTTATGGCTTGTGGTAAAGTTACGATTAAGGGTGAGGTTGAGGTTAAGGTTGACGAAGTGTGGATGTTGGCTCTCAGGTCATGATCCCCCTCCCAAGAGGAAGACGGAGTGTGGATGTAGACCTTTGAGTCATGATGCCCCTTCACCCTGGATATCCTTGTATAATGTTTGATCAGGCGACTATAACGAAAGATGAGGAAAGTTTCTGAGCCACATGTCGAAAGAAAATAATTATTTTTATGAGGTTGAGGTGAGGTGTATTCATTCGTGATGTGTTTGTTATGTGTCGAGTTATATTTCTTTGCGATGTGTTTGTCTTATGTTGAGGTAAAGTAAAGGTTGAGGCGTCTCTTTTGCAATGAGTTTGAAAGTTTAAAGGTAAAGGTTGAAGATTGTGTGCTTGTGTTTACATGCTTGAAGTTTTAAGGGTTTCAAAGTATTAAAGTTGATGTTTTAAAGTGCAAGTTTAAAGTTTATAGAGTTATGTATATTTGCTATATCCGGATATTTTTTGCTGAGCCATTAGACTCACTAAACTTTATCGATGCAGGTAATGATGAGGAGTAGGTGGTGCCGTTTGATGGGTGCGGTGGTCCTGTGGCGGCGCAAATCATGACCATGCAGCTTCCGCAACATGATGTTTTTGATGGAACAGTTTATTTATTTTTACTGTGGAGGGTTTTGAAACAACTTAAATATTATATTTGTTTGCCAGTACTTTCCCGTGTGCCAGTTTACATTTTAAATTGTCTGGACACTTTATTATAACTGTTACAGCTTTCGAAGTTGGAGTTTGAATAAAGTTAATGTTTTTTTGCCAGCCGTTTTTAATTAAATGTTTATTGTGGGTTATATCCTGGCCCTACTCCATATATTGTATTATTTAAAAAAAATATAGTCACTTATTTTAATTAATTCATTATTTTAAGTTAAGAATTTGAGGTCGTCACAACTTGGTATCAGAGCATGGTCCAGGGGATTTGCGCCACTCACGCCACGCCAAACCCGTTCAGATTCACCGCATAGTCGTAAGTTTGCAAGTTATTTTAATTTGTTATGATGTTTTAATGATTTATGCATTGAGGTAATGATAGAATGTGATTATTTAGTAAAGTTAACTGCATTTTTGCATTGAGATATCATGTATGTTTGGTCATGGTGGTCTGTTGGACTGTATGAGAGAGATGGCAGGTATGATCTTATTAGATGGAATGTCTACTGTTGCATTGTTAGATTCAGGGGCTTCCCATTATTTTGTATCTGAGTTATGCATGAGGCGGCTGTCAGTATTTTTTGAGGAGTCAGATGTAGGCTACAGTGTATCTGTCCCATCAGGGAAGAGCTACTTACTAATCGGGTGTTTAGAGGGATTATTCTAGAGTTGTAGGGTAATGCACTGACGGTTGATCTGATAGTGCTACCGATGCCAGACTTTGATATTATTATGGGGATTGACTGGTTGAGCAGATATGGAGTAGTGATCGATTTCAGGAGCAGACTGGTGACAGTTAGACTACCTTAGGAGGGCAGTTGTCGTTTCAGGCAGTGTAGAGTGACAGGCAGGGTCGATCAGTGGCTTCTCTGTAAGCACATAGTTTATCAGATGTTGTAGTGGCTAATGAGTTTCCAGAAGTGTTTCCAGATGATATTTCTGGACTACCACTAGACAGGGAGATCAAATTTTCCATTGCTCTTGTACCAGGTGCAGTACCAGTAGCTAAGGCTCCCTACAGATTAGCTCCTACAGAGATGAAGGAGTTGAAATATCAGATTCAGAAGTTACTAGGCAAGGGATTCATACGCCCTAGTTCATCACCTTGGGGCGCACTAGTGCTGTTCGTAAAGAAAAATGATGGCAGTATGCAGTTGTGTATGGATTACAGGGAGTTGAACAAGCTGACGGTGAAGAATAAATACCAGTTGCCGAGAATTGAGGACTTGTTCGACTAGCTCCAGGGGACAACAGTGTTTTCAAAGATAGATCTTTGTTCAGGGTACCACCAGTTGAGGATTAGAGAGGCAGACATTCATAAGACAACTTTCAGAACTCGCTATGGCCACTATGAGTTCCTGGTTATTCCTTTCAGACTGATGAATGCTCCTTCAGTGTTCATGGACAAGAAGAACCGAGTCTTCCAGCCATACTTGGATCAGTTAGTTATTGTTTTCATTTACGACATCTTGATCTATTCCAACAGTCGAGAGGAGCATGCCATACAACTGAGGACAGTGTTGCAGATTTTGAGATATAGGCAGTTCGCAAAATTCAGTAAATATGACTTCTGGCTAGAGAAGGTGGCATTCTTGGGACATATTATTTCCCAAGAAGGAGTCGAGGTGGACCCAGATAAAGTGGAAGCAGTGAGGACTTGGCCAGTGCCTAAGACAGTCAGTGAGATACGCAGTTTGTTGGTATTGGTAGGTTACTACAGGCGATTCATTAAGGGATTCTCGAAGATGGCTCTACCTTTGACATCTTTGACGAGGAAAGGAGTCATGTACGTGTGGAGTTCAGATTGCTAGAAGGGATTTGAGGGGATGAAGCAAGCTTTGATTGAGGCTCCAGTGTTAGCGATGCCATCTAGGCAGGGAGGTTATGTGTTGTACACCGATGCTTCTACGTCAGGTTTGGGAGCAGTGTTGATGCAAGATGGGAAAGTAATTGTCTATGCTTCCAGGCAGTTAAAGACCCAAGAGAGCAACTATACCCCTCATGATTTGGAGTTAGCAGCGGTTGTCTTTGCACTGAAGATCTGGAGGCACTATATTTATGGTGAGAGATGTGAGATCTTCACAGATCATAAGAGCCTCAAGTACTTCTTCACGCAAAAGGAGCTGAACATGAGGCAACGTCGATGGTTGGAGTTAGTGAAAGACTACAATTGTGTGATTAATTACCATCCGGAGAAGGCCAATGTGGTTCCTGATGGACTGATCAGAAAGTCACCAGGGTTGGCACACTTGAAAATTCAGAAACTGCTGTTGTTAGAGATGCAGAGGTTCGACTTGGATTTTGTGACTCGAGAGGTATCAGTCAAGTTAACAGCCTTGACATTGCAGTCGACCTTGAGAGAAGGAATTCGTGAGGGACAACAGTCTGATGCACAGTTACAGAATTTGGGTTCCGACTGATGATACACTGAGACAGGAGGTTATGAACGAAGCCCACCGATCTCCGTAATCTATCCACCCGGGGAGTATGAAGATATACAAGGATTTACAGCATTTGTATTGGTGGCCGGGTATGAAGCGAGATATCTTCATATTTGTGAGCGAGTGTCTTACATGTCAGCAGGTGAAGGCAGAGCACCAAAGGCCAGCTGGGATGTTGAAACCGCTTCTTATCCCAGAGTGGAAATCGGAGCATATCAGCATGGATTTTGTCGTGGGTTTTCCAAGGACTTTGCTGGGTTTTAACTCTATTTGCGTGATTGTGGATCGTCTTACCAAATCAGCTCACTTCTTTCCAGTTAAGACGACCTACAACATGAGTAAGTATGATGGACTGTACTTGAAAGAGATTGTCAGGTTGCATGGTATTCCAGTGTCAATTGTCTCTGACAAAGATCCGAGGTTCACGTCTGGTTTCTGGAGGAGTTTGCATCATGCGTTGGGGACTAGGCTCAACTTCAGCACAGTTTTTCACCCACAGACAGACGGATAATCGGAGAGAGTGATTCAGACATTGGAAGAATTGCTGAGGGCGTGTGTACTGGACTTCCGAGGGAGTTGGGATGTGAAGTTACCACTGATAGAGTTTACATATAATAACAGCTATCAGGCTTCCATTCAGATGGATCCCTATGAAGCATTTTATGGGAGGAAGTGCAGGACTCCGATTCACTGGGATGGTGTTGGGGAGAGGGTTGAGATGAGACCAAAAATCGTGAGACAGACTGCTGAGATGGTTGTGCAGATTTTTCAACGCATGAGGACCGCTCAGAGCCTCCAGAAGAGCTACGCTGATAGACGCAGGCGTGATCTAGAGTTTGCAGTTGGAGATCACGTTTTCTTGAAGGTAGCTCCGATGAAAGGGGTGATGAGATTTGGGAAGAAAGAGAAGTTGAGCCCTCGTTACATAGGACCGTTTGAGATTCTGGAGCGAGTGGGGACTTTAGCCTACCGATTGGCATTACCGGCCCCACTTTCCGCAGTGCATAATGTCTTTCACGTTTCGATGCTCAGGAAGTACATGGCTAATCTGACGCATGTACTAGAGCTCGAACCATTACAGTTAGCAGGATACTTGTCCTTCGAGGAGAGATCGGTACGTATCCTCGAGAGGCAAGAGAGGAAGCTGAGGAACCGAGTGATTCCCATGGATAAAGTTCAGTGGCTGAATCATCCAGTGGAGGAAGCTTCATGGGATAGGGAATCTGATATGCTAGCCAATTATCCAAATTTATTTGGTAAGCCGAATTTCGGGGACAAAATTCTTTTAAGGGGGTGTAGAATTATAACGCCCAGGAAATCCACTGACTGATCAGACCACATGCATGATATTAAATGAGATGTTTTAAATTATTTGAGTTATTGTTTTTAGTTAATTTTATGTGTTAGAAGTAAATTATTTTGTTTCTAACGTCTAATGAATTATAAGATTTTTAAAGTTATAGTGGACGGCGATTGAAGTCTTTCAGGTGAAGAGATACCCGGACACGATTTAAGAAAAAAAGTAGTATTTTAGTAATTTTAGGATTTAATTAGCATAGTTTATTTTTAAATTTATTCAGTAATAGAGCAGGAACTAATTAAATTAAAATTAAGTCGTAGGAGGATTTTATAATTTTTGGTCTGAGTAGTGTATTTTACCCATTTAATAAATATTGAGATTTAATTGGATTTGATAAGCTCTTATATATATTTATATATTATATACGTATATTATATATATATGGTTGGTGCGTGTATTTATATACATGATAGGTAAATAAATTAACTTAATTAGTAACTAGTAGATTTAAGTAATAATTTAGTAACTTAATTAATTAGAAAATATAAAAGAAAAGAAAAGAAAACGTGTAGTCATAGAATAGAATGAGAAACGCAGTCAGAAGAATAGAAAAGGGGAGAAAAACGTGAGGGCTAGGGTTCTTGGAGGTGGAGAAATCTGGTTTTGATCGTGTTCCGGCCTATCTCCGATCCCAGAAACGTGTTCCAGATCAATCGTTCTACATATTGAGGCAAGTTCTAATCTGTTTCTTTGACTAATCGGTAAAGTCATATATTTTTCAAAGTGTATCTGATGCGATTTGGTTGATAGAAATTGTATTTTTGATGATCTAGATTTATAAGTAAGTATTATAAAAAAAAGTGATGTTTTGGGATTCCGTTTTTTTGGCGTATCAAAGAAAAGATAGTAAATATGTTTATATAATTTTTTTTGTTATGTATGATTGAGATCCATATGTTTCGAAGCTATTACGGTATTATCGAGTCGAAGAAAAATTTATAATATTATTTATATATAATTATGTGTTGGCCGTGAGTGGGCTATTTTTAAAAAAAAAGTAAAAAGAAAAGAAAACAAAGCAAGTTTAAAACTGTACAGTGTGCGTGAGTGTGTGTGTGTCATGTGAGTGTGTGTGTGTGTGTATTGTGTGTATCACTGTGTGTATATGTTTTTATTTTCGTGTACTGTGTGTGTCGTGTGTGTTAATGTGTGTTCCGGGGTGTGTGTGTTTCTTTGTTCCGTGTTTATTCCTCAGTTGAGGTTGAGGTATAAAGATGAGGAAAATATAATTTTTATGGCTTGTGGTAACGTTACGATTGAGGTTGAGGTTGAGGTTGAGGTTGACGAAGTGTGGATGTAGGCTCTCAGGTCATGATGCCCCTCCCAAGAGGAAGACGGAGTGTGGATGTAGACTTTTGAATCATGATGCCCCTTCACCCTGGATATCCTTGTATAATTCTTGATCAGGCAACTATAATGAAAGTTGAGGAAAGTTTCTGAGCCACAGGTCGAAAGAAAATTATTTTTATGAGGTTGAGGTGAGGTGTATTCATTCGTGATGTGTTTGTTATGTGTCGAGTTATATTTCTTTGCGATGTGTTTGTCTTTTGTTAAGGTAAAGTAAAGGTTGAGGCGTCTCTTTTGCAACAAGTTTGAAAGTTTAAAGGTAAATGTTGAGGATTGTGTGCTTGTGTTTGCATGCTTGAAGTTTTAAGGGTTTAAAAGTATTAAAGTTGATGTTTTAAAGTACAAGTTTAAAGTGTATAGAGTTTTGTATATTTGCTATATCCGGATATTTTTGCTGAGCCATTAGGCTCACTATACTTTATCGATGCAGGTAATGATGAGGAGTAGGTGGTGCCATATGGCGGGTGCGGTGGTCGTGTGGCGGCGCAAATCATGACCATGCAGCTTCCGCAACATGATGTTTTTGATGGAACAATTTATTTATTTTTACTGTGGAGGGTTTTTGAAACAGCTTAAATATTATATTTGTTTTCCAGTACTCTCCCGTGTTCCAGTTTACATTTTAAATTGTCTGGGAATTTTATTATAACTGTTACAGCTTTTGAAGTTGGAGTTTGAATAAAGTTAATGTTTTCTTGCCAGCCATTTTTAATTAAATGTTTATTGTGGGTGATATCCCCTACTCTATATATTGTATTATTTAAAAAAATATAGTCAGTTATTTTAATTAATTCATTATTTTAAGTTAAGAATTTGAGGTCGTCACATAAACACTTGAAAACATTTATATGTTTTTGTTGTGAAAATTTCTCGCAAGCGTACGAGTGTCAAGTTTCAATATAGTGAATAATTCAGATATCGATCCCACAGGGAGTAAAATGAAAATATTCAGTACTTGTAATAAGAATAGTCTAAACTTTATCTAAAAAATCAATAATCAAGAATTTTGCAATAAAAATAAATAATCAGTGAAGTTTTGATAGCATGCACACAACTTTCAGGAAAAATCAATCAGAAAAAAATGGTCTAGAGGTATAAATTTCAACTGGTTTCAACAACAGTCAATCCTAAATGATTAATCTTCATGATCCAATCAATTAATAACCAAGAACACTTACGTATATTATTTCCCTCTCCCGAGCAACAAATAATGTTTATCAACTACAATTAAATTCCAATATCCCTATTAAGAATTTATCGCAGTGATCTATCACAAAACAATGTTCTTTTTAAAAGCTCTGTTAAAATCATACACTCTCCCGAGCTGTATAAATAATTAACAGTGTAGTTCTAATGTCCTATTCAAAATCCCCTCTCCCGAGCAATGATTTCAAATAAATATTACAAATCAATTATTGATCAGATAATTGAAAAGACAATCAATTCTAGAAAAAACAATTAATTTAGAAGAAATTCAATTCAATAAAATCAAACATTCATGAAAGCGTCTACACCAGATTCCATGCGACCTCTAGACTATAAAAAATTAGTTCATAATCAAATTCTGAATAAAACAATTCATATTCAAAAATCCAAACATATTCAGAATAAAATAAAAGTAAGAAATCAAATCCGTCGTCGACGCCGTGTCCGGACTATCGAACTCCGTCTTCGTTCTTCAGTTGAACTCCAGAAATCCTCAGCAAAATCTCACGATTAATTCTCTGATCTATAGTGGATGTGTGTGGCGGCTCCTCCTCAAGTTGTCTGACAAAAATTCTTTTATATTGCTCAGCAAAAGCCCACAAAATCAAGCCCAAGAATTAATTGCCCGATTTAATAAAATTTCCAAAACACAGCGACGGGGCGGGCGCTCCAGTTAAAGCGCGGGCGCGCCTTGAATTCGACTCTTTCAACTCTCTCAAAAACATAGAAGCAGCGCGATAGCACTTCTTTAGGCGCTAAAAACAAGCGCTGAACCTTGGCCCAAATAAGAAAGAAGCCCAATAAGCTTTTGTCTTGATCTGATCGTTCCTTTCTTCTCTTCAATTTTCTCTTCTTTTCTCTATTTTCCACATAAAATAAATAATTTCCTACAACCACAAAAATACTAAAACACCCACATAAATCTGGTCGAAACAAACAATTAATAATTAGAATCATATATAAATTAAGTGTATAAAATACACTTATCAAATACCCCTAAACTTAGACTTTTGCTAGTCCCGAGCAAAACAATTCAAAACCAAATTACTTCAAAAACTACTACTACCCAACAACCAACAAAAATAGCCAAGAAATAATATGGAACAATGGTCTCATCAATGATTTCAAAAATATCAAATCCAATCATGTCACACCTACTAACACTTGAAAGTTTTAGCCAATCACAAAATAATAACCGCATAAACTCACAATCTCCACAACTCAAGTTCAATACACCATTCTCCAAGTTCAATTCAAACATTCATAGATCATGAGGACTTTTCAAGGATAGCATAGGATCAAATATAGGATCAAAAACACTCACAATTAGGGTTAATTCAACGAATAATAGTGTGTGCGTGTTTCGATCAAAATTCATAATCATTAAAAGCATCAATCAACAGTCCATAGGCTAAATTCTCGCAACTCTTCTCCACTAGTATATTGGGCAACTGAGACTCGGTCAATAGGACTTAATAAGCTTATAATGTAAGGCCTGGCTCACGGCTACAAATGAAGGATAAAAATTCAAAAATAAGGAGTAATTTATCATTATGCTCAATTCTAATTTCAACTCCTTTTCATTCATAATTTCACACTTTTTCTCTTCACTTCATTGTTCATTCAACTTTTCACAACTTCTTTCACAATTTGTTTTTCATTTCTTTCACAACTTCTTCAACCACATTTTTCAACTCTTTCTACTACATCTTTTCATCTTTTCAATTCATCCACCACACCATCCCATTTTTCACAAATATTAACTAGGAGCATATAACAATTTAGCATTCAAATTACTCCCTTAAAGGTAGGAATTAGTGTTTAGGCTAATTAGGTAGTCAATGCAGGACCTTGAAATAATGACGAATGGGGGTTTAATCACACGTTTCCACGCATGCCATTCGATTTTCAATAAAGCTCAAACAAGGTACTAGAGATAATATTCATTACAGGGTAGCTTGAAAGACTCAAACGAATTCAGAAAAATCGCCTAAATCATTCCTAATCTCAGTTTTGCCCGTATTTCGCCTCGAAGAGTGTTCGAACTAGTTCTAGACAAGTCTCAATCCACAATTAAATCATACAAATCTCAATCAGTGCAGAATAAATAATCATCGGCAGTAAATAATGATTTTCACAAAAATTCAGAATTTTCGCGTACCTCATAGTACAGATATAAGTGTAGGCTCAAATAGTCAACTAAGGATAAAATGTTTCAATGAAAATTAGGCCCAAAATCTCAAATAATGCCTCAATCATATCTATGTTTGTATGTCTCAAAAATCAGATTCAAGTATTAATCACAGAGTATATAGGGAATTGTTCATTCAATTGGTTCCATTTTTCTCAAAAATATTTGTCAGATATAGACAATCATGGATTTCAGTTATAGCACAAAAAATATTTTTTTATCAACAGCCATGCATCCAATTCTTTCTCGACTCAATTCAACTCAACTAACAACAACAACTAAACTCAACAAAAATTTTATCTATGAAATTCAAAACTCAACTTTCAACCAAACAACTAAATCAAACATTGATTCACCCCCCCAAACTTAATGTAATCATTGTCCCTAATGATTAAAAACAATAAAAAGAACAAGGGACGCGTACCTTAGACACCGAGCATCAGTACTCTATGTTATCAACTTCATCTCCATGTAAAAAATTTTTGCAGCCGCAATGCCATGGTTAAAATAGTTGAGACGCACCACATGAACATCCTAATGATCCTGAAAAATAATTCATGCATACGATAAGACAAAAATGGAATCCCAAAGAAATGTAGACAAGATATCTTGCTTAATGTATAAGGGAAAAAGAACGAGTGCTAGGCATGACGAATGTTCGATCTTGCATGGCAATTTGCATCTTGGAGGTAAATCGTTTGGGCAAGATGAGATAAGCTGCTGGAAGTTAAAGCTGTGCATGGATGTCTTGCTGCATGGAAAAGTGACAGCTGGATGGTTCGCACAAGATGAGGCTCAGATGGATTGCTTGATGGCGCATGGAGGTGGTTGTTTGCGCTTGGGTTCCGCTGTAGGAAAGCTTGGAGCATGTTGCAGCATGATCAGGTGGTAGGTGGTACTGTTGTTGGCGCATAGAGAGGCTGTTGGTAAGATTAATCAAGCGTGAAGGCTGCAACTTCTTAGAAAAAAAATAGCGCATGAGTTGGGGCTGCTGAAAGGAAATGGTTTGCGCTAAGGGAGAAGAAAGAGGGGCGCGATTGCACTGAAAGAAGTGTAAGAGTGGGTGCCCAGTGAGCCAACTGTGTGGCTATGGGCTTTGATGACTCTTTGTATAAACAATCTTTTGTTTAATATTATTTACACTTTTATGGCAATGACTTTATATTACTTCATATTGTTATATTGTGATATACTATTGTTGTTTTGATAAAGACCTTGAATATACTATAGTGTATGTAAGATGTGGTAGAACATGGAGATGTCTATCATGAAATACATCTTATAGTCACTGTATATTCTAAAAACCGTTCCTAGTCGATTGAGCCGTCCGATAATAAGGATAAGGATCGCTCGAGTTTGAGACTAGCATTTGCGATGCGGAGTACCACGTTTCATTGGTAGGGAACATGGAGATGTTCGAAGCATGCAAATGGATATTCATAGGATGAATAATCGAACTACCCTATCCGGACTTTCCAAGTGGTTATCACTTATCGAGTGGATAAAGTCCGCGGTTTGGTTGTACACCATTAGTCCTTACGACTTGAAACATCATGGAGACTCTATATGCTAGTGCTGTGCTTTGACTCGTTTACCGACTCTATGGGGGTCATCAGGTGTCGAGATTGGGTACAGTTACGACACATATAGGAGTCAATGCATTGTTGTCAAGGATTCACCACATACTTGCGAGTATGGATATCCTATGCGATCTGAGGAGATATTAGTGTGACAAATCTCTGGCCAGAGTACTTGATGTGATTTAAGAAATGGTTTCTTAGTAGCACATGCGATGTCACTAATTTGATCTTCAAGATGTATTGCATAGTTATCGAATCTTGAGCGACTCTCGATATACCAATGGTTGTTGATTCGATCGGGATATATGGATGAAGGGACCGTACTGTACGCTAACCAAAATCTACTGGTTCTTGTAGGCACTATCAGTGATACCTAGGGAATCATGGGGCGATGTTGCTAGGCGCTTTACCATGATTCGTTGGGCAAGTCGGAAAGTGTTGTTCCGAGTCACAAGGAGTTGTGAGCCCACGGCTAGCTGTATCCCTGAACCATTGAGGGTCACACAGTGTAATGGAGTTTTAATCCCCGTTGAGATAGTTAAATTTAAAGAGTTAAATTTAATGAACTAAGGAGTTGGACTTCTTAAATAAGAGTTAGGGAGTAGGATTTCCTAAAATGACATAGGGATGGACATTTTAGGAAACCACTGAATTCGGATTCAGGAAAATTTATTTTGACTTTAAAACGTGCAGAAATGGTTTCTGTGCACATTGGTGAAATCGTTTCATCAATCGGAGTCACGATGAATTTTATATTAATTTCTGAACGTGCGGGCTTTGCTTGTCGGGCCCTAACTTATGACTAATGGGCCCTAAGGTGTTAGTGGCCTGCATTATAAATTAGTTATTTCAGTACAGAAATTACAGACAACAGGTCATAATTTTTGAGAGCAAAAATCGAAAACCCTAGTTCCTCTCAAAGATTGTTTCGGCCGAACCCTCCCCATACTCTGCCCGAGATTTTCCGGTCTGTGATTTTGAATCGCAGTAAGGAATAACGAATCAGATTCGTTTATTCTCTTCGCAGAAAACTTCTGATAGATTTTCTAGTGCAATCTATCAGAGGGATTAAACCTCTGTTCGTGGACCTGATTGAAGGAGTTCATCGGTTCCAGGGAGAGACAACAAGAGCAGATAAAATCTGTTGGTGTCCAGTAATCTCGTTGCGAGATTGAAGGTAAAATTTAATTAATTGTTATTTGAATTTTACACACACAATAATTTAATCGTTAAACGGTTGATACCCACACCATGGAATTGTTCCATGATAAAATTTTTAAACTTCCGCTGCACCGGGTATCAATCGTGATTGATCAGAGAGCCGAGTTTTCCAACAGTGGTATCAGAGCCAGGTTGCTCAGATCAAACGATTAAATTAATCGATTGTACAAAATTTTTGAATCTCGGTTTTTGGAAAACAAAATAAATATTTTTTAAATAAAAAAAAAAAATTTTTTTCGGGGCAAAACCCGGGCAGCGATTGGATCGCTGCCCGGTGGGGCAGCAATTGTTGCTGCCCCGGGCGGCGCACGGCGCCGCCCAAGGCGGCGACCGTCGCCGCCCAGGGCGGCGCACGGCGCTGCCCAGCGCAGCGCTGGGCGCTGCGCAGGGCGGCGTTCGGCGTAGCCCAGGGCAGCGCACGGCGCCGCCCAGGGGCGGCGCCAGGCGCTGCCCTAAGGGGGCAGCCGGGCTGCCCCGGCCCGCGCCCCGGGTGCGGGCCGGCCCGGGAATGTCACGGGCGGCCCGCGGGAAAAATTATATTTTTATTTAAAAATTAATTTTAATATTTAAAATTTTATTTTTGGTCCGGTCAAAAATTGTTTTTGATTGGTTCACGAGATTTCGGATCGAATTGTTCGAGTCCGTAAATTTTAAAATTGATTTTGGATAAATTTGAATTTTTGGAAAATTTTAATATTTTATCCGTAAATTGAATTTTGAAATCAATTATTTTGGTACAATTGATGATAAGATATGATCTTATGAATATTAAGTAAAATATGATTTTATTTGTAAAATTGGATTTTATAGATAAAATATGATTTTATTTGATATAGAGATAAAATATGATTTTTATGTGAAATGAGATTTTATATAAAATATGATTTTATCTTGTTTAAATTTGAATTGCCACAGCATGTTATCCAATAAATTAATTTTGAATTAAATGTTATTGGATAAGGATGATCGATTGCCATGACCAATTTTGTAGGTGTATGTTAGGAATTTACATTTTGTCTTTATTATTGTTGGTTTTATTAATGGGCCTGGTTTATGGCCCGATATGAATGTCATATGTAATAAAAGTGGGCTTGGTTTATAGCCCGTTCCCACCCCTAAAAATGTATCCCCTACTTGTCATTGTTATTTATTGTAAATACATTAGATTTAGTGGGAGATCAAGATTTGAAGATGGTGGGCCAGCAGACAATGAAGACTGAAGAAATGTAAATTGGAAGCATATGTAATAGGATTGCATTTGCATACTGCATATTACCTAGGATTGGACTAAGACCCGTGATTGGCAACCACGGGTCAATTAGAAATGGAATCGATCATCCTAAATAATATGTGATATTATGATTGTATGCATGTTTAGACATAAATTGCGTGAATCCGGCAATGCATGCAATAAATTAAATATGATGAGACAAATATTTTTATAAATAAAATCCCTCATTTTAAATATGATTTAAAATTTATATCAAGATAAATAAAGGAAATTTAAATATTGTTTAAATGTTCCTACCTTCCATCAACGGTCAATGTATGTGATGCTACCCGCGGATACGGTCCGGCTCATATTATTGGGGGGGCCCGTCCGTCGGAAAGCTGTACATTGGATCGACAAATGTTGTAAGTTGGGTGGAACTCCCATGGAATCGGCTCATATTATTGGGGGATCCACATGGCGACCGTCCATCACAACTTAATATTGATGGGTCATCTTGACATGTCACTTTAAACGGCGTCATATTATTGGGCCCTTATTGGACATGAGGTAAATACATGGGGGTTGCTTTGGAGCAATTGGGCTCTACCTTTTGAGAATTATGGTTGGCTGATATTATTCGGGACCATAAGTTTGTCAATTGGACTCCATGTTCTCACTAAGGAAAAAGTTTCCCGTTTTCACTAGAGGGTGGTGAAATCGTTAAAATAGTGGGAGTGAGATTCATAAAATTAAATTCGCCTATTTTATGTCTTAGTAAATTGTTAAACAATAATTGATATATGTCTGTTTTCCTTTTCAGTATTTCATACAATGAATTCGCGAAATCCTTTATTCTCGATCCTCGAACAAAACAAGTTGACTGGCGCCAACTATACGGAATGGTTCCGGAAGTTGAAGATTGTCTTAACTTCGGAGAAAATGCTCTACGTGTTAGAGAAAGCACCTCCGAAGGAAGCACCAGCTGACATAAGTCCGGAGGAATTGGCCAAACTTGATGCACGGTGTGACCATGACATCAAGACCAAATGCTATATGCAAGCCTCGATGTCTGATGAACTCCAGAGGCGATTTGAGGACACGGTGAATGCTGCTGATATTCACACGCAACTCAAGGAACTTTTTGGGGCTCAGTCGAGGGCTGAAAGGTTCGCTACTGTTAAGGAGCTGATGACGTGCCGCATGCGTGAAGGGACTTCGGTCCGTGATCATGGGGTACGAGTGATTTGGCTCATACAAAAGTTGGCGACCCTAGATTTGGTGTTGGAGCATGAACTCAATGTGGATTTATTGCTTCTGTCTCTTCCTTCTTCATTTGATGGATTTGTGATAAATTTTAATATGAACAAGATAGAGGCCACCCTTGAAGAGATGGTCAATATGCTCGTTACATATGAATCCACACTTAAGAAGGATAAGCCAACTTTCTTGGTGGGCTCCTCATCTTCTGCGAAGAAGGGGCCAAGTATGAAGGGCAAAATCCGTTCTACCCCACCCAAGAAAGTCGAGCCCGAGAAGAAGCAAAAGACAAAGGCTTCAAACAATGGAAAATCCAAGGATGTTTGCCATTACTGCAAGAAGCCGGGTCATTGGAAGCGCAACTGCAAGGAATATCTTGAGCAGTTGGGAACTGCAAAGGGTATGTTCTATATTGAAATAAACATGTCACTTAATACAACTTCTTGGGTATTGGATACCGGATGTGGATCTCACATTTGCAATGATTTGCAGGTGATGACAAGAAGTCGCAGGCTTAGAATGGGTGAGACCCAGCTGAGGCTCGGGAATGGTTCCAGAGTTGAAGCTACGGCCATTGGAGATGTTTGTTTGACTTTGCAGAACGGTTTTAAATTATTGTTAAGAGATGTTTTATTTGTGCCAGATTTAATTAAAAACATTATTTCTATTTCTATGCTTGATAGAGATGGTTATTCTTGCAATTTTGTGAATGGGATTTGCAATATTTACAAGAATGAATGTTTAATTGGAAATGGACAACTTGAAAACGATCTATACAACTTAAAACTAAAAGACGTTCCAATGAATTATGTTGATAAACCGGCGACAACAAACAAAAGGAAAATCGATAGTCAAAACCCGGCAAACCTTTGGCATGCTAGGCTAGGTCATATTTCCTCAAGGAGGATGAACAAGCTAGTGGGAGAGGGCATGTTTGATATGTCTGATATTAATTCTCTACCTACTTGTGAATCCTGCCTAAAAGGAAAAATGACTAAATCTCCTTTTAAGGGGAAACCTGAGCGTAGTCAGAATCTGTTGGATTTGATCCACACAGATGTTTGTGGTCCATTTAGAGTAGGGACTCAACATGGCCACACCTACTTCATTACCTTTACTGATGATTATTCAAGGTATGGGTATTTATATTTAATGAAATATAAGTCTGAAGAATTTGAAAAGTTCAAAGAATTCAAGGCTGAAGTAGAAAACAAGCTAGGTAAAAGTATTAAAGCACTTCGATCGGATCGAGGTGGAGAATACTTGAGTACCGAGTTTTTGGACTATCTGAAAGAGAATGGGATTCTCTCTCAGTGGACTCCTCCTATGACACAAAGCTTAATGGTGTATCGGAGCGTCGTAATCGAACTTTGTTGGACATGGTTCGATCTATGATGAGCTTCACTGAGCTTCCACCTTCGTTTTGGGGCTATGCGCTTGAAACGGCGGTATTGTTGTTGAACAACGTCCACACTAAAGCAGTGGACAAAACACCATACGAGTTATGGAATGGCAAAGCTCCTAAGTATTCGTACTTGAGGATTTGGGGATGTCCTGCTTACGTGAAGCGGACAGTGGGAGATAAGTTGGATAGTCGATCCAGCTTATGTTATTTTGTAGGGTATCCGAAGAATTCAATCGGATATTATTTCTATTATCCTGCTGAAACAAAGGTGTTTGTTTCTAGGAATGCCACCTTCTTGGAGAAGGAATTCTTATTGGATAAGAAAGGCGAGATGATGGAACTCGAAGAAGTTCGAGAAGAACCGAAATACAAAATAACGATCCTACACCTCAGGAACCATTGCTGGACACGCCTGCACCTAGAAGATCCGAAAGGACTTCTAGACCTCCAGTTCGATATGGTCTTCTTCTTGAAGGGGATCAAGATGAACCCGACATTGGATGTGATCCAAGAAACTTCAAGGAAGCAATTTCTGATGCGGATTCGAATTTATGGCTTGAAGCTATGCAGTCAGAATTGGATTCGATGCATACAAACCAAGTTTGGTCTTTAGTAGATCCTCCGATGGAATTGTTCCGATAGGGTGTAAATGGATCTACAAAAGAAAGCTTGGGCCTGATGGTAAGGTATTGACCTACAAGGCGCGATTGGTGGCTAAAGGTTATACTCAAAGGCAAGGAGTTGACTATGACGAAACCTTTTCACCAGTTGCAATGTTCAAGTCCATAAGAATCCTAATTGCCATAGCTGCATGGTATGACTATGAGATATGGCAAATGGATGTGAAGACTGCTTTTCTTAATGGAGACATTAAGGAGGAAATCTATATGAAGCAGCCTGAGGGGTACACATCCATGGGAAGCGAGCATAAGGTATGCAAGCTTCAGAGATCAATTTATGGTCTAAAACAAGCATCAAGAAGTTGGAACCAGAAATTTGATGAAACAATAAAAGATTTTGGTTTCATCAAGAACCCGGAGGAACCTTGCGTGTACAAGAAAGTAGTTAAGGATGCGGTGACATTCTTAGTACTTTATGTTGATGACATCCTACTCATTGGGAATGCTGTAGGGATGTTGCAGTCAACAAAGATATGGTTATCAGGTAGATTTTTGATGAAGGATTTGGGAGAGGCATCCTACATTCTTGGGATACAGATCTATAGAGATAGGTCTAAGAGAATGATAGGACTCACTCAATCAACCTACATCGATACCATATTGAAACGGTTTTCAATGGATGGGTCCAAGAGAGGACATCTACCCATGTGTCATGGAGTTTCTCTATCCA
Organism: Henckelia pumila; assembly: GCF_033568475.1. Lineage (NCBI taxonomy): Eukaryota > Viridiplantae > Streptophyta > Magnoliopsida > Lamiales > Gesneriaceae > Henckelia > Henckelia pumila. Next base: position 100,521,771 of record NC_133122.1, on the reverse strand, counting down.
AGTCTATGTGTCCCAAGACTGATGAAGAGATAGAGAATATGACACATGTACCATATGCGTCAGCTATAGGTAGTATCATGTATGGGATGATATCTACCAGACCGGATGTAGCATTTGCTCTGAGTGTCACGAGCAGATATCAGTCTAATCCTGGTCAAATGCATTGGAAAGCCGTGAAGGACATTCTTAAGTACTTGCGAAGGACTAAGAATATGTTCATGGTTTATGGAGGACGAGAACTCAAATTGGAAGGCTATACCGACTCTAGCTTCCAAAGTGATGTGGATGACTCGAAGTCAACCTCTGGATTTGTGTTCATGCTCAATGGCGGTGCTGTCTCTTGGAAGAGTTCCAAGCAGGACACCACAGCGGATTCCACCACTGAGGCTGAATACATTGCAGCATCAGCTGCTGCTAAAGAGGCCGTTTGGATGAGGAAGTTCGTCCAAGAGTTGGGCGTCATTCCTGAATTTGTTGGTCCAGTCCCGGTGTACTGTGACAACACGGGTGCCGTTGCTCAAGCAAAGGAACCAAGGTCTCATCAAAGATCCAAACACGTACTGAGGAAATACCACATAATCCGGGAGATTGTGGAAAGAGGAGACATCATTGTCGAACGAGTGGCCTCTGCAGTCAATATCGCTGATCCGCTTACTAAGCCTTTGCCAGGACCATTGTTTGACAAACATCGCGAAGCAATGGGTCTACGTAGTATGACTAGTTGGCTATAGGGCAAGTGGGAGATTGTAAGAGTGGGTGCCCAGTGAGCCAACTGTGTGGCTATGGGCTTTGATGACTCTTTGTATAAACAATCTTTTGTTTAATATTATTTACACTTTTATGGCAATGACTTTATATTACTTCATATTGTTATATTGTGATATACTATTGTTGTTTTGATAAAGACCTTGAATATACTATAGTGTATGTAAGATGTGGTAGAACATGGAGATGTCTATCATGAAATACATCTTATAGTCACTGTATATTCTAAAAACCGTTCCTAGTCGATTGAGCCGTCCGATAATAAGGATAAGGATCGCTCGAGTTTGAGACTAGCATTTGCGATGCGGAGTACCACGTTTCATTGGTAGGGAACATGGAGATGTTCGAAGCATGCAAATGGATATTCATAGGATGAATAATCGAACTACCCTATCCGGACTTTCCAAGTGGTTATCACTTATCGAGTGGATAAAGTCCGCGGTTTTGGTTGTACACCATTAGTCCTTACGACTTGAAACATCATGGAGACTCTATATGCTAGTGCTGTGCTTTGACTCGTTTACCGACTCTATGGGGGTCATCAGGTGTCGAGATTGGGTACAGTTACGACACATATAGGAGTCAATGCATTGTTGTCAAGGATTCACCACATACTTGCGAGTATGGATATCCTATGCGATCTGAGGAGATATTAGTGTGACAAATCTCTGGCCAGAGTACTTGATGTGATTTAAGAAATGGTTTCTTAGTAGCACATGCGATGTCACTAATTTGATCTTCAAGATGTATTGCATAGTTATCGAATCTTGAGCGACTCTCGATATACCAATGGTTGTTGATTCGATCGGGATATATGGATGAAGGGACCGTACTGTACGCTAACCAAAATCTACTGGTTCTTGTAGGCACTATCAGTGATACCTAGGGAATCATGGGGCGATGTTGCTAGGCGCTTTACCATGATTCGTTGGGCAAGTCGGAAAGTGTTGTTCCGAGTCACAAGGAGTTGTGAGCCCACGGCTAGCTGTATCCCTGAACCATTGAGGGTCACACAGTGTAATGGAGTTTTAATCCCCGTTGAGATAGTTAAATTTAAGAGTTAAATTTAATGAACTAAGGAGTTGGACTTCTTAAATAAGAGTAAGGGAGTAGGATTTCCTAAAATGACATAGGGATGGACATTTTTGGAAACCACTGAATTCGGATTCAGGAAAATTTATTTTTGACTTTAAAACGTGCAGAAATGGTTTCTGTGCACATTGGTGAAATCGTTTCATCAATCGGAGTCACGATGAATTTTATATTAATTTCTGAACGTGCGGGCTTTGCTTGTCGGGCCCTAACTTATGACTAATGGGCCCTAAGGTGTTAGTGGCCTGCATTATAAATAAGTTATTTCAGTACAGAAATTACAGACAACAGGTCATAATTTTTGAGAGCAAAAATCGAAAACCCTAGTTCCTCTCAAAGATTGTTTCGGCCGAACCCTCCCCATACTCTGCCCGAGATTTTCCGGTCTGTGATTTTGAATCGCAGTAAGGAATAACGAATCAGATTCGTTTATTCTCTTCGCAGAAAACTTCTGATAGATTTTCTAGTGCAATCTATCAGAGGGATTAAACCTCTGTTCGTGGACCTGATTGAAGGAGTTCATCGGTTCCAGGGAGAGACAACAAGAGCAGATAAAATCTGTTGGTGTCCAGTAATCTCGTTGCGAGATTGAAGGTAAAATTTAATTAATTGTTATTTGAATTTTACACACACAATAATTTAATCGTTAAACGGTTGATACCCACACCATGGAATTGTTCCATGATAAAATTTTTAAACTTCCGCTGCACCGGGTATCAATCGTGATTGATCAGAGAGCCGAGTTTTCCAACAAGAAGCGCAGATGAGGAATTCAGATGGAGAGCGCGATTGCGCAAGGTAGAAGAGCAAACGGTGATTGTTAGCGCATGGAGAAGCGCAGATAAGGAGTTGGGGACGCGCGTTTGTGCTTAATGGATGGCGCAGATGAGTTGTTTGCGCAAGGTAGTGAAGTGATGCGCATATAGGAGCAGGTGATGCGCGACTGCGCAGGAGGATGCGCAAATGCAGGGGTGGTTTGCGCTTGGGATTGCGCGATCGAGATGCGCGATTGCGCAAAGAAGATGCGCTAATGGCTAAGCTACATCCGGCGAGGAAGCGCGGGCGCTCGGAATAAGTGGCGCGAGTGCGCCTTAAGTTCGCTCTTCACATTATTTTATTCCCAGGTGTAGCGCGGGCACTCGGATTAATGGGGCGGGCGCGCCTTCAGCTCGATAATTGAGATTTCTGGAGCCTGAAAATTTTTGAAAATTAAGAAAAAATAGGCTTCAAAAATTGATAACAAAATACTAAAAAAATAAAAAAAAACCAAAACAAAAATTAAATAAACTGAAAATAAAAGCAAATAAAATAAAAGAAAAAGCTTGGGTTGCCTCCCAAGTAGCGCTTGGTTGAAAGTCGTCAGCCCGACTTTCACCGGTGTTAAGTCTTTCCCTTCTCTTTTACACGCCAAATAAATTCCACGAATCGCCTTTTAAATTTTGCTCTCTTCTTCATGGCCTTATTCTTTGGTAAATTTGGCGCTTTCTCCTTCGATGAATCAACTGCAAAATCCACTCTTTGACAGCTCTCCAACTTCACAACCGGTTTAATTAAGCACAATTCTTTGATGGGTGGATTAAGTGCTTTCATAAATAGATTTAAAATGACTCGTTCGCACTCCATACTCACAACTCCCCTTTCTTCACTTCAATTTTTGCATCCATCGTGGCCAAGAATGGTCTCCCAAAGATCAATGGAGCACCATGATCCGCGTCAATATCCAAAATTATAAAATCCGCTGGGAATATGAATTTATCCACCTTGACTAGAACATCTTCAACAATGCCAAGGGGATATGTAATGCTCCGATCCGCCAATTGCAATGAAATCTTAGTCGATTTCATGTCTCCCAACTCCAAGGCCCTGTAAATAGATAATGGCATTAAATTAATACTGGCCCCTAAATCACAAAGTGCATTATTAAAATAAGAACCACCAATAGAACAAGGAATAGTAAAACTCCCTGGATCCTTAAGCTTTTGTGGCATTTTCTTTTGAAGCACCGCACTGCACTCTTCAGTTAGCTTGACCACCCCGTTCTCTAGCAGTCTCCTCTTCTTGGACATCATCTCCTTGATGAATTTTGTGTAGTTCAGCATTTGTTCTAAAGCATCAGCAAAGGGGATGTTGATGTGAATTTTCTGGAAAATCTCCAAGATTTTGGAGAACTGCTCGTCCAATGCTTTCTTCTTGAACCTCTACGGGTAGGGAGTGGAGGCTTGTACATCGATTTCGGCTCCAGTTCAGGCTCCTTCTCTTTTTTCTCGACTTTCTCCTCTTTCATAGCAGGTTCTTGGACTCCAATTTCTTTTCTACTCCTCAACTCTATGGCATTGCACTGCTCCTTGGGATTTACCTCAGTATTGCTAGGGAAATGGCCGCGGTTGTTGTCCTTCAGTGCGTTCGCCAACTGCCCTATGCTGGTTTCCATGGATTGCAACACAGCACCCATGTTGGCCATGTGCGTCTCCAAGCTGTCAAGGCGAGACTCAGTTCTTGTCATCCTCTTACCTGATTCTTGCACAAAGGTATTAACCACATCCTCCAAAGACAACTTACCATCACCCTTATTAGTATTGTTAGCATAAGAAAAATCTTCATGATTTCGAAAGCTAGGATGGTAAGTATTAGGGACAGGATTACCTCTGAAAGCTCCATAACCTCTTTGATTGATGTACTGGGCTTGTTCATGATAGTGAGATTCATCCATAGCACCCCGCAAACCTGTTGGTTCTGCAACACTCACTTTATTCAATGCAGCTACCTGTGTTGTCAGTGCCGATAATTGAGCAGTGATGGACGTGAGAGGATCCACTGCATACACTCCAGCTGGCTTTTTGACTCCATACGCTCAGATGGCCATTGAAAGCTATTGACCGTCATCTGCTCTAACATATCATAAGCCTGAACATGATCCTTCGCAAATATAGTACCTCCAGCAGAATCGACATTCATCCTTTGTAGGCGCATTCAGTCCGTTGTAAAACCACTTGATCTGTTCCCAATCTGCAAAATTGTGGTTAGGACAACGTCTTAATAATTCTTTATACCTTTCCCACGCCTTGTATAACTGTTCAGTGTCCATCTGTCGGAAGGTGCTGATCTCGATCTTCAGTTGGGTGGTTTTGGCAGGAGGAAAATATTTTGCAAGAAATTTTTCTGCCATCCCCTCCCAAGTAGTGATGCTTCCAAGCGGCAGTGATTGCAACCAACTTCTGGCTTGATCCCTGAGAGAAAACGGAAACAAGCGTAAGCGTATAATATCCTCAGACACACCATTAATTTTTACCGTATCGGTTATCTCCAAAAAGGTGCGTAGGTGTAGATGAGGATCGGAAGTGGCGCTCCCATTAAATTGGTTCTGTTGAACCATGTTGATCAAGGCCGGATTTAGCTCAAAATTATTTGCGTTAATTTTCTCTCGAGCAATGATTTCAAATAAATATTACAAATCAATTATTGATCAGATAATTGAAAAGACAATCAATTCTAGAAAAAACAATTAATTTAGAAGAAATTCAATTCAATAAAATCAAACATTCATGAAAGCGTCTACACCAGATTCCATGCGACCTCTAGACTATAAAAAATTAGTTCATAATCAAATTCTGAATAAAACAATTCATATTCAAAAATCCAAACATATTCAGAATAAAATAAAAGTAAGAAATCAAATCCGTCGTCGACGCCGTGTCCGGACTATCGAACTCCGTCTTCGTTCTTCAGTTGAACTCCAGAAATCCTCAGCAAAATCTCACGATTAATTCTCTGATCTATAGTGGATGTGTGTGGCGGCTCCTCCTCAAGTTGTCTGACAAAAAATATTGCTCAGCAAAAGCCCACAAAATCAAGCCCAAGAATTAATTGACCGATTTAATAAAATTTCCAAAACACAGCGACGGGGCGGGCGCTCCAGTGAAAGCGCGGGCGCGCCTTGAATTCGACTCTTTCAATTCTCTCAGAAATATAGAAGCAGCGCGATAGAACTTCTTTAGGCGCTAAAAACAAGCGCTGAACCTTGGCCCAAATAAGAAAGAAGCCCAATAAGCTTTTGTCTTGATCTGATCGTTCCTTTCTTCTCTTCAATTTTCTCTTCTTTTCTCTATTTTCAACATAAAATAAATAATTTCCTACAATCACAAAAACACTAAAACACCCACATAAATCTGCTCGAAACAAACAATTAATAATTAAAATCATATATAAATTAAGTGTATAAAATAACTTATCAGTTTTGGTGTATATAATATACTTATAAAAGATTAATATATAATATAATATAAATAATGATTATTTAATATAATGAAACCATTTTATTAAAAGGATTCCAATTTTATTCACTAAGTTTAACTTTATTAGAATACCAAGAGTGGATCCTCTAATCTTGACTACTTAGTTTAAAATTTGATCACTTCATAAATTTACAATCATATTTAAAAAAAACTAAAAACTAAAATAATAATAATAATAATAAGTTTTTAATAGATTTTTTTATTTCCTTATTATTTATGTGGATACGACATTCGGACTCACGGATTATACTAGTGGGCAACCTATACATGGGAGTGCAACAATCATAATTGTGAAAGCTGCATCCGAGATGCATGAAAATAGACTAGAATAAACAAATAATAATAAAAATAAATTTAAACATGAAATTAAACTCTTTGGTTTGCCTCCCAAATAGCGCTTTGTTTAAAGTCGTCAGCCGGACTATTGTTGTTGTCTCAGTTTGGTGCTCTCAATGGAACAATCAAAAAGTTCATTTCTTCATTCCCAAAATAGTGTTTCACTCGCAGACCATTAATGTAACGCCCAGAAAATCCTCTGACTGACCAGACCACATGCATGATATTAAATGTGATGTTTATGATTAATTGTGCTATTTTAAAGTTATTTTTATGTGATAGAAGTAAATTATTTTTATTTCTAACGTCTGTTAAATTTTAAGATTTTTAAGTTTTAGAGGAGGCGATTGGAGGCTTTCAGGTGAAGAGGTACCCGGACACGACATAAGGTAAAGGATAGTAATGTAGTGATTTTTAGGATTTTTAGCATGATTTATTTTTATTTGACTTAGGAATAGACTAATTTAATTAAAATTGAATTAGTAGGATGTTTTTATAATTATTTGAACGGGTAGTGTGTTTAATCAGTAAATAAAATATTTGTAATAGATAAATGGAAATTTGATAAATATATATGTATTACGTAAATATGGAATAGCTAGTAATTATCTTAATTAGTAAATTAGGCTAAGTAATTTGTAATTAAGAGATATAATTATTAGATAATTGAGTATAGAAACGTAAAATAAAAAGAAAAGAAAAGAAGAAACGCAATCAGTAGAAAATACGGGGGAGAACGTGAACGAGTGAAAGGGAGAAGAGGCGGCTAGGGCTAGAGAAGTGAGCTCCTATCCTTGAAACGACTCAAAATCTTCGATCTCTATGTTCCAAGGAAAGTTCTAATCCGTTTATTTGACTCATCGTTAAAACCATATATTTTCAAAGGATTTAAGGATGTTTATTTTAATGATCTAGAAAAGATATGATAATTTATGTATATGTAGTAGCCCGTAACCAGTATCAGTAATTAAGGGATTAATCATAATTACTTGGGTAGAGTTCGGAAGCTCCGAAGGTGAGATCGGAAGCTCCGATCAGGATCGGAAGCTCCGAACAGGATCGGAAGCACCGATCGGTATTACGTCATGCATGACGTGTGGTTGGATCGGAAGCTCCGATCAAGACCGGAGACTCCGATCACCCCTATCCGGAGTCAACAAGTGATATTTTGACACGTGGCAGATCAGGATCTTCGGAAGATCCGATGGCAGGATCGGACGTTCCGATCGAGGTTCGGACGTTCCGATCGAGGTTCGGACGTTCCGATCAAGGATCGGAAGTTCCGATCGTTGTCTATAAATAGAAGGCCGAGACTTCACTTTCATTTGCCAATTCCGAGTTCTCCTTTCCCTTCTAGTCCTTTTGGAGCTGTTCTAGTCTTCTTAGGCTTGGTCCGGAGGTCGGCGAGGCGTTCGGTAGTCGTAGCGAAGTTGTGCTCAAGTTCTGGAGGCATCGACATCAAAGGGCTAACGACGGACGAAGGTATAGCTTTTGCTTCCTATAAATATTTAGGAGTATGCAATAGCTTAGTTAAGGCTTTCAGAGCACTTTAATGATAGTAGTATCATTTGGCAGTGTAGAGCAGACTATAGGCGTGGACCTAGAGTTGGTAGAGCTTGCACTGTATTGAGGTACGAAAGTACTGTTCGAGATATCCTGACTGAGTATGCATGTATTATGTGACTGCATGATTTATATTCCATGATATTATGCTGCATTCATTTGCATCTTGCTGTATCTCCTTCGAGATGTCTGTTAGTAGGGTTGTACCCTATCCTGTTAGTGGATGGACTTCCATCGATTTGGGTCCGGCGTTTCCACGGTTATCTCGGTATGGGAGCCACCTCCTGAAGCGACGGCACAGCGTGCTACATACCAGGGTCCGGTCTGTCTCTGTTATCTGATCCTTGACCTCGAGTCTATAGGGAGTTCACTTTGCATGCATGTATACTCATACTCTCGCACTGAGCGTTTTATGCTCACGTCTCGTACTCTGTATTTTCTGGACACCCTATTCCATGGGGCAGGTTTGCGATTGGACGAGGAGGGTGGATCCCGGAGGGGCTAGTCAGTGGTTGGTCAGCTGGAGCTTCGCTTAGGTTTTATTACTGTTGTTTGGGTTTATACAGCTATTCGATTTGGTTGTATATTATTGGATAAATTACAGATTCCTTTACTTGGGATTGTATAATATTTATGGTTTCCGCAGTTTTATTCTGATATCTATTTTATTAAGTTAATTGCATGCCTAAGTTCTGTTTAGTAGGTGATCCGGGTAAGGGTCACTACATTTATGGTATCAGAGCATGCAAAAGAATTCTTGGGATTTAGTCTCATCTTGAGGTATTTTTGTAGATGTCAAATCGTGACGATCAGAGTTCTCATGGCAGTGTTGGTGGGCGTTGGGGTGATGCCGACCGGGAGCCTCGTCGAGAACGGCGTCATCGTCACCATGACGACGAGCGTTTCACTGTGCGCCAATTCTTAGCTATGGGTCCTAAGCCCTTAGTTGGAGGTGAGTCTCCGGAGGATGCGGAGAACTGGTTAGACCGCATGGAGACGACTTTTCAGACTTTCCAATGCACCGATGAGCAAAAGGTGGAGACCCTTGGCTATCTTTTGGATGGGCGTGCGCGCCGGTGGTGGAGGTTTACTTCTGCACCTTTTGTTACGGCGAGAGGAGTGGCCACCTGGGCCAAGTTCCGCACAGCTTTCCAAAAGCGGTATTTTCCTCCTGCACTCCGTCAGTCGAAGGCAGGCGAGCTACTGAGTCTGCGACAGGGAGCCATGTCTATTGATGAGTATCAGCAGAGGTTCTTTGATCTCTATCCTATTGCCCCGAGATTGCTGATAGCTCAGAGATGAAGTATAATCTGTTCCTTCAGGGCCTTAACCCTGAGATCCATGACCGTGTGGCGGTTGGCGACGACATGTCCTACGAGGGTTTGGTGAGCCGTTGTCACCAGGCAGAGGATAGCATTCGGCGGAACAGGTCTTTTCCTCAGTCGAGGCCTACTAGTTCTTTGGGTCCCCGTACCCAAACTTTCAAGAAGTCTGGATCTTCTTCTTCCTCTGGTTCTGGAGGTGTTGTTCGTTTCGGTAAGAAGGACAAGTGTGATCACTGTGGGAAGAACCATCCATCCGACAAGTGTTGTAGAGCTTCTGGAGCTTGTTTCCGTTGTGGAGAGACTGGTCATATCCGGAGGGATTGTCCACAGTCTGGGGGAGGCGGTTCTGGATCTGGTTCAGGATCGGGTTCTCAGGCCACCGTTCAGCAGAGGTCGCAGGGACAATCTGCTGGGAGTTCTCATTTGAGGCCACGAGCTTCTGGCCAAGTGTTTGCCCTGAGACATGATCAGGCTGTGGAAGAGAATGAGAAAGTCATCGCAGGTACATTTCTGCTTTATGGTATACCTGCTCTTGTACTTATTGACACTAGTGCATTTCATTCCTTCATTTTTGCACGTTTTGTTAAGAGGCATAAGTTACCATGCATTGCACTAGACGTAGTGATGTCTGTTTCTACTCCGACGGGCCAATCTGCCAATCTCTTCGATGGACGACTTTGATTGCATTCTCGGAATAGATATGTTGACTACCTATCGAGCTTCAGTGTACTGCTATCAGAGATTAGTACGATTTCATCCGGAAGGGAGTGAGAGTTGGTTTTTCTATGGTGAAGGAGCGCGACCCCCGATGCCTTTGGTATCAGCTTTGAGAGCATGTCGAGCTCTAGAGTCTGGCGGGGAAGGCTACCTTATCTATGCAGTTGATTTGTCCGCTGAGAGTATTGGGATAGAGAGCATTCCTGTTGTAGATGAATTTCCAGATGTATTTCCTGATGAGATTCCGGGTTTTCCTCCTGCTAGGGAAGTCGAGTTTGGCATAGAGTTGGTGCCGGGTACTTCGCCTATTTCTAGAGCACCGTATCGTCTGGCTCCGTCAGAGATGCGTGAGTTGAAGAATCAGCTACAGGATCTTTTAGACAAGGGGTACATTCGTCCTAGTGTGTCTCCTTGGGGAGCTCCTGTTCTCTTCGTAAAGAAGAAGGATGGGTTGATGCGGCTGTGCATTGGCTATCGGCAGCTGAATCGAGTCACTGTGAAGAACAAGTATCCGTTGCCTCGTATTGATGACTTGTTCGATCAGCTGAAGGGCACGTCAGTTTACTCCAAGATTGACTTAAGATATGGGTATCATCAGTTGAGAGTCTGTGATCAGGACATAGCCAAGACTGCATTCCGTACTCGCTATGGGCATTACGAGTTCCTAGTGATGCCATTTGGTTTCACTAATGCGCCGGCTATATTCATGGATTTGATGAACCATGTCTTCAGGGAGTTTTTGGACAAGTTTGTCTTGGTCTTCATTGACGACATCTTGGTGTATTCGCGTAATACGGAAGAGCATGTTTCTCACTTGCGGTTGGTACTACAGACTCTTCGAGATGAGCAGTTGTACGCCAAGCTGAGCAAGTGTGAGTTCTGGATGGATAGAGTGGTCTTTCTTGGCCATATCATATCCAGGGAAGGGATTTCTGTTGATCCAAGCAAGATTGAAGCGGTACTTAATTGGTCGCGTCCGACGACAGTTGCTGAGATCCGTAGTTTTCTGGGTCTAGCAGGGTATTATCGTCGCTTCATTTTGAACTTCTCTCAGTTAGCTCGACCGTTAACGCAGCTTACCCGCAAGGGTGTGGATTTTGAGTGGTCCTCCGAGTGTGAAGAGAATTTCCGTGAGCTTCGATGGCGGTTGACTTCTGCGCCGGTGTTGGCATTACCGTCAGGATCTGGAGGGTATGTAGTTTACACGGATGCTTCTCTTCAGGGGTTAGGTTGTGTCCTGACTCAGAATGGGCATGTGATCGCATACGCTTCTAGACAGCTGAAACTTCACGAGGACAACTACCCAGTCCATGATTTGGAGTTAGCAGCCATTGTGTTCGCTTTGAAGATCTGGCGTCATTATCTGTATGGCGAGAAATTTGAGATCTTCACCGACCATAAGAGTCTCAAGTATTTGTTCACTCAGGCGGAGTTGAACATGAGGCAGAGACGTTGGATGGACTTGCTTAAGGAATATGATTGCGAGATTAAGTACCATCCGGGAGCTGCTAATCTCACCGCTGATGCTTTGAGTCGCAAGGTGCGACTATCCGCACTTCAGGCCTGTTCGATGACTAGTGCGATCAGTGACTGTTGTACTTCAGGTTATACCTTCAGGCATAAGAAAGGTATGCAGAGTATCCAGATGTTTGCGATATTATCTGAGACAGCCTTGTATTCGCGGATCCGAGATGCTCAGATGTCTGATTCGAAGACCCAGCGTTTAGCTCGTCTAGCTAACGAGGGTAGCTCGTCTGGATTTCATTATCAGTCAGATGGTTTTCTGTGTTTGTCTGGTAGGCTTGTGATTCCGCAGGATGAAGAGTTGCGAGAGGAGATTTTGTCTCAGGCGCATCGCACTAAGTTGAGTATTCATCCTGGGAGCAACAAGATGTACAAGGATTTGCGTACTCGTTTCTGGTGGAAAGGAATGAAACGCAGTGTTTATCAGTTTGTTTCGAGATGTCTGGTGTGTCAACAAGTCAAGGCAGAGCACCGACGACCTGGAGGATTGCTTCACAGTCTGCCTATTCCTGAATGGAAATGGGAGTTTATCACAATGGACTTTGTGACCCATTTGCCGGTATCCCCGAAGAACTGTGATGCTATCTGGGTTGTGGTGGACCGACTCACCAAGTCAGCGCATTTCATTTTCTATAGCCGAGAGTACTCTGTGGATCGCATGGCACAGATGTACATTCAGGAGATCGTCCGACTTCATGGAGTGCCTGTGAGCATTGTCAGCGATCGGGACCCCAGGTTTACTTCTAGATTCTGGGGGAGTGTTCAGCGTGCGATGGGTACTACTCTCAGTCTGAGTACAGCCTATCATCCGGAGACTGATGGTCAGTCAGAGCGCACTATCCGTACGTTGGAGGATATGCTTAGAGCGTGCGTCTTGGATTTTGGTTCAACCTGGCAGGATCATTTGCCGTTGATTGAGTTCGCTTACAACAACAGCTATCATACTAGTATTGAGATGACACCTTTTGAGGCGTTGTATGGGCGACGTTGTCGTACTCCACTCTTCTGGAAAGAAGTGGGGGAGAGACAGGCTGAAGGACCGGAATTTATCCAGCAGGCGATAGACATTGTTGATCAGATCAAGAAACGGATTAAGACTGGACAGGATCGTCAGGCCAGCTATGCTAATATCAAGCGTAGGCCCTTGCAGTTCGAGGTTGGGGAGAAAGTGTTTCTGAGAGTGTCACCTTTCCGCAAGATTCTCAGATTTGGCCTTAAGGGCAAGTTGTCTCCCAGATTTATCGGCCCGTTTGAGATCTTGGAGAGCATTGGCGATTTGGCTTATCGACTAGCTTTGCCACCGCATCTGTCTAGTATTCACGACGTGTTCCACGTATCTCTATTACGACGGTATGTGGCAGATGAATCTCATATTCTGCAACGGTCTGAGGTTCAGGTAGACAAGGATTTGACTTATGTTGAGAAACCTCTTCGTATCCTGGATTATAAGGATAAGGTTTTACGGAACAAAGTCATTCCTTTGGTTTTAGTTCAGTGGCAGCGACGAGGCACTGAGGAAGCCACGTGGGAGCTTGAGGATAGGATGCGTAAAGACCATCTTGAGTTGTTTTTGATTTCATTCTTTAAGTTGTATTCAGTTGCAAACTCTGTAAACGTTTGATTTGAATAAAGAATGTTTCTGATTTCTGTATTTGCATTCGGTACTTAAGATCTGATTTCGAGGACGAAATATCTTAAGTGGGGGAGAATGTAGTAGCCCGTAACCAGCATCAGTAATTAAGGGATTAATCCTAATTACTTGGGTAGAGTTCGGAAGCTCCGAAGGTGAGATCGGAAGCTCCGATCAGGATCGGAAGCTCCGAACTGGATCGGAAGCTTCGATCGGTATTACGTCAGGCATGACGTGTGGTTGGATCGGAAGCTCCGATCAGGACCGGAGGCTCCGATCACCCTTATCCGGAGTCAACAAGTGATATTTTGACACGTGGCAGATCAGGATCTTCGGAAGCTCCGATGGCAGGATCGGACGTTCCGATCGAGGTTCGGACGTTCCGATCAAGGATCGGAAGTTCCGATCGTTGTCTATAAATAGAAGGCCGAGACTTCACTTTCATTTGCCAATTCCGAGTTCTTCTTTCCCTTCTAGTCCTTTTGGAGCTGTTCTAGTCTTCTTAGGCTTGGTCCGGAGGTCGGCGAGGCGTTCGGTAGTCGTAGCGAAGTTGTGCCCAAGTTCTGGAGGCATCGACATCAAAGGGCTAACGACGGACGAAGGTATAGCTTTTGCTTCCTATAAATATTTAGGAGTATGCAATAGCTTAGTTAAGGCTTTCAGAGCACTTTAATGATAGTAGTATCATTTGGCAGTGTAGAGCAGACTATAGGCGTGGACCTAGAGTTGGTAGGGCTTGCACTGTATTGAGGTACGAAAGTACTGTTCGAGATATCCTGACTGAGTATGCATGTATTATGTGACTGCATGATTTATATGCCATGATATTATGCTGCATTCATTTGCATCTTGCTGTATCTCCTTCGAGATGTCTGTTAGTAGGGTTGTACCCTATCCTATTAGTGGATGGACTTCCATCGATTTGGGTCCGGCGTTTCCACGGTTATCTCGGTATGGGAGCCACCTCCTGAAGCGACGGCACAGCGTGCTACATACCAGGGCCCGGTCTGTCTCTGTTATCTGATCCTTGACCTCGAGTCTATAGGGAGTTCACTTTGCATGCATGTATACTCATACTCTCGCACTGAGCGTTTTATGCTCACGTCTCGTAATCTGTATTTTCTGGACACCCTATTCCATGGGGCAGGTTTGCGATTGAACGAGGAGGGTGGATCCCGGAGGGGCTAGTCAGTGGTTGGCCAGCTGGAGATTCGCTTAGGTTTTATTACTGTTGTTTGGGTTTATACAGCTATTCGATTTGGTTGTATATTATTGGATAAATTACAGATTCCTTTACTTGGGATTGTATAATGTTTATGATTTCCGCAGTTTTATTCTGATATCTGTTTTATTAAGTTAATTGCATGCCTAAGTTCTGTTTAGTAGGTGATCCGGGTAAGGGTCACTACAGTATAAGTATATGAAAATAGTGTGTGTGTTTTGAAAATCAGTATGCGTTTGTGATGTTGTGTGTATTTCGGCCGCTGTGTGTATTTAGGTGTACTGTGTGTGTGTTTAATTACGGGTCTGTGTGTGTGTTTCGTGTGTGTGAGTGCTAGTTCGTGAAATTGTGTGCCGTGTGGGTGTGTGTGAGTATAATGCATGTACTGTGTGTGCCTTGAAATCATTGTTCAATTCAAATGAATTTTGTGTGCGTGTGTTATTCTAGAATATATATATTTATATATATAATAAAATTGGGTGTGTTGCCCACTATATATATATATATAAATATATATATTTAAGTGTATCTGTGAGACGTGTGTGAGTAGGAGTTTTGAGTGTTGTGTGGTGGGTGTGTGGGTAATTATTCGAGTGTGTGGGATATTCGAGTGTGTATTGGTGCGTGTATTCTTCGTGTGTGTGTGTGTTCGAATTTGCGTGTGGGTGTGTATCTTTCTTTTGCCGTGTTTATTCCTGAGTTAAGGATTGAGATATAAAGGTCAAGAAAAATATTTTTATGGCTTGTGGTAAAGTTACGATTGAGGTTGAGGTTGACGAAGTGTGGATGTAGGCTCGTTGGTCATGATTTCCCTCCCAAGAGGAAGACGAAATGTGTATGTAGGCCAATTAGTCATGATGCCCCTCCACCTTGGATATCCTTGTATAATTCTTGATCAAACGACTATAAAGAAAAGTTGAGGAAAGTTTCTGAGCCACAAGTCGAAAGGAAAGGAATTATTTTTATGAGGTTAAAGTGCACTCTTTTGCAATGTGTTTGAAGTGTGTTGAGTTGTGTTCTTTTGCGGGGGTTCGTTATATGATAAGATGTAAAGAAAATGTTGAAGTGTCTCTTTTCCGACGTGTTTGAATGTTTAAAGGTTAAGGATGAGTATTGTGTGCTTGTGTGTGCATTCTTGAAGGTTTAAAGGTTTTAAGAATTAAAGTTGATGTTTAAAAGTACAGTTTAAAGTTTATATAGTTATATATGTTTGTTATATCCGGATATTTCTTGCTGAGCCATTAGGCTCACTAGACTTTATCGATGCAGGTAATGATAAATAGGTGGTGCTGTCTGGCGAGTGCGGTGGTCGTGTGGCGGCGCAAATCATGACCATGCAGCTTCCGCAACATGATGTTTTTAATGAAACAGTTTATTTATTTTTATTGTTGAAGGTTTTTGAAACAATTTAAATATTTTATTAATCTTCCAGTAATTTTCCTGTTGACCAGATTTTACTTTAAATCTTCATGAGAATTTTATTATAGCTGTTACAGCATTTGAAGTTTGAGTTTGAATGAAGATAATGTTTTCCTGCTAGCCTTTTTTAATTAAATGTTTATATTTGTGTGTGATATCCCCACCCATTCTATTATGTCGTAATTATGAAAAAAAATAGTCAGTTATTTTAATTAATTCATTATTTTAAGTTAAGAATTTGAGTTCGTCATAACTTGGTATCAAAGCATGGTCCATGGGATTTGCGCCACTCACGCCATGCCAAACTCGTTCAGATTCACCGCATAGTTGAAAGTTTGCAAGTTATTTTAAATTATGTTGATGTTTTAATGATTTATGCATAGAGGTAAAGTTATAAGGTGACTATTTAGTAAATTTAACTACATTTTTGCATTGAGGTATCATGTGTGTTTGGTCATGGTGGTCTGTTGGACTGTATGAGACAGATGGCAGGTAGAGGACGCCCAAGTAGAGGAGGAGAGACAGATGAGCGCTCAACAGCTGAGAAGGTGTTACAGGGCATGGCTCAGTTGTTTCAGCAGCTGAACAACCAGAATGGTCAGGGTCGTGGTGCAGGAGAGGGGTCGGCAAGACCAGTGATGTACATGAGCGTTTCAGACGCAATGGTCCAAAGGAATTCTCTGGAAGTACCAATCCTATGGAGGCAGAGGAGTGGGTAAAGAATCTGGAGGACATTTTCGAGTATATGCAGCTTGAGGATGCTGACAGAGTGAGGTGTGCTGTTTTTATGCTCAGGGGTGATGCTCGTTTGTGGTGGGAAGGAGCTAAGCTGATAGTAAACATGGGGACACTGACATGGAACAACTTCAAGCAAGTATTCTATGATAACTACTTCACTGTTGATGTTCGTTCCGTGTTAGTCAGGGAGTTCATGACATTGAAGCAAGGAGACATGGAAGTTGGTGAATATGTGAGGAAGTTTGAAAGGGGATGTCATTTTGTTACTCTGATTGGGGAGAATGCTGCTAACAGACTGAGGCACTTCGTTGATGGCTTGAGACCTATGATTAAGAGGGATGTAATGCTTACTGAGCCAACGGACTATAAGGCAGTCGTGGCTAAAGCACTGAAAGCGGAGCGTAGTTGGAAGGATATTGAGGCGGAGAGGCATGGAAAGCGTCAGCATTTCCAGCAGCGTGATCATCAGGGGCCGTCCAAGAAGAGAAATACTGGACCAGCTCGACCACCAGCACAGCAGCAGCAGTAGTTGGTGCTTCCAGCTCAAGCCAACAACAAGGAAAAGCCGTTGTGTCCTAATTGCTCCCGTAATCTCCTTGGAGAGTGCAAGTGGGGACAGAATGTATGCTTCAAGTGTGGAGCTCCAGGACATTTTTCTAGGGACTGCCTACAGTTGAAGCAGCCAGTCAGAGGCAGAGCATTCGTGATGACAGCAGAGCAGGCTGATCCAGATACCACAGTTATCACAGGTATGATCTCATTAGATGGCATTTCTTCTGTTGCATTATTAGATTCAGGGGCATCCCATTCTTTTGTATTTGAGTCATGCATGAGGCGGCTGTCAGTATTTCCTGAAGAGACAGAGGTAGGCTACAGTGTATCTGTCCCATCAGGGGAAGAGCTTCTTACTAACCGGGTGTTCAAAGGGATTATTCTAGAGTTGCAAGGTAATGTAATGACGGCTGATCTGATAGTGCTACCGATGCCAGACTTTGATATTATTCTGGGGATTGACTGGTTGAGCAGATATGGAGTAGTGATCGATTTCAGGAGCAGAATGGTGACAGTTAGACTACCACAGGGAGGCCACTTGTCGTTTCAGGCAGTGTAGAGTGTCAGGCAGGGTAGATCAGTGGCTTATCTGAAAACACATAATTTATCAGATGTGGTTGTGGTTAATGAGTTTCCAGAAGTGTTTCTGTAACACCCGAAAATTTTAAAACGTAAATCCACATGCATAATTAGGAGAAATTAATTTTTAATTAAGGGTTAAATGTATTTATGTGATATTATGTTATTTATATGCATGATTTAATTTATTTTAGCATTTAAAACATAATTATGAAAATTCTAGATTTTTAAGGAATTTATTATTTTTGATCGCGTAGACGGGACCGTGGACGGACGAGATACCAAAATTCTTAGCCAAAAATATTTTATGAGTTTTATGAGCCTTAAAATAATATTTTAAGTTATTTTGTCAAGAAAATTTTAGTATTTACTTATATATTTATTTAAGAATTGATTTTTGGCCAAAATAAGTCATTTTAATGACTTTTATTGATCTTTAAAAATCCTTTAATATTATATTTCGGGATTTATTATTATATATCTGATTAGTAGATATTTTTAAAAGTTTAAAATCTTATATTTATGTTATATTATCTACCTAATTAATTTATATTAGTTATCATCCTAAATCTACCCAAATTAAACCCAAAAATCACTCCCTACCCTACGACTAATCTGATCAGCCGCCTCCAACCCCTTTATCCAACCTTTCTCATGCCTCTTTTCCAGAAACACAGCATCCATAGCCAATCAAGCAACTTCCTTTGGTGATTTTGATCCGTTCGTCGTCCCGGAGACCGTAAACGCATCAATCTTCATTCAAAGATTTAAGGGCATGTCTAAAACTTTTATTTGGCCACTATATAAGCTATTAATCATGCTTGACGTGTTTTATATCAGACTTTTCATGGAAATTTCGAGTTTATGCATGTATATATGCTTTGTATTGATGTATGTTCTTGCTTGTTTGGGTCATGATTCACGTTTTTTCCAAGCATGGTATGGTCCAGGGCTGAGGGCTTGAGTCAGAGGGGTCCCAGGGTGCCTTAGGGTTGAGTTGGTTTGGAGTTTTAAGGTGTCATAGGCTGGAAACGAAGCTATTCACTTCTGATGCACACAGACGTGCATGTTAGGGCTTTGGGAAGAGAGGGGTCTTTCCCTTTCCTCAGGCCATGGATTTGTGCGTGGTTTGTTGGGTTTAAAAGATTTAGATGTTGGCTAAAATTGAGAAGTGGTTTCACGGTCTTTGGTTGTCGGAGGAAGCCGCACAAACGAAAGTTTGGCGACTGCTCAGTCTGCGCGCGAGGAGGAGGAAGGCGTCTGGTGCAGAGCTTCGTTCTCACTCCTCGGGCCATGGTTTGGTCTGATTCTTGTTGTGTTAGAACCCCCTGGATGTGGGCTATCCATGGGAGGTGGTTCTCCGGCCTGGGGCGGCCGGATCAGGACGGCAACAGCCATGGAATGGCTGCTTCTCGCTGTCGAGAAGAGGAGAGGGAAGGGGTGTCGGGTTTTGGGTTAGGGGGTGGGTCCCGAGTTGGGTTGGGGCCTGGGTCGGGTCTGGGGCTTAGTGGGTTGGGTCAGTTGGGTTTGAGTCCGGGTTAGGTGGGCCGGGCTTGGGTATTTTAATTTTTAAGTATTTAATAGTTTAAGTGCATTTTGGGGTTTAATAATTAGTTAGAAAAATTATTTGGGCTCCAAATAATTTTATTTGGGCCCTAAATAATTTATTTAAGTTAGCCCAATGATTTTTATGGGCTTGGGAGCCCATGAGAATTTTTGGGACAGTCCGTGAATTTTTGGGCAACTCTAGAGTTTTATTGGGTTTAATTAAGTTAATGAGTTTAAATATTTTTATTTAGGCCCAGTTAAGTTTAATCAAGTTATTTGGGTTAAAATATAATTATTGGGTTTTATTTAAGTATTATGGGGTTAAAGTGAGTGATCAGCAGTCTGGACCAACCATGAAAAATAACTAAGTCCGAAATATATATTTAATTATTTTATGCATGAAGTTTATATTTTAAGTATAAGTATATTTATTATGAAAATAAATTAAATATATATTACGAACATATTTTCAGTGCATGCATTCATGAAAAATTTACATGTTATGATTATGATCAAGTGTTGAGCAAAATATTTTTATGATGGGAATTGAAGTAGTGTGACAGCACAGAGGTGGTTATCCACTATTTATGTTAAGAGATAGTTTACTACCAACACAGAGGTGATTTATCACCGCCACGTACGTTGGTTCAGGAGACTGATCAGTCGGCACAGATTTAGTCACACTTTCTGATAGGACCATATTATGTTTCAAAATGTCATGCTCAACTATTATAAGTATACTTATGTTCAAGAATAAGATCAGTGATGTTTATGGCAAGATAATGAAATATTTTTATTCATGCATGCATGTACACCTATATGTATTAGTATGATTATGTGATGCATTATTGCATTATTTTTAAATTTGTTATAAATGATTAGACATATTGAGCCTCTAGGCTCACTACGCTTATATGGTGTAGGTGAGACATATGACTTTTATGTAGCTCCTACCGGTGGTGAGGACGTATGAGCGAGCTGGGAGTGGACCCCGAGACCGTTGCCTTAGAGCTTTATTATGTTTGAAATATTTTATCAAGGATTTTAAACATGTTTGACTTTATTTATGTTTATTTTCGCATGCATGGGTTTGAATTTTGAGTTACAGATTTTTATTAATATTGCATGTTTCAAGATTTTTATTTATTTAATTTATTATTAAAAAAATTTATTTGTTAGTATTATTTCTAAATTTTATACATATATGTATGGGCATATATGTATAGTATTATTTTTGGCATAAAAAAAAAAATTTCCGCATTTATTAGTAGTAGACGTTTCAATTGGTATCAGAGAACGGTCCTTGGAGGGTGTCCATCTGCCACGTGAAGCTCGGAAATCTCACTATCGGTCTGTAAGTTTTAAATTGTTTTTTTTATGATCTATAAGGAGCTTATGTAATGATTTAAGATTTCATGTTAGCAAAGTTTTAAAATACTTAGTTATGCATTGCGATTTACGTGAAGAATATGTGGTGATGCAGTATGCCCCAAGACATGTTATATGACAGGTTGACCTCAAGGAATTTTGAATTTGAGAATTTGGTTTTATTTTGTTGAAACTAAGTTTGATATTTAGGTTGTCACTTGAATTTTTTTTGTAGTAACTTATTGATTTTAAGTTAGAATGATTTCATTGGTAAATTATTGGGTTGGTGATGGTAAGAGGTAGCGGCGCTGCCTATCAAGAAATTTTTTTTATAAAGGTGTAGCAATAAATAGAACAATAAAGGTAAATTCCAATAAGAGGCATTATATTTTTGTGATAGCAATAGAATTATTGCTTGAGGCAAGAGTAGGATTCCTCGCAAGAATGATTAATCGAGGGTTGTATCATTTTCTTCTTTGGTGAATTTAAAATGTTACTTTATAGAGTCTAGTATATATTTTTGGAAATTAAGTTCGCATGTGTCAAATTATGCTAGTGGGTTCACAGATATCATATTGTCATTCATTTAACTATTAAGGTTTTTTCCTTGACGAAGAAGTCATGATTTTTTTTGGAGATGACACTGGTACCATAAGGTTATAGTTTGATGGTTTATGGTTTTAAGTTTGTACTCTTAATTATATGAGATATAAATTGATGATAAGTATGTTTTGTATTAGATTCTTGAATCTTTGAGAATAAAAAAATAATCGTGGAGTTAGTTTGATAAAGAATTGGGTAATATTTGATAAGAATTAAGGGTTCGCATGGTTGGTGTTACCAAGTAAGCTGTATTGAGTTGACGTTCAAGTCACTACGTTTAAATAAATAGATTTGGGAACTTGTCAGCCTGACTTATAGATATTGTAATGACTGAATGATGAAGGTGTAAATTTTTATAGGCTTGTGTAATTGGTCAGGTGTGGCATAACACTTGTTATAAAATTTTGGTTTCGATGTCAAGTGTAATATAAGCTTTAGATATGACCTAAGAGTTGACGATATATATATATATTTTATGGAGTGAGTTCTTTTGTTAAGAATTGAGTCATTTGAAAATTTGGGTTGTTGGTTCTACGCTTGTATGGGTAGTTGAAGCACTTGGAATAATCACGAGTCAGCGTAATGACTTGATATTATAACTGTTATCTCGATACTTTCGTTTTACGTTGGGGTTAATTGTATATAAGTATTTGTATGGATGTTCTTTCAATATCTTTGAGTTGTATAAACTTGAATTATTGGGTCATGTTATAGGAGTGTCTCCACCAAGATTTTTGGGATGCATGAGCAAAAAGGTACTGGTTGTGTTTTGACTGTACATGGGACCAACATATATTACTTGTGAGCGGATTATTCAGTTTATTAGGTAATTGACTTAGTCTTTTGATTTTGAGGAGTTCAGATTCCATGGACTATAAATAGAGGCAACTAGGAAATGATATGGAATTAACTATTGAATGTTATATTATTATGCTATTTAGAGATGATGACATATAAATACTATTCGGGGAATTTCACTCCTCCAATAGGAGAATCTAAGTGCCTTAAGCCTAAACTAACCACAAAATTAGAATTCATATATTTTAAGCATATTCCTGACGTTAGGAGAATTTATGTTGTGCATGACGTTTGACACTAAATTCACTTTTTGGGTTTCATGGATTTATAGCACTCGAGATTTAATATTTTCAAGCGTTCGATAGTTAAAAGTGTAGTGGTAAATGGATAAGTTGAAGAAAATTGCGATGAATGGCAGATGTTCGACTCAAAGATGTTTAACTTGTTATAGAAGGCTAGAGTGTGGATAAGCTTTACAAGTTGAATTTATTGGGGTTGATATTGTAATCATATGCTTTAATAAGTAAACTTGGGAACAAAAGTTCGGCTCACGAATGTTGGAGGATTGATAAGTAGAGTGTATAAGCATATAAAATCAGTCAAGTTTTGGCATAGTGTGATTGTTGTGTTTATGAAAAAAATGATTAGTAAAGTTAATATTTTGGTTATCAGAGTGCGCAGCAGAAGCATGACTTTTGAGATACTGAAACTTGGGAACTAGATGGGTGATCGTGGATAGACTCACCAAGTCATCTCATTTCTTGCCGGTAAGGACTACTTACTCGTTGACACAGTATGCAGAGCTTTATATCAAGGAGATTGTTAGACTGCATGGCATACCAGTGTCGATAGTATAAGACAGGGATCCGAGATTTACATCTGCTTTCTGGAAGAGTTTGCACACAGCATTGGGGACTAGATTATTATTCAGTAAAATGTTCCATCCCCAGACAGATGGTCAGTCTGAGAGAGTGATCCAGGTTCTCGAGGATCTACTGAGAGCTTGTGTCATCGACTTTCAGGGCTCTTGGGAGACTAGATTTCCATTGGTGGAGTTTACCTATAACAACGGCTTTCAGGCATCTATATGTACGGCTCCTTTTGCAGCTCTCTACGGGAGGAGATGCAGATCTCCCGTGCATTGGGATGAGGTTGGCGAGAGGACTCTACTTGGTCCTAAGATTGTACAACAGACTGCGGATGTTGTGATTCAGATTCGGAATCGGATGAGGAATGCTCAGAGTCGTCAAAAGAGTTATGCTGATACTCGACGACGAGATCTTGAATTTGCTGTTGGTGATCATGTGTTTCTGAAAGTATCACCTACGAAATGGGTTATGAGATTTGGTCGAAGAGGTAAGCTGAATCCGAGGTATATTGGGCCTTTTGAGATCTTGAAGAGAGTTGGCACGTTGGCCTACCGTTTGGCTTTGCCACCAGGGCTTGCGGAAGTGCACAACGTCTTCCATGTATCCATGCTACGGAGATACGTCTCGAATCCGGAACATGTGTTGGATTACGAGCCTCTACAGTTAGCACCGGATTTAGCATTTGAGGAGAGGCCGATTTGGATCTTAGCAAGGGAGGAGCGGAGACTGAGGACGCGGGTCATACCGATGGTCAAAGTCCAGTGGTTGAATCACTCCAAGGAGGAAGCCACTTGGGAGACCAAGGCAGACATGAGAACTCGCTACCCAGAGCTATTCGGGTAAGTACTTTAATTTCGAGGACGAAATTCAATTTAAAGGGGGAAGAATTGTAACACCCGGAAATTTTAAAACGTAAATCCGCAGGCATAATTAGGAGAAATTAATTTTTAATTAAGGGTTAAATGTATTTTTGTGATATTATATGATTTATATGCATGATTTAATTTATTTTAGCATTTAACCCATAATTATGGAAATTCTAGATTTTTAAGAAATTTATTATTTTTGATCGCGTAGACGGGACGTGGACGGATGAGATACCAAAATTCTTAGCCAAAAATATTTTATGAGTTTTATGAGCCTTAAAATAATATTTTAAGATATTTTGACAAGAAAATTTTAGTATTTACTTATATATTTATTTAAGAATTGATTTTTGGCCAAAATAAGTCATTTTAATGACTTTTATTGATCTTTAAAAATCCTTTAATATTATATTTCGGGATTTATTATTATATATCAGATTAGTAGGTATTTTTAAAAGTTTAAAATCTTATATTTATGTTATATTATCTACCTAATTAATTTATATTAGTTATTATCCTAAATCTACCCAAAATTAAACCCCAAAAATCACTCCCTACCCTACGACTAATCTGATCAGCCGCCTCCAACCCCTTTCTCCAACCTTTCTCACGCCTCTTTTCCAGAAACACAGCCTCCATAGCCAATCAAGCAACTTTCTTTGGTGATTTTGGTTCGTTCGTCGTCCCGGATACCCGTAAACGCATCAATTTTCATTCAAAGATTTAAAGGCATGTCTAAAACTTTTATTTGGCCACCATATAAGCTATTAATCATGCATGAAGTGTTTTATATAAGACTTTTCATGGAAATTTTGAGTTTATGCATGTATGCTTTGTATTGATGTATGTTCTTGCTTGTTTGGGTCATGATTCACGTTTTTGCCAAGCATGGTATGGTCCAGGGCTGAGGGCTCGAGTCAGAGGGGTCCTAGGGTGCCTTAGGTTCGAGTTTGTTTGGAGTTTTAAGGTGTCATATCCTGGAAACGAAACTATTCACTTCTAATGCACACAGACACGCAGGTTAGGGATTTGGGAAGAGAGGGGTCGTTCTCCTTCCTCAGGCCATGGATTTGTGCGTGGTTTGTTGGGTTTAAAAGATTTAGATGTTGGATAAAATTGAGAAGTGGTTTCACGGTCTTTGGTTGTAGGAGGAAGCCGCACAAATGAAAGTTTGGCGACTGCTCAGTCTGCACGTGAGGAGGAGGAAGGCGTCTGGTGCAGAGCTTCGTTCTCACTCCTCGGGCCATGGTTTGGTCTGATTCTTGTTGTGTTAGAACCCCCTGGATGTGGGTTATCCATGGGCGGTGGTTCTCCGGCCTGGGGCGGCCTGAGCAGGGCGGCAGCAACCATGGAATGGCTGCTGCTCGCTGCCAAGAAGAGGAGAGGGAAGGGGTGTCGGGTTTTGGGTTAGGGGGTGGGTCCCGGGTTGGGTTGGAGCCTGGGTCGGGTCTGGGGCTTATTGGGTTGGGTCAGTTGGGTTTGGGTCCGGGTTAGGTGGGCCGGGCTCGGGTATTTTAATTTTAAGTATTTAATAGTTTAAGTGCATTTTGGGCTTTAATAATTAGTTAGAAAAATTATTTGGGCTCCAAATAATTTTATTTGGGCCCTAAATAATTTATTTAAGTTAGCCCAATGATTTTTATGGGCTTGAGAGCCCATGAGAATTTTTGGGACAGTCCGTGAATTTTTGGGCAACTCTATAGTTTTATTGGGTTTAATTAAGTTAATGGCCTTAAATATTTTTATTTAGGCCCAGTTAAGTTTAATCAAGTTATTTGGGATAAAATATAATTATTGGTTTTTATTTAAGTATTATGGGGTTAAAGTGAGTGATCAGCAGTCTGGACCAACCCATGAAAAATAACTAAGTCCGGAATATATATTTAATTATTTTATGCATGAAGTTTATATTTGAAGTATAAGTATATTTATTATGAAAATAAATTAAATATATATTACGGACATATTTTCAGTGCATGCATTCATGAAAAATTTACATGTTATGATTATGATCAAGTGTTGAGCAAAATATTTTTATGATGGGAATTGAAGTAGTGTGATAGCACAGAGGTGGTTATCCACTATTTATGTTAAGAGGTAGTTTACTACCAGCACAGAGGTGATTTATCACCGCCATGTACGTTGGTTCAGGAGACTGATCAGTTGACACAGATTTAGTCACACTTACTGATAGGACCATATTATGTTTCAAAATGTCATGCTCAACTATGTTAAGTATACTTATGTTCAAGAATAAGATCATTGATGTTTATGGCAAGATGATGAAATATTTTTATTCATGCATGCATGTACACCTATATGTATTAGTATGATTATGTAATGCATTATTTTTAACTTTGTTATAAAGGATTAGACATGTTGAGCCTCTAGGCTCACTACGCTTATATGGTGCAGGTGAGACATATGACTTTTATGTAGCTCCTACCGGTGGTGAGGACGTATGAGAGAGCTGGCAGTGGACCCGAGACCGTTGCCTTAGAGCTTTATTATGTTTGAAATATTTTATCAAGGATTTTAAACATGTTTCACTTTATTTATGTTTATTTTCGCATGCGAGGGTTTGAATTTTGAGTTACAGATTTTTATTAATATTGCATGTTTCAAGATTTTTATTTATTTAATTTATTATTAAAAGAATTTATTTGTTAGTATTATTTCTAAATTTTATACATATATGTATGTGCATATATGTATAGTATTATTTTTGGTATAAAAAATAAAAAATAAATTTCCGCATTTATTAGTAGTAGACGTTTCAATTTGTAACGCCCTACTGTATTAAGACGGGTCTTTTCCGCGTGCTTATGTCCTCACTCACACGCACCCTGGAAAACTTCTCAGGGGGTCACCCATCCTATAACTGCCCCAAGTCAAGCACGCTTAATTTGGAGTTCTTATGTGATGAGCTTTCGAAAAGAAGATGCACCGTCTTGATATGAGCAGTACATATGAAATCTTTTAAGCCCTCCTCAACTATGTAGTCCCATACCTACACAGTCTCAGAATCCCCTCTCATTTCAGCACGAGATCAGTTCATTCATGTCTCCCTCCGCCTAGAATCCTACCAGGAGCCGCTCATTGTCCGTGCAAGCTCTTGGCACCGGCGATCACTCCCTGCCTCTTCAGCCCCGGGCGTCACATGCCCACCAGCTTCCGCTTGGTTCGTCCTCGAACCATACCGTACTAAGAGAGGTCGGCTTTGATACCATTTGTAAAGCCCCACTGTATCAAGACGGATCTTTTCAGCGTGCTTATGTCCTCACTCACACGCACCCTGGAAAACTTCCCAGGGGGTCACCCATCTTATAATTGCTCCAAGTCAAGCACGCTTAACTTTGGAGTTCTTATGTGATGAGCTTCCGAAAAGAAGATGCACCTTCTTGATATGAGCAGTACATATGAAATCTTTTAAGCCCTCCTCAACTATGTAGTCTCATACCTACACAGTCTCAGAATCCCCTCTCATTCCGACACGAGATCGGTTCATTCATATCTTCCTCCGCCTAGACCTACCAGGAGCCGCTCATTGTTCATCCAACCTCTTGGCACCGGCAATCACTCTCTGCCTCTTCAGCCCCGTGCGTCACAATTTCCTTAGGATATTTCTGGACTACCACCAGACAGGGAGATCGAATTTTCCATTGATCTTGTACCAGGTGCAGTACCAGCATCTAAGGCTCCTTACAGATTAGCTCCTATAGAGATGAAGGAGTTGAAAGATCAGATTCAGGAGTTACTGGACAAGGGATTCATACACCCTAGTTCATCACCTTAGGGTTCACCAGTGCTGCTCGTAAAGAAAAAGGATGGCAGTATGCGGTTGTCTATTGATTACAGGGAGTTGAACAAGCTGACAGTGAAGAATAAATACCCGTTGCCAAGCATTGAGGATTTGTTCGACCAGCTCCAAGGGGCAGCAGTGTTCTCGATGATAGATCTTCGCTCACGGTACCACTAGTTGAATATTAGAGAGGCAGACATCCATAAGACAGCTTTCAGAACTCGCTATGGCCACTACGAGTTCCTGGTTATGAATTTCGGACTGACGAATGCTCCTTCAGTGTTCATGGACATGATGAACCGAGTCTTCCAGCCATACTTGGATCATTTCATGATCGTTTTCATTGATGACATCTTGATGTATTCCAAGAGTAGAGAGGAGCATGCCATAAATCTGAGGACATTGTTACAGGTTTTGAGAGATAGGCAGTTGTTCGCAAAATTTAGTAAATGTGACTTCTGGCTAGAAAAGGTGGCATTCTTGGGGCATATTATCTCCCAAGAAGGAGTCGAGGTGGACCCAGCTAAGGTGGAAGCAGTGAGGACTTGGCAAGTGCCTAAGACGGTCAGTGAGACACGCAGTTTCTTGGGATTGGCAAGTTACTACAGGCGTTTCATTAAAGGATTCTCGAAGATGGCTCTACCTTTGACATCTTTGACGAGGAAAGGAGTCAAGTATGTATGGAGTTAAGATTTTCAGAAAGGATTTGAGAAGCTGAAGCAAGCTTTGCTCGAGGCTCCAGTGTTAGCGTTGCCATCTGGGCGGGAGGTTATGTGTTGTACACCGATGCTTCTACATCAGGTTTGGTAGCAGTGTTTATGCAGGATGGGAAAGTAATCGCCTACGCTTCCAGGCAATTAAAGACCCATGAGAGGAACTATACCACTCACGATTTGGAGTTAGCAGCAGTAGTCTTTGCACTGAAGATCTGGAGGCACTATCTATATGGTGAGAGATGTGAGATCTTCACAGATCATAAGAGCCTCAAGTACTTCTTCACGCAGAAGGAGCTGAACATGAGGCAACGTCGATGGTTGGAGTTAGTGAAAGACTACGACTGTGTGATTAATTACCATCCAGGGAAGGCCAACGTGGTTGCTGATGCACTGAGCAGGAATTCAGCAGGATTGGCACACATGACAGTTCAAAAACCACTGTTGTTGGAGATGCAGAGGTTCGACTTGGAGTTTGTGACTCCAGAGGTATCAGTCAAGACAGCAGCCTTGACATTGCATTCAACCTTGAGAGACAGAATTTGTGAGGGACAGCAGTCTGATGCCCAGTTAGTCACGTGGAGGCAGAGATACGTGGAGAGGGACAGTGGTTTATATACAGTAGAGGATGGTATTGTGCGATATCGAGGCAGACTTTGGGTTCCAGCTGATGATTCACTGAGACAGGAGGTTATGACCGTAGCCCACCGATCTCCGTATTCTATCCACCCAGGGAGTACAAAGATGTACAAGGATTTACAGCGTTTGTACTGGTGGCCAGGTATGAAGAGAGATATTTTCAGATTTGTGAGCGAGTGTCACACATGCCAGCAGGTGAACGCAGAGCACCAGAGGCCAGCTGGGATGTTGAAACCGCTTTTTATCCCGAATTGGAAATGGGAGCATATCAGCATGGATTTTGTTGTGGGTTTGCCGAGGAATTTTCAGGGTTTTAACTCGATTTGGGTGATTTTGGATTGTCTTACCAAATCAGCTCACTTATTGCCAGTTAAGATGGCCTACAGCATGAGTAAGTACGCTGAACTGTAATTGAAAGAAATTGTCAGGTTGCATGGTATTCCAGTGGCGATTGTCTCTGACAGAGATCCGTTGTTCACGTTTGGTTTCTGGAAAAGTTTGCATCATGCGTTGGGGACTAGGCTGAACTTTAGCACAACTTTTTACCCACAGACAGATGGTCAGTCAGAGAGAGTAATTCAGACATTGGAAGACATGCTGAGGGCGTGTGTACTGGACTTCCGAGGAAGTTGGGATGTGAAGTTACCACTGATAGAGTTTACATATAATAATAGCTATCAGGCTTCCATTCAGATGGCTCCTTACGAAGCATTGTATTGGAGGAAGTGCAGAACTCCGATTCACTGGGATGATGTTGGTGAAAGGGTTGAGATGAGACCAGAAATTGTGAGACAGACTGCTGAGATGGTTGTGAAAATTCGTCAACGCATGAGGACCGCTCAGAGTTTCCAGAAGAGTTATGCAGACAGACGCAGACGTGATCTAGAGTTTGCAGTTGGTGATCACGTTTTCTTGAAGGTAGCTCCGTTGAAAGGAGTGCTGAGATTTGGGAAGAAAAGGAAGTTGAGCCCTCGTTACATCGGACCATTTGAGATTATGGAGCGAGTGGGGACTTTAGCCTACAGATTGGCATTACCACCCCATCTTTCTGCAGTGCACAATGTCTTCCATGTTTCGATGCTTAGGAAGTACATGGCTAATCCGACGCATGTACTAGAGCTCAAACCTATACAATTAGCAGGAGACTTGTCCTTCGAGAAGAGGTCGGTGCGTATCCTCGAGAGGCAAGATAGAAAGCTGAGGAACCGAGTGATTCCCATGATTAAAGTTCAGTGGAAGAACCATTCAGTGGAGGAAGCTACATGAGAGACGGAGTCTGATTTGTTAGCCAGATATCCAGAACTATTTGGTAAGCCGAATTTCGGGGACAAAATTCTTTTAAAGGAGGTAGAATTATAATGCCCAGGAAATCCACTGACTGACCAGACCACATGCATGATATTAAATGTGATGTTTATGATTAATTGTGCTATTTTAAAGTTATTTTTATGTGATAGAAGTAAATTATTTTTATTTCTAACGTCTGTTGAATTTTAAGATTTTTAAGTTTTAGAGGAGGGCGATTGGAGGCTTTCAGGTGAAGAGGTACCCGGACATGACATAAGGTAAAGGATAGTATTGTAGTGATTTTTGGGATTTTTAGCATGATTTATTTTTATTTCTATTAGGAATAGACTAATTTAATTAAAATTGAATTAGTAGGATGTTTTTTTATAATTATTTGAACGGGTAGTGTGTTTAATCAGCAAATAAAATATTTGGAATATATAGATGGAAATTTGATAAATATATATGTATTACGTAAATATGGAATAGCTAGTAATTATCTTAATTAGTAAATTAGGCTAAGTAATTTGTAATTAAGAGATATAATTATTAGATAATTAAGTATAGAAACGTAAAATAAAAAGAAAAGAAAACAAGAAACGCAATCAGTAGAAAATACGGGGGAGAACAAAGAAATAGTTATAAAAAATTTTAAAAAGTAAACAAATAAATAAAAAACACAATGATTAATAAAGAAACATAAAAATAAAAGCTGGCTGGGAATATATTGAAGGTTCCTTTGAAAGGACACCACAAAGTTGGTAATATATATATATATTAATACATAAAATGGTTCCTAATTAAAGGAATCCAATGATAATATATAATAAATATAGTGCGTAAATTTAAATGCTGGAATTTAAATATAGTGGGTTATATGACACCAATAATATATACATATATTTATATATTGTTGGAATTTAAATTGCTGGAATTTAAACGTCTCAGATAATATTATGGTTTCTCCAGTTTCTGATACATATAATCAAAGATTATATGCAGAGCATACTTTTGCAAAGATCACTACAAATATTAACGGACTCGATTAGGTGGTAGAACCGACCATATAATATTTATATATATATATAATATATATATATATATATATATATATACATAGTGCTTAGGCGGTAAACCGTCCATGTAATATATTTATATAGGTATTTAAATAGATAATATAAACAAAATAAGAATATCTATTAAAACTTCATTGCAAACCTTGGAATTTGTACAACACTTGGAATCTTCAAACATTTACAACTATCTTCAAGATCCTTGAAGAACTTGATGCATAATATAAACAAGTTTTTTAAAAGGTATGTAGAGGGTTGAAGAGATCAAAAATGTTTTATGAAGAGCAAGGATGAAGAAAGAAAGAGAAGAAAGATAAAGGTTTTAAAGAAAGGTTGAGGGAATTTGGAAGAGCTTTGAGAGGAATTTTGTAAGTGTTGGAGTGTTTTCAATTGTCTTCAATTTTTTCAAGTATTTTATAATAGGGGACGAGTGCCCTTTTATAGGCAAAGTAAGGAGGTGTAATAATATAATATATTATATTATATATTTTTTCATTTTTTATATATATATATATATTACGACTTTAATAAAATTAAAAAAAATATAAAATGTACAATACATAATGTAATATACAAATATTTATACTCCACTGTTTCCAAAGATCTTTCCATCGTCAAGATCGTCTTCATCGTCCAGATTGATTGAATGTTCTGGAAATTGTGGTTCTTTGGATGGTCTTGCTGAAAATTTCTCCATTACTGCTAATATTTCTTCACGAGTATTTGCTGAAGCTAGTAAGGCTGCAATCTGAGATTTTTGTGAGGAGAAAGCTAATTGTTGTAATGGCTGTAGTAATGATTTTTTATAGATGTTTTGGGTAGGAATTCTCATATTCTTGTTATTTTGAATCTAAACTTGTACGTTTGGTATTAAAAGGCTTTGGGAAATTTTAAAATTGTCCCACCATTTGAATCTGAACCTTCTTCTGATTTGAGAAGCACTATCATCTGAATATTCCACTATCCAAGAAAGTACACATGGAAGATAGAATTTTGTAAAAAATAAAGCTAAAGGTTGGATCCGCCTTTCGTTTTCGTTGAAGGCCTTTCGACGATTTTCATCTTCTGAAGGTTTATACTGGGATTTAAACACCTTGAAAGAATGTTGGATTGGGTGTTGGAGAATTTCATAGGTTGAACAAAAAATTCCCACCAAAGGTTCCACCAGTTTGGGAATTGTCTAAGATCACAGGTTTTTTTATCGAAATAGAATAACCATGTGTGCTTATGTTTTTGGTTTTGTATAAAAAGACATTGTACCAGGCTTGTTGATAGTCCCAATAATTAAAAGGAATATCAAAGAATGAGGTTTCTTTATATTTTTCAGTGAAAAGGATGGCTTCTGATAGATGGTGACCCCAATCAATGAGAGCTATAACTTTTAAAATTTTGCATGTAGAATAAGCTGGATCTTCATGCTTTGCATCAATGAAGAAATGTTTGAATAATGCTAAATCCATGGATTCTAATATTGCTTGGTAATAGATAGGATTTTTCGTTTCATCCCAAGGTTTATAATATCTCCCTT
Organism: Henckelia pumila; assembly: GCF_033568475.1. Taxonomy (NCBI): domain Eukaryota; kingdom Viridiplantae; phylum Streptophyta; class Magnoliopsida; order Lamiales; family Gesneriaceae; genus Henckelia; species Henckelia pumila. Next base: position 100,488,923 of record NC_133122.1, on the reverse strand, counting down.
TTCCAAAATAATTTTGAAGAGTGTGAAAAGGATCTTGCTCACGAAATCCTTTTTCTGTGACAATGGTTTGACAGATTAGTTTTTCAAAAAATTCAGAAGGGGATTTCAAAGATCTTTGGGTAAGGGCAAGCTGGGAATTTGTAGTATTTTCTGAATTTGAAACAAAGGAATCTTTTTTAGAAAATTCTTTTGAGGAGTTTTTGCTAGAAATATCCTTTTTATGAGCTTGATCTATAGCAGTTTTTACTTCTGGAGTTTCCAGAAGGCTTTCCAGGAATTTAAGCCTATTATCAATATCACTGTTTACATATGATCTCGATTGAGCAGTATCTTTTAGTTCTTCTTTTTCTTCTTCCTGTTTGACAATTTCATACCAAGTCTTTGGCTTGACTTGATCTGTAGAAGATTGGACAGGTTTTTTTTTTTTTTTTTTTTTATCTTTTTTGGGTGCCATTGCTGTTTTGCAAAAATTCTCGAATAAGAAAATCGAGTAAAGAATTTGTATCTCCTTTAATAAATTCAATATTAAAATCAAATATGCTCAATATTGCTTGCCATCTTGCAAAAATTTGTTTTGAAGCTAGATTTTGAATGTCATTTTGTAAAACTTCTTTTGCACTTTTACAATCTATTTTTAATAAGAATTTTTGATTTAAATGATCATTTTGAAATTTTTGTATACATAAAAAATGCTTAGAATTTCCTTTTTAATAGTGGAATAATTTTTTGAGTATCATTCCAATGAGCTGATGTATATTGAACTATTCTTTCTTTATCTTTTTGTTTTTATTTTAAAATACCTCCGTATCCTAGATCTGAGGCATCAGTTTCAACTATCTTTGGTAAATTTGGATCAGCAATGTTTAAACAAGGAATTTCTAACACTTGTTTTTTAATGATTTTTACAATCTCATTATGTTCTTCAGTCCATGGTACTGGGTTTTTCTTTAGCCTATCATTTAAAGATTTTGCTATTTTATTAATATTTGGGCAAAAATATAGAACATAATTTAAAATTCCTAAGAATATTTGTAACTGAGTTTTATCTAATATTGTAGTAGCCCGTATCCAGTTTTAGTGAATAATTTCTAATTAGTCCAATAAACATGATTAAGGGGATGTCAATTGGATTAGCGGAGTCTGGTAATGGACCCAGAATGATCAGATATGGTCCAGAGGGTCAGGCAGAACGGACGCAACGTTCGTGCCAGCTAGAATGCGTCACTGCTTACGCACTTGATGTGACGTTCGGACGCAACGTTCTATGAACGGACGCAATGTTCATGCCATTAGAATGCGTCATTGCTTACGCACTTGATGGGACATCGGAAGAAACGAAGGAGAACGGAAGCAACGTTCGTCGGACAAACGGAAGCAACGATGAGGAACGGACGTTTTGTTCCGTGTCTATAAATAGAAGTGCCGAGATTCATTTCCAAGCACACCATTCACCCCTTCTCTCTCGATTTCTTGGTCTTCCAGCTTAGATCTAGGGAATTCTAGGCGTCCCATTGGGAATCTGGAAGTGGCATAGCGATCCAGGCGTCGTAGCGGAGCTGTGGCCTAGTTTTGAGGTAATCGACAGCAAATGGCTAACGACGGACGAAGTTATAGCTTTTGCTTTCTAAAAATATTTAGGAGTTTGCAATAGCTTGGTTAAGGCTTTTAGAGCACTTTAATGATATTAGTATCATTTCGCCGTGTAGTGTGGACTTTAGGCGTGGACTTAGAACTGGTAGCACTTGCATAGTATTTGAGGTACGAAAGTACTGTTCGAGATATCCTGACTGAGTATGCATGTATTATGTGGCTGCATGATTTATATGGCATGATTTTATGCTGCATACATTTGCATCTTGAGCTATCTCTTTTGAGATGTCTGTTAGTAGGGTTGTACCCTATCATGTTAGTGGATGGACTTCCATCGAATTGGGTCCGGCGTATCCACTGGTATTTCGGTATGTGTGCCACCTCCTGAAGCGACGGCACAACATGCTACATACCAGGCCCGGTCTATCTTTGTTATCTGTTCCTTGACCTCTAGTCAGTAGACGGTACACTTGCATGCATGTATACACATACTCTTGTGCTGAGCGTTTTATGCTCAAGTCTCTTACTCTGTATTTCTGGACACCCTATTCCATGGGGCAGGTTTGTGATTGGATGAGGTGGGTGGATCCAAGAGGGGCTAGATAGTGGTTGGCCAGCTGGAGCTTTGTCTAGGTTTTTATTCTGTTGTATTTGGGTTGATACAGCTGTTCGATTTGGTTTTATAACTATTTGGGTATTTACAGATTCCTTTCTTTGGGATTGTATATTGTTTATTGTTTCCCAGCTTAATTTTGGTTTACTGTTTGATTAAGTTAATTGCATGCCTATGTTTTGTTTAGTAGGTGATCTCGGTAAGGGTCACTACATTTATGGTATCAGAGCATGCATATTATTCTTGGGATTTATGTCATGCATAAGAGAACCGCGAGGTAATTTTGTAGATGGCGGATCGCGATGATCAGAGTAGCCATGACAATATTGGTGGACGTTGGGGCGATGCCAATCGGGAGCGTCGTCAAGAACGCCATCATCGTCGTCATGATGATCAAAGTTTCAGTGTGCGCCGATTCTTATCTAAGGGTCCTAAGCCCTTGGTTGGAGGCGAGACTCCGGAGAATGCGGAGAACTGGCTGGATCGCATGGAGACGACTTTTTAGACGTTCCACTATGCTGAGGAGCAACACTTGGTTATCTTCAGGATGGGCGAGCCCGTAGTTGGTGGAGGTTTACTTCTGCGCCCTTTATTGCGGCGAGAGGAGTGGCCACCTGGGCCGAGTTCCGCACAGCTTTTTAGAAGCAGTATTTTCTTCCTGCACTCCATCAGACAAAGGCGGGTGAGTTACTGAGTCTGCGTCAGGGACCTATGTCTATTGAGGAGTATCAGCAGAAGTTCTTTGATCTGTTATCTTATTGCCCCGAGATTGCTGACAGCTCTAATATGAAGTACAATCTGTTCCTTCAGGGCCTTAACCCTGAGATCCATGACCGTGTGGCGGTCGGTGATGACATGTCTTACGAGGGTTTGGAGAGCCGTTGTCACCAGGCGGAGGATAGCATTGGGCGGAACAGGTCTTTCTCTCAGTCTAGGCATGCGAGTTCTTTGGGTTCCCGTGCTCAGTCCTTCAAGAAGTCCGGATCTACTTCTTCTTCATCTGGTTCTGGTGGTGTTGTTCGTTTTGGGAGGAAGGAGAAGTGCGACCATTTTGGGAAGAACTATCCGACCGACCGATGCCGTAAGGCTTCTGGAGCATGTTTTTGATGTGGAGAGGTTGGTCATCTCCAGAGGGATTTTCCACTATCTGGGCTAGGCGGTTCTGGTTCTGGTTCTAGTTCAGGATCGGGTTCTCAGGCCACCGTTCAGCAGAGGTCGTAGGGACAGTCTGCTGGGAGTTCTTATTTGAGACCGCGAGCTTCTGGCCAGGTGTGGGAACCTCGGGTGCTAATCTAATCTTACAGGATGATTAATAACTCGAAATATTCAATTTGAATATTAGTCTGCTTAATAATCAAATAAATAAAACCGGAAATTTGGCAACGCAAAACCTTACATTTGGCGACGCGAAAACAAGTCGCTAAAAGAATAAAATATTTTTTTTTTACACGGACAGACCCCACACAGACCTTGGTCCGAACCCTGCACGGACCAAGGCAAGGGGTCCGTGCCTCTTCTGGACCAGGGTCCGTGCCAAGGCTTAATTTGACAACAAAGGAATTTCAAGGCAGAGTACACCCGGACCCCTGCACGGACCATGACACGGGGTCCGTGCCCTGTACTAAAAATTCAGAATTAAACATTTCACAAATGTAAATATGAGATATACAACTCTTATTCAATCTTAAACCTCATTTACATGCATTCTTATGCAACTACACAGTCATAAACATGTAAACTACATTAATCCCTTCATCTAGGATACACAATATCAAATATAAACGAGTACTTGCAAACATATATACAAAGGTTCTTGTTTGTGTTCTAACATGTTTAACAACTCAAAAGACATGTTCTCTTGCTTAAAGCCCGAGTCCTCACATGCTAAAACTCTATCTCGAGCTATCCACGTCGAGTCTGACCAGCTCCTGCCCCACCTATTGCCATGCACACATACAAAACACAACAATAGCCGATAAATCCGATGAGAATAAAATCCCACTATAAACAACAAAACATGCAATATAATAAACATGAATGCAATGCATGTTTCAAATGAAGGCTATCAAGTCTGATATCAATCGAATATTGGTTATTGGGATCCCGGGGAATAAAATTCTCAAACGAATCACCAACTCACCCAATCGAGGTGACTTCAAGTATTTTATATCCCTTGACTTTGGTGCAACTATAGTGAGTCATCTAGCTCTGTAAGTAAATCTACATTCCGTGTCACTCAACTACAGTCCTCCAAACGTCATCTGCACTCTAGGCCTTTCTACCCTCTGTTCTTTTTAGGCTAGAGTTCAAGATGAATGCAACATAATCTGTATGCATAAAATACTGTAAAACATCTTGAACATCTACTCAAATAAGCAAGAAAAGCAAGTAAATCATCTAATCACATAAGGCACATAATCAAACAAGTATATGATTAACAAGGGAATAGTCGAAAAAACAATAACTATTTCGAGTGTTCTATCCCATCTGGATTAACCGTCATTTATACCTTTCAATGTCGAGTCTGAAAGTACTTCAACTCTGAAAATATATCAATACAAATTCATATCACAAGACTGTTCAATTTGCTAATTCAAACGTCAAACGCAAATGCTTCAAACCTTCTAATTCTTTCTCGGTTCGAATCGACGATCTCGAGTTTGGACAACTTCAATATCAAATTTGAAATAAAGTGTTTGGAACAATAATATCAGCTTCGACTCAATTCAATACACTATTCATTCAACAAATTCAAACGTATATCAATTCTGAATTTGGCGGCGTAACGGCTAAAAATCGACAACCAAAACGATATCAAAATCAATCCAACAATCAATTCCCAACATAATCTCTAACATATCAGCTCAATAACATGAAAATCAATAGCATTCAGACATGGTAGTGTTCGAATTTTGCTTTCCAAATTCATATAAAATCCGAACGATAGTCTTTTTCCGAACCGTCTGCGAATACATAATCGGTACAACTCAAATATGCATATATCTTAAAATCATGAAATTCCATCTTCAACATAAAAATAAAATCTGAGAAAAGTGAATGAAACTTGTACCAAAACGAAGGTCTTGGAGCGGTGATCGCAAATATATATTCGATTCTGAATTCTGACGGTCGGATTAAAAGATATCGAAGCTTTTACGGGACAAAAATGGCGTCTTGGGGGTTGAAGTCGAGTTCTCTGCCTTTTCCTTTATTTTCTTCTAATTATACACGTTGGAATCAGATATATTAAAGGTAAGTTTAGATATATTAGCCAAATTGAAGTCTAGTCCCTGAACATTTGGCTATTTGCAATTTAGTCCCCAGAAAAGAAATTTAATTTAATTTCAATCCTTATTCATTTAAGAATATTAGAATTTAATTCTAAAATCTAAATATTCACAAATTAAATATTCTCGGATTAAAATTAAATAATCCCGGGCTTTACATTTCTCCCCCACTAAGGCATGAGTTCGTCCTCGAAATCATAAGAAAGCTGTATATGCAATATGTATACACATAAGATAATGAAATAACTGAAAGAAGAATAAGAACTCACAATGAAACAACTCTGGAAATCTCTGTCTCATATCTGACTCAGTCTCCCAAGTCGCTTCTTCTGTGCCATGTCGACTCCACTGAACTTTGACCAACTGAATCGTTTTATTTCTGAGCTGTTTATCTTTACGATCAAGAATCTGAATAGGCTGCTCAAAATAGCTAAGCGTCTCGTCATGTTCAGCTTCATCAGGCTGAATAATATGGGAAGGATCATGCTAATACTTTCGCAGCATAGATACATGAAATACATCATGAATACCAGACAAAGATGGAGGAAGAGCGAGTCGATAAGCAAGATCGCCTATCTTCTCCATAATCTCATAAGGACCGATAAAACGGGAGATAATTTTCCTCTCTTGCCAAATCTAACTGTACCTCTAAATGGAGAAATCTTCTAGAAAACTCTGTCTCCCTGATCAAAAGATAGAGGTCGTCGCCCACAGGGGCATAGGCGAGTTGGTAAGGCCTGAGGTGACGTGGGAAGAAATTCCCCAGTGTTTTGGTTTCGATCCTCGTGTGGAGCATATTCCTCATTGAAATATTTGGGTGTATGCTCTGGGGGTTAGACCATGTTGTTCCCTCCCTCAGGTCCCTGCATACTTGTGCACATCCCTCGATTTAACCCCCGCATGAGCCAAAGGGCCTCTGACTCATGTGGGATGGGGTCCTCTTCGGGGTCAACCCTTTTTGTAAAAGATAGAGGTCGTCGTCTGATATTCGCATATTTTGCTTGTCTGTCCTGAGCTGTTTTCATTCTTTTCTGTATAAGCTTCACTTTCTCAGTCATTTCTCGGATCATATCAGGCCCAACATCTGGTACATCTGAGATATCATCCCAATATAATGGTGATCTACATTTCTTTCCATACAGTGCTTCAAAAGGAGTCATCTCAATGCTAGTCTGATAGCTGTTATTATAAGAGAATTTTGCAAGTGGTAATGAATCTTGCCAACTAGTACCAAAGTCTAGTACTACAGCTCTCAACATATCCTCAAGTGTCTGGATAGTCCTCTCTGACTGTCCATATTTTTGAGGATGATAAGCTGTATTCAGATGCAATTGAGTACCAAGAGCTTGTTGCAAGTTATGCCAAAAGTGTGATGTAAATTTAGTGTCTCGATCTGAAACGATAGATTTAGGCACACCATGTAATCTTACCACTTCTCTGACGCAGATCTCTGCCATTTGATCATGTCTGTATGTACTCTTGCACGGAATGAAACATGCTGATTTCGTCAAACGATCAATAATCACCCAAATGGCATCGCACCCTCTGGATGAACTTGGTAGTTGTGTGACAAAATCCATAGAAATGTGATCCCATTTCCACTGTGGAATGGATAAACTCTGCAATAGACCACCTGGCTTCTTTCGTTCAGCTTTTACCTGTTGGCAATTCAAACATCTGGATACAAATTCAGTCACATCTAACTTCATCTGTCTCACCAATACTGCATCTTCAGATCATTATAAATTTTTTTGCCACCAGGATGAATACTGAATCTACTGCTGTGAGCCTCTTTCAATATTTGTTGTTTTAAGTCTGAAACATTTGGAACAACCAATCTGTTATTCACATATAAAACATCATCAGCACTGACCTGATATTCTGATTGATGTCCAGATCTGACCATCTCAATCGATTTCTGAATATTCTGATCATTCTTATGTGCTTCTTTGATTCTCATCAAAATTTTTGGCTCAGATTTTATAGCACAAACACGAATAGGCTGAATATCTGTTTCAAATACTAATCCAGAAATACAACAATCTTCCACCATTTGAGATACACCTATCGTAGATAAGGATAAATAACATACCTTTCTACTCAAGGCATCTTCAGCTGCATTGGATTTTCCTGGATAATATTTGATCTTGCAATCAAAATCTTTCAATAAATCTAGCCATCTACGTTGTCTCATATTCAATTCTGACTGCGAAAACAGATATTTTAAACTTTTATGATCAGAAAAGATTTCAAACTTCTCACCATAAAGATAATGTCGCCATATCTTCAATGCAAAGACAATAGCGGCAAGCTCCAAATCATGGATAGGATACTGAGTCTCGTGTGGTTTCAACTATCTCGAGGCATAAGCGATAACATGCCCTTTCTGCATAAGCACACAAACCAGACCCTTGTGAGAAGCATCACAATATACAACAAAATCACCCGTACCTGATGGAATCGTCAAGACAGGTGCACTTGTAAGCCTCTTCTTCAACTCCAAGAAACTAGTTTCACAAGCTTTAGTCCAGACATACGACTTATTTTTCTGAGTCAATTGCGTAATAGGCTTGGAAATGCTGGAAAAATCTCTGATAAATCTGCGATAATATCCTACTAAGCCCATAAAACTCCGTATTTCTGGCACTGACGTAGGTCTAGGCCAATTAAGGAAAGCCTCTACCTTGCTTGGATCCATTGAAATACCATCACCTGAAATAATATGCCCAAGAAATACAACTTTTTGCAACCAAAATTCACATTTCGATAACTTGGCATATAATTTCTCAGTTCTCAAAGTCTGTAATACGATGCTGAGATGTTCAGCATGATCATGCACAGTTTTGGAATATATCAAGATATCATCGATAAATATAATGACAAACTCATCCAAGTATTTCTGAAATACTCTATTCATCAATCCCATAAATATTGCAGGAGCATTGGTTAAACCAAAAGTCATGACAATAAATTCATAATGTCCATACCTTGTTCTGAAAGCAGTTTTAGGGGTATCTTCATCTCTTACCCTTAGCTGATGATATCCGGATCGCAAATCAATCTTAGAATAGATATCTAAACCCTGTAATTGGTCAAACAAATCATCTATTCTAGGCAGTGGATATTTATTCTTTATCGTTACCTTGTTCAGTTGACGATAATCGATACATAACCGCATAGACCCATCTTTATTTCGTACAAAAAGTACCGGAGCGCCCCAAGGTGAAACGCTCGGTCTAATGTACCCTTTGGCTAGCAAATCTTCTAACTGATCTTTCAACTCCTTCAATTCAATAGGTGTCATTCTGTAAGGAGCTTTGTATATTGGTTGCGTACCTGGAATTAACTCAATGCTAAAATCTATTTCTCGAACTGGAGGTACATCAGGAATTTCATCAGGAAATACATCAGCGAATTCATGTACCACTGGGATATCTGTCACTGCTGGACTAGATTTCAATACATACACTGCATAAATCAAAAATCCTTCTGCACCTCTTTGCAATAAATGGGTCATAGATAACACAGATATCAAAGGGATCTTGGCTCGAGAACCCTTACCATAGAATTTCCATTCAGCTGTCATTTCTGGTCTAAATCTGACCACTTTCTGGAAAAAATCTAAAGTCGCTCTGTACTTGGTTAACATGTCTATACCGACAATACAATCGAAATTTGATAATCCAAGTACTATACAATCCACATCAATCACATTCCCATCATATTGCAAAGCACAATTTTGAATCATTCTAACAGATACAATACCTTCACCCAAAGGTGAAGAAATAGAAACAACAGTAGGCAATGGCTCAGACGATAAAGAATGCATCATAACAAATTTTTCAGATATGAATGTATGTGATGCACCTGTATCTATCAAAACATAAGCAGGATAACCAAAGATAAAGCAGTTACCTTCTATAACATCGTCAGGTGCTGCCTGAGCCTGCTCCTCAGTCAATGCAAACACTTGTGCATGTTTCCTAGGAGTTTGAGTCACAGTCTGGCTTCCTCCTGCTCTGGTCTGTTGCTGAGACTGAAATGAATGCACTGATTGCCTTTCTGCCTGAGGTACTGGTCGAGAAGAACTTGCACCAGATATACATTCTGTTGTTCTTTGAGGACATACTTTGGCATAATGACCTGGTTGACGACAGATATTACAATTACCTGACACACCTCTACACTGATCAGTAGTATGTCATCCGCCACACTTGCCATAATAAACCCTTGAATCACTAGATCTTTGCCCTATACCAAACGGCCTTTGTCCACTCGAACTGGAGGAACTACTGCTTGCCTTCTTAAATTACTTCCCTTTAGGCCTAAATCTAGAATCCTTTCTGATACTACTTCCTCCCTAAAATCTGGGAGATGGTTGCTGAAACTGTGGCGGATTCTGGGGTAACACTAATACTGATACAGGTTGTGGAGATGGCTGTGGAATGAACAGTGCTCCTCTTTGTTGCAATAAACCTGCTTCTGTTCCCTTAGCTTTATTCAGTGTTTGAGCAAAATTATTGGGTCGTCCACTATTCACCAGGGTAAACACATCTGGATTGAGGCCATTAATAAACCGGTCTGCCATAGCTTCATCGGTCGCTGCTATATGTGGAGCAAACTTGAAAAGACTTGAAAATTTGGCCACATATTCTTCAATATTCAAGTCGCCTTGCCTCAGATTGGCAATTTCATCACCTTTATCTTTTCTGTAAGAGACTCGAAAGAAACGTTGATAGAACTCAGTTTTAAAAACAGTCCAGGTCATAGTCGTACCTCGATGTTCTAAAGCTCGTTTTGTAGTAATCCACCAACTCTTGGCAACTTCATGAAGTTGATGTATTACAAGTTGGATACGAAGATCATCTGAATAATCAAGCGAGTCAAACAACTGTTCAATATCTTCTAGCCAATTCTCACAATCAACTGAATTTTCTGTTCCTTTCAGTTTTGGCAGATTGAACGACTGAAATCGTTTTAGCAGTGTTTCCATCGGAGTGGAAGTAGCATCCAAAGGATCAGCAGATGTACTAACCTGTGCATTTTGAGGTTCAGAAACTGGCGGTGGTACTGGTGCTGGTTCAGCCTGAGGAACAGCCAATATCTGTCTAGTGACCGATGCTTTACGGGGAGGCATATCTGATTGTCAAACAGATTAGTGCATAAACAATATCATATTCAGCAATTTATTCCATCCTTCTCTGATAAGCATTTTCATGAGAATTCAGGTTCTGACTGAGGATAATCTGGAATAATAGCTCATGCAAAGCATGCATTTATATTGAAAACACATAATCATGCAATCACATAATTCGTGGAAACAATAAAACATGCTTGTATGTAAAGCACATAATCATAGATAACAGACAATATCATGACATATAAAACAATCAAGCAGACTCAATCTACCCCGCTCATCAACTTCTATCTGAATCCAGAAACTTACGCTCTGATACCACCTGTTGTGAGGACCTCGGGTGCTAATCTAATCTTACAGGGCGATTAATAACTCGAAATATTCAATCTGAATATTATTTTGCTTAATAATCAAATAAATAATACATGACATTTGGCGACGCAAAACCTTACATTTGGCGACACGAAAACACGTCGCTAAAAGAATAAATTAATTTTTTTTTTACACGGACAGACCCCACACGAACCTTGGTCCGGACCCTGCACGGACCAAGGAATGGGGTCTGTGCCTCTTCTAGACTTGGGTCCGTGCCCAAGGCTGAATTTGACAACAAAGGAATTTCAAGGCAGAGTACACTCGGACCCCTGCACGGACCATGACACAGGGTCCGTGCCCTATACTAAAAATTCAGAATAAACATTTTACAAATCTAAACATGAGATATACAACTCTTATTCAATCTTAAACCTCATTTACATGCATTCTTATGCAACTACACAGTCATAAACATGTAAACTACATTAATCCCTTCATCTAGGATACACAACATCAAATATAAACGAGTACTTGCAGACATATATACAAAGGTTCTTGTTTGTGTTCTAACATGTTTAACAACTCAAAAGACATGTTCTCTTGCTTAAAACCCGAGTCCTCACATGCTAAAACTCTATCTCGAGCTATCCACGTCAAGTCTGACCAGCTCCTGCCCCACCTATTGCCATGCACACATACAAAACACAACAATAGCCGGATAAATCCGGTGATAATAAAATCCCAGTATAAACAACAAAACATGCAATATAATAAACATGAATGCAATTCATGTTTCAAATGAAGGCTATCAAGTCTGATATCAATCGAATATTGGTTCTTGGGATACTGGGGAATAAAATTCTCAAACGAATCACCAATTCACCCAATAGAGGTGACGTCAAGTATTTTATATCCCCTGACTTTGGTGCAAATATAGTGAGTCATCTAGCTCTGGAAGTAAATCTACATTCCATGTCACTCAACTACAGTCCTCCAAACGTCATCTGCACTCTAGGCCTTTCAGCCCTCTATTCTTTTCAGGCTAGAGTTCAAGATGAATGCAACATAATCTGTATGCAAAAAAGACTGTAAAACATCTTGAACATCTACTCAAATAAGCAAGCAAAGCAAGAAAATCATCTAATCACATAAGGCACATAATCAAACAAGTATGTGATTAACAAGGGAATACTCGAAAAACAATAGCTATTTCGAGTGTTCTATCCCATCTGGATTAACCGTCATTTATACCTTTCAATGTCGAGTCTGAAAGTACATCAACTCTGAAAATATATCAATACAAATTCATATCACAAGACTGTTCAATTTGCTAATTCAAACGTCAAACGCAAATGCTTCAAACCTTCTAATTCTTTCTCGGTTCGAATCGACGATCTCGAGTTCGGACAACTTCAATATCAAATTTGAAATTAAATGTGGAACAATAATATCAGCTTCGACTCAATACAATACACTATTCATTCAACAAGTTCAAACGTAGATCAATTCTGAAATTGGCGGCGTAACGGCTAAAAATCGACAACCGAAACGATATCCAAATCAATCCAAAAATCAATTCCCAACATAATCTCTAACATACCAGCTCAATAACATAAAAATTAGTAGCATTCAGACATGGTAGTGTTCAAATTTTTCTTTCCAAATTCATATAAAATCCGAACAACAGTCTTTTCCCGAACCGTCTGCGAATACATAATCGGTACAACTCAAATATGCATATATCTTAAAATCATGAAATTCCATCTTCAACATAAAAATAAAATCTTAGAAAACTGAATGAAACTTGTACCAAAACGAAGGTCTCGGAGCGGTGATCCCAGATATATATTCGATTCTGAATTCTGACGGTCGGATTAAAAGATATCGAAGCTTTTACGGGACAAAAATGGCGTCTTTGGGGTTGAAGTCGAGTTCTCTGCCTTTTCCTTTCTTTTCTTATGATTATACAGGTTGGAATCAGATATATTAAAGGTAAGTTTAGATATATATTAGCCAAATTGTAGCCTAGTCCTTGAAATTTTAGCTATTTGCAATTTAGTCCCCGGAAAAGCGATTTAATTCAATTTCAATCCTTATTCATTTAAGAATATTAGAATTTAATTTTAAACTCTAAATATTCCCAAATTTAATATTCTCAAATTAAAATTAAATAATCTCGGGCCTTACACGAGGTGTTTGCCTTGAGGCACGATCAGGCTGTGGAAGAGAATGAGAAGGTCATCGCAGGTACATTTTTGTTATATGGTATACCTGCTCTTGTACTTATTGACACTGGTGCATCTCATTCCTTCATTTCTGCACCTTTTGTTAAGAGGCATAAGTTACCATGCATTGCACTAGACGTAGTAGTTTCAGTTTCTACCCGACGGGTCATTCTTCTTTGGCTAAGCGTCTAGTGATGGGTTGCCCTTTAGAGTTCGAAGGAAACATTTTGATATCGAATCTTATGGTTCTTGCGATGGACGATTTTGATTGCATTCTGGGGATAGACATGCTGACTACCTATCGAGCTTCAGTGGACTGCTATCAGAGATTAGTACGATTTCATCCGGATGGGAGTGAGAGCTGGTTTTTCTATGGTGAGGGAGCGCGACCCCCGATGCCATTGGTATCAGCTTTGAGAGCGTTGAGATAGAGAGTATTCCGGTTGTGGATGAATTCCCAGATGTATTTCCAGATGAGATTCCAGGTTTTCCTCCTGTTAGGAAAGTTGAGTTTGGCATAGAGTTGATGCCAGGTACTTTTCCTATTTCTCGAGCACCGTATCGTTTGGCTCCATCAGAGATGCGAGAGTTGAAGAATCAGTTACAGGATATTTTGGACAAGGGGTATATTCGTCCTAGTGTATCTCCTTGGGGAGCTCATGTTCTCTTTGTGAAGAAGAAGGATGGGTCTATGCGGTTGTGCATTTACTATCGGCAGCTGAACCGAGTTACAGTGAAGAACAAGTATCCTTTGACTTGTATTGATGACTTGTTTGATCAGCTGCAGGGTACTTCAATTTACTCCAAGATTGACTTGAGATCTGGGTATCATCAGATGAGAGTCCGAGATCAGGACATAGCCAAGACTGCATTCCGTACTCGCTATGGACATTACGAGTTTCTAGTGATGCCATTTGGATTGACTAATGCGCCGGCTATATTTATGGATCTGATGAACCGTGTTTTCAGGGAGTATTTGGCCAAGTTTGTCATGGTTTTCATTGACGACATTCTAGTGTATTCGCGCAATGCGGACGAGCATGTTTCTCACTTGCGGTTGGTACTGCAGACTCTTCGAGATGAGCAGTTATACGCAAAACTGAGCAAGTGTGAGTTCTTGATGGATCGAGTGGTCTTTCAAGGCCATATCATATCCAGGGAGGGGATTTCTGTTGATCCGAGCAAGATTGAGGTTGTGCTTAATTGGTTGCGTCCGACGATGGTTGCTGAGATCCGTAGTTTTCTGGGTCTAGCAGGATATTATCGTCGCTTTATTTTGAAATTCTCTCAGCTAGCTCGACCGTTGACGCAGCTTACCCGCAAGGGTGTTGATTTCGAGTGGTCCTCCGAGTGTGAGGAGAATTTTTTCGAGCTTCAACGGCGGTTGAATTCTGCGCCGATGTTGGCATTACCGTCAGGATCTGGAGGGTATGTGGTGTACACAGATGCTTCTCTTCAGGGGTCAGGTTTTGTCCTGACTCAGAATGGGCATGTGGTCGCATACGCTTCTAGATAGTTGAAGTTGCATGAAGACAATTATCCAGTTCATGACTTGGAGTTGGCAGCCATTGTGTTCGCTTTGAAGATCTGGCATCATTATCTATATGGCGAGAAGTTTGAGATCTTTACCGACCACAAGAGTCTCAAGTATTTGTTCACTCAGGCGGAGTTGACGTGAGGCAGAGAAGTTGGATGGATTTGCTTAAGGACTATGATTTCAAGATTGAGTACCATCCGGGAGCTGCTAATCTCACTGCTGATGCATTGAGTTGCAAGGTGCGAGTATCCGCACTTCAGACTTGTTCGATGTCTAGTGCGATCGGTGACTGTTGTTCTTCAGGGTATACCTTCAAGCACAAGAAAGGTATGCAGAGTATCCAGATGTTTGCGATATTATCTGAGCCAGCTTTGTATTCGTGAATTCGGGATGCTCAGATGTTTGACTCGAAGACCCAGTGTTTGGCTCGTCTAGCTAACGAGGGTAGCACGTCTGGATTTCACTATCAGTTAGATGGTTTTCTGTGTTTGTTTGGTAAGTATGTGATTCCGGAGGATTAAGAGTTGCGAGAGGAGATCTTGTCTCAGGCACATCGCAATAAGTTGAGTATTCATCCGAGGAGAAACAAGATGTACAAGGATCTACGTACTCAATTTTTGTGGAAGGGAATGAAATGCAGTGTTTATCAGTTTGTTTCGAAATATTTGGTGTGTCAGCAGGTCAAGCCAGAGCACCGACGACCTGGATGTTTGCTTCCCAGTCTGCCTATTCCTGAGTGGAAATGAGAGTTTATCACGATGGATTTGTGACCCATTTGCCGGTATCCTCGAGGAACTGTGATGCTATTTGGGTTGTGGTGGACCGACTCACCAAGTCAGCGCATTTCATTTCCTATAGTTGAGAGTACAATGTTGATCGTATGGCTCGGTTGTACATTTAGGAGATTGTACGACTTCATGTAGTGCCTGTGAGCATAGTCAGCGATCGAGACCCCAGGTTTACTTCTAGGTTCTGGGGAAGTGTTCAGCGTGCGATGGGTACTAATCTCAGTCTGAGTACTGCCTATCATCTGGAGACAGATGGTCAGTCAGAGCGCACTATCCGTACTTTGGAGGATATGCTTCGAGCATATGTTATGAATTTTGGTTTAGCCTGGAAGGATCATTTGCCATTGATTGAGTTCACGTACAACAACAACTATCATTGTAGCATTGGAATGGCACCTTTTGAGGCGTTGTATGGACGACGTTGTCGCACTCCACTCTTTTGGGAAGAAGTGGGAGAGAGACAGGCTGAGGGACCGAAGTTAATCCAGCAGGCAGCATATGTTGTTGATCAGATCAAGAAACGGATTAAGACTGTACAGGATCATCAGGCCAGCTATGCTAATACCAGACGTAGACCTTTGTAGTTTGATGTTGGGGAGAAAGTGTTTCTGATAGTTTCACCTTTCCGCAGGATTCTCAGATTTGGCCTTAAGGGCAAGTTTTCTCCCAGATTTATCGGTCCGTTTGAGATCTTAGAGAGCATCGGCGATTTGGCTTATCGTCTGGCCTTGCCACCGTTTCTGTCCAGTATTCATGAAGTGTTCCACGTATCTCTGTTGCGACTATATGTGGCAGATCTGTCTCATATTCTGCAGCCGTCTGAAGTTCAGGTGGATTTGGGTTTGACCTATGTTGAGAGACCTATTCGTATCCTGGATCATAAGGATAAGGCCTTGCGGAATAAAATCATTCCTCTGGTTTTAGTTCAGTGGCAGCGTCGAGGCACTGAAGAAGCCACTTGGGATCTTGAGAGCAAGATGCGTTCAGAACATCTCGAGTTATTCTGATTGTTATTTTAATATTGTACAGTTGTACCTTGTAAACGTTTAATTTGAATAAAGAATGTTTCTGTATCTTGTTTTACATTAATACTTAAATCTGATTTCGAGGATGAAATATCTTAAGTGGGGGAGAATGTAGTAGCCCGTACCCAGTTTTAGTGAGTAATTTTTAATTAATCAAAGAAACATGATTAAGGGGATGTCAATTGGATTAGCGGAGTCTGGTAATGGACCCAGAATGATCAGATATGGTCCGGAGGGTCAGGCAGAACGGATGCAACGTTCTCGGAACGGACGCAACATTCGTGCCTGCTAGAATGCATCACTGCTTACGCACTTGATGTGACGTTCGGACGCAACGTTCTAGGAACGAACGCAACGTTCGTGCCATTAGAATGCGTCATTGCTGATGCACTTGATGGGACATTGGAAGCAACGAAGGATAATGGAAGCAACGTTCGTCGGACGAACGGACGCAACGATGAGGAACGGACGTTCCGTTCCGTGTCTATAAATAGAAGTGTCGAGATTCATTTCCAAGCACACATTCACCTCTTCTCTCTCGATTCCTTAGTCTTTCGGCTTAGATCTAGGGTATTCTAGGCGTCCCGTTGGGAATCCAGAAGTGGCATAGCGATCCAGGCGTCGTAGCAGAGCTGTGGCCTAGTTTTGAGGAAATCGACAACAAAGGGCTAACGACGGACGAAAATATAGCTTTTGCTTCCTAAAAATATTTAGAAGTGTGCAATAGCTTGGTTAAGGCTTTTAGAGAACTTTAATGATATTAGTATCATTTCTCAGTGTAGTGCAAACTTTAGGCGTGGACTTAGAGCTAATAGCACTTGCATAGTATTTGAGGTACGAAAGTACTGTTCGAGATATCCTGACTGAGTATGCATTTATTATGTGACTGCATGATTTATATGCCATGATTTTATGCTGCATACATTTGCATCTTGAGTTATCTCTTTTGAGATGTCTGTTAGTAGGGTTGTACCATATTCTGTTAGTGGATGGACTTCCATTGAATTGGGTCCGGCTAATCCACTGGTATTTCGGTATGTGAGCCACCTCCTGAAGCGACGACACATCGTGCTACATACCAGGGCCCGGTCTGTCTTTGTTATCTGTTCCTTGACCTCTAGTCAGTAGATGGTACACTTGCATGCATGTATACTCATACTCTCGTGCCGAGAATTTTATGCTCACGTCTCGTACTCTGTATTTCTGAACAGCCTATTCCATAGGGCAGGTTTGCGATTGGATGAGGCGGGTGGATCCAAGAGGGGCTAGACAGTGGTTGGCCAGCTGGAGCTTCGTCTAGGTTTTTATTCTGTTGTATTTGGGTTGATACAACTGTTCGATTTGGTTGTATAACTATTTGGATATTTACAGATTTCTTTCTTTGGGATTGTATATTGTTTATTGTTTTCGCAGCTTAATTCTGGTTTACTATTTGATTAAGTTAATTGCATGCCTAAGTTCTGTTTAGTAGGTGATCTCGATAAGGGTCACTACAAATATTTTATCAGGAAATTTGTTTGCAAATAAGAAAGATCTTTCAATAGGAGTTATAGTACCTTGAGATATATAATGTCCTAAAAATTTTATTTTTGTTTGAAAAAGGCTTATTTTTGTTTTTTATAAAACCAAAGCATTTTGCTTAGAAAAATAAAAAATTGTTTTTAAATGTTTAAAATGTTCATCTAGATTATTGGAGAATATTAAGACATCATCTATATAAACTATGCAGAATTTCGAATAATCATTAAAAATATCATTCATGATTCTTTGGAATTCAGAAGGAGCATTTTTAATCCAAAAGGCATTACATTTCATTCGTATTGTCCAAAAGGAAGTGTGAAAGCAGTTCTATATCTATCTTTTTGAGAGATTTGAATTTGCCAAAATCCAGATTTCAAATATATTTGCTTTGTAATGTTTTTGTAATAAATCTTTTTTTTTCGGGATGAGATATCTAATCCATTTTAATGCTTTATTTAATGGTTTATAATTTATTACTAATCTTGGAGTTCCTCTTTCTATTTCAGAATTTTTATTGACATAAAAAGCAGCACAACTCCATGGAGATCTAGATTTGGAAATTAATCCTTTCTTTTCTAAATCTTGTATTTCTTTTTTACAATGTTCTTCTAATTCAGAATTCATTTGTATAGGTCTTGCTTTTGTAGGTATTTGTTTTTCTTTAAAATCTATTTCATAGGGAAGATCTACAATATGTTGTTTTCGATTCCAGAAAGCATTAGGAATATCAGAACAAATTTCTGTTTCTAATAATTTTTGAAATTTTATTTTGGAATTCATGAGTTTTTAATTGTTTTTGAATTCTTTTTAAAGAAATGTCTTTTTTAAGATTGTCTAATTGGAAATTCTTTCTTTTTATTTCGATATTAATATTATTATCGTAAATTGAACAAGCTTGGATTAGATTAAGATTTATAGTTTTAGGTTGTTCTAGAAACTTAAATTCTGATTTTTTATTATTAAGTTTAAAATGTATAGAATCATTTTTTACTTTGTAAGGTGTAATGAGGGTAATAAAAGGTGTTCCTAAAATTATAGCATGATGAATGTTATTAATAAGAATAAAAGCAGTTTTAAGAGTAACACCATCATTTTCAATTAACGCTTCTGTTTTATAATTAACTTTTAGTTCAGATTTGTTTGCAGCAAATAATTTTTCTTTAGTTTTTTGTTGAAATTTAGTAGGTACAATGTTTGATTTTATACAATTTAAATCTGCACCTGTATCAAAAAGTGCAACAGTGTCAATTTTATAATCTTTTGAAAATATAATTCTTATTTTAAAAAGGTATTTTCTAGAGGTTATTTCTCTTAAAACAAAAAGAAAATCTTTTGGAATATTTTCAATATTTTGAATATTTCGTGTTTGTTCTTCATTAATATTTTTAAAGATTAATCTTATTGTTTTAGAATTTTGAACTTGATTTTCTTTTAAACCTTTTATTTCTAATTTTATTTGTTTTATATTCTTTTGTAAGTCTTGAAGAGTTATGTTTTTCTTATCTAATATATCATAAATATTTTTAGAAGTGTCTGGTAAAATTTTATTTTCTTCTTTATTTAAAGAATTTAAGATTTTTTCTAAATAGTCTTTTTGTATATTAGTATTTAATTCATAAAAAGAAGTAATTGATCTTTTGAAAGCATATTGATTTGTTTTTTCGATTTTTCGTTGGTTGTGATTATTCCATTAAGTTGTAGAGATATATTTGATTTTTAAAATCTGCATTTTCATAAGAATCTGATGGATTAGAAATTTTATTTAATAATCCTACATTTAATTTTTTAAAATAATTTGTAGTGTGACTTGTTTTAGAACATTTAATGTCTTCAAAGTATTTTTCAAGACTTTGTTTGGAATTATTGAGTTTTTTGGGAGGTATTTTATAATGCTTTTCATAAAATTCTTCTTTTGGTTTATTAAAATTCTTTAAATTTTTACAAAACGTTTTTCTATTTGAAATTTTATAGATTTCTGGGTATGTTTTTAAATATTTTGAAAAAGAAGTTTTATTATTATCGAATTACTTATAGAGGGTTATTTTCATTTCCCATTTTAAGTGTTTTTGTAATTTTAAATCTTGATAGATTTTCAAACCTTCTTGTTTGGTTAAGTTTATTAATTGACCAAAATCCAAATCACTGTAGGATATTATATGATTATTTTTATTAATCTTGTTTCTTACATTTTTTCTTAAGAGAATAGGTAAACCCACAGGGAATTTTTCTTTAAAAAAGGGTTGATTAGAATCTTCTTTAAGCATTATTCTAGTTAGGGAAGTATTTTTTTTTACCATTAAAAATCACTTAATTTTTTATACAAAAATTAGGAATTTTTATCTTTTAAGTATGTAGGATTAATAAAACGTAAAGAAATTATTTGAATTAAAATTGCTACAACATCTTGTTGCAGATTATTATGTTTGTCAAGAATAGATATTTCTTTTTTATTTATGGAATTTAAAATTTTTTTTGTTGTTGGATTGTAAAATAATAATCCCATAAATGAATATGGTTGTTATAATTTGCCATACCATTTATATTCCAACTATGGACAAAAGAGTTATTGAAATGATATTGTGCTAAAGGTTTAACTATTCCTAAATCGAGAATAAGGATTATTTGTAAAGGTTGTTGTATGGGTAAATCCCAAGTTTTCTTATCAATGTTTGTATAATTTTGGAATTGTTCTAAATCTTCACTAGTATCAGATTCATTATTTAATATATTTACTCTTATATTAGACATTGGGGTATCAAGGGTTATCAGATCTGTTGATTTACTCGAGCCTTTATTTGTAGTTGTTATTCTATTCAACTGATCTTGAATAGCTTTTATAAATTCAGACTTATTATCTGGAATATTTTTAACACTAGTTTTTGATATTTGAAATGGTTTAAAAACCGGATTTTTTTTTCTATATGAAAAGAAGAATTTTTAGAAAAAGGATATTCTAATGAATTTTGAGTAGCATAGATTTCAAACCAATCAAAAAAGAGAATATGTTTTTTTATTAGTATTAATGTATTCATAAAATTTGTTTTGTATTATTTTTCTAGAATCTAGAAATTTTTTAAAGAACCATAATCTCTTATTTAAATTATGTTTAGCATAAAAATCATCATGTAGGAAATGTTTATTTACTTCAAAATTTTCTATAATAATTTCTTCAATATTAATTATCCTTTTAGAATCATATGAGCTCGTAGCAGCAGAGTTTAAAAAAGTAGATCTACTGAAAATTGAATCCATATTTATAAAACACTCAGGAGAAACTAAACTTCTCGACTCAAATTTTATAAATATAAAAAGCAAGCTTCAACAAACACTACCCCCCGTGGCCTTGATACCAAGAGACACAACAGGATGCTAAGGGGATACGGAACAACAAAGAAATAGTTATAAAAAACTTTAAAAAGTAAACAAATAAATAAAAAACACAATGATTAATAAAGAAACATAAAAATAAAAGCTGGCTGGGAATATATTGATGGTTCCTTTGAAAGGACACCACAAATCTGGTAATATATATATTAAAACATAAAATGGTTCCTAATTAAAAGAATCCAATGATAATATATAATAAATATAGTGCGTAAATTTAAATGCTGGAATTTAAATATAGTGGGTTATATGACACCACTAATATATACATATATTTATATATTGTCGAAATTTAAATTTCTGGAATTTAAACATCTCAGATAATATTATGGTTTCTCCAGTTTCTGATACATATAATCAAAGATTATATGCAGAGCATACTTTTGCAAAGATCACCACGAATATTAATGGACTCTTTTAGGCGTAGAACCGACCATATAATATTTATATATATAAGTATACATATATATATATATTTATAGATATAAGTATACATATATATATATATTTATAGATATAATATATATATATATATATATATAGTGCATAGGCGATAAAACCGTCCATGTAATATATTTATATAGGTATTTAAATAGATAAAATAAACAACATAAGATATTGATTAAAACTTCATTGTAAACCTTGAAATTTGTTCAACACTTGGAATCTTCAAACATTTACAACTATCTTCAAGATCCTTGAAGAACTTGATGCATAATATAAACAAGTTTTTTAAAGGTATTTAGAGGGTTGAAGGGATCAAAAAGGTTTTATGAAGATCAAGGATGTATAAAGAAAGAGAAGAAAGAAAAAAGTTTTAAAGAATGGTTGAGGGAATTTGGAAGAGGTTTGAGAGGAATTTTGTAAGTCTTGGAGTGTTTTTAAGTGTCTTCAATTTTTTCAAGTCATTTATAATGGGTTGAGGAGTGCCCTTTTATAGGCAAAGTAAGGAGGTGTAATAATATAATATATTATATTATATATTTTTTCATTTTATATATATATATATATAAATATTACGATTTTAATAAAATTACAAGAAATATAAAATGTACAATACATAATGTAATATAAAAATATTTATACTCCACTATTTCCAAAGATCTTTCCATCGTCAAGATCGTCTTCATCGTCCAGATTGATTGAATGTTCTGGAGATTGTGGTTCTTTGGATGGTCCTGCTGAAAATTTCTCCATTACTGCTAATATTTTTCACGAGTATTTGCTGAAGCTAGTAGGGCTGCCATCTGAGATTTTTGTGAGGGGAAAACTTTTTGTTGTAATGGATGTAGTAATGGTTTTTTATAGATGTTTTGGGTAGGAATTATCATATTCTTGTTATTTTGAATCCAAACTTGTACGTTCAGTATTGAAAGGCTTTGGGGAATTTTAAACTTGTCCCACCATTTGATTCTGAACCTTTTTTTGATTTGAGAAGCACTATCATCTGAATATTCCACTGTCCAAGAAAGTACCCATGGAAGGTAGAATTTTGTACAAAATAAAGCTAAAGGTTGGAAACGCTTTTAATCTTCTGAAGGTTTATACTGGGATTTAAACACCTTGAAAGAATGTTGGATTGGGTGTTGGAGAATTTCATAGGTTGAACAAAAAAATTCCCACCAAAGATTCCACCAGTTTTGGAATTGTCTAAGATCACAGGTTTTGGAATCGAAATATAATAACCATGTGTGCTTATGTTTTTGGTTTTGTATAAAAAAGGCATTGTACCAGGCTTGTTGATAGTCCCAATAATTAAAAGAAATATCAAAGAATGAGGTTTTTTTATATTTTTCAGTGAAAATGATGGCTTCTGATAGATGGTGACCCCAATCAATGGGTGCTACAACTTTTAAAATTTTGCATGTAGAATAAGCTGGATCTTCATGCTTTGCATCAATGAAGAAATGTTTCAATAATGCTGAATCCGTGGATTCTAATATTGTTTGGTAATAGATAGGATTTTTCGTTTCATCCCAAGGTTTATAATATCTCCCTTTTCCAAAATAATTTTGAAGAGTGTGAAAAGGATCTTGCTCACAAAATCCTTTTTCTGTTTGGACAATGGTTTGACAGATTTGTTTTTCAAAAAATTCAGAAGGGGATTTCAAAGATCTTCTGGTAAGGGCAAGCTGGGAAATTGTAGTATTTCTGAATTTGAAACAAAGGAATCTTTGATAGAAAATTCTTTTGAGGAGTTTTTTCTAGAAATATCTTTTTTATGAGCTTGATATCACTATAGCAGTTTTTACTTCCGGAGTTTCCAGAAGGCTTTCCAGGAATTTAAACATGTTTTCAGTATCACTGTTTACATGTGATCTCGATTGAGCAGTATCTTTTAGTTCTTCTTCTTCTTCTTCTTCTTCTTCTTCTTCTTGTTTGACAATGTCATACCAAGTCTTTGGCTTGACATGATCTGTAGAAGATTGGACAGGTTTTTTTTATCTTTTTTGGGTGCCATTGCTGTTTTGAAAAAATTCTCGAGTAAGAAAATCGGGTAAAGAATTTGTATCTCCTTTAATAAATTTAATATTAAAATCAAATATGCTCAATATTGCTTGCCATCTTGCAAAAATTTGTTTTGAAGCTAGATTTTAAACGTCCTTTTGTAAAACTTCTTTTGCACTTTTACAATCTATTCTTAATAAGAATTTTTGATTTAAAAGATCACTTTGAAATTTTTGTATACATAAAACAATGCTTAGAATTTCTTTTTTAATAGTGGAATAATTTTTTTGAGTATCATTCTAATGAGCTGATGTATATTGAACTATTCTTTCTTTATCTTTTTGTTTTTGTTTTAAAATACCTCCGTATCCAAGATCTGAGGCATCAGTTTCAACTATCTTTGGTAAATTTGGATCAGCAATTTTTAAACAAGAAATTTCTAGCACTTGTTTTTTAATGATTTTTACAATCTCAGTATGTTCTTCAGTCCATGGTACTGTGTTTTTCTTTAGCCTATCATGTAAAGGTTTTGCTATTTTATTAATATTTGGGCAAAAATCTAGAACATAATTCAAACTTTCTAAGAATCTTTGTAATTGAGTTTTATCTAATATTGGCCTAGCCAACTGGTCAGATTATAGATTAATCTTGGAAACATACTTAACCCAAATATTTGTGCCAAACAAATTCAAGATCTTGATACCACACGTACAAGATAAAGAAGATGTCTGTTATGAAGTCAATCCCTATAACAGTGATGAAGCAGAAGAGGTGGATTCCGATTTAGAAGAATTTATACAAAAAATGTTCGATCATTGAAAAAAGCGAAGTATAAATATTTGTACATTATGTATTAAGCATTTTTCAATTTTCTGTAATTATTTGTAATTGTAAATTAGATAAAATGTATATATATATATAATATAATATAATATAATATAATATAATATAATATAATATAATATGATATAATATAACACCTCCTTACTTTGTCTATAAAAAAGGCCCTCCTCACCCCATTAGGAAACACTTGAAAATATTGGAGACACTTGAAAACACTCCAACACTTAAAAAATTCCTCTCAAACCTTTTTCAAATTCCCTCAACCTTTCTTTAAAACCTTTTTCTTTCTTCTCTTTCTTTCTTCATCCTTGTTCTTCATAAAACCTTTTTAACCCTCTAAATACCTTTAAAAAAATTGTTTTTATTATGCATCAAGTTCTTCAAGGATCTTGAAGATAGTTGTAAATGTTTGAAGATTCCAAGTGTTGTACAAATTCCAAGGTTTGCAATGAAGTTTTAATCAATATTCTTATGTTGTTTATATTATCTATTTAAATACCTATATAAATATATTACATGGACGGTTTTACCTCCTAAGCATTATATATATATTATATATCTATAAATATTTATATACGTATAATTATATATATAAATATTATATGATCGGTTCTACTGCCTAATCGAGTCCGTTAATATTCTTGGTGATCTTTGCAAAAGTATGCTCTGCATATAATCTTTGATTATATGTATCAGAAACTGGAGAAACCATGATATTATCTGAGACATTTAAATTCCAGAAATTTAAATTCCAGCAATATATAAATATATGTATATATTTGTGGTGTCATATAACCCACTATATTTAAATTCCAGCATTTAAATTTACGCACTATATTTATTATATATTATCATTGGATTCCTTTAATTAGGAACCATTTTATGTTTTAATATATATATATTACCAGCTTTGTGGTGTCCTTTCAAAGGAACCATCAATATATTCCCAGCCAGCTTTTATTATATATATATATATATATATTTAAGTGTATCTGTGAGACGTGTGTGAGTAGGAGTTTTGAGTGTTGTGTGGTGCATGTGTGGGTAATTATTCGAGTGTGTGGGAAATCTTCATGTGTATTGGTGCGTGTATTCTTCGTGTGTGTGTGTTCGAATTTGTGTGTGGGTGTGTTTCTTTCTTTTGTTGTGTTTATTCCTGAGTTGAGGATTGAGGTATAAAGGTGAGGAAAAATATTTTTATGGCTTGTGGTAAAGTTACGATTGAGGTTGAGGTTGACGGAGTGTGGATGTAGGCTCTTTGGTCATGATGCCCCTTCCAAGAGGAAGACGGAGTGTGGATGTAAGCCATTGAGTCATGATGCCCCTCCACCCTGGATATCCTTGTATAATGCTTGATCAAGCGACTATAAAGAAAAGTTGAGGATAGTTTTGGAGCCACAAGTTGAAAGGAAAGGAATTATTTTTATGATGTTAATGTGCACTCTTTTGCAATGTGTTTGAAGTGTGTTGAGTTGTGTTCTTTTGCGGGGTTCGTTATATGATGAAATGTAAAGAAAAGGTTGAGGTATCTCTTTTGCGACGTGTTTTAATGTTTAAAGGTAAAGGATGAGGATTGTGTGCTTGTGTGTGCATTCTTGAAGGTTTAAAAGTTTTAAGAATTAAATTTGTTGTTTAAAAGAACAGTTTAAAGTTTATAGAGTTATATATGTTTGTTATATCCGGATATTTCTTGCTGAGTCATTAGGCTCACTAGAATTTATCGATGCAGGTAATGATAAATAGGTGGTGCTGTCTGGCGAGTGCGGTGGTCGTGTGGCGGTGCAAATCATGACCATGCAGCTTCCGCAACATGATGTTTTTAATTAAACAGTTTATTTATTTTTATTGTTGAGGGTTTTTGAAACAATTTAATTATTTTATTAATCTTCCAGTACTTTTCCTATTGGCCAGATTTCACTTTAAATCTTCATGATAATTTTATTATAGCTGTTACAACATTTGAAGTTTGAGTTTGAATGAAGTTAATGTTTTCCTGCCAGCCATTTTTAATTAAATGTTTATATTTTTGTGTGATATCCCCACCCATTCTATTATCTATTAATTATGAAAAAAAAATAGTCAGTTATTTTAATTAATTCATTATTTTAAGTTAAAAATTTGAGGTCGTCACAGTTAACTTGAAAGATTCGGCCATCATTGCATCTCAGCTCGATCACACCATATGTATGTACTTTCTCTATAATGAATGAACCAGAACACCTTGATTTCAATTTTCCACGAAAAAGTCTGAATCGGGAATTAAATAAAAGCACTCTTTGTCCCTGTTCGAACTCCCTCCTCAATATATTTTTATCATGCCATCTCTTTGTTTGCTCTTTGTTCATCTTTGAATTTTCATATGCATCACTTCGAAACTCCTCCATCTCGCTGAACTGCAACTTTCTCAATTCTATGGATGCCTCAAGATCAAATTTAATTTCTTCGCCGCCCAAATTGCCTTATGCTACAGTTCCAATGGTAGGTGACACACCTTTTCAAAAATCAATCTGTAGGAGATGTCCTGATGGGAGTCTTGAAAGCAGTTCGATATACCCAAAGCGAAACATCTAGCTTACTGGACCAATCTTTCTGGTTTTCTTTCCTGTTTTCTATAGAATTTGCTTGAATTACCGGTTGGATATTTCTGCTTGACCATTGGTCTGAGGGTGATACACGCACGCCGCCTTGTGCCTAACACCATATTTGGTCAGTAACGCATTAAAAATTTTATTGTAGAAGTGCGTACCTTCATCACTGAGTGTAGCTCGTGGGGTGCCAAACCTTGTAAATATGTTCTTTTGGACAAATTTAACTACAATACGAGCATCATTAGCTGAGGTGGCAATTAATTTCACCCACTTTGAAACGTAATCCACTACTAATAGAATATATGAATGACCAAAAGAAAGGGGAAAGGGAGACATAAAATCAATTCCCCAAACATAAAAAAGTTCTACTTTCAAAATATTGTTAGAGGTAACTCATGGAGCCTAGTACCATTTATGCATTCCATGACGTTACGAAATGTCCACTGTATGGTGCAGAATGGCACTGCTTCAAAATTTCTCTCTCTTATTCATCACCAAAACATCGCGTAATGACCTGATCGGTGCATTTTTTGTAGACGACCCGATCATCCCAAAAGTAGAATCTCACATCATGTAGAAACTTGTTCTTTTGATGGTGAGTGAGATATGGGGGCAACACACCAAAAGAGAGATAGTTAGCGAAATCAACATACCATGGGAATTTAAAATTTAAGTAAAAAATGTGTTCATTTGGGAAAGTTTCTTGGATGACTCCGCCTTCCAATTATCTTCCAGCTCGAGGCGAGATAGATGATTTGCTACAAATTATTCACTCTTTCTTGTCTCAAATCTTGAAATCAAACTCTTGCAGGAGCAAGATCCATCGGATCAACTGGGCTTGGCATCTTTTTTAGCAAACAAGTTTCTAATTGCTGCATGATCTGTGTAAACTATCAACGCTTCTTTGATATTATTAAAATCGTGTAGACATGCATCATCAAAAAGAAAAGGTGAGTCCTTTTCTAACAAATTGCAAAAGGGTTTTGTTTTCTTATTTTCTTGATTTTCCGAACTAATGACTATCTGATTGTACACTGAATAACCATCCAAGAAAAAATAATAAGGGTAAGTCTCTAACCTGTCAAGCATCTGGTCAATGAATGGGAGTGGGAAGTGGTCCTTTCTAGTGGCTTTATTGAGCCTCATGTAGTCGATACAAACTCACCATCCTGTAATTGTTCTTGTGGAAATCAACTCATCATTTTTATCTTTAACCACCGTCATACAACCTTTCTTTGGCACAACTTGTACTGGAGAAACCCATGCACTATTTGAAATAGGATAAATAATTCGAGAATTTAAATGTTTCAGAACCTCCTTCTTTACTACCTCCTTCATTGCTGGATTCAACCTCCTCTGATGATAAATATATGATGTATAGGAATCTTCCATAAAAATTTTATGCATACAGATAGATGGGCTAATGCATTTATATCAGCAATTGACCTTCCATGTAGCGACCCAACCTGGATCCGTTACTAATCAAAAGCTAATTAAGCATGTATTTAACTTAAGAAAAATATAATCAGAAATTAACAGCGAAAAGGTAAAGAATCTAAATCCAAATACAATCAGCAGTATACAACCGATGGAACATAATTAAAAACACTATATAATATAACCAAATCGAACAGTGTATCAAATCCCTAACAAGTAAGGGAAACTCACTGGAAACCTGAATCCTGGTCTCCGCCCAGCCACGAACATCTGACTTTACCCAATCAGAGACATGCCCCATTGAATAGGGCGTACAGAAAATACAGAAATACTTGACGTGAGCGACTATTCTGAATACGAAAGCAATGATATATAAACAATTATGATGTGCAAATGATTTTAAAACACAGTAAAAACTCAGTCTGCTCAGGGGCTTAAATCAAATATGTAGTATCGGCTAGGGAGCTACTCCGTGGGATACATCAACACACTCGCCCTGATATGAATGCGCTCAAAGATTCATATTGTTCCAAGAGTTGTTCTGTAATTGGCCATCGAGATTATATGGATTTGGAATTCAAGGGAATCAAGTTGAAAGATGTTTAAACATGATTCGAGTGCATGAATACCAAGAAGAGAATAGGTTCGGAACTGGCCGAAATCAGCTCGCAAAGGCGCCGGACCTAGGCACGAACCTAGTCCGGACCCAGGCATGGGGTCCGTGCACTTCAGTACGTATCGTCAAAAAATGAGTTTGGATCGTCGTGGGCACATGGACCTATGTCCAGACCTTATCCAAGGTCCGTGCACACACATAGTGCGGCGTGTTTGTGTTTGTTTCGGTGTATTTTATTATTTTGTGATATTTTTCCTATTTTGAGTGTTTGAGATCCATTAGGAAACTATATTTTTGCATATTTTGTGTTATATTTTACTTTTCAAGTTGGAAACTATATAATACTATATTGATTCATTATTGAAGTTATTGAATTATAGATTTTTATCAATTCTTAAAATTTTTTCTAGAATTTTGCCAAAGTTTTCGTTGTGATTAATTGTTTATTTTGTGATTATCTGTTGCTAGTTTCGTTGTAAACTAGAGGTGGATATCCAAACTTACTTGTTCAAAAGATTGGGACAACATTATAGAATCCTTTTGTTATTGAATTGAGGGTACGATTCGTTTATAATTGTGTTTTTTTTCATGCATCCAAGATTCGCATCATTTGGTATCAAAGCACGGTTTTCTTGATTCAAGTAAGTCGTATCTTTTAATTTTTTTAGTTCTTCGTCAAAGTCTACATCTCGTTAAATTTCTGTGTCGTTTCTGTCCATCTTGTCGCCCAAGTTTCGTGTCTTGTGCTCTAAGTTATTTCAAAAAAAAAAAGAAAAGAAATATTGATTTTTTTTTAAAAAAGAGGGATTCCAAATCGGTAAAAAAAAAAAGAGTGAAGACCGAAATTGTCCAAAATAAAAAGAGGGAATCAAAATAAGTTGTGGCAAATTTCTTTTTTCTTGTGAGTCTTTGGGTGCCAAGTTTTTTTTTAATCTTCATAAATTCAATTCCTTGTTTTTGTGCAATCTACTTGAGTCGATTGATAAGTGTTTACAAGTTTTGAACTTGTGAATTTGACACACACCAAACTACAACGCATAAGCCCTTTCTACATATTTTGATTGAAAAAAAAGAGTGATTGAGTGAATTTCTTTGAGTGACTTGTGAGATTTTGGTTGAGGAATATTTTATTACAAATTTTTTTTTCCTTCATGTACAGTGTTTCATAAAAAATATGATGGGTATAGGGAGAGTGAAAGGATATTCTATGGGTATGACAGTAGTAGGAGAGAGAGAATAGTTGATGAGTATGAAGATGAAAGGATATATGAAGAAGGAGATAGGAGAGATTTTAATTATTTTTTTGAAAAGTTGACGAAAAATAAAATTCCGTCGTTCCATGGAGATTTGGATTCGGAATCGTATTTGAAGTGGGAGAAAAGGGTAGAGTATTTATGTAAGGCCCGGAATTATTTATTTTTAATCCGAGAATATTTAATTTGGGAATATATGGAGTTTTGATTTAAATTCTAATATTCTTAAATTATTTAGGATTGAAATTGAATAAACAGATTAATTATGGACGAAATTGATCTTTATAAGGTGGACATGGGTTGAAGTGCGATTGTGTGAAATGGTGGAAGACACTTGATATGTTAGGACATAGCAACGTGTATAGATTTCTATCAAATCTCAGACTTTCATTATCTTCACTGAAGGAATCGAGAACTTCATTTCTTTTATCTCCTTTCATGCTTCAAAATTTGATAACTCAATATCCGTTCAACCGATTTTAGATTTGGGCACGGTTTTGGAATCCTCGCAAGAAGAGCTTCAAAGTGATGTAAGTTTTCTTATGATTCACCAAGTTTCGAAAATCTTGTTGGGGAAACCAGATTATGAGCTTAATTATGTGTTGTTGAGATGTTAGATAATGTTTATTCGAGGTTGAATCGATGAACGGCTATCGGGGTGAATTGTTATGATTTTTCTTGCTTTGGTTCGAAATCTTACATGCTGATATTGCTAGTTTCTAGCTAAATTATGGATATTAGGAAGTGATTGGGAATATATATATGATCATGAGGTTTGATAGCTTTGAGTTTTGGTTGTCGAAATTATGTTGTTACGCCGCTAAATGTGTGATTTGAGGTTGTTTTGCTATCTTGTGTTGGGCTGAGATAGTTGTGAGTTTTAGCTGATATTTGTAAGCTTTCTTTACTTCATTTCAGATTGTGTTTGAATGCCATCGAGCTCGAGAACGTCAACTTCGAACTGGTAGAGATTTGAAGCAAGGTTTGAAGTTATTCTACAATGGAGTTTGATTGCTTTTGAATGCAGATTTTGATACAAGTCTTATGGTTGTTACTTGTCCAGATTTGGATAGCTTGAAGATATCTTGAAATCTCACTTGAAAGGTAAAAGTGGACTTCTAGTTGAATAGGATTAAAACTCGAGATGGTTTGTGTCGAGTTCCCTATATCACATACGTGTTTGATTATGTGCTCTTATGTGATTTGTTTGATTTGATTATATGAGGTTAATGAATGTTATATTGATGTTTTATGTTGCATTCATATTGAGACTTACTCCTTGATTTTGAAATGAACTGAAGCATTCTATTAGACGATTTGAGAAACTATATATGTATGGCCTGGGTGGTTGATGTAGCCTAGTGTCTGACTGACATGTATGGTGGCTTCAAAGTCTAGAGAAGCAATATAAGTAGCCCCACTTCGATCGGGAGTGTCGGTGGTTCAGCTACGATATCTTCTTCTCGGGATCCCAACCGATGAAATGAGAGACTTCTTAAGAGAAACCTGTTTTTAATCATGCATTTTATTTTATTTATATCATGAGTTTGATATATAAATTGATTTTAATGTTTGTCGCTTTTACTGGGAAATATGTTTTTTTCACCGGAGTTATCCGGCTGTTGTTGTGTTTGTATGTGTGCATGACAAAAGGTGGTTCAGGAACAGGGCAGAGACGAGCTTGAGGAATAGAGACTTGAGAGATTAGAGTGGTGATCTGGTATTTTAAGGCCCAAAAATATTAAATTATTAATTATGGGATTTGAGAATTTAATTCCGTAATTTGGGAAAATATTGATAGGAGAAGTTATGGGAATTATAGATTTAATTTTTGAGCCGAAAATATTTAATTTGAGAATTTACGGATTTTGAGATTTAAATTTCGGGAATTCTTAAATTAAAAGATTAAATATTCGATTTGAATATTTATGGAATTTAAGATTAAATTCCAAGGTTCAAGAATGAATATGATTTAATTTGAAGGTGAAACCCGATCAGAGACTGATTTGAAATATCGAAGTTTCAAGGGCTAAGTGCAAAAGGCCGAGATTATTTAATTTAATTCGAGTATATTTAATTTTGGAATGTTTAGAGTTTTGATTTAAATTCTAATATTCTTAAATTATTTAGGATTGGAATTGAATTAAAAAGAGGGTCGAGGACTGAATTGCAAATTATGAAGTCTCAGGGGCTAATTTGCAATTATCTGAATACATATCCGATTTTGACTCAGAAATATCAGCATGATACGTGTTATTCATTTCTCAATTCAGAAAATTCTGAACAGAAGTCGAGACCATCTTCTTTTCTTTTGAATTCATGATTTTCAAAACCCCGTAACTTTTGATCCGATCGTCCGATTTTGATTCCGAAAAGAGTTCTGGAATCCATGAGACGAGGGCTTCGATTTGCTGTAAGTTTATATTTATTTCGGCATGCTTTGAATATTGAAATTCGGTAGATATCAGGAATTGAGTTTATATATGTGTTCTTGAGCTTGTATGCATTCCGATACCGAAACCAAA
Organism: Henckelia pumila; assembly: GCF_033568475.1. Taxonomy (NCBI): domain Eukaryota; kingdom Viridiplantae; phylum Streptophyta; class Magnoliopsida; order Lamiales; family Gesneriaceae; genus Henckelia; species Henckelia pumila. Next base: position 100,455,791 of record NC_133122.1, on the reverse strand, counting down.
TCGACGAAAGGCTATCGTTTGTATTGGTTATGATTTTACATCATGAGTTCGATTATTTGCACTGCTGATATGAGGATATATATGCTGTTCTGTTGACTAGAAGTTGCATATGTAGTTATAATGGTTTCGATATTAAGTCGGTTACCGATTTTCGATCGCTACGCCGTCGATTTATGTTTTTAAGCCATTTAGATAGCCGATGATTGAGCTGAGATGTTAGTAGAGATTTTGCTGATGTTGTAGCATCTTTATTCTTCATTTTCAGTATTGATAAGAGGTGACGTGTAGTAGCCCGTAACCAAAATCAGTAATTAAGGAATTAATCATAATTATTTGGATAAATTACAGATTCCTTTACTTGGGATTGTATAATGTTTATGGTTTCCGCAGTTTTATTCTGATATCTGATTAATTAAGTTAATTGCATGCCTAAGTTCTGTTAGTAGGTGATCCGGGTAAGGGTCACTACATTTATGGTATCAGAGCATGCAAAAGTATTCTTGGGATTTAGTCTTATCATGAGGTATTTTTGTAGATGGCAGATTGTGATGACCAGAGTTCTCATGGCAGTATTGGTGGGCGTTGGGGTGATGCCGACCGAGAGCGTCGTTGAGAACGGCGTCATCGTCATCATGACGACGAGCGTTTCACTGTGCGTCGATTCTTAGCTATGGGTCCTAAACCCTTAGTTGGAGGTGAGTCTCCGGAGGATGCGGAGAACTGGTTAGACCGCATGGAGACGACTTTTCAGACTTTCCAATGCACCGAGGAGCAGAAGATGGAGACCCTGGGTTATCTTCTAGATGGACGTGCGCGCAGGTGGTGGAGGTTTACTTCTGCACCTTTTGTTGCGGCGAGAGGAGTGGCCACCTGGGTCGAGTTCCACACAACTTTTCAGAAGTTGTATTTTCCTCCTGCACTCCGTCAGTCGAAGGCAGGCGAGCTATTGAGTCTGCAACAGGGAACCATGTCTATCGATGAGTATCAGCAGAAGTTTTTTGATCTGCTATCCTATTGCCCCGAGATTGCTGACAGCTCTGGGATGAAGTATAATCTGTTCCTTCAGGGCCTTAACCCTGAGATCCATGACCGTGTGGCGGTTGGTGATGACATGTCTTACGAGGGTTTGGTGAGCCGTTGTCACCAGGCGGAGGACAGCATTTGGCGAAACAGGTCTTTCTCTGAGTCGAGACCTGCTAGTTCTTTGGGTCCCCGTGCCCAATCTTTCAAGAAGTCTGGATCTACTTCTTCTTCCTCTGGCTCTGGTGGTGTTGTCCATTTCGGTAAGAAGGACAAGTGTGATCACTGTGGGAATAACCATCCATCCGACAAGTGCCGTAGAGCTTCTGGAGCTTGTTTCCGTTGTAGAGAGACTGGTCATATCCGGAGGGATTGTCCACTGTCTGGGGGAGGCGGTTCTAGTTTTGGTTCAAGATCTGGTTCTCAGGCCACCGTTCAGCAGAGGTCACAAGGACAGCCTGCTGGGAGTTCTCATTTGAGGCCACGAGCTTCTGGCCAGGTGTTTGCCTTGAGGCATGATCAGGCTGTGGAGGAGAATGAGAAAGTCATCGCAGGTACATTTTTGCTTTATGGTATACCTGCTCTTGTACTTATTGACACTGGTGCATCTCATTCCTTCATTTCTGCACGTTTTGTTAAGAGGCATAAGTTACCATGCATTGCACTAGATGTAGTGATGTCTGTTTCTACTCCGACGGGCCTATCTGCTTTGGCTAAGCGTCTAATGATGGGTTGCCCTTTAGAGTTTGAAGGTAACATTCTGTTAGCAAATCTCATGGTCTTGGCGATGGACGACTTTGATTGCATTCTGGGAATAGATATGTTGACTACCTATCGAGCTTCAGTGGACTGCTATCAGAGATTAGTACGCTTTCATCCGGAGGGGAGTGAGAGATGGTTTTTCTATGGTGAGGGAGCGCGACCCCCGATGCCTTTGGTATCAGCTTTGAGAGCCTGTCGAGCTCTAGAGTCTGGCGGGGAAGGCTATCTTATCTATGCAGTTGATTTGTCCGCTGAGAGTATTAGGATAGAGAGCATTTCTGTTGTGGATGAATTTCCAGATGTATTTCCTGATGAGATTCCGGGTTTTCCTCCTGCTAGGGAAGTCGAGTTTGGCATAGAGTTGATGTCGGGTACTTCACCTATTTCTCGAGCACCGTATCGTCTGGCTCCATCAGAGATGCGTGAATTGAAGAATCAGCTACAGGATCTTTTGGACAAGGGGTGCATTCGTCCTAGTGTATCTCCTTGGGGAGGTCCTGTTCTCTTTGTAAAGAAGAAGGATGGGTCGATGCGATTGTGCATTGACTATCGGCAGCTGAATCGAGTCACTGTGAAGAACAAGTATACGTTGCCTCGTATTGATGACTTGTTTGATCAGTTGCAGGGCACGTCAGTTTACTCCAAGATTGACTTGAGATCTGGGTATCATCAGTTGAGAGTCCGTGATCAGGACGTAGCCAAGACTGCATTCCGTACTCGCTATGGGCATTACGAGTTCCTAGTGATGCCATTTGGTTTGACTAATGTGTCGGCTATATTCATGGATTTGATGAACCGTGTCTTCAGGGAGTATTTGGACAAGTTTGTCGTGGTCTTCATTGACGACATCTTGGTGTATTCACGTAATACGAAAGAGCATGTTTCTCACTTGCGGTTGGTACTGTAGACTCTTCGAGATGAGCAGTTGTACGCCAAGCTGAGCAAGTGTGAGTTCTGGATGGATAGAGTGGTCTTTCTTGGCCATATCATATCCAGGGAGGGGATTTCTGTTGATCCAAGCAAGATTGAGGCTGTGCTTAATTGGTCGCGTCCAATGACGGTTGCGGAGATCCGTAGTTTTCTGGGTCTAGCAGGATATTATCGTCGCTTCATTTTGAATTTCTCTCAACTAGCTCGACCTTTGACGCAGCTTACCCGCAAGGGTGTGGATTTCGAGTGGTCCTCCAAGTGTGAGGAGAATTTCTGTGAGCTTCGACGGCGGTTGACTTCTGCGCCGGTGTTGGCATTACCGTCAGGATCTGGAGGGTATGTAGTATACACTGATGCTTCTCTTCAGGGGTTAGGTTTTATTCTGACTCAGAATGGGCATGTGATTGAAAGAGTGGGTGCCCAGTGAGCCAACTTGTGGCTATGGGCTTTGATGACTCTTTGTACAAACGATCTTTTGTTTAATATAATTTACACTTTTATTAATGGCAATGACTTTATCTTTCTTCATATTGTTATATTGTGATATACTATTGTTGTTTTGATAAAGACCTTGAATATACTATAGTGTATGTAAGATGTGGTAGAACATGGGGATGTCTATCATGAAATACATCTTATAGTCACTGTATATTCTAAACTGTTCCTAGTCGATTGAGCCGTCCGATAATAAGGATAAGGATCGCTCGAGTTTGAGACTAGCATTTGCGATGCGGAGTACCAAGTTTCATTGGTAGGGAACATGGAGATGTTCGAAGCATGCAAATGGATATTCATAGGATGAATAATCGAACTACCCTATCCGGACTTTCCAAGTGGTTATCACTGATCGAGTGGATAAAGTCCGCGGTTTTGGTTGTACACCATTAGTCCTTACTACTTGAAACATCATGGAGACTCTATATGCTAGTACTGTGCTTTGACTCGTTTACCGACTCTATGGGGGTCATCAGGTGTCGGGATTGGGTACAGTTACAACACATATAGGAGTCGATGCATTGTTGTCAAGGATTCACCACATACTTGCGAGTGTGGATATCCTATGCGATCTGAGGAGATATTAGTGTGACGAATCTCTGGCCAGAGTACTTGATGTGATTTAAGAAATGGTTTCTTAGTAGCACATGCGATGTCACTAATTTGATCTTCAAGATGTATTGCATAGTTATCGAATCTTGAGCGACTCTCGATATACCAATGGTTGTTGATTCGATCGGGATATATGGATGAAGGGACCGTACTGTACGCGAACCAAAACTACTGGTTCTTGTAGGCACTATCAGTGATACCTAGGGAATCATGGGGCGATGTTGCTAGGCGCTTTACCATGATTCGTTGGGCAAGTCGGAAATCGTTGTTCCGAGTCACAAGGAGTTGTGAGCCCACGGCTAGCTGTATCCCTGAACCATTGAGGGTCACACAGTTTAATGGAGTTTTAATCCCCGTTGAGATAGTTAAATTTAAAGAGTTAAATTTAATGAATAAAGAAGTTGGACTTCTTAAATAAGAGTAAGGGAGTAGGATTTCCTAAAATGACATAGGGATGTACGTTTTTGGAAACCACTGAATTCGGATTCAGGAAAATTTATCTTGACTTTAAAATGTGCAGAAATGGTTTCTGTGCACATTGGTGAAATCGGTTTATCAATCGGAGTCACGATGAATTTTATATTAATTTCTGAACATGCGGGCTTTGCTTGTCGGGCCTCAACTTATGACTAATGGGCCCTAAGGTGTTAGTGGCCTGCATTATAAATAAGTTATTGCAGTACAGAAATTACACACAACTGGTCATAATTGAGACAGGATTTTTCGAAAAACCCTAGCCTCCCCTCTCAGTTCGGCCGCCCCTTCCCTTCTCTGCGTGAGAAATTCCGGTCTGTGATTTTGAATTGCAGTCTGGAATAGCGAATCAAATTCGTTTATTCTCTTCGTAGAAAACTTCTGATAGATTTTCTAGTGCAATCTATCAGAGGGATTAAACCTCTATTCGTGGACCTGATTGAAGGAAAGCTTGTTCATCAGTTCCAGGGAGATACAAGAAGCGCAGAGAAATCTGTGTGGTGTCCAATAATCTCGCTTCGAGATTGAAGGTAAAATTTAATAATAGTTATTTAATTTTACACACACTTATAATTTAATCGTTAAACGGTTGATACCCACACTATGGAATTGTTCCATAATAAAATTTTTAAACTTCCGCTGCACCGGGTATCAATCGTGATTGATCTGAACGCCAGTTACCCAACAGTGGTATCAGAGCCAGGTTGCTCAGATCAAACGATTAAATTAATCGATTGTACAAAAATTTTTGAGTCTTGGTTTTTTTTTTTTAAAACAAAATAAATATTTTAAATAAAAAAATTTTTTTTTTCGGGCAAAACCCGGGCAGCGATTGGATTGCTGCCCGGTGGGGCAGCGACGGTCGCTGCCCCTGGCGGCGCACGGCGCCGCCCAAAGGGGGCGCACAGCGCCGCCAGGGCAACGCTCGGCGCTGCCTAGCGCAGCGCAGCGCAGGGCAGCGCTCGGCGCTGCCCAGGGCGGCGCACGGCGCCGCTAGGGCAGCGATTGTCGCTGCCCTAAAGGGGCAGCCGGGCTGCCCCGGCCCGCGCCCACGGGTGCGGGCCAGCCCAGGAGTGTCCCAGGCGGCCCGCGGGAAAAATTATTTTTTTTATTTAAATTAATTTTAATGTGTTAAAATTTTATTTTTGGTCTGGTCAAAAATTGTTTTTGATTGGTTCACGAGGCATCGGATCGAATTGTTCGAGTCCGAAAATTTTAAAATTGATTTTTGGATAAATTTGAATTTTTGGAAAATTTTAATATTTTATCCTTAAATTGAATTTTGAAATCAATTATTTTTGGTACAATTGATGATAAGATTTGATCTTATGTATATATTAAGTAAAATATGATTTTATCTATAAAATTAGATTATGTAGATAAAATATGATTTTATTTAATAAAAGGTAAAATATGATTTTATATGTAAAATATGATTTTATATATAAAATATGATTTTATCCTGTTTAAATTTACAATAAATTAATTTTGAATTAAATGTTATTGGATAAGGATGATCGATTGCCATGACCAATTTTGTAGGTGTATGTTAGGAATTTACATTTGTTTTATTGTTGTTGGTTTTATTAATGGGCCTGGTTTATGGCCCAATATGAATGTCATATGTAATAAAAGTGGGCTTGGTTTATGGCCCGTTCCCACCCCTAAAATGTATCCCCTACTTGTCATTGCTATTTATTGTAAATACATTAGATTTAGTGGGAGATCAAGATTTGAAGATGGTGGGCCCAGCAGACAATAAAGACGAAGAAATGTAAATTGGAAGCTAACGTAATAGGATTGCATTGCATACTGCATATTACCTAGGATTGGACTAAGACTCGTGATTGGCAACCACGAGTCAATTAGAAATGGAATCGATCATCCTATATATAATATATGATATTATGATTGTATGCATGTTTTAGAAATAATTGTATGAATCCGGCAAGCATACAATAAATTGAAAAATGATGAGACAAATTTTCATAATTAAAAATCCCTCATTTTAAATATGATTTAAAATTGATATCAAGATAAATAAAGGAAATTTAAATTTGTTTAAATGTTCCTACCTTCCATCAACGGTCAATGTATGAGATGCTACCCGCGGATACGGTCCGGCTCATATTATTGGGGGGGCCCGTCCGTCGGAAAGCTGTACATTGGATCGACACATGTTGTAAGTTGGGTGGAACTCCCATGGGATCGGCTCATATTATTGGGGGATCCACATGGCGACCGTCCATCACAACTTAATATTGATGGGTCATCTTGACATGTCACTTTAAACGGCGTCATATTATTGGGCCCTTATTGGACATGAGGTAAATACATGGGGGTTGCTTTGGAAGCAATTGGGCTCTACCTTTTGAGAATTATGGTTGGCTGATATTATTCGGGACCATAAGTTTGTCAATTGGACTCCATGTTCTCACTAAGGAAAAAAGTTTCCCGCTTTCACTAGAGGGTAGTGAAATTGTTAAAATAGTGGGAGTGAGATTCATAAAATTAAATTCGCCTATTTTATGTCTTAGTAAATTGCTTAAACAATCATTGATATATGTCTGTTTTTCTTTTCAGTATTTCATACAATGAATTCGCGTAATCCATTATTCTCGATCCTCGAACAAAACAAGTTAACTGGCGCAAACTATACGGAATGGTTCCGGAAGTTGAAGATTGTCTTGACTTCGGAGAAGATGCTCTACGTGTTAGAGAAATCACCTCCGAAGGAAGCACCAGCTGACGTAAGTCCGGAGGAATTGGCCAAACTTGATGCATGGTGGGACCATGACATCAAGACCAAATGCTATATGCAAGCCTCGATGTCTGATGAACTCCAGAGGCGATTTGAGGACACCGTGAATGCTGCTGACATTCACGCTCAACTCAAGGAACTTTTTGGGGCTCAATCGAGGGCTGAAAGGTTCGCTACTGTTAAGGAGCTGATGACGTGTCGCATGCGTGAAGGGACTTCGGTCCGTGATCATGGGGTACGAGTGATTTGGCTCATACAAAAGTTAGCGACCCTTGATTTGGTGTTGGAGCATGAACTCAACGTGGATTTACTGCTTCTGTCTCTTCCTTCTTCGTTTGACGGATTTGTGGTAAATTTTAATATGAACAAGATAGAGGCCACCCTTGAAGAGATGGTCAATATGCTTGTGACATATGAATCCACACTTAAGAAGGATAAGCCAGCTTTCTTGGTGGGCTCCTCATCTTCTGCTAAGAAGGGGCCAAGTATGAAGGGCAAGAAACGTTCTGCCCCACCCAAGAAAGTCGAGCCCGAGAAGAAGCACAAGACAAAGGCTTCAAACAATGGAAAATCCAAGGATGTTTGCCATTACTGCAAGAAGCCCGATCATTGGAAGCGCAACTGCAAGGAATATCTAGAGCAGTTGGGAACTGCAAAGGGTATGTTCTATATTGAAATAAACATTTCACTTAATACTACTTCTTGGGTATTGGATACCGGATGTGGATCTCACATTTGCAATGATTTGCAGGTGATGACAAGAAGTCGCAGGCTTAGAATGGGTGAGACCCAGCTGAGGCTCGGGAATGGTTCCAGAGTTGAAGCTACAACCATTGGAGATGTTTGTTTAATTTTGCAGAACGGTTTTAAGTTATTTTTAAGAGATGTTTTATTTGTTCCGGATTTAATTAAAAACATTATTTCTGTTTCTATGCTAGATAGAGATGGTTATTCTTGCAATTTTGTGAATGAGATTTGCAATATTTACAAGAATGAATGTTTGATTGGAAATGGACAACTTGAAAACGATCTATACAACTTAAAACTGAAAGACGTTCCAATAAATTATATTGATAAACCGGCAACAACAAACAAAAGGAAAATCGATAGTCAAAACCCGGCGAACCTTTGGCATGCTAGGCTAGGTCATATTTCCTCAAGGAGGATGAACAAGCTAGTGGGAGAGGGCATGTTTGATATGTCTGATATTAACTCTCTACCTACTTGTGAATCCTGCCTAAAAGGGAAAATGACTAAATCTCCTTTTAAGGGGAAACCTGAGCGTAGTCAAAATCTGTTGGATTTGATCCATACAGATGTTTGTGGTCCATTTAGAGTTGGGACTCAACATGGCCACACCTACTTCATTACCTTTACTGATGATTATTCAAGGTATGGGTATTTATATTTAATGAAATATAAGTATGAAGCATTTGAAAAGTTCAAAGAATTCAAGGCTGAAGTAGAAAATAAGCTAGGTAAAAGTATTAAAGCACTTCGATCGGATCGAGGTGGAGAATACTTAAGTACCGAGTTTTTGGACTATCTAAAAGAGAATGGGATTCTCTCTCAGTGGACTCCTCCTATGACACCACAGCTGAATGGTGTATCGGAGCGTCGTAATCGAACTTTGTTGGACATGGTTCGATCCATGATGAGCTTCACTGAGCTTCCACCTTCGTTTTGGGGCTATGCGCTTGAAACGGCGGTATTGTTGTTGAACAACGTCCACACTAAAGCAGTGGACAAAACACCATACGAGTTATGGAATGGCAAAGCTCCTAAGTATTCGTACTTGAGGATTTGGGGATGTCCTGCTTACGTGAAGAGGACAGTGGGAGATAAGTTGGATAGTCGATCCAGCTTATGTTATTTTGTAGGGTATCCGAAGAATTCAATCAGATATTATTTCTATTATCCTGCTGAAACAAAGGTGTTTGTTTCTAGGAATGCCACCTTCTTGGAGAAGAAGTTCTTATTGGATAAGAAAGGCGAGATGATGGAACTCGAAGAAGTTCGAGAAGAACCCGAAATACAAAATAACGATCCTACGCCTCAGGAACCATTACTGGACACGCCTGAACCTAGAAGATCCGAGAGGACTTCTAGACCTCCTGTTCGATATGGTCTTCTTCTTGAAGGGGATCAAGATGAACCCGACATTGGATGTGATCCAAGAAACTTCAAGGAAGCAATTTCTGATGCGGATTCAAATGTATGGCTTGAAGCTATGCAGTCAGAATTAGATTCGATGCATACAAACCAAGTTTGGTCTTTAGTAGATCCTCCCGATGGAATTGTTCCAATAGGGTGTAAATGGATCTACAAGAGAAAGCTTGGGCCTGATGGTAAGGTATTGACCTACAAGGCGCGATTGGTGGCGAAAGGTTACACTCAAAGACAAGGAGTTGACTATGATGAAACCTTTTCACCAGTTGCAATGTTCAAGTCCATAAGAATCCTTATTGCCATAGCTGCATGGTATGACTATGAGATATGGCAAATGGATGTGAAGACTGCTTTTCTTAATGGAGACATTAAGGAAGAAATCTATATGAAGCAGCCAGAGGGGTTCACATCCATGGGAAGCGAGCATAAGGTATGCAAGCTTCAGAGATCAATTTATGGTCTAAAACAAGCATCAAGAAGTTGGAACCAGAAATTTGATGAAACAATAAAAGATTTTGGTTTCATCAAGAACCCGGAGGAACCATGCGTGTACAAGAAAGTAGTTAAGGATGCTGTGACATTCTTAGTACTTTATGTTGATGACATCCTACTCATTGGGAATGACGTAGGGATGTTGCAGTCAACATAGATATGGTTATCAGGTAGATTCTCGATGAAAGATTTGGGTGAGGCATCCTACATTCTAGGGATACAGATCTATAGAGATAGATCTAAGAGAATGATAGGACTCACTCAATCAACCTACATCGACACCATATTGAAACGGTTTTCAATGGATGGGTCCAAGAGAGGACATCTACCCATGTGTCATGGAGTTTCTCTATCCAAGTCTATGTGTCCCAAGACTGATGAAGAGATAGAGAATATGACACATGTACCATATGCGTCAGCTATAGGTAGTATCATGTATGGGATGATATCTACCAGACCGGATGTAGCATTTGCTCTGAGTGTCACGAGCAGATATCAAGCTAATCCCGGTCAAATGCATTGGAAAGCCGTGAAGGACATTCTTAAGTACTTACGAAGGACTAAGAATATGTTCATGGTATATGGAGGAAGAGAACTGAAATTGGAAGGCTATACCGACTCTAGCTTCCAAAGTGACGTGGATGACTCGAAGTCAACCTCTATATTTGTGTTCATGCTCAATGGCGGTGCTGTCTCTTGGAAGAGTTCCAAGCAGGACACCACAGCGGATTACACCACTGAGGCTGAATACATTGCAGCATCAGCTGCTGCTAAAGAGGCCGTTTGGATGAGGAAGTTCGTCCAAGAGTTGGGCATCATTCCTGAATTTGTTGGTCCAGTCCCGGTGTACTGTGACAACACGGGTGCCGTTGCTCAAGCAAAGAAACCAAGGTCTCATCAAAGATCCAAACACGTACTGAGGAAATACCACATCATCCGGAAGATTGTGGAAAGAGGAGACATCACTGTCGAACGAGTGGCCTCTGCAGACAATATCGCTGATCCGCTTACTAAGCCCTTGCCAGGACCATTGTTTGACAAACATCGCGAAGCAATGGGTCTACGTAGTATGACTAGTTGGCTATAGGGCAAGTGGGAGATTGAAAGAGTGGGTGCCCAGTGAGCCAACTTGTGGCTATGGGCTTTGATGACTCTTTGTACAAACGATCTTTTGTTTAATATAATTTACACTTTTATTAATGGCAATGACTTTATCTTTCTTCATATTGTTATATTGTGATATACTATTGTTGTTTTGATAAAGACCTTGAATATACTATAGTGTATGTAAGATGTGGTAGAACATGGGGATGTCTATCATGAAATACATCTTATAGTCACTGTATATTCTAAACTGTTCCTAGTCGATTGAGCCGTCCGATAATAAGGATAAGGATCGCTCGAGTTTGAGACTAGCATTTGCGATGCGGAGTACCACGTTTCATTGGTAGGGAACATGGAGATGTTCGAAGCATGCAAATGGATATTCATAGGATGAATAATCGAACTACCCTATCCGGACTTTCCAAGTGGTTATCACTGATCGAGTGGATAAAGTCCGCGGTTTTGGTTGTACACCATTAGTCCTTACTACTTGAAACATCATGGAGACTCTATATGCTAGTACTGTGCTTTGACTCGTTTACCGACTCTATGGGGGTCATCAGGTGTCGGGATTGGGTACAGTTACAACACATATAGGAGTCGATGCATTGTTGTCAAGGATTCACCACATACTTGCGAGTGTGGATATCCTATGCGATCTGAGGAGATATTAGTGTGACGAATCTCTGGCCAGAGTACTTGATGTGATTTAAGAAATGGTTTCTTAGTAGCACATGCGATGTCACTAATTTGATCTTCAAGATGTATTGCATAGTTATCGAATCTTGAGCGACTCTCGATATACCAATGGTTGTTGATTCGATCGGGATATATGGATGAAGGGACCGTACTGTACGCGAACCAAAATCTACTAGTTCTTGTAGGCACTATCAGTGATACCTAGGGAATCATGGGGCGATGTTGCTAGGCGCTTTACCATGATTCGTTGGGCAAGTCGGAAATCGTTGTTCCGAGTCACAAGGAGTTGTGAGCCCACGGCTAGCTGTATCCCTGAACCATTGAGGGTCACACAGTGTAATGGAGTTTTAATCCCCGTTGAGATAGTTAAATTTAAAGAGTTAAATTTAATGAATAAAGAAGTTGGACTTCTTAAATAAGAGTAAGGGAGTAGGATTTCCTAAAATGACATAGGGATGTACGTTTTTGGAAACCACTGAATTCGGATTCAGGAAAATTTATCTTGACTTTAAAATGTGCAGAAATGGTTTCTGTGCACATTGGTGAAATCGGTTTATCAATCGGAGTCACGATGAATTTTATATTAATTTCTGAACATGCGGGCTTTGCTTGTCGGGCCTCAACTTATGACTAATGGGCCCTAAGGTGTTAGTGGCCTGCATTATAAATAAGTTATTGCAGTACAGAAATTACACACAACTGGTCATAATTGAGACAGGATTTTTCGAAAAACCCTAGCCTCCCCTCTCAGTTCGGCCGCCCCTTCCCTTCTCTGCGTGAGAAATTCCGGTCTGTGATTTTGAATTGCAGTCTGGAATAGCGAATCAAATTCGTTTATTCTCTTCGTAGAAAACTTCTGATAGATTTTCTAGTGAAATCTATCAGAGGGATTAAACCTCTATTCGTGGACCTGATTGAAGGAAAGCTTGTTCATCAGTTCCAGGGAGATACAAGAAGCGCAGAGAAATCTGTGTGGTGTCCAATAATCTCGCTTCGAGATTGAAGGTAAAATTTAATAATAGTTATTTAATTTTACACACACTTATAATTTAATCGTTAAACGGTTGATACCCACACTATGGAATTGTTCCATAATAAAATTTTTAAACTTCCGCTGCACCGGGTATCAATCGTGATTGATCTGAACGCCAGTTTTCCAACAGTGATCGCATACGCTTCTAGACAGCTGAAGCTTCACGAGGACAACTATCCAGTCCATGATTTGGAATTGGCAGCCATTGTGTTCGCTTTGAAGATCTGGCGTCATTATCTGTATGGCGAGAAATTTGAGATCTTCACCGACCATAAGAGTCTCAAGTATTTGTTCACTCAGGTGGAGTTGAACATGAGGCAGAGACGTTGGATGGACTTGCTTAAGGACTATGATTGCGAGATTAAGTACCATCCGGGAGCTGCTAATCTCACCGCTGACGCCTTGAGTCGCAAGGTGCGACTATCTGCACTTCAGACTTGTTCGATGTCTAGTGCGATAAGTGACTGTTGTACTTCAGGTTATACTTTCATGCATAAGAAAGGTATGCAGAGTATCCAGATGTTTGCGATATTATCTGAGCCAGCTTTGTATTCGCGGATTCGAGATGCTCAGATGTCTGATTCGAAGACCCAGTGTTTAGCTCGTCTAGCTAATGAGGGTAGCTCGTCTGGATTTTATTATCAGTCAGATGGCTTTCTGTGTTTGTCTGGTAGGCTTGTGATTCCGTAGGATGAAGAGTTGCGAGAGGAGATTTTGTCTCAGGCGCATCGCACTAAATTGAGTATTCATCCTGGGAGCAACAAGATGTACAAGGATCTACGTACTCGTTTCTGGTGGAAGAGAATGAAACGCAGTGTTTATCAGTTTGTTTCGAGATGTTTGGTGTGTCAGCAGGTCAAGGAAGAACACCGAAGACCTGGAGGATTGCTTCACAGTCTGCCTATTCCTGAATGGAAATGGGAGTTTATCACAATGGACTTTGTGACCCATTTGCCGGTGTCCCCGAGGAACTGTGATGCTATCTGGGTTGTGGTGGATCGACTCACCAAGTCAGCGCATTTCATTGCCTGTAGCCGGGAGTACAATGTGGATCGTATGGCTCGGCTATATATTCAGGAGATCGTTCGACTTCATGGAGTGCTTGTGAGCATTGTCAGCGATCGGGACCCCAGGTTTACTTCTAGATTCTGGGGGAGTGTTCAGCGTGCGATGGGTACTACTCTCAGTTTGAGTACTGCCTATCATCCGGAGACTGATGGTCAGTCGGAGCGCACTATCCGTACTTTGGAGGATATGCTTAGAGCGTGCGTCATGGATTTTGGTTCAGCCTGGCAGGATCATTTGCCATTGATCGAGTTTGCGTACAAAAACAGCTATCATACTAGTATTGGTATGGCACCTTTTGAGGCGTTGTACGGGCTACGTTGTCGTACTCCACTCTTCTGGGAAGAAGTGGCGGAGAGACAGGCTGAGGGACCGACGTTTATCCATCAGGCGATAGACATTGTTGATCAGATCAAGAAACGGATTAAGACTGCACAGGATCGTCAGGCCAGCTATGCTAATATCAAGCGTAGGCCTTTACAGTTCGATGTCGGGGAGAAAGTGTTTCTGAGAGTGTCACCTTTCTGCAAGATTCTCATATTAGGCCTTAAGGGCAAGTTGTCTCCCAGGTTTATCGGTCCGTTTCAGATCTTGGAGAGCATTGGCGATTTGGCTTATCGACTAGCTTTGCCACCGCATCTATCCAGTATTCACGACGTGTTCCACGTATCTCTATTGCGACGGTATGTGGCAGATGAATCTCATATTCTGCAGCGGTCTGAGGTTCAGGTGAACGAGGATTTGACCTATGTTGAGAAACCTATTCGTATCCTGGATTATAAGGATAAGGTTTTACGGAACAAAGTCATTCCTTTGGTTTTAGTTCAGTGGCAGCGCCGAGGCACTGAGGAAGCTACTTGGGAGCTTGAGGACAGGATGCGTGAAGACCATCCTGGGTTGTTTTGATTTCATTCTTAATTTGTATTCAGTTGCAAACTCTGTAAACGTTTGATTTGAATAAAGAATGTTTCTGATTTCTGTATTACATTCAGTACTTAAGATCTAATTTCGAGGACGAAATATCTTAAGTGGGGGAGAATGTAGTAGCCCGTAACCAAAATCAGTAATTAAGGAATTAATCATAATTATTTGGATAAATTACAGATTCCTTTACTTGGGATTGTATAATGTTTATGGTTTCCGCAGTTTTATTCTGATATCTGATTAATTAAGTTAATTGCATGCCTAAGTTCTGTTAGTAGGTGATCCGGGTAAGGGTCACTACATGACGATTCGAGATTTACGACTTTGAACCGAAGAAAGAATTGAAGAAAGTTTGAGGTGAATTGTATTGATGATTTGATGATGTTTGGTCATGATTCTATGAATTTACAACTTGTGTTCAACCTATTACACATTTGATTATGCTAGTACATGATGTATGCAAGTTGATATGTGTAAGGTTAGGTAGTGCAAGATTGATATATTGAGATTCAGTTACCGAGTTTGATACCGTTAAGTTATCGATTCAAGAACTGATTTGATTTCGAGTCTTGTGGATTAAGTGGAACATGATATGAGTTCATTGCTGATCATTCTCGATTATGATCACTTATTTACAGATTTATAGTAAAGATTGACGACTCGAGAATACCGCTATTGAAAAGGAATCGAATAACTCAAGGTTTAAAGTCATTTCAATGGAAGATTGAATTGTGAACTTGAGTTAGAATTGATTGAGTTTGATTGTGTTGATTGTTCAGATATGGAGCATCTCAACCACGACTTAATGACAGAAAGGTATAATGACGACATCGCGAGTCAGGGATTTTGAAACTCAAGATCGATTATTTTTGAGTTGTCCCGCCAAAACCACATACTTGTTTATGTTTCGATTTGATTTTGATGTTGTCGATCCATCTCAGGTAGTGGATCTTTGATTTTGAGTCGATATGATTACGATATGATATGATATTGAATTGATTCTATTGCCAAGATCTTAGGCGATCTTATTTTCTAGTCTAAGACGACTACGATAGATGGATATCCATGTCAAGATCGTATACGAATCTTGATGGCAACGATGAAATATGAATCAATTCTTAATCGAGATATGCGTTATTTACTCTATTGTTGAGTCGTTTACGATTAGAGTTGATATGATTTATTTAACGCATTTATATGTCAATTATACTGGGAATGTTTTCTCACCGAAGTTTATCCGGCTATTGCTTTGTTTTGTATGTGTGCATTGCAACAGATGAGGCAGGAGCTAGTCTATGATGACGTTGATATCTCGGGAGTGAGACTTAGCATGTGTGGACATGGGTTTAAGCTAAAGAATGGTATTTTGATAGCATCGAACAGGACATGAAACTTGTGATTTAGAAGATCACTTTTGAGACTTAGTGTAGCTTATCGTTTCATGCTTTTATGTTATTTGTTTGATGTAATAAACGCATGATTTGATGCTTGAGATTTTCTACATGTATATATGCATGTTTTAGATTCGATAAACTTTGTTTTGGAGTTGATTTGTGATGATTCGGATTGAGGCCAAGCTTTGACAGCAAAAGAATGTATGTTGGAAGTTTTCTGGTCGTCTGGGCGCACCCGCGCTGTCCCCGGGCGCACCTGCGCCCTGTTTAAGAAACGTTTCTGCCACTCCGGGCGCACCTGCGCTGGTCATTGGGCGCACCCGCGCCCATATGAACAAAAAAAAATTTGGTTTCTTTGGGTGACGTAAGCACCCCAGACTGAACAGAATTCTATGGTCAGATTGAACAAAACTGTAGTGCTTAGTTGAATGAGGTATCTCTGATTGAACAGAACAGTATATCAGCGAAGGAATAGATGTTATTGCAGGTAGAAGTTGGTTTGCAGAGCTAGATCAGTTGTGCAAATCTTTTGAATATACAGATGTATGTTGCATTGGATTGATGATATACCAACTTCGAGACCTAGCAACCTGATAGCTTGTGACGAAGAAATTCTGACAGAATCGAGGTATATTGTTTTGTTGGTAAGTGCTTAGAACAGAGTTTGATTTAACGGTTCTTTGCCAAAACAGATAGAATGATGAGGAAAAGAAGAATATACCAACTTGAAGTTGAATACTTTGAATACTGAAGAATATATTATTAGATGTTTAAGCCTATTACGATTCTTTGAATTGTAGATGATGAAGAATCTCAAGATTGAGTTGTCTACTCATGGCTTGAATTCGAAGAATATGTCTGAATCAATGTTTACGATTGAAACATTTAATGAAAGACATAGACAGGGCTATGAGAACTGAAGCTGAATGATGAAGAAGAAGGAATAAAATTGTAGACATGCCACGGTGTTTTTAGATACTCACCATTTCAATTACAATTTCTATTCCAGAACAGATATGAAATAGATGCTATGAAAGTAATTTCGTTAGCTCTAGCGAACTGAAACAGATTTAATTTAGTCTGAATGCAGAGTATGATAGAAATTCTTACACTCATTGTGAAAGGAGATATCCTAGCAATCAGTGTAAAGACATGTCAAGCAGATGTGCTAGAATATGTTCGAAGCAAATTAGATTTTGAGAAGATTCGAATGAAGAACAGCTCCAGGAATATACAGAGGATCAGAATGAAATTGCACCTGAGAATGCGAATTACAGATAACAGATTTTTTTGGTTTAACCTGTTTATGTTATTGGTGCAAGAGATATATGATAGCCGAACGCTTACTATATTTTCACCTCTGTATCAGAAAAGAGAATTTGTGAATTGAACTGAAGAACTGAACTACTCCTTCGATGAAATGAAATTGAACATGATTTTGTTCGTATTTGAAATATCTGTGTATGTTTCATGATAGATGATACTGCAATAACCAAATACAGATTAGCAGAAGATTGATGATAAGAAACGATTGAATTAGATCAACAAGAACATAATGTGCATATGAATATGATGATAT
Organism: Henckelia pumila; assembly: GCF_033568475.1. Lineage (NCBI taxonomy): Eukaryota > Viridiplantae > Streptophyta > Magnoliopsida > Lamiales > Gesneriaceae > Henckelia > Henckelia pumila. Next base: position 100,438,278 of record NC_133122.1, on the reverse strand, counting down.
AGTATGGAATCTAGAATTACAATTCTTTGATTTCGAATCAGTGTATATTGTGTTTATTAGAAAGATATTCCGAAATAAGTATATTCTATGCACTAGATATGTTCATGATCTAAACAAGCATTGGTAGATATGCCAATGAGTAGAGATTGCAGATATGTTCCAGTAAGATTTCAACTTTAGTTTAAGTTGTGAACTGGAATTCAATAGTGAATTGCTGAGTTTATGAATTGAATACTGCTTTTGAGGTTAATAGATAACGATATGAAAATCAGTTGCAGTTGAGTCTTTTCTTTGATTACGCTGAATCAAATACATCAATTGGAGATATGATTCTTGAAATGTTTGATTTTGAGTGGCTCTCCTTGTTTTGTTCATAGAGCCTGAGTTGACTTACTCATTCTGAGTTATGAAATGCAAGTAAGTTGTTTTTACTTAGCAGAGTTTGTTATCCCGAACATTTGATTTTGGATGACCTTGATTGAGAAATTTTCCCAATCTTGATTTATTCTTTTGATTTTGAGAATTATTGATCCATTGATGGATATTTCAGCATATTTTAAGATTTTTGGCTCGTAACTGATAGAAAGATTTGACTATTATTCATATTTTGGATTGATTGTATGATTTGTCAGTGATAAGTGCATTTTGTGTGCTTTATTTCATGTTATTTTTATGTCTATTTTATGTGCATTCATATTGCTTTTATGTGTTTTTATGTATTTTAGTTCATGTGTGTGTATTTCACTCCTCGGGTTAATTTTGTAGAAAAATGGATTTTTGAATAGTGAATTACGGAGCAGCCTTGATCGAAAAATCAAATTTAATTTTAGAGAGATCCAAATCCGATCTCCACCGTTCCAAATAAAATTCAAGATTTTTTGAAGCTGCTGTCCAAATTTCAGCTCGATCCGACGTCTAAATCTGAAGATATGAATTTTTCAAAATCGTCGCGTGGAGCAGAAAAATTAACTCGCTCGAGCGAGAGTCTATGCTCGCTCGAGCGAGCGAGACCTGGACTGAAAAAAAATATATTTGGACAGAGAGTTGCTCGCTCGAGCGAGACCTGTGCTCGCTCGAGCGAGCGGAGCGTGCAGAATCTGTATTTTTAGAAACTCTTGCTCGGATTGGATGCTATCTTTTGAAGACCCTTGGGCATTTAAATACGAATCTATTCATCATATTAGGGGTTCGAACACGCAGAGAACGCAGAGGGCGGCTTCAAAGCTTGGGAGAAGATTTCTACACTTTTTCTTCTTCTGTTCTTCTTTATTTTTATTTATTGAATTATAATTTCAATTATTGAGTAGTTTGTTTTCAACCAAGACGGCGTGATTGGGCCGAACAAATTCATGTAGAAAACTTGGATTTTTGTTTGGGATTTTTCAGAGTTGATTTTGTTTATTGATTGTCAGATTTATATTTGTCTTGTGAATAGTCTGATCAACTGTTTGCTTGCATGTTAATCGATTCCAAGTCGACAGAGAAGGTTTCGATTTTGATCACTTTGATAATTAACATATTGTAAAACCTACTAGAAATAGAATTCGGTTTCAGTGTGCGGTTTTGGGTGCAAACTGAATTTTCATAAATATTTAATGCATTCAAATTTGATTATAATTACGAAAGATTAGTTCATCAATATTTGAAAAGGTTTGATTGTTCTAGAAATAGTCCTTTGAACAAATTAGGAGAATTCTCGTGAATTAAGATTAAATCTGAGTCCTGAATCAACTACACGTTATATGATTTGTTTGGTGCCTACGTGTGTCTTGGTTGTCTTTGCTTTAATTATTTTTATCTTCAGCTATTTTAATTATTATTTTTTGAGCAGTTTTTTATTTTATATTCTTATTTTATTTAAATCAATTTGCTCTTTATGATTTTGGTCTAGATTAAGTAAAATAATCGAATCTTGAGAATGAAAAAGTGGGTGCCCGGTTAGCCAACTTGTGGCTAAGGGCTTTTATGACTCTATGTAAAACAATCTTTTGTTTAATATAATTTACAATTTTATAATGGCATTGACTTTATCTTTCTTCATATTGTTATATTATGATATACTATTGTTGTTTTGATAAAGACCTTGAATATACTATAGTGTATGTAAGATTTGGTAGCACATGGGGATGGCTATCATGAAACACATCTTATAGTCACTGTATATTCTAAACTGTTCCTAGTCAATTAAGCCGTCCGCAAATAAGGATAAGGATCGCTCGAGATTAAGACTAGCATTTGCGATGCCGAGTACCACGTTTCATTGGTATGAAACATAGAGATGTTCAAAGCATGCAAATGGATATTCATATGATGAATGATCGAACTACCCTATTCGGACTTTCCAAGTGGTTATCACTTATCGAGTGGATAAAGTCCGCGGTTTTGGTTGTACACCATTAGTCCTTATTACTTGAAACATCATTGAGACTCTATATGCTAGTACTGTACTTTGACTCGTTTACCGACTCTATTGGGGTCATCAGGTGTCGGGATTGGGTACAGTTACGACACATATAGGAGTCGATGCTTTGTTGTCAAGGATTCACCACATACTTGCGAGTGTGGATATCCTATGCGATCTGAGGAGATATTAGTGTGACGAATCTTTGGCCAGAGTACATGATGTGTTTTAGGTTAATGGGTTATCCTAGTAACACATGCGATGTCACTAATAGATCTCCAAGATGTTATGCATAGTTATCGAATCTCGAACGACTCTCGATGCACCAATGGTTATTGATTCGATCGGGATATATGGATGAAGGGACCGTACTGTACGCTTACCAAAATCTACTGGTTCTTGCAGGCACTATCAGTAATACCTAGGGAATCATGGGGCGATGTTGCTAGGCGCTCTTACCATGATTCGATGGGTAAGTCGGAAATTGTTGTTCTGAGTCACAAGGAGTTGTGAGCCCACGACTAGCTGTATTCCTGAACCATTGAGGGTTACACAAGTAATGGATTACTAAAACCTCGTAGAGATAGTTAAATTTAAAGAGTTAAATTTAATGAAAGAGAAGTTGGACTTCTTAACTAAAGGGAGTGGGATTTTCTAAAATGACATTGGGATGGGCATTTTTGGAAATCACTGAATTCGAATTCAGAAAAATTATCTTGACTCTAAAAGATGCAGAAATGGTTTCTGTGCACATTGGTGAAATCATTTTATCAATCGGAGTCACGATGAATTTTATATTAATTTCTATAACAACAGGCTTGGCTTGTTGGGCTTAAGTTATGGATTGTGGGCTTTAAGGAGTTAGAGTCCTGATACAATTATAACTAGAAATTATCTATAAATATATGTGCAGTGTTCGAAAATTACATGCAATTCATTCATCAAATTTTCGAAAACACACATATTATTTTCTAAGGTTTTTTCGAAAATCCTTGTCCCTTTTCGGAGAAAATTCAGTCTTGTGATTTTTGTGAAAAATTACAATTCTGAATTAACAGATCATATCTGTTTATTCTCTACGCAAACTTCTGATTGATTTCTAGTGCAGTCAATCAGAGGGTTTCTGTTTTTCATTCGTGGACCTAATTTCGGAGAAAGATCGTGACGCCATCAGTTCCCGGGATTTACAAGAAGAGCAGATTAAATTCTGTTGGAGTCCACAATCAAGCCTTTGCTTGACAAGGTAAAATATTTAATTGTGATTATTTTTTTTACTTGAACAAATTTGTGAGACCTCGATTCTAAACCACTAATCTCGGATTAAACAACGAGTAAGCGAACAAGAATCCAAGAGTAAAACAATTCAAGGTTTTTTTTTTTTTTTTTTTTAAAAGGCCCGCGCCCGCGCGAGGTACCAAGCTCGCGCGCGCGCGGGCAAACGATTCAGAGGCCCAACGGAGGCCTCGCGCGCGCGCGAGGAACGCCTCGCCCGCGCGCGGAAGGCCTGGGCAGAAAATGCTCAGGCTGCCGAAAAAAAAAGATTCCGCGCTTGGTCCGACATGCCTTCAAATACAAATGCAATAACAGAGTGTAGGGAAACATGCCATAACAAGTCATGCTTTCAGAAGGCCTAAAAACAACCAGAAGTCTAAATCGATAAAGCAACAACATACTTCGATTTCAGATTACAATCCGAATACAAACTAATTCGAATAACAAAACATATCAAGTTCGAGTTCTAACATGCTTCAATCTTAAACTAGATAAACATGCTAATTCGACTTCTAAACCGAGTCTCACTTCTACTACTTGCCCTCGAAGCTAACCATGCCTCTTTTGACTTGTTCCTGCCCCACCTGTTGCCAAGTACACATACAAAACAAAGCAACAGCCGGATAACCGGTGAGAATGATAATCCCAGTAAAAGCAACATATCAAGTAATGAATACACAACATGCTATCAAACCACATATTCAAGTCGAAGTTAATGATATGAATGTCTTTAAAACCAGGATATCGATTCTGATAAACACGGGAGTATTGCTCTGCTTTTGGGATCCCGAGGATTAGATCACGTAACGACTCACCGACTCTCCCAATCGAGGTGGTGCCACGTATCCCACTCCTCTAGACTTTGAGCAACCATAATGAGTATGCTAGCACTAGGCGAAATACTACAACCTAGGCCACTCAATCATAGTTCCCAAACGTCTAACAAAAAGGGCGGTTCTGCCCGCTGAAATCAAAGTAGGCTCAAGATGAATGCATAACAGAAACATAAACATAAGCCACATAACAAAAACTCAATCAATCAACAATTACAAGTTCCACGTGCTAGAACCAGTATCAATGCAATATGTGATTTAAAAAGGGAAACTCGAGAACCAACAGTCCCGAGTATGCTATCCCGCTACGATGACTGCTTTTACCTTTCAATGTCGTAGATCCAACTCCGGACAAGCTACAACAAAAGATTGTATCAACAACTAGACAACCTAAACAACAAACAACGGTTCAAGGAAATCTCTTTACCGTTCTTCGTCCAACTCTCGACGAACAATGCTGATAACACAGGGCTCGACACACTCCAACGAATCTGTACGAATACAAGATTTGATCAACAATCACGATCATTCACAAGCCAAGGCTTCACTCAATACCAAAAACGATTCGAAAACCCAAAACTCAAACCGACGGCATAACGGCTATAAACTGAACAAACCGACAACGCAGACAGCAGTTCAATACTGATAACAACTCAATTAAATTCCCAAAACAACAATAACAAAGCAAACCCATCAATCTCAAAATCCACATTTTCGAAAATGGCTTCCAAAAATCATAACAAATCCGGACGTCGCTCTAATTCAAAACCGACAGATAATAAACGGTCAGAACTCTGTCTAGAACAACATACTAGAATCTAAATCGATTCTAACAACCTCCGAAAAACAAAACATATCCGATCGGAGAAATACTTACAATATAACAGAGCTCTCACTGCAGTGATCGATAATCTGCCTTCAGAATTAATTTCTAACGGACGGATCGAGCTCGGACTGGATTTTGAAAGCTCCAAACTCACGTTTGGCTCTCTAATGGAGGTTGGAGGCGTGGAGAAGGAAAGGAGGAGGAGAAGAAGACCATTCTCAATCCAATCAAGTTGTAGATAATATATAAAATTCCATATTTTCATTTTAGTCCCTGAAATTTCCAAAATTTGCAAAAAGGACCCTGATCAAAATCAAACCGGCTCGAGAACTCTGTAATCTCTGATTAACTCAAATAAACTCATTTAAGATAAAAACAGGGCGTTACAATTCTCCCCCACTAAGAAGAGATTTCGTCCTCGAAATCAACGAGAACCACAACTCAATGATAGAATAAAGAATCAAAAGACAGTAAGAAGAACTCACGTCATCCGAATAGCTCTGGAAAACGCTGTCTCATGTCAGACTCTGTCTCCCAAGTCGCTTCCTCAACGCCGTGACGGCTCCACTGCACTTTCACCAATGGAATCAACTTGGTTCTGAGTTGCTTTTCTTTTCGATCAAGGATCTGAATCGGTCGCTCAAAATAGCTCAGGGTCTCGTCTAACTCGGCTTCGTCAGGCTGAAGGATATGAGAAATATCTGGTTGATACTTTCGCAGCATAGAGACGTGAAAAACGTCATGAATACCAGATAAAGACGGAGGAAGTGCAAGTCTGTAGGCAAGATCGCCTATCTTCTCGAGAATCTCGTACGGACCGATGAATCTCGGAGATAACTTTCCTCTCTTACCGAATCTGACGGTGCCTCTGAATGGAGAAATCTTAAGGAATACACGGTCTCCCTGCTCAAAACTCAGAGGTCGACGTCTGACATTCGCATACTTCGCCTGTCTATCTTGAGCTGACTTCATTCTGGTCTGAATGATCTTAACCTGCTCTGCCATATCTCTAAGCATCTCCGGTCCCAAATCTGGTGACTCGGACAATTCATCCCAAAACAACGGAGATCGGCACTTTCTACCATACAAAGCCTCAAAAGGCGCCATACCGATACTCGCTTGGAAGCTGTTGTTGTAAGAAAACTCGACAAGAGGCAAAGAATCCTGCCAACTAGTGCCAAAGTCTAGCACTACCGCTCGCAGCATATCCTCCAACGTCTGGATAGTCCGCTCTGACTGTCCATCTGTCTGAGGATGATAAGCTGTACTCAGATGCAATCGAGTACCAAGCGCCTCTTGCAAACTATGCCAGAAGTGCGAAGTGAATCTAGGATCTCTGTCTGAAACGATCGACTTCGGCACACCATGCAATCTCACAACATTGCTAACATACAACTCAGCCATCTGATCATGACGATACGTCATCCTGTAAGGAATAAAACGCGCAGACTTCGTCAATCGGTCGATCACTACCCAAATAGCATCGCATCCTCGAACGGATCGTGGTAGCTTCATGACAAAATACATAGAAATGTGATCCCATTTCCATTCAAGAACAGATAGGTTGTGCAAAAGACCACCTGGTCGCTTCCGCTCTGCTTTCACTTGCTGACAATTCAAACACCGAGATACAAATCTCGCAACATCGTCCTTCATTCTCTTCCACCAGAACTGACTCTTCAGATCGTTGTACATCTTACGACCTCCAGGATGAACGCTAAACCGACTGCAATGAGCCTCTCGGAGAATACGCTGTCTCAACTCCGAAATATCAGGCACAACAATACGGTTATTCACAAACAAAACGTCATCTCTAACCTGGAATTCTGACTGATGCCCAGTTCTGACTTTCTCTATCGAAACCTGAATGCTCGGCTCAGACTTCTGTGCTTCTCTGATTGCAACAAACAACTCCGGCTCGGCTTGAATAGAAAACACTCTGATAGTCTCCCTATCTGTTTCAAACACTAAACCAGAAGTGCAACAATCATCGACCAACTGAGAAACACCGATAGTTGAAAGAGATAAAGAACAAAGCTTTCGGCTCAAGGCATCTGCAACTGCATTCGACTTCCCTGGATAATACTTGATCTCACAGTCGAAATCCTTCAACAGATCTAACCATCTTCTCTGTCTCATATTCAGCTCTGCCTGTGAAAACAAGTACTTAAGACTCTTATGATAAGAAAAGATCTCGAAAGACTCACCATAAAGATAGTGACGCCAGATCTTCAAAGCAAATACAATTGCTGCAAGTTCAAGATCATGAACAGGATAACGAGTCTCGTGCGGTTTCAGCTGCCTCGATGCATACGCTATCACATGCTTATGCTGCATAAGAACACAACCCAAACCTCGGTTAGAAGCATCACAATACACTGTGAAACCTCCAGTACCCTTCGAAATAGAAAGAATTGGAGCACTGGTCAGTCTCCTCTTCAGATCAACAAAGCTAGCCTCACAATCTGAAGTCCAGACAAAAGGCGCATTCTTCTGAGTCAGCTGGGTAATAGGCTTGGCAATAGACGAGAAACCCTCGATGAAACGATGGTAATAACCAGCTAAACCCATGAAGCTTCGGATCTTAGGTACTGATGTCGGTCTAGGCCAATTCATAACCGCTTCGATTTTGCTGGGATCGACAGAAATCCCATCTTCTGAAATAATATGACCGAGAAAGACAACTCGATCTAACCAGAATTCGCATTTCGATAGCTTGGCAAACAACTGCTCAACTCGTAAAATCTGCAAGACGATTCTCAAGTGCTCTGCATGGTCAGTACGGTTCTTCGAGTAGATAAGAATATCATCGATGAAGATAATGACGAACTTATCTAAATAACGCTGAAAGATACGGTTCATCAAACCCATAAAAACAGCTGGAGCGTTAGTCAAACCGAACGACATGACTATAAACTCAAAGTGACCATACCTCGTTCTGAATGCAGTCTTAGGAACATCTTCCTCTCGCACTCTCAGCTGATGGTAGCCTGACCTCAGATCAATCTTAGAGTAGACAGAAGAACCCTGCAGTTGATCAAACAAGTCATCTATTCGGGGTAAAGGATATCTGTTCTTAACTGTAGCCTGATTCAATTGGCGGTAGTCGATACAGAGCCGCATAGAACCATCCTTCTTCCGAACGAATAGAACAGGAGCACCCCAAGGCGATACACTAGGTCTGATGTATCCCTTGGCAATCAAATCCTCAAGCTGCTCCTTCAACTCTCTCAATTCAACAAGTGTCATACGATAAGGAACTTTTGAAATAGGTTGAGTACCTGGCACTAAGTCAATGCTGAATTCAACCTCTCGAATGGGTGGCAATCCAGGAACATCTTCCGGAAACACATCAGCAAAATCTCTAACCACTGGTAAGTCAACCAAAGCTGGGCTAGATTTCAGTACATCAACCGCATAAACCAAAAATCCTTCTGCACCTCTCTGTAACAAACGAGTCATAGATAACACTGAAATCAAAGGAATTCTAGATCGAGAACCCTTACCAAAGAATTTCCACTCGTCTGCCATTTCAGGTCTGAACCTGACAACCTTCAGAAAACAATCAACTGTCGCCCTGTACTTGGTTAAAGCATCTATCCCGACAATACAATCAAAATCTGACAGCCCAAGTACAATACAGTCGAATTCTAACAAATTCCCCTCAAAACAAAGTTCACAGTTCCTGACTAGTCGGACAGAAACAATTCCTCCACCCAAAGGTGAAGTAACAGCTACTACTGTAGGCAACAATTCAGTTGGCAAAGCATGCAATAACACATATTTCTCAGAGATAAAGGAATGGGAAGCACCTGTATCTATCAAGACATGAGCAGAATGACCGAAAATCGAACAGTTACCTGCTATGACATCGTCAGGTGCTGCCTGAGCCTGATCCTCTGTCAATCCAAAGACTCGTGCTTGCTGTCTCAGAGGCTGATTTGCACTAGAGCTACCTCCCTGTCTATTCTGCTGTTGCTGGGGTTGGAAAGAGTGCACTGCAGACGACTGCCTCTCCGGCTGAGCTGCAGGTCTAGACGAACTCCCACTCTGAGCTCTATCTCTATTACGTTGAGGGCACACTTTAGAGAAGTGTCCCGGTTGCTGACATGTGTTACAATTGCCGAAGACTCCCACACACTGATCCGGTGAGTGTCTTCCTCCACACTTGCTGCAGTACAAGGATGATGACCCAGAACTCGGTCCTGAACCGAATTGCTTCGAACCACTGGAACTGGACGAACTGTTCCCCTGTCTCTTGAACTGTTTACCTCTTGCCTTGTACTGTTCCTTTCTGTTTCCCCCACTGTGTCCACCTTCATACCTCTTCTGCTGGTTCTGATGTTGAGGTGGCTGATTCTGGTACTGAGATGGTTGGTTCTGATACTGCCTCTGCTGCTGAGGTGCCCCCTGATTACCTCTTTGCCTCCACAAGCCTGCTTCTGCTCCCTTTGCGTAATTCATGGCATCCGCAAAGTTGCTAGGCCTGTTGGTGTTAACCAACGTGAAGACATCGGGGTTCAACCCGTTGATGAACTGATCTGCCTTAGCTTCTTCATCTCCGGCAATTAGCGGTGCAAAACGCAACAGACTATCGAACTTAGCCACGTACTCTTCAATGTTCAGATTCCCTTGTCTCAGATTTGCAAACTCTGCTCCCTTATCCTTACGATACGAGATAGGGAAAAACCGCTTATAAAATTCAGATTTAAAAAGAGTCCAAGTAACCTCTGTACCTCTACTCTCAATTGCTTTCTTTGTCATGATCCACCAGCTCTTAGCACCACCACGCAGCTGATGAATTACTAACCTGATTCGGCGGTCATCTGTGTAGTCAATGGAATCAAACAACTGATCCATATCATCCAACCAACTCTCACAGTCAACTGGATTTTCTGAACCCATCAACAATGGCGGATTGAACGACTGAAACCTCTTCAGCAAGGTTTCCATAGGAGTTGCTGAAGCATCCAACTGATCAACCTCAGTGCTAGCTTGTTCAGTCGCAGGGATAACTGGTGGTGTGTTTCTGTTTATCACTCGACGAGGACCCATCTCATAATCAAAGGTTAGCACACGAGATATCTCAATCGCTACCATCAGTGCCCTTACAACCGCTTGGAATACCGAAAACCAGTCGAGAACAGAAACAGTTATATCTCAAGTAGATCATGCTTTATTAATTTAAATCACACAACCATGTAATTCAAATAATGCTCAAACAATAAAGCATGCTCGCATGGAATTAAGTACACAATTAAATAATTCAAACACATGCGAGGAGTCATTACACACAGACTCGATCTACCCCGCTCACTCTAGTTCGACCAAGAATCTTAACGCTTTGATACCACTTAATGTGAGACCTCGATTCTAAACCACTAATCTCGGATTAAACAACGAGTAAGCGAACAAGAATCCAAGAGTAAAACAATTCAAGGTTTTTTTTTTTTTTTTTTTTTTAAAAGGCCCGCGCCCGCGCGAGGTACCAAGCTCGCGCGCGCGCGGGCAAACGATTCAGAGGCCCAACGGAGGCCTCGCGCGCGCGCGAGGAACGCCTCGCCCGCGCGCGGAAGGCCTGGGCAGAAAATGCTCAGGCTGCCGAAAAAAAAAGATTCCGCGCTTGGTCCGACATGCCTTCAAATACAAATGCAATAACAGAGTGTAGGGAAACATGCCATAACAAGTCATGCTTTCAGAAGGCCTAAAAATAACCAGAAGTCTAAATCGATAAAGCAACAACATACTTCGATTTCAGATTACAATCCGAATACAAACTAATTCGAATAACAAAACATATCAAGTTCGAGTTCTAACATGCTTCAATCTTAAACTAGATAAACATGCTAATTCGACTTCTAAACCGAGTCTCACTTCTACTACTTGCCCTCGAAGCTAACCATGCCTCTTCTGACTTGTTCCTGCCCCACCTGTTGCCAAGTACACATACAAAACAAAGCAACAGCCGGATAACCGGTGAGAATGATAATCCCAGTAAAAGCAACATATCAAGTAATGAATACACAACATGCTATCAAACCACATATTCAAGTCGAAGTTAATGATATGAATGTCTTTAAAACCAGGATATCGATTCTGATAAACACGGGAGTATTGCTCTGCTTTTGGGATCCACGAGGATTAGATCACGTAACGACTCACCGACTCTCCCAATCGAGGTGGTGCCACGTATCCCACTCCTCTAGACTTTGAGCAACCATAATGAGTATGCTAGCACTAGGCGAAATACTACAACCTAGGCCACTCAATCATAGTTCCCAAACGTCTAACAAAAAGGGCGGTTCTGCCCGCTGAAATCAAAGTAGGCTCAAGATGAATGCATAACAGAAACATAAACATAAGCCACATAACAAAAACTCAATCAATCAACAATTACAAGTTCCACGTGCTAGAACCAGTATCAATGCAATATGTGATTTAAAAAGGGAAACTCGAGAACCAACAGTCCCGAGTATGCTATCCCGCTACGATGACTGCTTTTACCTTTCAATGTCGTAGATCCAACTCCGGACAAGCTACAACAAAAGATTGTATCAACAACTAGACAACCTAAACAACAAACAACGGTTCAAGGAAATCTCTTTACCGTTCTTCGTCCAACTCTCGACGAACAATGCTGCTAACACAGGGCTCGACACACTCCAACGAATCTGTACGAATACAAGATTTGATCAACAATCACGATCATTCACAAGCCAAGGCTTCACTCAGTACCAAAAACGATTCGAAAACCCAAAACTCAAACCGACGGCATAACGGCTATAAACTGAACAAACCGGCAACGCAGACAGCAGTTCAATACTGATAACAACTCAATTCAATGCCCAAAACAACAATAACAAAGCAAACCCATCAATCTCGAAATCCACATTTTCGAAAATGGCTTCCAAAAATCATAACAAATCCGGACGTCGCTCTAATTCAAAACCGACAGATAATAAACGATCAGAACTCTGTCTAGAACAACATACTAGAATCTAAATCGATTCTAACAACCTCCGAAAAACAAAACATATCCGATCGGAGAAATACTTAAAATATAACAGAGCTCTCACTGCAGTGATCGATAATCTGCCTTCAGAATTAATTTCTAACGGACGGATCGAGCTCGGACTGGATTTTGAAAGCTCCAAACTCACGTTTGGCTCTCTAATGGAGGTTGAAGGCGTGGAGAAGGAAAGGAGGAGGAGAAGAAGACCATTCTCAATCCAATCAAGTTGTAGATAATATATAAAATTCCATATTTGCATTTTAGTCCCTGAAATTTCCAAAATTTGCAAAAAGGACCCTGATCAAAATCAAACCGGCTCGAGAACTCTGTAATCTCTGATTAACTCAAATAAACTCATTTAAGATAAAAACAGGGCGTTACAAAATTTAATCGTAAAAGGTTTTGATACCCAGATATGGAATCGTTCCATATTAGAAAAATAAAATTTTTAAACTTCCGCTGCACCGGGTATCAATTATAATTGATCTGAACACAGTTTTCCAACAGTGGTATCAAAGCCAGGTTGCTCAGATCAAACGATTAAATTAATCGATTGTACAAAATTTTTAAGCCTCGGTTTTTGAAACAAAACAAATTTTTTAAAATCAAAATTTTGACGGGCAAAACAAGGGCAGCGATCGTCACTGCTCAATGGGCAGCAACGGGCTGCCCAGCCCGAGCCCCGGTCGGGGCACGGGCTGCCCGGGATTGTCCCGGGCAGCCCGGAAAATTAAAATTTTATTTTTTAAAAATTTTGAATTTTTGAAATTCTAGTGTTTGATCCGATCAAAAATTGTTTTTGATTAGATCACGAGGCATCGGATCGAATTGTTCGAGTCCGAAATTTTTAAAATTGATTTTTGGATAAATTTGAATTTTTGGAAAATTTATAAATTTTATCCGTTAAATTAGATTTTATAAAATTAATTATTTTGGTACAATTGATGATAAGATATGATCTTATGGATGGATAAGATAAAATATGATTTTATCTTTTAATTATGATGTCATTGCATGTTTATCCAATTATTTTAATTATTGAATTAATTATTGGATAAAAGGATGATCGATTGCCATGACCAATTTTTTAGGTGTATGTTAGGTGATTTACATTTGTCTTATTGTTGTTGGTGTTTATTAATGGGCTTGGTTTATAGCCCAATATGATTGTCATATATAATAAAAGTGGGCCTGGTTTATGGCCCGTTCCCACCCCTAAAATGTATCTCATATTTGTCATCGAAATTTATTGTAAATTTATTAGACTTAGTGGGAGACAAAGATTTGAAGAAATGGTGGGCCCAGCAGACAATGAAGACCGAAGAAATGTAAATTGGAAGCACAATGTAATAGGATTGCATTACATACTTGCATATCACCTAGGATTGGACTTAGACTTGTGATTGGCAACCACGGGTCGATTAGTTAAAGGGATCGATCATTCTTAAATAATATATGATATTATTGATGTATGCATGTTTAGACTAAATTGTATGAATCCCGCAAGCATACATAAATTGCATGATGAGACAAATTTTCAAAATTAAAAATCTCTCATTTTAAATATGATTTAAAATTGATATCAAGATTAATAAAAGGGAATTTAAATATTGTTTAAATATTCCTACCTTCCATCAACGATCAATGTATGAGATGCTACCCGCGGATACGGTCCGGTTCATATTATTGGGGGGGCCCGTTCGTCGAAAAGCTGTACATTGGATCGACACATGTTGTAAGTTGGGTGGAACTTCCATGGGATTGGCTCATATTATTGGGGGATCCACATGGCAACCGTCCATCACAACTTAATATTGATGGGTTATCTTGACGTGTCACAATAAACGGGGTCATATTATTGGGCCCTTATTGGACATGAGGTAAAAACATGGGGGTTACTTTGGAAGTAATTGGGCTCTACCTTTTGAAAATTATGGTTGGCTGATATTATTCGGGATCATGATTTGTCAATTGGACTCCATGTTCTCACTAAGGAAAATAGTTTCCCGTTTTCACTAGAGGGTACTGAAATCGTTAAAATAGTGGGAGTGTAATTCATAAAATAAAATTTGCCATATTTTATGTCTTAGTAAATTAATTAAACAAATCACTGATTATTGTATGTTTCCTCTTCAGTATTATATTACGATGAATCCACGCAATCCACTGTTTTCAATTCTCGAACAAAACAAATTGACTGGCGCAAACTATACGGAATGGTTCCGTAAGTTGAAAATTATTCTAAACTCGGAGAAAATTTTCTACGTGTTAGAAAAGAATCCTCCAAAGGAAGCACCGACTAATATAAGTCCGGAAGAATTGGCAAAACTTGATCAATGGTGGGACCATGATATCAAGGCTAAATGCTATATGCAAGCTTCAATGTCTGATGAACTCCAGAGGCGATTTGAGGATGCCGTGAATGCTGCTGACATACACGTGCACCTCAAGGAACTTTTTGGAGCTCAGTCAAGATCGGAGAGGTATGCCACCGTCAGAGAGCTCATGATGAGCCACATGCGAGATGGGACTTCGGTCCGTGAGCATGGGGTGCGCATGATTGGGCTCATTGAAAAGTTGGTAACACTCGACTTGACTTTGGAGCATGAACTTAGCGCGGACTTGTTGCTTCTATCACTTCCTTCATCGTTTGACGGTTTTGTGATGAACTTCAATATGATCAAGATAGAGGCCACCCTTGAAGAGATGGTCAATATGCTTGTCACATATGAAGCCACACTAAAGAAGGATAAACCGGTACTCTTGGTTGGCTCCTCTTCTAACTCTAAGAAAGGACCAAGTGGAAAGGGTAAGAAACGTTCTGCCCCGCCCAAGAAGATTGTACCAAATAAAAAGGGAAAGGCCAAGGCTTCAATTGGAATAAAAGATGAAAACGTTTGACATTACTGCAAGAAACCCGGTCATTGGAAACCTAACTGCAAGGAATACCTCGAACAGTTGCGAACTGCAAAGGGTATGTTTTACATTGAAATAAATGTTTCGCTTAATACTTCTTCTTGGGTATTGGATACCGGATGTGGATCTCACATTTGCAATGATTTGCAGGTGATGACAAGAAGTCGTAAGCTAAGGATGGGTGAGACCCAGCTAAGGCTCGGGAATGGTTCTAGAGTCGAAGCCAAAGCTATAGGAGACATTTATTTAGTTTTGCAGAACAATTTTAAGTTATTTTTGAGAGATGTTTTATATGTTCCGGATTTGGTCAAAAACATTATATCTATTTCTATGCTTGATAGAGATGGTTTTTCTTGCAATTTTGTGAATGGGATTTGCAATATTTACAAGAATGAATGTTTGATAGGAAATGGACAACTTGAAAACGATCTATATAGCTTAAAATTAAAAAACGTTCCAATTAATTATGTTGATAAACCGGTAACAACAATTAAAAGGAAGGACGATAGTCAAAACCCGGCAAACCTTTGGCATGCTAGGCTAGGTCATATTTCCTCAAGGAGGATGAACAAGCTAGTGGGAGAGGGCATGTTTGATATGTCTGATATTAACTCTCTACCTACTTGTGAGTCCTGCCTAAAGGGAAAAATGACTAAATCTCCTTTCAAAGGGAAACCTGAGCATAGTCAAAATCTGTTGGATTTGATCCATACAGATGTTTGCGGTCCATTTAGGATTGGTACTAAATGTGGCAACACCCACTTCATTACCTTTACTGATGATCATTTTAGGTATGGGTATTTATATTTAATTAAATATAAGTCTGAAGCATTTGAAAGGTTCAAAAAATTCAAGGCTGAAGTAGAAAAAAAACTAGGTAAAAGTATTAAGACACTTCGATCGGATCGAGGTGGAGAATACTTAAGTACCGAGTTTTTGGACTATCTAAAAGAGAATGGGATTCTCTCTCAGTGGACTCCTCCTATGACACCTGTGACGACCCGAGTTCTAATCTCTCATTTAATCAAATGTCCAATATTAGACAAGAAACAATGTCTAAACAAAGGAGTAAAAAAAAAAAAAAATTTTTTAAAAATGGATTGCCCTGCGCACGCGCGGGCATCACCCCTCGCGCGGGCGCAGTTCAACGAGCCCGAGGCTCCATGGGCTGTCTTGCGTGCGCGCGAGCAGTAGCTCGCCCGTGCGCAGGCCACTGCACCAGAAACAAAACGAAGGGGCTCAGCTGCTGTCAAAAAGGTTCTATCATGCAATTATCATCTAATATAAGTTCATGCAAAGCCTTTTTCAATATCATAAGCTATCATTCATTCTAACATGATCTCATTAATAGAAATGAATCATAACAAAGCCTTAAAACATAACCATAAGGGCTCATAATCATGCAAGAAGCCATGTTATTCATTCAAGATCAAGCTACACCATGTTGTTTCAAAGGATTTAAACATCTATCAAATCCTAAATACAACAACAAGATAACAACTAGATCATCTACACGTTGTGAAACAAGTAGCTATAACAAGATCATGTTTAAAGCTCAACTCTACATCATGACAGCTCACTCAACCATCTAACTCGGATCATCACGCTATATCTCTTCAACCCTTGTTCTTCAAGATTGCCTTTGTTTTGCTCCATTCCCTCCTATTGCCATGACACATACAACATAACAATAGCCGGATAACTCCGGTGAGAAATATATTTCCCAGTAAAAGCAACTAAACATGCATATCAAACATATATTAAGATCATGATATCAAAGTAATACAATTCATGTTTAAAAACAAGGTTCATCTCTTATCGAATTCTATCGTTTCATCGATTGGGATCCCGAGAAGTAGATATCATAACTAATCCACCGACTCTCCCGATCGAGGTGGGGCTACTTATCTCACTTCTCTAGACTTTGAAGCCATTATATATGTAAATCAGACGCTAGGCTAAAACAACCACCCAGGCCATACATATACAATTCCTCAAATCGTCTATTTGAACGTGTCCGTTCATTTCAAAATCAAGGAATAAGTCTTTCAAGATGAATGCAATATATATCATCATCAAGGCATTCATTATATCAAGAACTTATTCAACAACTTAAATGAAAGCACATAAGAGCAAATAAACAAGCAAGTATGTGATTTAGGGGAACTCGATACAAACCATCTCGAGTTGTATTCCCAATCAAATAGTAGTCTACTTTTACCTTTGTATTTCGTTTTTTCTGAATGCTTCAACTCTGAACATAATCATCAAAACAGATATATCAAACTTCGATCAATTCTATCATATCAGAATTGTATCAAAATATCAATACATCTTCAATCCATTCATTTCCAAACCTTCACTTCTTCTTCCTTCAACGAAGTCCCGTTCTCGAGTCAATAAGACTTCACAATAATCTGAAATTGAAGAATAAAGATGCTACAACATCAGCAACATTTCAATGAACATCTCGGTTCAATTATCAGCTATCAAAACATCCATCTATTATCAAACAACTCATCCAAAACCGTAAGCAAACTTCCTCGGTTCAAACTTTGATCTCTTGAGTTGATTGAGCTCATAACATGTTTGAAATGTAAAGATTATCTTCTAACAAAATCAGTATATGATCTTCAGATCATTGGCTCAATCATAGACTATCAACAACGGTTTCAAAACATCAATCGATGGCATAACGACTGAAAATCGGTAACCGACGAAATATCGACTTCGAATTCAATCTCATATCTGCATATGTGATCATAAACCAGACAAATAACCACATACCAGCAGATAAAATTTCGATAATACATGCTGGAGAATCCATACGATTCATTCAAAACTAAATCTTCAATCCGGTTTCGAATATAAACAAGACAACACGTCAAGAACAAGATCATATGCTCATGTACTGATCTCTGACAATTTCGTTCTACAAAACATACTTAAAGTACTCAGAAACTTACATAAAGTCGAAGTAATCATCGCAAGGATTCCAAAACATCTTTCGGAATTGAAATCGAACGAACGACGCAAAAGTTACGGCATTTTGAAAATCATCGAAGCAACAAAAATGGAATGAATTCGAACTCCCCTGTTCCATTTCTGAACTCCTTCTTGCTCAAGCACGTATTCTGCTGATTAATAGACTAAAATCGGATTTGTATACACAAATTGCAACTTAGTCCCTCGGTAGTGCAATTCAGTCCTCGGCCTTCGTTTTAATTCAATTTCAATCCAAAATAATTTAAGAATATTAGAATTTAAATCAAAACTCTAAATATTCCCAAATTAAATATACTCGGATTAAAATTAAATAAATTCGAATTAATTAAATAATCCGGCGTTTTGCACTTTAGCCCTTCAAATGTCAGTATGTGCAAATCAGTCCCTGATCGAGTTATATCTTCCAAATTCATCTTCTTTAATTTCCGAAACATGGAATTAAATCTTCAATTCCATAAATATTCAAATCGAATATTTATTCTTTTAATTTAAGAATTCTCGGAATTTAATTCTCAAAATCCGCATATTCTCAAATTAAATATTTTCAGCTCGGAAATTAAATCTATCATTTTCAAAACTTCTCAAATCAATATTAGCCCATAATATGGAATTTAATTCTCAAATCCCATAATTAATAATTTAATATTTTCGGGCCTTACAATTCCTCCCCTCTAAGAAATGATTTCGTCCTCGAAATCTTAATCAAGTCAACTATCAAGTCTGATAGACTGAATGATTATCTGAAGTTATTCTCACTTCAATCATCAGTTGTACTCAAATACTGAAAAGAATTCTCTCTGAGTTGTTTCTATTCTAAATCAAGAATCTGTCGAATATTCGACTTATCTCAGAATCTTTTCATTAGTCCTCTTGTCTGATTTAAGTCCACAGAAGGAATCTATCAATACTTCCTTACTTTAGATACATGAACAATTCAGATTCATTGTATCAAGCTGAAATGAATAAATCTTTTCCCATCGTTAAGTCCATCTGACATCTTATTCAATGAGGTTCAGTCTTTGTGTCGACTTGTTTCTTTCTGAATATCATTCAATGTTCTGTATAGAACATATCAAGTCTACACTATCATTCATTTCGTTGCTTCAATTTTAGTATTCAACCTCATATTCTGAATCTGTAATTGAAATTCTGCTTTTTCTCTATTCTGAATTGAATGATGTTTCAAGAATAACTTTGTCGCTTAACTAATCCGTTTCAGCTTCCAAAGTTATATCTATCATTCAATTACTAATTCTGGTTCTTCTTTTCCGTTTTCATTTCATACAGATTCATCGTCAAATTCGTTGTGTATTTCGAATCAACTCCGATCGGATATCGACAAATCATGTCTGATCTGATGTCATATACCTCGGTAATATCATTACAACACAAGAAATCGGAGTTCTTTTCATCATATTATCATATCATTATCTCAAAATCGGCTCAATAGCTATTACAGGAATTATAATCCTCAAGTGGCAACATATCAAATCAAATAATACCGAATCAGGTATTAAAGTTCTGATAATATCCTCAATATTTGGAAAATCGACTCAGATAATCCATCAATCGAATTCAACTCTCAGACTATCAGTCAATCAATCGATGCCACATCCTGTCAAATAAATCTAAAGTCTTTATTCGGACAATAGATTTTAATCATTCCTGTACTTTCATCATATCTCTATCTTCTTCCCGGATCTGAATGGATAGCTGTTTGTCACATCTCATACAGAGTATTCTGCCAAATTCTGATTAGTCTATTCGGACTATCAATTAATCAGAGTATAATATGTTGTAGTCACAGATTTCAACGTATTCAGAACTATTGATAATCGGTATCATATCAGATAAAAAGTTCATTCTCACAAATTCGATTCATCATCTCTGACTAATCTTCCCATTCATGGATAATATATTGTACCTTTTTTCTCAAAAAGTACTCAATGTCTTCGGATCTTCTGTATTAAAATTAATAGTAAACCCAATGTTTCAATCTGAAACATTATTTCCTGGCTTACTGTTCATCTTGCAACGAATCTAATCACAATTCAGTGACTTGTTCATACAGACAGATCATCGTATACAGTAATATTCATCAGTATGTTCATAACTACCACCTGTTTAACTCATCTATATTGTTTCATCATGGTAGTTGTTACAAAATATTCTTTCAAATTATAATTTTGGTTCAATGTTTGGAGTTTCCAAACTAATATTGAACTCATCTGATCAACGATTTTCAACTTCATCAGAAATTCTCTGTACGTTTAACTTCACAAACGTACTAATTCTGTTACTTCTATTTGCTTTATCAAAAGATAAAACAATTATCAAATGAATATCAAATTCATTGTTGTGCAATTCTTCAAATTCGGATATCTCTTTTCGGAAATATCAGGCACAATCAAATAATCAATCATAATATAATTCATTCATTCGGATCTGAGGCTTCAATTCATATCTCAATCTGGCATTCTGTACTGAATTCTAATCACTTCAGTTTACTTTCTGTGTTGCTTTCATTTTCTGAACAATTTTTGCCTTACTTCCAATAGAAAAATCATTCTGATTGGTGATATATTCGTCTGAATATTCAAACCAGAATACACAAAAATCTGAAATCAATTCATCGGATGCCTATTTCATTAATTATTCCTATCTCCAAATACCGACAAATCATATCATCTAACCCAAAAATCATGGATCATATTCAAATTCTTCTATCAGTTATGAGTCACAATCTTAAATACGCTGAGATATCATCAAATGATCAATAATTCTCAAAATCAAAAGAAATAAATCAAGATTGAGAAAATCCCTCAATCAAGGTCATCCAAAATCGAATCTTCTGGATAACAAACTCTGCAAAGTGAAAACAACTCACTTGCATCACATAACTCAGAATGAGTAAATCAACACAGGCTCTAAACGAAAGCAATGTGCCATGAGAGCCAATCAATATTAAATCATTCAAGAATTATATCTCCAGTTGATGTAATCGATTCAGCATAATCCAAGAAAAGACTCATCTGTAACTGATTTTCATATCATCGTATATCTTTTAAACCTCAAGATTAATATCCAATTCATAATCTCATCAAGTCGGTAATTCATAAATTCTTCAATTATTCAATTCAATATTGAATTCCAGTTCACAATTTAAACTAAAGTTAAAAATCTTACTGAAATATATCTGTAATCTCTATTCATTGGCATACCTATCAATGCTGATTTAGATCTTGAACATATTTTGTGCATCGAATATACTGATTTTGGAATATTTCTATAATCAAACAGTATATATCAAACCAAAATCACAGAATCTTAATTCGAGATTCTATATCATATCATCATATTCATATGCACACTATGTTCTTGTTGATCTAATGTTATCACTTCTGATCATCATACTGATTGGTTAATTCACAAAATCCATTAATTCAATAATCTGCAACTATCACTAATCAGTACTTAGGTAAATTCTCACATGAACAATATCATGTTCAGTTTCAGTTCATCGAAGCAATAGTTCTATTCTTCAGTTCAATTCACAAAATCTCTTTTCTGATAAAGAGGTAATCATATAATAAGCTTTCAGCTATTATATATCTATTGCACCAATAATAACCAGGTCAAAACAAAATAAATATGTTACCTGAAATTTCATTCTCAGGTGCAATTTTATTCTGATCCTCTATATACTTCTGGAATTTATTAATTGAATAAATTTTTGCACATCTGTCTGACTTGTCCTTACACTATTTCTTCGGATATCTTCCTCCATAAAGAGTGTAATAATTTCTCATATACTCTGCATTCAGAATCAGACTAATTCATCTCGATTCGCTAGAGTTAGAGATTTCTTCTCATATCATTCACCTCATATCTGTTCTATAATACAAATTGTAGATAGAGTTGTGAGTATCTCACAAACTCTTTCATGTCTACAATTCCATTCTCCTAACTCATCATTCAGCTTCAATTCTTTTAGACAAAGCTATGTCTTTAAACAACATGTTTCGGTCATCAACATTTATCCGACATAATCTGCAGATTCAAGACATTAAATAATTCACTCAATCTTGAGCTTTTCATCATCTACAATTCAAAAAATTGTAATAGACTTGAAAATTCTAATAAGGCATTCCTCAAATTCAAAAGATTCAACTTCTACAGGGTATATTTTTCTTTCTCATCATTTCTATCTGTTGTGGCAAAGAACTATAAACAAAATTCTGTTCTAAGCACTTACCAACAATCAACATACCTCTGCCTTCTTATCATTTCTTTATCAAAATCCACCAGCTGGTTGCTAGGTTTCGAAGTTGGTATTCAATCACTCTGATCCGATATTCATATGAATCTTTTCGGTATTTGAACAACTGATCAAGTTCTTCAAGCCAACTGTTACCTACAACATCATCTATTCATTTGCTGATATTCTGTTCTGTTCAATCAGAGATACTTCATTCAGCTGAGCAATACCGTTCTGTTTTGTTCAATCTGACCATAACATTCTGTTCAGTCTGGCCATACTATCTATCAGTCTAGGGTGCTTACATCACCCAAAGAACACTGTTCTATTCAAGTATGGGTGCTTACATCACCCGGGAAAAATCTTATAACAAAACGATAAAAATTTCAAAAATTTACAAATCAGTAAATCAGGCAATTGAATTTCAAATATAGATCATGCTCACATGCAATTTATCAAATCATCGAATTATCAAATCGAGTAATGCATAATCATGCAATACAATTCATGCATGTGACTCAATCTACCCCGCTCAGCTTCTTTCTCAATCCAATAACTTACGCTCTGATACCACCTGTTGTGACGACCCGAGTTCTAATCTCTCATTTAATCAAATGTACAATATTAGACAAGAAACAATGTCTAAACAAAAGAGTAAAAAAAAAAATTTTTTTTTTTAAAAATGGATTGCCCTGCGCACGCGCGGGCATCACCCCTCGCGTGGGCGCAGTTCAACGAGCCCGAGGCTCCATGGGCTGGCTTGCGCGCGCGCGAGCAGTAGCTCGCCCGTGCGCAGGCCACTGCACCAGAAACAAAACGAAGGGGCTCAGCTTCTGTAAAAAAGGTTCTATCATGCAATTATCATCTAATATAAGTTCATGCAAAGCCTTTTTCAATATCATAAGCTATCATGCATTCTAACATGATCTCATTAATAGAAATGAATCATAACAAAGCCTTAAAACATAACCATAAGGGCTCATAATCATGCAAGAAGCCATGTTATTCATTCAAGATCAAGCTACACCATGTTGTTTCAAAGGATTTAAACATCTATCAAATCCTAAATACAACAACAAGATAACAACTAGATCATCTACACGTTGTGAAACAAGTAGCTATAACAAGATCATGTTTAAAGCTCAACTCTACATCATGAAAGCTCACTCAACCATCTAACTCGGATCATCACGCTATATCTCTTCAACCCTTGTTCTTCAAGATTGCCTTTGTTTTGCTCCATTCCCTCCTATTGCCATGACACATACAACATAACAATAGCCGGATAACTCCGGTGAGAAATATATTTCCCAGTAAAAGCAACTAAACATGCATATCAAACATATATTAAGATCATGATATCAAAGTAATACAATGCATGTTTAAAAACAAGGTTCATCTCTTATCGAATTCTATCGTTTCATCGGTTGGGATCCCGAGAAGTAGATATCATAACTAATCCACCGACTCTCCCGATCGAGGTGGGGCTACTTATCTCACTTCTCTAGACTTTGAAGCCATTATATATGTAAATCAGATGCTAGGCTAAAACAACCACCCAGGCCATACATATACAATTCCTCAAATCGTCTATTTGAACGTGTCCGTTCATTTAAAAATCAAGGAATAAGTCTTTCAAGATGAATGCAATATATATCATCATCAAAGCATTCATTATATCAAGAACTTATTCAACAACTCAAATGAAAGCACATAAGAGCAAATAAACAAGCAAGTATGTGATTTAGGGGAACTCGATACAAACCATCTCGAGTTGTATTCCCAATCAAATAGTAGTCTACTTTTACCTTCATATTTCGTTTGTTCTGAATGCTTCAACTCTGAACATAATCATCAAAACAGATATATCAAACTTTGATCAATTCTATCATATCAGAATTGTATCAAAATATCAATACATCTTCAATCCATTCATTTCCAAACCTTCACTTCTTCTTCCTTCAACGAAGTCCCGTTCTCGAGTCAATAAGACTTCAAAATAATCTGAAATTGAAGAATAAAGATGCTACAACATCAGCAACATTTCAATGAACATCTCGGTTCAATTATCAGCTATCAAAACATCCATCTATTATCAAACAACTCATCCAAAACCGTAAGCAAACTTCCTCGGTTCAAACTTTGATCTCTTGAGTTGATTGAGCTCATAACATGTTTGAAATGTAAAGATTATCTTCTAACAAAATTAGTATATGATCTTCAGATCATTGGCTCAATCATAGACTATCAACAACGGTTTCAAAACATCAATCGACGGCATAACGACTGAAAATCGGTAACCGACGAAATATCGACTTCGAATTCAATCTCATATCAGCATATGTGATCATAAACCAGACAAATAACCACATACCAGCAGCTAAAATTTCGATAATACATGCTGGAGAATCCATACGATTCATTCAAAACTAAATCTTCAATCCGGTTTCGAATATAAACAAGACAACACGTCAAGAACAAGATCATATGCTCATGTACTGATCTCTGCCAATTTCGTTCTACAAAACATACTTAAAGTACTCAGAAACTTACATAAAGTCGAAGTACTCATCGCAAGGATTCCAAAATATCTTTCGGAATTGAAATCGGACGAACGACGCAAAAGTTACGGCATTTTGAAAATCATCGAAGCAACAAAAATGGAATGAATTCGAACTCCCCTGTTCCATTTCTGAACTCCTTCTCTCTCAAGCACGTATTCTGCTGATTAATAGACTAAAATCGGATATGTATACACAAATTGCAACTTAGTCCCTCAAATTTTCAGTAATTGCAATTCAGTCCTCGGCCTTCGTTTTAATTCAATTTCAATCCAAAATAATTTAAGAATATTAGAATTTAAATCAAAACTCTAAATATTCCCAAATTAAATATACTCGGATTAAAATTAAATAAATTCGAAGTAATTAAATAATCCGGCCTTTTGCACTTTAGCCCATCAAATGTCAGTATGTGCAAATCAGTCCCTGATCGAGTTATATCTTCCAAATTCATCTTCTTTAATTTCCGAAACATGGAATTAAATCTTCAATTCCATAAATATTCAAATCGAATATTTATTATTTTAATTTAAGAATTCTCGGAATTTAATTCTCAAAATCCGCATATTCTCAAATTAAATATTTTCAGCTCGGAAATTAAATCTATCATTTTCAAAACTTCTCAAATCAATATTAGCCCATAATATGGAATTTAATTCTCAAATCCCATAATTAATAATTTAATATTTTTGGGCCTTACAACACCTCAGCTTAATGGTGTTTCGGAGCGTCGCAATCGAACTTTGTTGGACATGGTTCGATCCATGATGAGCTTCACTGAGCTCCCACCTTCGTTTTGGGGCTACGCGCTTGAAACGGCGGTATTGTTGTTAAACAACGTCCACACCAAAGCAGTAAATAAAACACCATACGAGTTATGGAATGGCAAAACTCCTAAGTATTCGTACTTGAGGATTTGGGGATGTCCTGCTTACGTAAAGCAGACAGTGGGAGATAAGTTGGATAGTCGATCCACCTTATGTTATTTTGTAGTGTATCCGAAGAATTCAATCGGATATTATTTCTATCATCCTGCTGAAACAAAAGTGTTTGTTTCAAGGAATGCCACCTTCTTGGAGAAGGAGTTCTTATTGGATAAGAAAGGCAAGATGATGGAACTCGAAGAAATTCGAGAAGAACCCGAGATACAAAATAGCGATCCTACACCTCAAGAATCATCACAAGACACGCCTACTACTAGGAGATCCGAGAGGACTTCTAGGCCTCCTATTAGATATGGTCTTCTTCTTGAAAGGGATCAAAGTGAACCCGACATTGGATGTGATCCAAGAAACTTCAAGGAAGCAATTTCTGATGCGGATTTGAATTTATGGCTTGAAGCTATGCAATCGGAAATAGATTCGATGCATTCTAACCAAGTTTGGTCTTTAGTAGATCCTCCCGATGGAATTGTTCCAATTGGGTGCAAATGGATCTACAAGAGAAAGCTTGGGCCTGATGGAAAGGTATTGACCTACAAGGCACGATTGGTGGCAAAAGGTTATACTCAAAAACAAGGAGTTGACTATGATGAAACCTTTTCACCAGTCGCAATGTTCAAGTCCATAAGAATCCTTATTGCCATAGCAGCATGGTATGACTATGAGATATGGCAAATGGATGTAAAGACTGCATTTCTTAATGGAAACATTAAGGAAGAGATCTATATGACGCAGCCTGAGGGATACACATCCATGGGAAGCGAGCATAAGGTATGCAAGATTCAGAGATCAATCTATGGTCTCAAACAAGCATCAAGAAGTTGGAACCAGAAATTTGATGAAACGATAAAGGATTTTGGTTTTATCAAGAACCCGGAGGAACCATGTGTGTACAAGAAAGTAGCTAAGAATGCGGTAACATTCTTAGTACTTTATGTTGATGACATCCTACTCATGGGGAATGATGTAGGGATGTTGCAGTCAACAAAGATATGGTTATCAGGTAGATTCTCGATGAAGGATTTAGGTGAGGCACCCTATATTCTAGGAATTCAGATCTATAGAGATAGATCTAAAAGAATGATAGGACTCACTCAATCAACTTACATAGACACCATATTGAAAAGGTTTTCTATGGATGAGTCCAAGAGAGGACATCTACCTATGTGTCATGGAGTTTCTCTATCCAAGTCTATGTGTCCCAAGACTGACGAAGAGATAGAGAAGATGACACATGTGCCATATGCGTCAGCCATAGGTAGTATCATGTATGGGATGATATCTACCAGACCGGATGTGGCCTATGCTCTGAGCGTCACGAGCAGATACCAAGCCAATCCCGGTCAAATGCATTGGAAAGCCGTGAAGGATATTCTTAAGTACTTGCGAAGGACTAAGAATTTATTCATGGTTTATGGAGGGAGAGAATTGAAGTTGGAAGGCTATACCGACTCTAGCTTCCAATGTGACGTGGATGACTCGAAATCAACCTCTGGATTTGTATTCGTGCTCAATGGCGGTGCTGTCTCTTGGAAGAGTTCCAAGCAGGACACCACAGCGGATTCCACCACTGAGGCAGAATACATTGCAGCATCAGCTGCTGCTAAAGAGGCGGTTTGGATAAGAAAATTCATCCAAGAGTTGGGTGTAATTCCTGAAGCTGTTGGTCCAGTCCTGGTGTACTGTGACAACACGGGTGCCGTTGCTCAGGCAAAGGAGCCAAGGTCTCATCAGAAGTCCAAACACGTACTGAGGAAATACCACATCATCCGGGAGATTGTGGAAAGAGAAGACATCAGTGTCGAGAGAGTGGCCTCTACAGACAATATCGTTGATCCTCTTACTAAGCCCTTGCCAGGACCATTGTTTGACAAACATCACGAAGCAATGGGATTACGTAGTATGACTAGTTGGCTTTAGGGCAAGTGGGAGATTGAAAGAGTGGGTGCCCAGTTAGCCAACTTGTGGCTAAGGGCTTTTATGACTCTATGTAAAACAATCTTTTGTTTAATATAATTTACACTTTTATAATGGCATTGACTTTATCTTTCTTCATATTGTTATATTATGATATACTATTGTTGTTTTGATAAAGACCTTGAATATACTATAGT
The DNA here is from genome assembly GCF_033568475.1 of Henckelia pumila. Taxonomy (NCBI): domain Eukaryota; kingdom Viridiplantae; phylum Streptophyta; class Magnoliopsida; order Lamiales; family Gesneriaceae; genus Henckelia; species Henckelia pumila. The sequence continues at coordinate 100,410,138 of NC_133122.1, read as the reverse complement.
GTATGTAAGATGTGGTAGCGCATGGGGATGGCTATCATGAAACACATCATATAGTCACTGTATATTCTAAACTGTTCCTAGTCAATTGAGTCGTCCGAAAATAAGGATAAGGATCGCTCGAGATTGAGACTAGCATTTGCGATGCCGAGTACCACATTTCATTGGTATGGAACATAGGGATGTTCAAAGCATGCAAATGGATATTCATATGATGAATGATCGAACTACCCTATTCGGATTTTCCAAGTGGTTATCACTTATCGAGTGGATAAAGTCCGCGGTTTTGGTTGTACACCATTAGTCCTTATTACTTGAAACATCATTGAGACTCTATATGCTAGTACTGTACTTTGACTCGTTTACCGACTCTATTGGGGACATCAGGTGTCGGGATTGGGTACAGTTACGACACATATAGGAGTCGATGCTTTGTTGTCAAGGATTCACCACATACTTGCGAGTGTGGATATCCTATGCGATCTGAGGAGATATTAGTGTGACGAATCTCTGGCCAGAGTACATGATGTGTTTTAGGTTAATGAGTTATCCTAGTAACACATGCGATGTCACTAATAGATCTCCAAGATGTTATGCATATTATCGAATCTCGAACGACTCTCGATGCACCAATGGTTGTTGATTCGATCGGGATATATGGATGAAGGGACCGTACTGTACGCTACCCAAAATCTACTGGTTCTTGCAGGCACTATCAGTAATACCTAGGGAATCATGGGGCGATGTTGCTAAGCGCTTTTACCATGATTCGATGGGTAAGTCGGAAATTGTTGTTCCGAGTCACAAGGAGTTGTGAGCCCACGGCTAGCTGTATTCCTGAACCATTGAGGGTTACACAAGTAATGGATTACTAAAACCCCATAGAGATAGTTAAATTTAAAGAGTTAAATTTAATGAAAGAGAAGTTGGACTTCTTAACTAAAGGGAGTGGGATTTTCTAAAATGACATAGGGATGGACATTTTTGGAAATCACTGAATTCGGATTCAGAAAAATTATCTTGACTCTAAAAGATGCAGAAATGGTTTCTGTGCACATTGGTGAAATCAGTTTATCAATCGGAGTCACGATGAATTTTATATTAATTTCTATAACAACAGGCTTGGCTTGTTGGGCTTAAGTTATGGATTGTGGGCTTTAAGGAGTTAGAGTCCTGATACAATTATAACTAGAAATTATCTATAAATATATGTGCAGCGTTCGAAAATTACATGCAATTCATTCATCAAATTTTCAAAAACACACATATTATTTTCTAAGGGTTTTTCGAAAATCCTTGTCCCTTTTCGGAGAAAATTCAGTCTTGTGATTTTTGTGAAAAATTACAATTCTGAATTAACAGATCATATCTGTTTATTCTCTACGCAAACTTCTGATTGATTTCTAGTGCAGTCAATCAGAGGGTTTCTGTTTTTCATTCGTGGACCTAATTCCGGAGAAAGATCGTGACGCCATCAGTTCCCGGGATTTACAAGAAGAGCAGATTAAATTCTGTTGGAGTCCACAATCAAGCCTTTGCTTGACAAGGTAAAATATTTAATTGTGATTATTTATTTTACTTGAACAAATTTAATCGTAAAAGGTTTTGATACCCAGATATGGAATCGTTCCATATTAGAAAAATAAAATTTTTAAACTTCCGCTGCACCGGGTATCAATTCTAATTGATCTGAACACAGTTTTCCAACAGAGAATTGACACAGTCCCTGTGGGATCGATACTTGGAATTTTTGTCCACTTTACTATTACTTGACCTGGTATGCTTGCCAGTATATTTATATCACACCGATTTAGCCGGTCAAGTTTTTGGCGCCGTTGCTAGATCTCAAGATATGAATTTTTCAAAATCGTCGCGCGGAGCAGAAAAATTAACTCGCTCGAGCGAGAGTCTATGCTCGCTCGAGCGAGCGAGACCTGGACTGAAAAAAAATATATTTGGACAGAGAGTTGCTCGCTCGAGCGAGACCTATGCTCGCTCGAGCGAGCGGAGCGTGCAGAATCTATATTTTTAGAAACTCTTGCTCGGATTGGATGCTGTCTTTCGAAGACCCTTGGGCATTTAAATACGAATATATTCATCATATTAGGGGTTCGAACACGCAGAGAACGCAGAGGGCGGCTTCAAATCTTGGGAGAAGATTTCAAGACTTTTTCTTCTTCTGTTCTTCTGTATTTTTATTTATTGAATTCTAATTTCAATTATTGAGTAGTTTGTTTTCAACCAAGACGGCGTGATTGGGCCGAACAAATTCATGTAGAAAACTTGTATGTTTGTTTGGGATTTTTCAGAGTTGATTTTGTTTTATTGATTGTCAGATTTATATTTGTCTTGTGAATAGTCTGATCAACTGTTTTCTTGCATGTTAATCGATTCCAAGTCGACAGAGGAGGTTTCGATTTTGATCACTTTGATAATCAACATATTGTAAAACCGACTAGAAATAGAATTCGGTTTCAGTGTGCGGTTTGGGTGAAAATTGAATTTTCATAAATATTTAATGCATTCAAATTTGATTAGAATTACGAAAGATTAGTTCATCAATATTTGAATAGGTTTGATTGTTCTAGAAATAGTCCTTTGAACAAATTAGGAGAATTCCCGTGAATTAAGATTAAATATGAGTCCTGAATCAACTACATGTTACATGATTTGTTCGGTACCTACGTGTGTCTTGGTTGTCTTTGCTTTAATTATTTTTATCTTCAGCTATTTTAATTATTATTTTTTGAGAAGTTTTTTATTTATATTCTTATTTTATTTAAATCAATTTGCTCTTTATGATTTTGGTCTAGATTAAGTAAAATAATAGAATCTTGAGAATTGACACAGTCCCTGTGGGATCGATACTTGGACTTTTTGTCCACTTTACTATTACTTGACCTGGTACGCTTGCCAGTAGATTTATATCACGCCGATTTAACCGGTCAGTCAGTAATTTGGAAATAGAAGTGAGAAATTAAATAGGCATTCGATCGATTGATTTCAGATTTCTGTGTATTCTGGTTTGACTATTCAGACGAATATATAACCCAGCAAATTTATTCTCGATTGGAAATGCGCCATAATTGTTCAGAAGATGAAAGAAACACAGAAAGTAAATCACATCGATTAGAATTCGGTAAAGAATGTCAGATTGAGAAATGAATTGAAACCTCAGATCAGAGTGGATGAGTTGTCTTGTGATTGATTATTTGATTGTGTTTGATGTTTCCGAAAAGAAATATCATATTTGAAAAAAATGCACAACAATGAATTAAATATTCATCCAATAATTGTTTTATCAGAAGATAAAGCGAACAGATGTAACCGAATTAGTACGTTTTAGAAGTTAAACGTATAGAAAGAATTTTTGATGAAGTTGAAAATCATTGACTAGATTGGTTCAATGACAGTTTAGAAACTCCAGAATTGTAATGAGATCATGATTTGAAAGAATATTTTGCGAAACCACCAAGATAAAGCATTATGCTTGATGTACATTGTGGTAGTGATGATTGAATTGAGTTGAATTAATGAATACTATGATATGACTTATGATCAACTTGATTTACATTATTGCATAAGATGATATGACTGAGGTCATATCAATGATTTGTGATCAGAATTGTTGCAAGATGCATCAAGAATAAAATATATCGGACATGATATAGATTATCACAAGCTCTGAGTACTTTGGAATTTGTGAATACATCATATTCTTCTCTAATTAATGGATAGTCCGAATTGACAAATCAGATTTTTCAGAATACGCTGCATGAGATGTGAATAACAGTTATCTATTCAAATCTGTTAAGAAGTAATGATATGATGAAATTACAGGAATGATTGAAATCTATTGTCATGATAGAGACTTTAGATTTAGTTGATCGAATTGTGGCATTGATTGATCGATGTTCTGAGTATTTGGTTATATGTGATTGCATTATACCATTCTCTGATCGATGGATTATCTGAGTTGATTTTCTAGATTTTTAGGATATACTCAGAATTGTAATACCTGATTTGGTATTAATTGATTATATATATTGCCACATGATGATTATGATTCCTGTAACAGTTATCGAGTCGATATTGAGATAATGATGTGATGATACGATGATAAGAAATCAGATTTCTTTGTGTTGGAATGATTTATAGAAGTATCCGATATCAGATCAGATGTGATTTGAGATACACAAAGATTACGAATATGAATCTGTACAAAATAAGAACAGAGAAGAATAAACAGATTTAACAATTGAATGATAGATATAAATTTTAACAGCTAAAACTGATTAGTTAAGCGAAAAAATTATTCTTGAAATATCATTCGATTCAGAATAGAGAAAGAGCAGTGTTTGATATACAGATTCTGAATATGAATGGTAGATACTAATCTTGAAGCAATGAACATAATGACAATGTAGATTTGATATTTGTTCTATACAGAGCATAGAATAATATAGAGAAAGAAACAAGTCGTCACTGAAACTGAATTTCACTGACTGAGATGTCTGACAGAATTGATGATTTGATTGAATGATTTATTCTTTTCAGTTTGATATGATGAATCCGATTCATTCCACATATCTAAGATAAGGAAATATCAATTCGATTTTTTTTTCTATGTACTTTAATAAGAGATATTGACGAGATTCTGAGTTAAATCGAATATTTGACAGATCCTTGATTGAGGAAGGAAACAACTCAAAAAGAATTATTTTCAGTTAATTAAAGTACTTGAAAATAGAAGAAAATTCGAAGAAATAGTCTGATAAGAAATGAAGAGATGAGATACGAAGAGCTGAGTTGGATGATTGAAGTGAGAATTACTTCAGATAATCATTCAGTCTATCTGATTGAATAGTTTGATTGAATACGATTTCGAGGACGAAATCATTTCTTAGAGGGGAGGAATTGTAAGGCCCGAAAATATTAAATTATTAATTATGGGATTTGAGAATTTAATTCCATAATTTAGGAAAATATTGATAGGAGAAGTTATGGGAATTATAGATTTAATTTCTTAGCCGAAAATATTTAATTTGAGAATTTACGGATTTTGAGATTTAAATTCCGGGAATTCTTAAATTAAAAGATTAAATATTCGATTTGAATATTTATGGAATTTAAGATTTAATTCCAAGGTTCAAGAATGAATATGATTTAATTCGAAGGTGAAACCCGATCAGAGACTGATTTGAAATATCGAAGTTTCAAGGGTTAAAGTGCAAAAGGCCGAGATTATTTAATTTAATCCTAGTATATTTAATTTTTGAATATTTAGAGTTTTGATTTAAATTATAATATTCTTAAATTACTTAGGATTGAAATTGAATTAAAAAGAGGGCCGAGGACTGAATTGCAAATTATGAAGTCTCAGGGGCTAATTTGCAATTATCTGAATACATATCCGATTTTGACTCAAAAATATCCGCATGATACGTGTTATTCATTTCTCAATTCAGAAAATTCTGAACAGAATTCGAGACCATCTTCTTTTCTTTTGAATTCATGATTTTCAAAATCCCGTAACTTTTGATCCGATCGTCCGATTTTGATTCCGAAAAGAGTTCTGGAATCCTTGCGACGAGGGCTTTGATTTGCTGTAAGTTTCTATTTATTTCAGCATGCTTTGAAGATTGAAATTCGGTAGATATCAGGAATTGAGTTTATATATGTGTTCTTGAGCTTGTATGCATTCCGATACCGAAACCAAATCGACGAAAGGCTATCGTTTGTATTGGTTATGATTTTACAGCATGAGTTCGATTATTTGCACTGCTGATATGAGGATATATATGTTGTTCAGTTGACTAGAAGTTGCATATGTAGTTATAATGGTTTCGATATTAAGTCGGTTACCGATTTTCGATCGCTACGCCGTCGATTTAAGTTTTTAAGCCGTTTAGATAGCCGATGATTGAGCTGAGATGTTAGTAGAGATGTTGCTGATGTTGTAGCATCTTTATTCTTCATTTTCAGTATTGATAAGAGGTGACAATTCGAGATTTACGACTTTCAACCGAAGAAAGAATTGAAGAAAGTTTGAGGTGAATTGTATTGATGATTTGATGATGTTTGGTCATGATTCTATGAATTTACAACTTGGTTCAACCTATTACACATTTGATTATGCTAGTACGTGATGTATGCAAGTTGATATGTGTAAGGTTAGGTAGTGCAAGATTGATATATTGAGATTCAGTTACCGAGTTTGATATCGTTAAGTTATCGATTCAAGAACTGACTTGATTTCGAGTCTTGTGGATTAAGTGGAACATGATATGAGTTCATTGCTGATCATTCTCGATTATGATCACTTATTTACAGATTTATAGTAAAGATTGACGACTCGAGAATGCCACTATTGAAACGGAATCGAATAACTCAAGGTTTAAAGTCATTTCAATGGAAGATTGAATTGTGAACTTGAGTTAGAATTGATTGAGTTTGATTGTCCAGATATGGAGCATCTCAACCACGACTGAATGAAAGAAAGGTATAATGACGACATCGCGAGTCAGGGATTTTGAAACTCAAGATCGATTATTCTTGAGTTGTCCCGCCAAAACCACATACTAGTTTATGTTTCGATTTGATTTTGAAGTTGTCGATCCATCTCAGGTAGTGGATCTTTGATTTTGAGTCGATATGATTACGATATGATATGATATTGAATTGATTCTATTGCCAAGATCTGAGGCGATCTTATTTTCTAGTCTGAGACGACTACGATAGATGGATATCCATGTCAAGATCGGATACGAATCTTGATGGCAACGATGAAATATGAATCAATTCTTAATAGAGATATGCGTTATTTACTCTATTTTTGAGTCGTTTACGATTAGAGTTGATTTGATTTATTTAACGCATTTATATGTCAATTATACTGGGAATGTTTTCTCACCGGAGTTTATCTGGCTATTGCTTTGTTTTGTATGTGTGCATTGCAACAGATGGGGCAGGAGCTAGTCTGAGATGACGTTGATAGCTCGGGAGAGAGACTTAGCATGTGTGGACACGGGTTTAAGCTAGAGAATTGTATTTAGATTGCATCGAACAGGACATGAAACTTGTGATTTAGAAGCTCACTTCTCAGACTTAGTGTAGCTTATCGTTTCATGCTTTTATGCTATTTGTTTGATGTAATAAACGCATGATTTGATGCTTGAGATTTTGTACATGTATATATGCATGTTTTAGATTTGATAAACTTTGTTTTGGAGTTGATTTGTGATGATTCGGATTGAGGCCAAGCTTTGACAGCAAAAGAATGTATGTTGGAAGTTTTCTGGTCGTCAGGGCGCACCCGCGCTGTCCCCGGGCACACCCGCGCCCTGTTGAAGAAAGGTTTCTGCCACTCCGGGCGCACCCGCGCCCATATGAAAAAAAATATTGGTTTCTTACTTATTTACTTCTTGGTTTGTAATGAATATTGATTGCTCATTAAGAAGAAAGATTAGCACCCGAGGTCCTCACAGGTATAGATGTCAAGTTTGTTGTCAACTTATGTTAGGTTCAAGAACTATGATTTTATAGTTAATAGACTTGAACTTTTGTCTAGAATGTATGCTACTTTAGCATGTAATAACAATTGATCTTGTGGTGTTTTATTTTGCAATGACATGTCGGAGTTTATGTTATTTCCTTGATGATGGCTCTTATACCTTGTATGATGATTATTGGACTTGGTAGAGCTGGTTAGATGGAACAAAGAAGCTTGGACAGCAGCTGAGCACAACTATTTTTTTTTCTTGACGCTTGGTCTGCGCTTGGGCGAGCCTCTTGCTCGCGCGCGAGCCAGCCTTCAAGGGTGCTGGATTGTTGGCCTGCGCTCGCGCGAGAGGCGAGCCTCGCGCGCGCGCAGGGCACTTCCATTTAAAAAAAAAATTATTTTTTTTTAGTTTTGATTCTTAGCTTTAAATCATGAATCTTGGATTAATATTATGATGTGAGAGATTAAGAACCAGGTCGTCACAACAGGTGGTATCAGAGCGAGAAAATTCTGGACTGAGATAGAAAGTGAGCGGGGTAGATCGAGTCTTCTTCCTTGCCCATTTATTTTAGTATAATATGATTTAATTACATGATTGAATTACATGACTTAAGTGCTAGCATACTTTTCTTTGAAGTACTTAATTACATGATTTTGTATTTTCATCTGAAAGCATGTTTTATTCTTGTTCAAGAAGCATACTTACTCGAATATTTGAAGTGATTGAAAGTATGTGATCTGTTGCTTTATGACATGCTTACCCGAATATCTGACTTGATTGGAAGCATGGTTATGTACTTGTCCATTGATTTATTTATTTAAGTTTGAATCAGAACCGAGTCTTGATCAGAGGTATGATGATCTGAGGAGGACTGAGATAGATTTGATGTTATGGTATTCTGACCATTTTGATAATCAGATATGTCTCGCCGACAAGACGACCAACGACTAGACAAGCAGGCACGACTCCTTTGCCAGAACAGGCAATTGTAGCACCGACAGTGCCACAAGCTCCAGAAATTCCTCGCACTGAACAGGTTAGTACATCTACCGATCTTATGAATGTGACAGCTACCCCTATGGAAACATTGCTCAAGAGATTTCAATCCTTTAATCTGCCAACACTAAAGGGCGCTGAGAATTCTATTGAGTGTGAGAGTTGGCTAGAAAACATGGAAATGTTATTTGATTCTCTTGACTACACTGATGAGCGAAGAGTCAGACTGATAGGGCACCAGTTGCACAAAGTTGCAAAGAGTTGGTGGTTTACAACCAAGAGAGCCTTAGAGCATAGAGGTACCGTGATCACCTGGAATGTTTTCAAAACCAAAATTTTCCAATGCTTCTTTCCAGGGTCTTACCGTAAATACAAGGGTGCTGAATTTTCCAATATGAAGCAAGGAAATTTAAACATTGAATAATATGTTGCAAAGTTTTCTACCTTGCTACGCTTTGCTCCACATGTTGCTCATAATGATGAAGTAATGGCTGATCAGTTCATTAATGGACTGAATCCTGATGTTTTCACGTTGGTAAATGCTGGTAGGCCCAAGACCTTTGCTGATTCTCTTGATCGTGCAAAGGGAGCCGAGACAGGGTTGATAAAACAGCCAGGAGCTTCGTATGTTGCTCAGCCATAGAGACAGCCACAACCCCCAGCACAGTTTCAACAACCACCTCCCAAATTTGAGAGTGGTGGTAGTAGCAGTGGTAAGAAGGGATATCTGCAAGCCCGAGGAAAACAGTTTAAAAAGCCAGGGAGCAGTTCATCGAGTTCCAGTCGTTCAAAACCAAAGTCAGGGGTTTATTGTAGTAGTTGTGTTAGAGGTCATCCGACTGATCAATGCCGAGGTGTATTTGGAAGTTTCCACATATGCCACCAGACTGGCCATTTTGCGAGGGTATATCCTCAGCGAGGTTCAAGAAGGTCCAGAGGTGCGGATTCGTCGAGAGCAGGGACTCATCCGAAGAGGCAGGCATCTTCTGTTCATTCCTTTCAACCACCGCCTGCACAGCAACCGATTCGACCAGGAGAAAGCCAGACTGTGAGTCAACCTCCGAGACAACAGGCTCGTGTCTTTTCCCTGACAGAAGAATAGGCACAGGGAGCATCGGATGTTGTTATAGCAGGTAACTGTTCTCTTTGTGGTTATCCTATACATGTATTGATTGATACGGGTGCATCCCATACTTTTATTTCTGAAAGATTTGCATTATTACATGCTTTTCATGTTGAATCATTACCTGCTGTAGTATCTGTCTCTTCACCTTTGGGTAGAAGTCTTATATCAGTAAACATTGTCAGAAATTGTTTGCTACAGTATGAAGGTCATGGGATAGAGATAGACTGTATTGTGCTTGGTTTGTCTGATTTTGATTGCATTATCTGTGTTGATATGCTAACCAAGTACAGAGCTACCGTAGACTGTTTCCAGAAAGTGGTGAGGTTCAGACCTGAAATGGCTGAAGAATGGAAATTCTATGGTAAGGGTTCTCGTACTAAGATTCCTCTGATTTCAGTATTATCTATGACTCGATTATTACATAAAGGAGCGGAGGGATTTCTAGTCTATGCAGTTGATGTACTGAAACCTAGCCCTAAATTGGTTGATTTGCCAATGGTTAGTGAATTTGATGACGTCTTCCCAGATGAAATCCCAGGATTACCTCCATATCGTGAGATAGATTTCAGCATAGAACTGATGCCAGGTACTGTACCGATTTCTAAAACACCATATCGAATGACACCAGTGGAATTGAAAGAATTGAAAGAACAATTGGAAGATTTACTGGCCAAGGGATACATTCGACCCAGTGTTTCTCCTTGGGGTGCTCCAGTATTATTTGTCAGAAAGAAAGACGGTTCCATGAGACTTTGTATTGACTACTGGCAACTGAACAAGGCTACAGTAAAGAATAAATACCCTTTGCCTTGTATTGATGATTTGTTTGATCAGTTGCAGGGTTCTGCTGTCTAAGATCTATCTGAGATCTGGGTATCACCAGTTGAGGGTCAGAGATTCTGATAGTTCAAAAACTTCTTTCAGAACCAGGTATGACCATTATGAGTTTATAGTTATGCCGTTTGGTCTGACGAATGCTCCAGTTGTGTTTATGGCTTTGATGAACCGTGTCTTTCAAAAATATCTTGATGACTTTGTTAACATTTTTATCGAGGATATTCTGATATATTCGAAGAATTTGATTGATCATTCAAAGCATTTGAGAACTGTGTTAAAGACTTTGAGAGCTGAGAAACTGTATACTAAACTGTCGAAATGTGAGTTTTGGCTGAAACAGGTGGTTTTTCTTGGACACATTATATCCGGAGATGGTATATCTGTTGATCCAAGCAAAGTCAAAGCTGTGATTTATTGGCCTCGACCGACATCTGTTCCTGAGATACGTAGTTTCATGGGTTTAGCTGGATATTATCGCCATTTCATTAAGGATTTTTCTAGCATTGCAAAGCCAATTACTCAGTTGACTCAGAAGAATGCTCCATTTATCTGGTCCGAAGCTTGTGAATTCAGTTTCCTTGAGTTAAAGAAATTATTGACCAGTGCACCAGTCTTGACGATTCCTTCAGGTACTGGTGGATTCACTGTTTATTGCGATGCATCTCATCGAGGTTTGTGATGTGTATTGATGCAGCGAGGTCATGTGATTGCTTATGCCTCGAGACAGTTGAAGTCTCACGAGATCAGATACCCAATTCATGATCTTGAATTGGCCGCCTTTGTATTTGCTTTGAAGATTTGGTGACACTATCTGTATTGGGAACAGTTTGAAATTTATTCTGATCACAAGAGCCTGAAATACTTGTTTTCACAGTCAGAACTGAATATGAGGCAGCGCAGATGGCTTGATTTACTTAAAGACTTTGATTGTGAGATTAAATACTATCCGGGAAAGTCCAATGCAGTTGTTGATGCACTGAGTCGAAAGGTATGTTCTTTGTCTCTATCGACGATTGGTGTATCAAATTTAATTAAAGAATGTTGTATTTCTGGCTTAGTATTCGAAATGAATTGTCAGCCTCTTCGACTCTATAAAATTCAAGTTGAACCAGAGTTACTTTTGAGAATTAAAGATGCTCAAAAACTTGATCAGAATGTGCAAAATTTAATTGCGAAAGTCCGGTCAGGGCATTTATCCGAATACCATGTTTGAGATGAGCTTCTATATGTAAACAACCGACTTGTAGTGCCCGATATTTCTGATGTGCAAAAAAAAATCTTGAAAGAGGCACATTTGAGTCGTTATAGCATTCATCCTGGTGGCAGAAAGATGTACAACGATCTAAAGACTCAATACTGGTGGAAACAAATGAAGTCGGATGTCACTGAATTTGTTTCTCGATGTCTTAATTGTCAGCAGGTGAAAGCCGAAAGAAAGAAACCGCTTGGTTTACTACAGAGCTTATCAGTTCCTGAATGGAAATGGGATCATATTTCCATGAACTTCGTTACTAAGTTACCTCGATCTTCTATAGGTTGCGATGCTATCTGGGTAATTATTGACAGATTGACGAAATCAGCGTGTTTTATTCCTTATCGAATGACATATAGACACAACCAGATGGCAGAGATTTATGTCAGAGAAGTAGTCAGGTTGCATGGAGTGCCGAAGTCTATTGTATCAGATCGTGATCCTCGATTTACATCACACTTTTGGCACAGTTTGCAGAGTGCTTTAGGTACTCAACTACACCTGAGCACAGCTTATCATCCACAGACAGACGGACAGTCTGAGCGTACTATCCAGACCTTAGAGGATATTTTGAGAGTTGTAGTGCTTGAATTTGGCACTAGTTGGCAAGATTCACTGTCACTTTGTGAATTCTCGTACAACAACAGCTATCAAACGAGTATTGAAATGGCTCCGTTTAAGGATTTATATGGCAAAAAGTGTCGATCTCCTCTTTACTGGGATGATATCTCAGAGGTACCTGACATTGGGCCTGACATGATTCGAGATATGACTGAGAAAGTAATGATTATTCAGAAAATATGAAGACAGCTCAGGACAGACAAGACAAGTATGCAAATGTTCGATGCCGACCTTTGTCTTTTGATCAGGGGGGGATCGGATGTTTCTGAATATTTCTTCATTCAGAGGCACTGTACGATTTGGCAAGCGAGGGAAATTGTCTCCATGCTATATTGGTCCTTATGAAGTTCTTGAGAAGATAGGTGATCTTGCCTATCGATTAGCTCTTCCTTCGTCCTTATCTGAAATACATGATGTCTTTCATGTATCGATGCTTCGAAAATATATTGCTGATGAATCTCATGTTCTTCAATCTGATGAGGTTGAACTCGATGAAACCTTGAGCTATTTTGAAAATCCAATTCAGATTCTTGATCGTAAGGAGAAGCAACTTCTAATGAAGACTATTCCGCTTGTGAAGGTTCAGTGGAGTCATCATGGCATTGAAGAAGCTACCTGGGAGACTGAATCGGACATGAGACAACAATTTCAGAAGATGTTTCAATGATGTGAGTTTCTTCTTTAGTATTTCTGTTATCTCTTTTATCTTATGTGCTGACAGTACTTGAGATTTCGAGGACGAAATTGTGTCTTAGCGGGAGAGAAATGTAAAGCCCGGAATTATTTAATTTTAATCCGAGAATATTTAATTTCGGAATATTTGGAGTTTTGATTTAAATTCTAATATTCTTAAATTATTTAGGATTGAAATTGAATAAACAGATTAATTATGGACGAAATTGATCTTTATAAGGTGGACATGGGTTAAAGTGCGATTGTGTGAAATGGTGGAAGACACTTGCTATGTTAGGACATAGCAACGTGTATAGCTTTCTATCAAATCTCAGACTTTCATTATCTTCACTGAAGGAATCGAGAACTTCATTTCTTTTATCTCCTTTCATGCTTCAAAATTTGATAACTAAATATCCGTTCAACCTATTTAAGATTTGGGAAAGGTTTTGGAATCCTCGCAAGAAGAGCTTCAAAGTGATGTAAATTTTCTTTTGATTCACAAAGTTTCGAAAATCTTGTTGGGGAAATCAGATTATGAGCTTAATTATGTGTTGTTGAGATGTTAGATATTGTTTATTCGATGACGAATCGACGAACGACTATCGGGGTGAATTGTTATGATTTTTCTAGCTTTGGTTTGAAATCTTACATGCTGATATTGCTGGTTTCTAGCTGAATTATGGATATTAGGAAGTGGTTGGGAATATATATATATATATGATCGTGAGGTTTGATAGCTTTGAGTTTCGGTTGTCGAAATTATGTCGTTACGCCGATAAATGTGTGATTTGAGGCTGTTTTGCTATCTTGTGTTGGGATGAGATATTTGTGAGTTTTAGTTGATGTTTGTAAGCTTTCTACACTTCATTTCAGATTGTGTTTGAATGCCATCGAGCTCGAGAACGTCAACTTCGAACCGGTAGAGATTTGAAGCAAGGTTTGAAGTTATTCTACAATGGAGTTTGATTGGTTTTGAATTCAGATTTTGATACAAGTCTTATGGTTGTTACTTGTCCAGATTTGGATAGCTTGAAGATATCTTGAAATATCACTTAAAAGGTAAAAGTGGACTTCTAGTTGAATGGGATTAAAACTCGAGATGGTTTGTGTCGAGTTCCCTAAATCACATACGTGTTTGATTATGTGCTCTTATGTGATTTGTTTGATTTGAGTATATGAGGTTAATTAATGCTATATTGATGTTATATGTTGCATTCATATTGAGACTTACTCCTTGATTTTCAAATGAACTGAAGCATTCTATTAGACGACTTGAGGAACTATATATGTATGACTTGGGTGGTTGATGTAGCCTAGCGTCTTACTGACATGTATGGTGGCTTCAAAGTCTAGAGAATCAAGATAAGTAGCCCCACCTGGATCGGGAGTGTCGGTGGTTCAGCTACGATATCTTCTTCTCGGGATCCCAACCGATGAAATGAGAGACTTCTTGAGAGAAACCTGTTTTAATCATGCATTTTATTTTATTTATATCATGAGTTTGATATATAAATTGATTTGCATGTTTGTCGATTTTACTGGGAAATATGTTTTCTCACCGGAGTTATCCGGTTGTTGTCGTGTTTATATGTGTGCATGACAATAGGTGGTTCAGGAACAGGGCAGAGACGAGCTTGAGGAATAGAGACTTGAGAGATTAGAGTGGTGATCTGGTATAGATGTCAAGTTTTCTGTCAACTTATGTTAGGTTCAAGAACTATGATTGTATAGTTAATAGACTTGAACTTTTGTCTAGAATGTATGCTACTTTAGCATGTAATAACAATTGATCTTGTGGTGTTTTCTTTTGCAATGACATGTCGGAGTTTATGTTATTGCCTTGATGATGGCTCTTATACCTTGTATGATGATTATTGGACTTGGTAGAGCTGGTAAGATAGAACTAAGAAGCTTGGACAGCAGCTGAGCACAACTATTTTTTTTTCTGGATGCTTGGCCTGCGCTTGGGCAAGCCTCTTGCTCGCGCGCGCGCGAGCCAGCCTTCGACGGTGCTGGATTGTTGGCCTGCGCTCGCGCGCGCGCAGGGCACTTACATTTTAAATATATATATATATTTTTTGTTTTGATGCTTAGCTTTAAATCATGAATCTTGGATTAATATTATGATGTGATAGATTAAGAACCAGGTCATCACAATTTATTTGAAGATCTTGATTTTTCTGAAGCTAAGAAAGTTAAACTTATATTACAAGAGTTTACCGACTATTCTTGAACTTGGTGGGATCGAGTGATGGTGAATAGGAAAAGAAGTGGATTGAGTCATATAGTCACTTGGGATGAGATGAAAAGAGTGATGCGAAAACGTTTTTCTCCTAATCATTACGATAAGAGAATTGATATTTTATGCTTTTGGTGTTATGAAGTTGGGCTCCTAATTATAATTATGATGATTGTGATATAAATTTTATAGTCTTCAAATTTATTTTAAACACTTGGATAGTTTCTATTACATTTCTGTTTAAATGTAATCGATATATTTCTGTTGTGGGGTGTGATTAGTATTAAAAATATATTTATTACATTTTTTATGATATAAGTTTATGGTTTATATTTTATTATATATCTAAATTTTATATGTTTTATAATAATCTGTGTAAAATATAAATTGTTGTGTAATTGTAATAGTATTGTCAATTTTACATGTTCAGTAAAACAAGAATAACTTTGGATTTAGAAATGAGAATGAGTTGAGTCTTGAACCTATAGAAAGATGATTTCATTAATGTCTACAACATTAGTGAAGAGCTTGAGATAAAAATCTTCCCTCAATTTGGATCAAATTAAGCAACAAGTAAAATTGCACCAATAGAATTATAGTTTTACCATGCACGAGTATTTTGACAATATCTCTCAATTTACTTGGTCAAATGGTACAAACCAAATCACCACATTTCAGATAACTCTTTTATCTTCAAGTTTTGTTCTATGTGAAAGATTAAAATCGGATGCGAAGATGGTCAAATGTGGAGTAGTTCATATTTGAAGATTTTCATGTATAAAATAATATTTTATTTGTTGTTGTCTCCGCAAATTTGTCTATAAATAGGGGTGAATTGTGATGTATGAGATATCCTTCATTTTATGAACAAAACTTCGAGTTCATAATTTTTTTGTCTTTAATCTTTCTTTAATTTTTCAATTAAAAATAATTGTTATGATAATTACATGTTTAAAGTGGTACACTTTGAACTTGGGTAGCTAATCTTCCAAAGTTGAGATGAAAAAGTGAAGCTTTGGTATGATATTAAAGTTATTATAAGATTATTATAAATTCTTAATATTATTTAATCTTTATTTATTATTTATATTATATTTAATTTCTTTTTGTGCATTTTTATACCCTACTTATAAGCGTGAGTCTTGATTTATTGTTGCTATATGTTACACCAAATTCTTGGTACCATTTAAATGATAGTTTGGTTTTAACAACCATTTAAAGTGGATATATTGATTTATTATTTATGAATGATATCATAATATTGAATTCTTGGTAACATTTAAATGTTAGTTTGGTTTTACCAACCATTTAAAGTGGAGACCTTGATTTGGTGTTAACAAATATATTTATAGCAAAGTAAACACTTGACAACATCTATAAGTTTTGGTGTATATAATATACTTATAAAAGAATAATATATAATATAATATAAATAATTATTATCTCTATTATCTCTACTATCTCTATTATTATTATTTTATTATTTTATAATCTATAAGTTTTGGTGTATATAATATACTTATAAAAGAATAATATATAATATAATATAAATAATTATTATCTCTATTATCTCTACTATCTCTATTATTATTATTTTATTATTATTTTATAATACTTGAGGACGTTTTAAAAACTGTTTTGTGAGGACACCAACTTTTCTATTTCTATTAAATATCTATCGAACCAAATTGTATTTTACTCGCATCTTTCTCACTCCACGTCTCCTCTTGGAAACTGCTCACGTTGTTTATCCCTTCAAGCACGGTTTCTTCTCCAAATTTCCACTGAAACAGGTATGTTTTGAATATGCTCCTTTCAATATTTACAGTTGTTGTTGGTTTGGATTTACAAAGTGTCTTACGGACCAAACCCGGTAATAAGTGGCAGTAATTTTTTTCTTCCTTCTTCTTGGGCCAAATTGAATCTGAAAGGAAATAGATTGAGTTTCTGATATGTGGAATTTGATTTTGTAAATTGATGAAAATTTTTTCATCCGTATCGTTGCACCAAATTTCCTTATAAGACCAACCTAAACAAAAAATTGGATTTTGTGTGCATATAAAGTGTGAGGAATCAACGAACGTGGATTCAAAATTAATGAGTTTCAAATTTTGCAGGCTTCATCCAATAGGAGATTCTATCATTTGGATCTTTTAGCTTTCCTTACGGTGAAGACCTTCACGCACAGAATTGGGGAAAGTTATAATTGAGTTTACTCTAAGTCAATTACTATATCATTATCATTCGATAGTTAATTGTGATAAACGCCCTGTATTATCTTTAATTTACATATACACCATGTTTAGGCATGAATGCCAAAAACTAAACTTTCTTTAATTTCACGTCGGTTATTTAGCTTACATCAAGTAAATGATTTGATATTGTTAATTGCCTTGGTTGTTTAATACGCTTGATGATTTTGTTTGTGTATTTTTTGGTTGGTTAGTTAGTTACAGCAAAAGAATTTCCACTTAAGAATGATTTGATGCACTACTCCTTGATATTTTGGGTGCATTCTTGAGTCCTCATTTTTGAAGCGGCGTTTATCAGGGTAATGTATTGCTATGTGAGATCAAGGTATCATTTTCGCTATTTACATAGATGTCTTATGATCTATATATCAGAATTGTTCTAATATTTGCTTTCAATTTCCACTTTCTATGTTTTTTGGAGGCAAAGAATATACTTTTAGAAAGAGAAAGTGCATCGTTGAAGGGCAGAAGAATGAGACATTGCAAAATATGTTAACAAAATTTTTAACGGTTTGTTAATTTATTATTATTGTTATTATTATCATTATCATAATTATTTTTTCTATTTGTCATATTCATCCGTAGAAAAGTAGTACCCAGATGATGAAATTTTATATATTATTTTCTGTATATTTTATGTTGTTAGTGTTCTTGAGGTAAAATCGAAATTATTCTTCATCTTATGTTTGCAATGTTCCCATTGATTTATGCATATTTTATGTCGTGTGTTTGCAACAATCCCACCATTTTATGTTTATTTTTTGTCGTTTGATTCTTTTGATATATTGAACTGATTGGGATTTATTTATTTTTTTGCAAAGATTGTTTAGTAATTAGCCTATTATTTATTATTAATTCGTTTTTTTAAGAGAAAGCCAAAGTTTTGATGTATTTGATTTTTTTTTCCGAGAATAAGATATTAACTCAATCGATCAAAGTTTCAAAATATGAACTATTGGAATAGCTAGACATCCATATCATTTCACTTGGTGTTTTATTCTCCTGATTTGTTCCTATCAACTCCTATTCTTTCTCAATTAATTTAAATGTTAAATCATGGATCAAATCTATATTTTATGTTTTCAAATTATTAAAATTTTAATCACTATCAATTTACATATTATTGACCATGTCTTCTAACCTGATCTCTTCCTATTCTCATTCGATAATTTCAAATTTTATAATTCATATGCATTTTACATTTTATTTTACTATATATCTTTTCATATATTTTTTTTAACTTTTCCCCAATTATATTGTTACGCTTCTTCTAAATTATTGTTCTCTTGGATCATATTCCAAAACTAAGATTCAAAACTAAAGCTACCTACATTTATTGAATTCTATGTTTCAATATTGATTGTAATATTGATAGCAATATAATCATTGTTTGAAAAAAAATTGTGTACTAAACCAATTCGTATATTAATATTATATATCACACACTGCATTTCATATAAAAAGTTCATCATATATAAATCATATATCGAATTTTATTCGTTATACATACGCATCGCGTGTGCCCCGATCACTAGTTAATATTATATATCACACTGCATTTCATATAAAAAGTTCATCATATTAAATCATATATCGAATTTTATTCGTTACACACACGCTTCGCGTGTGCCCCGATCACTAGTTTAATATAATAGAACCATTTTATTAAATGGATTCCAATTTTCTTCACTAAGTTTAACTTTATTAGAATACCAAGAGTGGATCCTCTAATCTCGACTACTTAGTTTAAAATTTGATCACTTCATAAATTTACAATCATATTTAAAAAAACTAAAAACTAAAATAATAATAATAATATGTTTTTAAAAGATTTGTGATTTCCTTATCTTCCATGTGGATACTACATTCGAACTCATGGATTATACTACTTGTGGACAACCTATACTTGGGAGTGCAACAATCAGAATTGTGACAACTACATCCAAGATGCATGAAAATAGACTAGAATAAACAAATAATAGTAAGAAGAAATTAAAACATGAAATTTAACTCTTTGGTTTGCCTCCCAAACAACGCTTTGTTTAAAGTCGTCAGCCAGACTACTGTTGTTGTCTCAGTTTGGTGCTCTCAATGGAACAATCAAAAAGTTCATTTCTTCATTCCCAAAATAGTGTTTCACTCGCAGGCCGTTAACTTGAAAGATTCGGCCATCATTGCATCTCAGCTCGATCGCACCATATGGATATATTTTCTCTATAATGAATGGTCCAGACCACATTAATTTCAATTTTGCAGGAAAAAATGTGAGTCCGAAATTAAATAAAAGCACTCTTTGTACCGGTTCGAACTCCCTCCTCAGTATCTTTTTATCATGTCATCTCTTTGTTTGCTCTTTGTTCATATTTGCATTTTCATATGCATCACTTCGATACTCCTCCATCTCGATGAACTGCAACTTTCTCAATTCTCTGGATGCCTCAAGATCAAATTTAATTTCTTCGCCGCCCAAATTTCTTTATCCTCCAGTTCCAGCGGTAGGTGACACACCTTTCCAAACATCAATCTGTAGGAGACATCCTGATGGGAGTCTTGAAAGCAGTTCGATATACCCAAAGCGCAACATCTAGCTTACTGGCCCAATCTTTCTGGTTTTCTTTACTGTTTTCTCTAGAATTTTCTTGACTTCCCGGTTGGATATTTCTGCTTGACCAATTGTCTGAGGGTGATACGCGCATTCCACCTTGTGCCTAAAACCATATTTGGTTAGTAACGCATTAAAAATTTTATTGTAGAAGTGCGTACCTTCATCACTAAGTATAGCTCGTGGGGTGCCAAACCTTGTAAAAATGTTCTTTTGGACAAATTTAACTACAATATGAGCATCGTTAGTGGAGGTGGTAATTACTTTCACCCACTTTGAAGCGTAATCCACTACTAATAGAATATATGAATGAAAAAAAGAAGGGAAAAAGGGACCCATGAAATCAATTCCCCAAACATAAAAAAGTTCTAATTTCAAAATTTTTGTTAGAGGTAACTCATGGAGCCTAGAAACACAGTTGGCCAATAAAAGCCAGGTTGTAGTACCATTTTTGCATTCCGTGACATTACGAAATGTCCACCGTATGGTGCAGAATGGCACTGTTCCAAAATTTCTCTCTCTCTTCTCCATCACCAACACATCGCCTAATGACCTGATCGGTGCATTTTTTGTAGACGACCTGATCATCCCAAAAGTAGAATCTCACATCATGTAGAAACTTGTTCTTCTGATGGTGAGTGAGATATGGGGCCAACACACCAAAAGGGAGATAGTTAGCAAAATCAGCATACCATGGGCATTTTAAATTTAAGTAAAAAATGTGTTCATTTGGGAAAGTTTCTTGGATGACTCCGCCTTCCAATTATTCTTCCAGCTTGAGGCAAGATAGATGATTTGCTACAAAATTTTCACTTTTTCTTGTCTCGAATCTTGAAATCAAACTCTTGCAGGAGCAAGATGCATCGGATGAACTGGGGCTTGGCATCTTTTTTATCAAACAAGTTTCGAATTGCTGCATGATCTATGTAAACTATCAACACTTCATTGATCTTATTAAAATCCTGTAGACATGCATCATCAAAAAGAAAAGGTGAGTCATTTTCTAACAAATTGCACAAGGGTTTTGTTTTCTTATTTTCTTGATTTTCCGAACTAATGACTATCTGATTGTACTCTGAATAACCATCCAAGAAAAAATAATAAGGGTAAGTAGCTAACCTATCAAGCATCTGGTCAATGAATGGGAGTGGGAAGTGGTCCTTTCTAGTGGCATTATTGAGCCTCCTGTAGTCGATACAAACTCACCATCCAGTCATTGTTCTTGTGGAAATCAACTCATCATATTTATCTTTAACCACGATCATACAACCTTTCTTCGGCACAACTTGTATTGGAGAAACCCATGCACTATTTGAAATATGATAAATAATTCGAGCATTTAAATGTTTCAGAACCTCCTTCTTTACTATCTCCTTCATTGATGGATTCAATCTTCTCTGATGATCAATATATAATGTATAGGAATCTTCCATCAAAATGTTATGCATACAGATTGTGACGACCCGAGTTCTAATCTCTCATAATCAATTAATCAACAATAATAGACAATAATCAATGTCTAAACAAAAGAATAATTTTTTTTTTCAAAGGGTGAGCACCTCGCTCGATCGGTGAAAAACCACCGATCGAGCGAGCTCCTCAGCTCAACTCTCGGGTGCTAAGCAAACTTGGCCTCGCTCGATCGGCCATTTTCTACCGATCGAGCGAGCACACCTGCTCAAGCCTCTGTTCAGGAAAAACATGACCTCGCTCGATCGGTAGGAAATTTCCGATCGAGCAAGCACCATTCCATCAGCAAGACAGAAGCTACATTTTGCTGTCAAACTCGAGTTCTTCATGCATACTTCTTCTAGATATAATTCATACCTGATCTAATCCATATAAACAGCTAACATACATACTAACATGCTGTATAATGGATTATTTGGATCATAACAAGGCATTAAAACATAAACAAGGCTCTCAAACATGTAAGAAGCATTGCCATATCAACAAGAACAAGATACATCATGTTGTCTCAAGGATTTACATCATATCTCAAATCCTATAAACATCAACAAGACAACAACTAGATCACCTACAAGTTATAAAACAAGTAGCTAGAACATAATCATGTTTGGAACTCAATACAAACATCGACAGCTCACACAACTCATCTAACTCGGATCATCACGCTATATTCTCTCATCCTTTGTTCTTCAATTCCGCTTTTGTCTGGATCCACTCTCTCCTATTGCAATGACACATACAACAAAACAATAGCCGGATAACTCCGGTGAGAAATAGATTTCCCAGTAAAAGCAACTAAACATGCATACAAACATCTATCAAGATCATGATATAAAGAACATAACTTCAATGCATGTTTTAAAAACAAGGTTCATCTCTTCATTCGTCGGTTGGGATCCCGAGAAGTAGATATCATAACTAATCAACCAACTCTCCCGATCGAGGTGGGGTTACTTATCTTTCTTTTCTAGACTTTGAAGCAATCATATATGCAAATCAGAAGCTAGGCTAAAACAACCACCCAGGTCATACATATACAATTCCTCAAATCATCTATTCGAACGTTTCCGTTCATTTCAAAATCAAGGAATAAGTCTTCAAGATGAATGCAACATATATCATCATCAAAGCATTCATTATATCAAAAACTTATTCAACAACTCAAAGTAAAGCACATAAGAGCAATTAAGCAAACAAGTATGTGATTTAGGGGAACTCGATACAAACCATCTCGAGTTGTAATCCCAATCAAATAGTAGTCCACTTTTACCTTTCAAATGTAATGTTTAGGATGTCTTCTCACTTATCCAAATCTGTACAAGATCAATCACCAAACTCATCTCAAAATCTGCTCAAATTCAATCCAAACTTCAACAAGACTTCAAGGCAAACTCTACCAACCTTGTTCGATCTTCTATCGGTTTCGGAGTCGACGTTCTTGAGTTTACATGCCCTGTTTATGCGCTGAAAACATAGCATACAACCCAAGGAAGCATCAGCTAATAATCCAGCAACATCTAAGTTCAAGAACAATAGCAAATTGCTTCAAATCAAAAGTTCAACGGCATATCGGTATAACTCGGCGATTCCGAACATATCTACTACATTTCTAACATGTATATCAGCTGTTGAAGCTTCAAAACCAACATATCAGTAGGTATATGGATCGAATCATAGCTGGGAATTCATAAGAACATGATATAACAATCAATCCTCAACCCAACTTCAAGATTACACAAGATAGAAGCTCAACAACATCAAATCATATACAAGTCTGATATCTGTCATTTTCGAATGACCAAACCCTGATGAAAAAATATAAACTTACATCAAATCGAAGGTTTCGTTGCGAGGATTCCAGAACATCTTTCGGAATCGAAAACGGATAACCGTAGCTCAAGATACGTGGATTGAAAGATGAAGAAAAACTTGGAAGAATTCTCTGTTGCTCTCGGTTCTTCCCGTTTTGCTTTTGCTGAGTAAGTCTGATGAATAATGTGTTTCACACGTGAGCAGTTTTAGAAAATCACAAGTGTCCACTTCAAAATCAAAATTTTGCACTTTAGCCCCTCAAGACTTCAATAATTGAAATTCAGTCCCCAGATTCTCAATTTATTCAATTTCAATCCTAAATAATTTAAGAATATTAGAATTTAAATCAAAACTCTAAATATTCCCAAATTAAATATTTTCGGATCAAAATTAAAAAATTCTGGGCGTTACAATTCTCCCGCACTAAGACACGATTTCGTCCTCGAAATCTCAAGTAATATCAACAGATCATATAACAATTATCAGATAACAGAAAACTAAAGGAGACTCATATCAATGAAACATCTCTGGAAATCGTTGCATCATATCTAATTCAGTCTCCCAAGTCGCTTCTTCAATACCATGACGACTCCACTGGACTTTCACAAGTGGAATAGTCTTCGTTCGTAGTTGCTTCTCTTTTCGATCAAGAATCTGAATTGGCTTTTCAAAATAACTCAAGGTCTCGTCGAGTTCAGCCTCATTAGATTGAAGCACATGAGATTCATCAGCAAGGTGTTTTCGAAACATCGATACATGAAAGACATCATGTATTCCAGATAAAAATGGAGGAAGAGCTAATCGATAGGCGAGATTGCCTATTTTCTCCAGAATTTCATAAGGACCAATGTAGCGTGGAGACAACTTCCCTCGCTTTCCAAATCTGACAGTGCCTCTGAACGGAGAAATCTTCAAAAATACACGATCCCCCTGTTCAAAAGACAAAGGTCGACGTCGAATGTTGGCATATTTCGCTTGTCTGTCTTGAGCTGTCTTCATTCTTCTCTGAATAAGCTTCACCTTGTCATTCATATCACGTATCATATCAGGACTAGTGTCAGGTACTTCAGAAATATCATCCCAGTACAAAGGAGATCGACACTTTCTTCCGTATAAAGCTTCAAAAGGAGCCATTCCAATACTCGATTGATAGCTGTTATTGTACGAGAATTCACAAAGAGGTAGTGATTCTTGCCAACTAGTGCCAAAATCAAGCACTACAGCTCTCAACATGTCCTCCAATGTCTGAATAGTACGCTCAGACTGTCCGTCAGTCTGTGGATGATAAGCTGTGCTCAAGTGTAACTGAGTACCCAAAGCACTCTGTAAGCTATGCCAAAAATGTGATGTAAATCGAGGATCACGATCTGATACAATAGATTTCGGCACTCCGTGCAATCTGACAACTTCACGGACATAAATCTCTATCATCTGGTCGTGTCTATACGTCATATGATAATGAATGAAACATCCAGATTTCGTCAGTCTATCGATAATCACCCAGATAGCATCACAACCTCTAGAAGATCGAGGTAATCTCGTCACAAAATCCATGGAAATATGATCTCATTTCCATTCAGGCACGGACAAACTCTGTAACAAACCAGGCGGTCTCTTTCTTTCAGCCTTCACCTGTTGGCAATTAAGACATCGAGACACAAAATCGGTGATATCTGTCTTCATTTGCTTCCACCAATAATGAGTCTTCAGATCATTGTACATCTTCCTACCACCAGGAAGAATACTGTAACGACTAAAATGCGCCTCTTTCAGTAGTTGTTGACGCACATCAGAAATATCAGGCACTACAAGGCGATTGTGAACGTAAAGAAGATCATCTCGAACTCGGTATTCAGATACATGCCCTGATCGAACTTTCTCAATCGAGTTCTGTACATTCTGATCAAGTTTCTGAGCATCTCGAATTCTTACCAATACAGCTGGTTCAACTTGCATTTGATAAAGTCGCAGAGGCTGATAATTCGTATCAAATACTAATCCAGATAGACAACAGTTTTCAATCAAATTCGATATACCAATTGTCGATAAGGATAAAGAACATACCTTTCGACTCAATGCATCAGCTGCTGCATTCGATTTCCCCGGATAGTATTTAATCTCACAATCAAAGTCCTTCAGCAAATCAAGCCACCTCCGCTGTCTCATATTCAATTCTGACTGTGAGAACATATATTTTAGACTCTTGTGAACAGAATAAATCTCAAACTGTTCCCCATACAGATAATGTCGCCAAATCTTCAAAGCAAATACAATGGCGGCCAATTCAAGATCATGAATCGGATATCTGGTCTCATGAGGCTTTAGCTGTCTCGAGGCATAAGCAATCACATGTCCTCGCTGCATTAAAACACAACCTAAACCTCGATGAGATGCATCACAATAAACAGTGAAACCACCAGTACCTGAAGGGATCGTCAAGACTGGTGCACTGGTCAATCGTTTCTTCAACTCCAGAAAACTTGATTCACAAGCATCAGACCAGACAAAAGGAGTATTCTTCTGAGTCAACTGAGTAATCGGCTAATACTGGAAAAATCTTTAATGAATACCCAGCCAAACCCATAAAACTACGAATCTCAGGAACAGATGTCGGTCTCGACCAACTGATCACTGCCTCGACTTTACTTGGATCAACAGAAATACCATTTCCAGATATAATATGTCCAAGAAAGACAACCTGTTTCAGCCAAAACTCACATTTCGACAGTTTAACATACAGTTTCTCGGCTCTTAATGTCTTCAATACTGTTCTCAATGTTTAGCATGATCAATCAAATTCTTCGAGTATATCAGAATATCATCAATAAAAATAATCACGAAGTCATCAAGATACTTCTGAAATACACGGTTCATCAAAGCCATAAACACAGCTGGAGAATTCGTCAAACCAAACGGCATAACTATAAACTCATAATGGCCATACCTGGTTCTGAACGCAGTCTTAGGAATATCAGAATCCCTAACTCTCAGCTGATGGTATCCAGATCTCAGATCGATCTTGGAATACACAGAAGAACCCTGCAACTGATCAAATAAATCATCAATACGAGGCAAAGGGTATTTGTTCTTTACCGTTGCCTTGTTCAGTTTCCGGTAGTCGATACACAGTCTCATTGAACCGTCCTTCTTTCTAACAAACAGTACTGGAGCTCCCCAAGGAGAAACACTGGGTCGAATGTATCCCTTGGCCAGTAAATCTTCCAACTATTCTTTCAACTCTTTCAATTCAACTGGTGTCATTCAATAAGGTACTTTTGAAATCGGTGCAGTACCTGGCATCAGTTCGATGTTGAAGTCAATCTCACGATACGGAGGTAATCCTGGAATCTCATCAGGGAAAACGTTCGCAAATTCACTAACCACTGGCAAATCAGCCAGGTTCGGGCTAGCTTTCAAAACATCCACTGCATAAACAAGAAATCCCTCTGCTCCTTTCTGCAAAAGTCGGGTCATAGATAATACAGAAATAAGAGGAATCCTAGCACGTGAATCCTTACCATAGAATTTCCATTCTCCAGCCATTTCAGGTTTGAATCTCACCATCTTCTGGAAACAGTCTACGGTAGCTCTATACTTGTTCAGCATATCAATCCCAATGATACAGTCAAAATCAGACATACCAAGTATAAAACAATCTAACTCAATCTCATTACCCTCATATTGTAGTACACAATTCTTAACTGTCTGAATCGATATAAGACCCTTCCCCAAAGGAGAAGAAACAGATACTACAACAGGTAATGTTTCAACAGGAAAAGCATGCAATGAAGCAAATTTGGCAGATATAAACGTATGGGATGCACCTGTATCTATCAATACATATGCAGGATAACCATAAATAGAACAGTTACCTGCAATCACATCATCTGGTGCTCCCTGTGCCTGCTCCTCCGTCAATGCATAGACATGAGCCTGCTGTCTCTGTGGCTGACTGCCTGCCTGACTTCCTCCTGGCCTCGATTGTTGCTGAGGAGGTGACGGTTGAAAGGAATGGACAGAGGAGGCTTGTCTCGCGGGTTGAGCCACTGATCGTGATGAATCTGCACCTCGTGCCTGTCCAGCACCTCTCTGAGGACACACCCTCGCAAAATGGCCAGTCTGATGGAATATATGGCACCTCCCAGATACACCTCGACACTGATCGGTTGGATGTCCTCCACCAAAATTGTTATAGAACACCCCAGACTTCGGTTTTGAACCACTGGAACTCGAAGAACTGCTTCCAGACTTCTTAAACTGTTTTCCTCGAGCCTGCAAATATCCTTTCTTACCACCGCTACTGCCACCACTCTCAAATCGAGAAGACTGTTGCGGAGTTGGAGTTGAAGGTTGTGACTGTCTCGGAGGCTGAGCAACATACGACGCTCCTCGCTGCTGTATCAAGCCAGCTTCCGCTCCTTTGGCACTGTTCAAGGCATCAGCAAAATTATTCGGTTGCCTTGTGTTTACCAGTGTAAAAACATCAGGATTCAGTCCATTAATGAACTGATCAGCCATAGCCTCATCACTGTCTGCCACATGTGGAGCAAAACATAGCAATGTAGTGAATTTTGCAACATAGTCTTCAATATTCAAGTTTCCCTGCCTCAGGTTAGCAAATTCGGCACCCTTGTCTTTACGATAAGATACCGGAAAGAAACGTTGATAAAATTCTGTCTTGAAGACATTCCAGGTTAGAACAGTTCCTTGACGCTCCATAGATTTCTTTGTTGTCAACCACCAGCTTTTAGCAACCTCATGCAACTGATGACCAACAAGTCTGACTCTTTGCTCATCACCGTAGTCCAGTGAATCAAATAACATCTCCATGTCATCACGCCATCCTTCACATTCAACTGCATTCTCTGTACCTTTCAGGGTTGGCGGCTTGTAGGATTGAAAACGTTTCAACAATGTTTCCATTGGAGTTGCAGTCATATCAGTCATGTCTCAAGATGTACTTCCTTGTTCATTACTCGGGACTGCAGCTGTAGGCACTATCGGTGTTACTACTGTCGGTGGAGTATGAACTGTCTGTTCTGGTAGAGAAATAGGAACATGGGGTCTCAAAGGAGGTCGTCCTGGTCTTCGAGACATATTTGATTATCAAAATGGTTAGAATACCAAATCATCAAATTAATCTCAGTCCTCCTCTGATCATCTTACCTCTGATCAAGACTCGGTTCTGATTCAATCTTAAATAAATAATCACAATATTCAAATAAAACATGCTTCCAATCAACTCAGATAATCAGGTAGCATGTCATAATTCATCAGGATACATGCCTCTATCAGTTCAGATATTCCAATAAGCATGCATCTTTAATTATCGTAATTATACTTTCAAATAAAATAAATACAACATCATGTAATAAAATGCTTGAAAGTAAATCATGCTAGCATTTACAACATGTAATTAATCGTAGCATAATCACATAAATAAGTAAGGCAGAAGACTCGATCTACCCCACTCACTGTCTATCTAAGTCCAGAATTTTCTTGCTTTGATACCACCTGTTGTGACGACCCGAGTTCTAATCTCTCATAATCAATTAATCAACAATAATAGATAATAATCAATGTCTAAACAAAAGAATAAATTTTTTTTTTTCAAAGGGTGAGCACCTCGCTCGATCGGTGAAAAACCACCGATCGAGCGAGCTCCTCAGCTCAACTCTCGGGTGCTAAGCAAACTTGGCCTCACTCGATCGGCCATTTTCTACCGATCGAGCGAGCACACCTGCTCAAGCCTCTGTTCAGGAAAAACATGACCTCGCTCGATCGGTAGGTAATGCCCGATCGAGCGAGCACCATTCCATCAGCAAGACAGAAGCTACATTTTGCTGTCAAACTCGATTTCTTCATGCAGACTTCTTCTAGATATAATTCATACCTGATCTAATCCATATAAACAGCTAACATACATACTAACATGCTGTATAATGGATTATTTGGATCATAACAAGGAATTAAAACATAAACAAGGCTCTCAAGCATGTAAGAAGCATTGCCATATCAACAAGAACAAGATACATCATGTTGTCTCAAGGATTTACATCATATCTCAATTCCTATAAACATCAACAAGACAACAACTAGATCACCTACAAGTTATAAACCCAGTAGCTAGAACATAATCATGTTTGGAACTCAATACAAACATCGACAGCTCACACAACTCATCTAACTCGGATCATCACGCTATATTCTCTCATCCTTTGTTCTTCAATTCCGCTTTTGTCCGGATCCACTCCCTCCTATTGCAATGACACATACAACAAAACAATAGCCGGATAACTCCGGTGAGAAATAGATTTCCCAGTAAAAGCAACTAAACATGCATACAAACATCTATCAAGATCATGATATAAAGAACATAACTTCAATGCATGTTTTAAAAACAAGGTTCATCTCTTCATTCGTCGGTTGGGATCCCGAGAAGTAGATATCATAACTAATCCACCGACTCTCCCGATCGAGGTGGGGTTACTTATCTTTCTTCTCTGGACTTTGAAGCAATCATATATGCAAATCAGACGCTAGGCTAAAACAACCACCCAGGCCATACATATACAATTCCTCAAATCGTCTATTCGAACGTTTCCATTCATTTCAAAATCAAGGAATAAGTCTTCAAGATGAATGCAACATATATCATCATCAAAGCATTCATTATATCAAGAACTTATTCAACAACTCAAAGTAAAGCACATAAGAGCAATTAAGCAAACAAGTATGTGATTTAGGGGAACTCGATACAAACCATCTTGAGTTGTAATCCCAATCAAATAGTAGTCCACTTTTACCTTTCAAATGTAATGTTTAGGATGTCTTCTCACTTATCCAAATCTGTACAAGATCAATCACCAAACTCATCTCAAAATCTGCTCAAATTCAATCCAAACTTCAACAAGACTTCAAGGCAAACTCTACCAACCTTGTTCTATCTTCTATCGGTTTCGGAGTCGACGTTCTCGAGTTTACATGCCCTGTTTATGCGCTGAAAACATAGCATACAACCCAAGGAAGCATCAGCTAATAATCCATCAACATCTAAGTTCAAGAACAATAACAAATTGCTTCAAATCAAAAGTTCAACGGCATATCGGTATAACTCGGCGATTCCGAACATATCTACTACATTTCTAACATGTATATCAGCTGTTGAAGCTTCAAAACCAACATATCAGCAGGTATATGGATCGAATCATAGCTGGGAATTCATAAGAACATGATATAACAATCAATCCTCAACCCAAATTCAAGATTACACAAGATAGAAGCTCAACAACATCAAATCATATACAAGTCTGATATCTGTCATTTTCGAATGACCAAAACCTGATGAACAAATATAAAACTTACATCAAATCGAAGGTTTCGTTGCGAGGATTCCAGAACATCTTTCGGAGTCGAAAACGGATAACCGTAGCTCAAGATACGTGGATTGAAAGATGAAGAAAAACTTGGAAGAATTCTCTGTTGCTCTCGGTTCTTCCCGTTTTGCTTTTGCTGAGTAAGTCTGATGAATAATGTGTTTCACATGTGAGCAGTTTTAGAAAATCACAAGTGTCCACTTCAAAATCAAAATTTTGCACTTTAGCCCCTCAAGACTTCAATAATTGCAATTCAATCCCCAGATTCTCAATTCATTCAATTTCAATCCTAAATAATTTAAGAATATTAGAATTTAAATCAAAACTCTAAATATTCCCAAATTAAATATTCTCGGATCAAAATTAAATAATTCTGGGCGTTACACAGATAGATGGGCTAATGCATTTATATCAGTAATTTACCTTCCCTGTAGCGACCCAACCCGGATCCGTTACTAATCAGAAGCTAATTAAGCATGTATTTAACTTAAGAAAAATATAATAAAAAATTAACAGCAAAAATGTAAAGAATCTAAATCCAAATACAATCGGCTGTATACAACCGATATAACATAATTAAAAATACCATATAATATAACAAAATCGAACAGTGTATCAAATCCCTAACAAGTAAGTGAAACTCACTGGAAACCTGAATCCTGGTCTCCGCCCAGCCGCGAACATCTGACTTCACCCAATCTGAGACATGCCTCATTGAATAGGGTGTACAGAAAATACAAAAATACTTGACGTGAGTGACTATGCTCAATACGAAAGCAATGATATATAAAAAAATTATGATGTACGAATGATTTTAAAACCTAGTAAAAACCCAGTCTGCTCAGTGGCTTCAATCGAATATGTAGTAGTATCGGCTAGAGAGCTACTCCATGGAGTACATCCACACACTCGCCCTGATATGAATCTAGAAGGCGCTCGAAGATACATATTGTTCCAAGAGTAGTTCTGTAATTGGCCATCGAGATTAGATGTATTTGGAATTCATGGGAATCAAGTTGGAAGATGTTTAAACATGATTCGAGTGCATGAATACCAAGAAGAGAAGATAGGTTCGGAACTGGCCAGAATCAGCTCGCGAAGGCATCCGACCCAGGCCCAGTGTGCATGTGGTGCACGGGCCCGGGCACGGGGTCCATGCACTTAAGAATGTATCGTCAAAAATTGAGTTTGGATCGTCATGGGCACACGGACCTATGTCCGGACCCTTATCCAGGGTCCGTGCACACACATAGTGCGGCATGTTTGTGTGTGTTTCGGTGGATTTTATTTTTTTGGTGATATTTTTCCTATTTTGAGTGTTTGAGTTCAATTAGGAAACTATATTTTTTCATATTTTGTGTTATATTTTACTTTTCAAGTTGTAAACTTTATAATACTATATTGATTCATTATTGATGTTATTGAATTATTGATTTTTATCAATTCTTAAAATTCTTTCTAGAATTTTGCCAAATTTTTGCTTTGTTTTTATCAAATCAAACTTATCAAAGTTTCATAAACGTTGTGGCGTTTGTCAATTGATTATCTTCGTGTATTGTCAGAAACAAGTTTTTTGAAGGTTCTGTTGTGATTAATTGTTTATCTTCTGATTATATGTTGCTAGTTTTGTTGTAAACTAGAGGTGGATATCCAAACTTACTTGTTCAAAAGATTGGAGCAACATTATAGAATCTTTTTTGCTATTGAATTGAGGGTAAGATTCATTTATAATCGTGTTTTCTTTTCATGCATCCAAGATTCGCATCATTTGGTATCAAAGCACGGTTCTCTTGATTCAAGTAAGTCGTACCTTTTAATTTTTTTGGTTCTTCGTCAAACTCTACTTCTCGTTAAATTTATTTGTCATTTTTGTCAATATTTTCGCCCAAGTTTTGTCTCTTGTGCTACAAGTTATTTCAAAAAAAAGAAAAGAAAAATCGATTTTTTTAAAAAAAGAGAGATTCCAAATCGGTCAAAAAAAAGAGTGAAGACCGAAATTGTCCAAAATAAAAAGAAGGAAGAAAAATAAGTTGTGGCAAATTTCTTTTGTCTTGTGAGTCTTTGAGTGCCAAGTTTTTTTCTCAATCTTCATAAAGTCAATTTCTTGTTTTTGTGCAATCTACGTGAGTCGATTGACAAGTGTTTACATGTTTTGAACTTGTTAATTTGATACACACAAAACTACAAAGCATAAGCCCTTTCTACATATTTTGAGTGAAAAAAAGAGTGATTGAGTGAATTTCTTGGAGTGACTTGTGAGATTTTGGGTGAGAAATATTTTATTACTAAATTTTTATTCTTGCATGAACAATGTTTCGTAGAAAATATGATGGGTATAGGGAGAGTAAAAGAAGATTCTATGGGTATGATAGTAGTAGGAGAGAGAGAATAGTTGATGGGTATGAAGATGAAAGGAGATATGGGGAAGGAGATAGTAGAGATTTTAATTATTTTTTTGAAAAGTTGAAGAAAAATAAAATTCCGTCGTTCCATGGAGATTTGGATTCGGAATCGTATTTGAAGTGGGAGAAAAGGGTAGAGTATTTATTTGAAGATCGTGATTTTTCTAAAGCTAAGAAGGTTAAACTTATATTACAAGAATTTACCGACTATTCTTGAACTTGGTGGGATCGATTGAAGGTGAATAGGAAAATAAGTGGATTGAGTCAAATAGTCACTTGGGATGAGATGAATAAGTGATGTGGAAACGTTTTGCTCCTAATCATTACGGTAGGAGAAGTGATATTTTATGCTTTTGGTGTTATGAAGTTGGGCTCCTAATTATAATTATGATGATTGTGATATAAATTTTATAGTCTTCAAATTTATTTTAAACACTTGGATAGTTTCTATTACATTTCTGTTTAAATGTAATCGATATGTTTTGTTTTGATCTTGACGCTTAAATTGCTATGGACTAGCAATAAGCTAGTTGGGGGGGGGGGTGATTAGTATAAATAAAATATTTATTAAATGTTTTATGATATAAGTTTATGGTTTATATTTGATTATATGTCTAAATTTTATATGTTTTATAATAAATTGTGTAAAATATAAATTTTTGTATATTTGTAATAGTATTGTCATTTTTACAGGTTCGGTAAAACAAGAATAACTTTAATTTTAGAAATGGAAATGAGTTGAGTCTTGAACATGTAGAAAGATGATTTCATTAATGTCTACAACATTAGTGAAGAGCTTGAGATAAAATTATTCTCTCAATTCGGATCAAATTAAGAAACAAGTAAAAGTGCACCAATAAAATTATAGTTTTACCATGCACGAGTATTTAGACTATCACTCAATTTACTTGGTCAAATGGTACAAAACAAATTACCACATTTCAGAAAACTCATTTATCTTCAAGTTTTGTTTTATGTGAAAGATTAAAATCGGATGGGAAGTTGGTCAAATGTGGATTAGGTCATCTTTGAAGATTTTCCTGTATAAAATAATATTTTATTTGTTGTTGTCTCTCCAAATTTAGCTATAAATAGGGGTGCATTGTGATGTATAAGATATCCATCATTTTATGAACAAAACTTTGAGTTCATTATTTTTCTCTCTTTAAACTTTCTTTAATTCTTCAATAAAAAATAATTTTTATGATAATTACATGCTCAAAGTGCTACACTTTGAACATGGGTAGCTAATCTTCCAAAGTCGAGATGAAAAGGTGAAGCTTTTGGTATGATATTAAAGTTCTTATAAGATGATTATATATTCTTAATATTATTTAATCTTTATTTATTATTTATATTATATTTAATTTCTTTTTGTGCATTTTTATACCCTACTTATAAGTGAGAGTCTTGATTTATTGTTGCTATATGTTACACCAAATTCTTGATACCATTTAAATGATATTTTGGTTTTTCAAACCATTTAAAGTGGATATCTTTATTTATTATTTATGAATAATATCATAATATTTAATTCTTGGTAACATTTAAATGTTAGTTTGGTTTTACCAACCATTTAAAGTGGAGACCTTGATTTGGTGTTAACAAATATATTTATAGCAAAGTAAACACTTGAAAACATCTATAAGTTTTGGTTTATATAATATACTTATAAAAGAATAATATATAATATAACATAAATAATTATTATTTAATATAATGGAACCATTTTATTAAATGGATTTCAATTTTGTTCACTAAGTTTAACTTTATTAGAATACCAAGAGTGGATCCTCTAATCTCGACTACTTAGTTTAAAATTTGATCACTTCATAAATTTACAATCATATTTAAAAAAACTAAAAACTAAAATAATAATAATAATAATATGTTTTTAATAGATTTGTGATTTCCTTATCTTCCATGTGGATACGAAATTCGGACTCATGGATTATACTACTTGTGGACAACCTATACTTGGGAGTGCAACAATCAAAATTGTGACAGCTACATCCGAGATGCATGAAAATAGACTAGAATAAACAAATGATAAAAAAAAATTAAAACATGAAATTAAACTCTTTGGGTTGCCTCCCAAACAACGTTTTGTTTAAAATCGTCAGCCGGACTACTGTTGTTGTCTCAGTTTGGTGCTCTCAATGAAACAATCAAAAAGTTCATTTCTTCATTCCCAAAATAGTGTTTCACTCGCAGGCCGTTAAATAGAAAGATTCGGTCATCATTGCTTCTCAGCTCGATCGCACCATATGGATGTACTTTCTCTATAATGAATGGTCCAGAGCACCTTGATTTCAATTTTACAGGAAAAAGTCTGAGTCGGAAATTAAATAAAAGCACTCTTTGTCCCTATTCGAACTCCCTCCTCAGTATCGTTTTATCATGCCATCTCTTTGTTTGCTCTTTGTTCATCTTTGCATTTTCATATGCATCACTTCGAAACTCCTCCATCTCACTTAATTGCAACTTTCTCAATTCTCTGGATGCCTCAAGATCAAATTTAATTTCTTCGCCGCCCAAATTGCTTTATGCTCCAGTTACAGCGGTAGGTGACACACCTTTCCAAAAATAAATCTATAGGAGACATCCTGATGGGAGTCTTGAAAGCAGTTCAATATACCCAAAGCGCAACATCTAGCTTACTGGCCCAATTTTTTTGGTCTTCTTTACTCTTTTCTCTAGAATTTGCTTGACTTTGTGGTTGGATATTTCTTCTTGACCATTGGTCTGAGGGTGATACGCGCACGCCACCTTGTGCCTAACACCATATTTGGTTAGTAACGCATTTAAAATTTTATTGCAAAAGTGCGTACCTTCATCACTAAGTATAGCTCGTGGGGTGCCAAACCTTGTAAAAATGTTCTTTTGGACAAATTTAACTACAATACGAGCGTCATTAGTGGAGGTGGTAATTACTTTCACCCACTTCAAAACGTAATCCGCTGCTAATAGAATATATGAATGAACAAAAGAAGGGGAAAAGGGACCCATGAAATCAATTCCCCAAACATAAAAAAGTTCTAATTTCAAAATTTTTGTTAGAGGTAACTCATGGAGCCTAGAAACACAGTTGGCCAATAAAAGCCAGGTTTTAGTACCATTTCTGCATTTCGTGACGTTACGAAATGTCCACCGTATGGTGCAGAATGGCACTGCTCCAAAATTTCTCTCTCTTCTTCATCACCAACACATCGCCTAATGACCTGATCGGTGCATTTTTTGTAGACGACCTGATCATCCCAAAAGTAGAATCTCACATCATGTAGAAACTTGTTCTTTTGGTGGTGAGTGAGATCTGGGGGCAACACACCAAAAGAGAGAAAGTTAGCGAAATCAGCATACTATGGGCATTTAAAATTTAAGTCAAAAATGTGTTCATCTGGGAAAGTTTCTTAGATGACTCAACCTTCAAATTATTCTTCCAGCTCGAGGCAAGATAAATGATTGCAACAAAATTTTCACTCTTTCTTGTATCGAATCTCGAAATCAAACTCTTGCACGAGAAAGATCCATCGGATCAACTCGGCTTGGCATCTTTTTTAGAAAACAATTTTCAAATTGCTGCATGCTCTGTGTAAACTATCAACGCTTCTTTGATCTTATTAAAATCCTTTAGACATGCATCATCAAAAAGAAAAGGTGAGTCCTTTTCTAACAAATTGCGCAAGAGTTTTGTTTTCTTATTTTCTTGATTTTCTGAACTAATGACTATCTGATTTTACTCTGAATGACCATCCAAGAAACAATAATAAGGGTAAGTAGCTAACCTGTCAATCATCTGGCCCATGAATGGGAGTGGAAAGTGGTCCTTTGTAGTGGCATTATTGAGCCTCCTGTAGTCGATACAAACTAACCATCCAGTAATTGTTCTTGTGGAAATCAACTCATAATTTTTATCCTTAACCACCGTCATTCTACCTTTCTTCGGCACAAATTGTACTGGAGAAACCCATGCACTATTTGAAATACGATAAATAATTCGAGCATTTAAATGTTTCAGAACCTCCTTCTTTACTACCTCCTTTATTGTTGGATTCAATCTCCTCTAATGATCAACATATAGTTTATAGGAATCTTCCATCATATAGATAGATTGGCTAAAGCATTTTATATCAGCAATTTACCTTCCCTGTAGGGACCCAACCTGGATCCGTTACTAATCAAAAGCTAATTAACACAACAACAAAAACAGGATACGATAATCCGTTGTCGTAGGGGTCAAAAAACCGTTGTACTTTAAGGTGTTGTCGAAAATATACCCAACGTTGTCGTTTCATTCAAAAGAGAACAGATTTTATCCGTTGTCTTTTCTTTCAAAAGACAACGGATTTTATCTGTTGTCTTAAAATCCATTGTCTTTTCCTTGAAACGACAACGGTTTTTATCCGTTTTCGTATATAGAACTTTTAACAACACCGAAAATTACAACAATTTTAAGATGACAATGAAAACGGATTTTATCCGTTGTCGTTGCTAAAAAACAAAAAAAATAATTTTAATAAACAAATTTTTAATATTATAAATTAAACAAATATTAAAATTTCTAAAATAAAATTTAATATACAATTTTTCTATATTACAAATCAATATTTTAATTCTAAATTCTAGATCAATATACACTAGAAAATATATCGATCGAGTTATGAATTAATCTATATAAATTAACTCCAATCTTTCATATACATCGAGTTATGAACTAATTTATATAAATTAACTTGGAACATTCCTTCTAGATTAACATCCATCATTATCCCTTGCATCCCGACTATCTGCACAAGTTGACGAATTCAAGTAGTAGAAAAGATGTCAAAATTCTGGAATTCGAATCGATAAAACCAAAATGCTGGAAAGACTTGATGGTAGAGTTCCAATACGAATCCATAAAACGAAAATTCCTCCTGTCGATGTTAGGAAAATAAGGAGTAGTGGCAATATAAAGAATCAGTGTAAACAAAACTATAGGATAATTAATTTAGTTTGGATAATAATTTTCAATAAGAAGAAAGCATGCTGCTTATTCGAAGAATCGAAGTAGACTGGTTGAAATAGCACTTGTAGTGTTCAATTGATACACACATGATTCTTCCGGTGACAACTATTTTCACAGCATCTAAGAACAATAAGCCCATATTTTAAAAACGAATCCAAGAAAAATATCTAAAACTCTTATTTGAATCACAGCCTCAAACAAGACAAACAAAAACCTATTATTTAAAACATGTTCCATTGAGTTAAATCAAATTGATAGATTAATATGACCTAGAAAACCATTAATATTCAAAATAATTTGATCTTAACAAGAAGAAACCAAATTCCTACAACGTGCATCAAGATTCAAACAACGGGGATGGGAAATAATGATTTCATGAATTATGATGTTCAGAAAACATAGGTATATGAGAAAAGAAAATCACCTTGTTTCGATAGCATCCACCTCTACCAATGATGAAGCATGTAGAAGCAAAGCACATAAATAGTCATATATATATATTGAGGTGTGTATTATAAAGAAGAATGGATGAAAATATATATATATAGCAATACCAATTACAGCCATAGTTTGAATGTACACAAAGTAGATGTACCTGTTTTTTTTGCAACTCCGGATTTATTTCTCGGAACTTTGCCACTTTTGCTTCCAATTCCAGTGTATAGGCCTGCATTTTCCAAGTCACGAAATATATAAATAGTACTATTAGTTAGGATATGTCATATGAGAATGACATAAAACCATGACAACAACAAATATGTGATAAACTGATTGTATTTTTAGATCTTCTCAAGTTTCTTTAAACTAAGACCATAGCTTGATTCTGCTATCACTCCCCATCACTTAATAGAAAGTTAATCTAGAAAAAAAAATATTTAGATTCTACAAATGGCGCGCAAGGCTGGTACACAAAACACAACACCAGCAGGAAGCAAATTCCCACACATCCAGTAAAGAACACTGAAATCTATAAAAAAAATTATAACTATTACTAGTTAACTCAGGCTCATACACCTAAGTTGTTTGATTAGTTACAAAACATTGCACAAGAACCACAATTACAACAGAAAGGTACCTTAACTGAGCCTTTTGATGGTGTATCACTATCAGAGGCTTATTTGCTGGTCATTTTCCTCTTTTTTCCTTTACTTGACTGGTTAATAACAGGGATATTCATGTAAAGATGATAGAACAAATCAACCAACAATTTATGTTTTAGCAAGATTTTTGAAGCTAGTAACTTCAGTATAGAACCTGCTCTTTTTCAGTAAGCGAACTGGTAGAGGTTGCACAAGGAGCCTCCAAAATTTGATTAGATTTGAAACTATATCCTCCTGAAATTAAGGAATCTGAGAGCTTATGTTTGGGCAGGAAAAGAAGGAACAATGCTACAGCAAGTTGATACTCGTACTTCAAGCTGAGCATGATCATATGTAAAGCACGAGGCTTGTTTACAATTAGAAACAAAACAATAAATATTGTTTTCCAGCCCCGCTTTTACTTCTTGGCCGCTTGTTCCAGCTCTTTTCTTCTTTAGGTTCTTCTAGCTTTTCTTGAACCCCTTTCATTCCATCATCCTCCTCATCAACCTTTTCTTCATTTCCCCTCTTGGTAACGTACGGGGCGACATCATCAACAGAATGTGTTTTTCGACATGGATTACAAATATAAATAATGAGCATGAAAAGTATATTAAATTTCTAATAGACCAATTAAAACAAGCTCATGACTAACCTGTATTTGTCTATTATATGTTTTTCAAAACCAATTAAACTAGAGTAACTTGAAGTTAGTGTTACAGCCACTCCTCTGAGATGCAAAATCGTCTGATCCAAAATCAACCTAAAGGAAAACTTTTCCTAATAACATATAATTTCCTCTTTCAAAACAAAATTTTCAACCTACACGCCAAAGCTAAAAAGAACTAGCACATGCACCAAAGCTTTACACTTTCCACAACTGATCGCAGCACGTATGATATAAATTCCATTTTTATTTCTCATTTTGGGCATATTAGACAATCAGAACCCAAGGATTTAACAAAAGAAAGTTGAAGGAAACACACATAGCAGAATAGTTAGTTGGCATAATCTGAAATTGAATGAGCCAAAAAAATTGTTATACAGAATAGCAAAACAAGTTTATTGGAGGATAAACTTTAATCAAGCTAGCGGTGGTCGCAAATACATTATTCCAATGTTAAGAAATAATTAATTAATATTAATATTTGTGAAAGTCATGAAATAAAATTAGGGAAAGGGACTTACATGATATCTACCGTGGCAGCGAAAGCTTTTGGATAATCGAGGGCTGCTGCGTGATTGTGTTTAAATTAGAACCTGAAAATGTATTTGATTATACGGACAACATAAATTTATTTCCACATACACGGGCCATACTTGAGGATTAATTTTTATTCGTATTGATAAATCATCATGCAATGCAATAATTATGCATGATGCATATATTAAATAAATAAAAAAAGCTTGAATAATCAATAATGATAAATCGGCCCATTACTCATTCACACAAAAACCAGTTCACCCAATGAATCAAGTCCTTTACAAAAACTAAACAAAACCACGTAATTTTTGAAACAACAAATTACTAGTATCAGCTCTCAAAACCAATGAGAGTAAAGATATTTAATATTCCCAACCAAATAATGCCTAGCATTAGGTATCGATCCAGTGCCATAAATTGACATTTTTTTATATTTTATGATAGTGACAACATGTGCATATGAAACGGCAAAATTCATACCATGAAAGCACTTAAATTTTCAGCCAACCTATCATAACCTATAAAATAACCAATCAAAATAAAATAAAAATGTAACTGATATTCCTCTTTGAGATCCAAACTAACCTGCCAAAGGAAAAGAAAAATGTAATCGATATTGCGCATAATTCGTATGACTAAATTCATATACAAGACAATTTAATATGTTGCTATCAGTAACAATACCTCAAAATGATCAAATTTATGGTGTCCTGGAAATGGAATAAATATATTCATTGTGTGCTTTAAAAATAAAAAAATCCAGTGTAAGCTTGCGGGCTTATAAAGATGCAACCTAAACAATATACCTACAAATATTTGGCTCGAGGATAGCCTAGACTGCATATTTTGTTCTCAAATTCTGAAAACATAAAAAAAACCGAACCTTAGTCTCTCATTGTTAATAATATCAGACCACAAAACAAATAATTTTTTTTAAGTTTCAAATTTGAATCAATAAAATTTACATATTCGTGTATTCTTAGTAGCACACAATTAAGATATTATAGAATATATATTAAATTTTCTAGAGACAAACAAGAGCCCCAAAGTTGCCACTAAAGTTTAGATCCCCCTTCACCCTCCTTGGCTTTCTTGCGGACTCGGAAGAAAACAATTAACAGATGTTGTCATGAAATTTTTAAGACCCGGAGATTATTGCACAAATGTCAGAAAAAGAAAAAACATATGTCATGAAATTTAAGCAAAAACAGAAAATTGAAGCACAAATAAAGAATGTGGAGAAAATCAGAAGGCGAAAGAGTCACAACTTGAGGCTCGAGCAGTCAGCCTCGAAGTAATCTGCCCCATTTTTAAGGCTCAATTAGAAAATATATACAAAGCAAAAAATCATGAAACAAAAGGAAAACTTGCGGGGATCAGGAGAGGGAGAGGAGCATGACAGAAACAAAATCAAACGCAGAAAGTAACTGATTTTCCATATGAAACAGGAAGCCTAAACCAAACCTACAAACATATCATAGTAAAAGCATATCCAGGACGAACAGATCTTCCAGTCACACAGAGTCTGTAGTGACCCTTACCTGGATCACCTACTAAACAGAAGTTAGGCATGCAATTAATTTAATTAAATGGATATCAGAATAAAACTGCGGAAACCATAAACATTATACAATCCCAAGTAAAGGAATCTGTAAATACCCAATTATTATACAACCAGATCGAACAGCTGAATCAATCTAACAACAACAAAAATAAAACCTAGGCGAAGCTCCAGCTGGTCAACAACTGCCTAGCCCCTCTTGGATCCACCCGCCTCGTCCAATCGCAAACCTGCCCCATGGAATAGGGTGTCCAGAAACACAGAGTACGAGACGTGAGCATAAAATGCTCAGTACGAGAGTATGAGTATACATGCATGCAAAGTGAACTCCCTATAAACTCGAGGTCAAGGATCAGATAACAGAGACAGACCGGGCCCTGGTATGTAGCACGATGTGCCGTCGCTTCAGGAGGTGGCTCCCATACCATAATACCAGTGGATATGCCGGACCCAAATCGATGAAAGTCCAACCACTAACAGGATAGGGAAAAATCCTACTAACAGACATCTCGAAGGAGATAGATCAGTATGCAAATGAATGCAGCATAAATCAATGACATATAAATCATGCAGTCACATAATACATGCATACTCAGT
This sequence comes from Henckelia pumila, assembly GCF_033568475.1. NCBI lineage: Eukaryota > Viridiplantae > Streptophyta > Magnoliopsida > Lamiales > Gesneriaceae > Henckelia > Henckelia pumila. The sequence continues at coordinate 100,367,530 of NC_133122.1, read as the reverse complement.
CAGGATATCTCGAACAGTACTTCCGTACCTCAAATACTAGGCAAGTGCTATCAGCCCTAGGTCCATGCCTATAATCCGCGCTACACGGCCAAATGATACTACTATCATTATAGCGCTCTAAAAGCCTTAACTAAGCTAAAGCATACTCCAAAATATTTTTAGGAAGCAAAAGCTATACCTTTGTCCGTCGTTAGCCCTTTGCTGTCGAGTGCCTCAAAACTAGGCCACAGCTCCGCTACGACGCCTGGATCGCTATGCCACTTCCGGATTCCCGATGGGACGCCTAGAATTCCCTAGATCTGAGTTAGAAGGCTAAGGAATCAAGAGAGAAGAGGTGATTGGTGCGTCTAAATCTGAATCTCGGCCCTCCTATTTATAGACGGAGTTCGGATTGTCCGAACTAGACTTCGGAGCGTCCGAACACGATCGGACCGTTTGATCTCGACTTCGGGTCGTCCGAACCCAATAATACGTCATTGCTTACGTCAGCACAATGACGTCATCCATGACGACTATCGGCAGCATGTTCGGAGCGTCCGAACCACTCTTCGGATCGTCCGAACCCTGACTTCAGACCGTCCGAACCTTGACTTCGGAGCCTCCGAACTCGATGACCCTCAAACCATTTTCAAGTGTTCTGAATCCAATTCCGGACTCCGTTAACCCATTAAGAGTTCCCTTAATCACGTTTACTCTTAACTAGTAGGATTAATGAATTGATTAACACTTAATCACTGATTTCAGGTATGGGCCACTACATTCTCCCCTACTTAAGATTTGTTTATGTTTCGTCCTCGAAAACAGATCTTAAGTACTGAATGTAATACAGAAATCAGAAACATTCTTTATTCAAATCAAACATTTTTAGAGATTTTTCAACTAAATAAAACTTAAAGAATGAAATTAAAACAACTCAGGATGGTCTTCACGCATCCTATCCTCAAGCTCCCAAGTAGCTTCCTCAGTGCCTCGGCACTGCCACTGAACTAAAACCAAAGGAATGACTTTGTTCCGCAAAACCTTATCCTTATAATCCAGGATACGAATAGGTTTCTCAACATAAGTCAAATCCTTGCTTACCTGAACCTCAGACCGCTGCAGAATATGAGACTCAACCGCCACATAACGTCGCAACAGAGATACGTGGAATACGTCGTGAATACTGGAAAGATGCGGTGGCAAGGCTAGTCGTTAAGCCAAATCGCCAATGCTCTCCAAGATCTCAAACGAACCGATAAACCTGGGAGACAACTTGCCCTTAAGGCCAAATCTGAGAATCTTGAGGAAAGGTGACACTTTCAGAAACACTTTCTCCCCGACATCGAACTGCAAAGGCCTACGCTTGGTGTTAGCATAGCTGGCCTGACGATCCTGTGCAGTCTTAATCCGTTTCTTGATCTGATCAACAATGTCTATCGCCTGTTGGATAAACTCCGGTCCCTCAGCCTGTCTCTCCCCCACTTCTTCCTAGAAGAGTGGAGTACGACAACGTCGCCCGTACAACGCCTCAAAAGGTGCCATCCCAATGCTAGTATGATAGCTGTTGTTGTACGCGAACTCGATCAATGGCAAATGATCCTGCCAGGCTGAACCAAAATCCATGACGCACGCTCTAAGCATATCCTCCAAAGTACGGATAGTGCGCTCTTACTGACCATCAGTCTTCGGATGATAAGCAGTACTCAAACTGAGAGTAGTACCCATCGCACACTGAACACTCCCCCAGAATCTAGAAGTAAACCTGGGGTCCCGATCGCTGACAATGCTCACAGACACTCCATGAAGTCGAACGATCTCCTGAATGTACAATCGAGCCATACGATCCACATTGTACTCCCGGCTATAGGCAATGAAATGCGCTGACTTGGTGAGTCGGTTCACCACAACCCAGATAGCATCACAGTTCCTCGGGGATACCGGCAAATGGGTCGCAAAGTCCATTGTGATAAACTCCCATTTCCATTCAGGAATAGGCAGACTGTGAAGCAATCCTCCAGGTCGTCGGTGCTCTGCCTTGACCTGTTGACACACCAAACATCTCGAAAGAAACTGATAAACACTGCGTTTCATTCCTTTCCACCAGAAACGAGTACGTAGATCCTTGTACATCTTGTTGCTCCCAGGATGAATACTCAACTTAGTGCGATGCGCGTGAGACAAAATCTCCTCTCGCAACTCTACATCCTGCGGAATCACAAGCCTATAAGACAAACACAGAAAACCATCTGACTGATAGTGAAATCCAGACGAGCTACCCTCGTTAGCTAGACGAGCTAAACGCTGGGTCTCCGAATCAGACATCTGAGCATCTCGAATCCGCGAATACAAAGCTGGCTCAGATAATATCGCAAATATCTGGATACTCTGCATACCTTGAAAGAGTCGGTGCCCGGTTAGCCAACTTGTGGCTAAGGGCTTTTGTGACTCTATGTATAAACAATCTTTGTTTAATATAATTTACATTCATTAATGGCATTTTCTTTGTCTTTCTTCATATTGTTATATTGGGATATACTATTGATGTTTTGATAAAGACCTTGAATATACTATAGTTTAAGTAAGATGAGATAGTGAATAAAGAGAGATCACTATTATGAAACACATCTTATAGTCACTGTATATTCTAAACAGTTCCTAGTCAATTGAGCCGTCCGCTAATAAGGATAAGGATCGCTCGAGATTGAGACTAGCATTTGTGATGCCAAGTACCACGTTTCATTGGTAATGGACATGGAGATGTTCAAAGCATGCAAATGGATATTCATATGATGAATGATCGAACTACCATATTCGGACATTCCAAGTGGTTATCACTTATCGAGTGGATAAAGTCCGTGGTTTTGGTTGTACACCATTAATCCTTACTACTTGAAACATCATTGAGACTCTATATGCTAGTACTGTACTTTGACTCGTTTACCGACTCTATAGGGGTCATCAGGTGTCGGGATTGGGTACAGTTAAGACACATATAGGAGTCGATGTTTTTTTGTCAAGGATTCACCACATACTTGCGAGTTTGGATATACTATGCGATCTGAAGAGATATTAGTGTGACGAATCTCTGGCCAGAGTACATGATGTGTTTTAGGTTACTCGGTTTTCCTAGTAACGCATGCGATGTCACTATTTGATCTCCAAGATGTAATACATAGTTATCGAATCTCGAGCGACTCTCGATGCACCAATGGTTATTGATTCGATTGGGATATATGGATGAAGGGACCGTATTGTACGCTAACCAAAATCTACTGGTTCTTGCAGGCACTATCAGTGATACCTAGGGAATCATGGGGCGATGTTGCTAGACGCTCTTACCATGATTCGTTGGGCAAGTCGAAAATTGTTGTTCCGAGTCACAAGGAGTTGTGAGCCCACGGCTAGCTGTATCCCTGAACCATTGAGGGTCACACAAGTAATGGATTACTAAACCCCGTTGAGATAGTTAAATTTAAAGAGTTAAATTTAATGAAAGAGAAGTTGGACTTCTTAACTAAAGGGAGTGGAATTTCCTAAAATGACATAGGGATAGGTATTTTTGGAAATCACTGAATTCGGATTCAGAAAAATTATCTTGACTTTAAAAGGTGCAGAAATGGTTTCTGTGCACATTGGTGAAATCGGTTTATCAATCGGAGTCATGATGAATTTTATATTAATTTCTATAATAACGGGCTTGGCTTGTTGGGCTTAAGTTATGGATTATGGGCCTTAAGGAGTTAGAGTCCTAACATAATTATAACTTAATCTAGTCTAGAAATTATATATATATACATATGTAGGGTTCGAAATTCTCAAGAATTCCTCCTTGCAATTTTCGAACACTACATAAAATTTCTAAGGGATTTTTCGAAAATTCCCTTCTCCCTTTTGAGAAAATTCGGTCTGTGATTTTTCGAAAAATCACTTTCTCAATTAACAGATCAAATCTGTTTATTCTCATCGATAAACAGCTGATTGATTTCTAGTGCAATCAATCAGAGGGTTTCTGTTTTCTGTTCGTGGACCTTATTCCGGAGATTGATCGTGAAGCCATCGGTTTCCGGGATATACAGGAAGAGCAGATTAAATTCTGTTGGTGTCCATAATCAAGCCGTTGCTTGAAGAGGTAAAAATTTAATTGTGATTTTATTTTTACTTGCATAATTTAATCGTAAAGTTTTGATACCCATGATATGGAATCGTTCCATATATAAAAATAAAATTTTAAAACTTCCGCTGCACCGGGTATCAATACTTAATTGATCTGAACACGTTTTTCCTACAGTGGTATCATAGCCAGGTTGCTCTCAGATCAAACGATTAAATTAATCGATTGTACAAAATATTTGGCCTCGGTTTTTTGAAAACAAAACGAATTTTAAAAATTAAAATTTTGACGGAACAGGGGCATCGGGGCAGCGATTTGATCACTGCCCAAGGGCAGCAATTGAATCGCTGCCTACGGGCAGCGACGAAGCTGCCCGCCTCCACGTGGGCAGCCCTGTCCCACGTGGAGGAGGGGGCTGCCCAGGAATGTCGCGGGCAGTCCGGGAAAATTAAAATTCATTTTTAATTAACATTTTAATATTTTGGAATTTTAGTTTTTGGTCCGATCGAAAATTATTTTTAATTGGTCCACGAGGCATCGGAACAAATTGTTTGAGTCCGAAATTTTTAAAATTGATTTTTGGATAAATTTGAATTTTTGGAAAATTTGTAAATCTTATCCGTTAAATTAGATTTTATAAAATTAATTATTTTGGTACAATTGATGATAAGATATGATCTTATGAATGTATTAGATAAAATATGATTTTATCTTTTAATTATGATGCCATTGCATGTTATCCAATGTTTTAATTATTGAATTAATTATTGGATAAAAGGATGATCGATTGCCATGACCAATATTGTAGGTGTATGTTAGGTAGTTTACATTTGGTTTTATTGTTGTTGGGTTTTATTAATGGGCTTGGTTTATGGCCCAATTTGAATTGTCATTTGTAATAAAAAGTGGGCTTGGTTTATGGCCCGTTCCCACCCCTTAAATATGTATCCCCTACTTGTCATCGAAATTTATTGTAAATTTGTTAGACTTAGTGGGAGATAAAGATTTGAAGACAATGGTGGGCCCAACAGACGATAAAGACCGAAGAAATGTAAATGGAAGCTCAATGTAATAGGATTGCATTGCATACTTGCATATCACCTAGGATTGGACTTAGACTCGTGATTGGCAACCACGGGTCGATTAGATAATGGGATCGATCATCCTTAAATAATATATGATATTATTGATGTATGCATGTTTAGACTAAATTGTATGAATCCCGCAAGCATACATAAATTGCATGATGAGACAGATTTTCAAAAATTAAAAATCCCTCATTTTAAATATGATTTAAAATTGATATCAAGATAAACAAAAGGGAATTTAAATATTGTTTAAATATTCCTACCTTCCATCAACGATCAATGTATGAGATGCTACCCGCGGGCACGGTCCGGCTCATATTATTGGGAGGGCCCGTTCGTCGGAAAGCTGTACATTGGATCGACACATGTTGTAAGTTGGGTGAAACTCCCATGGGATTGACTCATATTATTGGGGATCCACATGGCGACCGTCCATCACAACTTAATATTGATGGGTCATCTTAACATGTCACATTAAACGACGTCATATTATTGGGCCCTTATTGGACATGAGGTAAAAACATGGGGGTTGATTTGGAAGCAATTGGGCTCTACCTTTTGAAAATTATGGTTGGCTGATATTATTCGGGACTATAGTTTGTCAATTGGACTCCATGTTCCCACTAAGGAAACAAGTTTCCCGTTTTCACTAGAGGATAGTGAAATCGTTAAAATAGTGGGAGTGAAATTCATAAAATTAAATTTTGCCATATTTTATGTCTTAGTAAATTAATTAAACAATCACTGATTATTGTCTGTTTCTTTTCAGTATTTCATTACAATGAATTCACGAAATCCACTATACTCAATTCTCGAACAAAACAAATTGACTGGCGCAAACTATACGGAATGGTTCCGTAAATTAAAATTGTTCTAATCTCGGAGAAAATTTTTTACGTGTTAGAAAAGAATCCTCCAAAGGAAGCACCGGCTAATATAAGTCCGGAAGAATTGGCAAAACTTGATCAATGGTGGGACCATGATGTCAAGGCCAAGTGCTATATGCAAGCTTCAATGTCTGATGAACTCCAGAGGCGATTTGAGGATGCCGTGAATGCTGCTGACATACACATGCACCTCAAGGAACTTTTTGGAGCTCAGTCAAGCTCGGAGAGGTATGCCACCGTCAAAGAGCTTATGAAATGCCGCATGCGAGATGGGACTTCGGTCCGTGAGCATGGGGTACACATGATTGGGCTCATTGAAAAATTGGTAACACTCGATTTGACTTTGGAGCATGAACTAAACGTGGACTTGTTTCTTCTTTCCCTTCCTTCGTCGTTTGACGGATTTGTGGTGAACTTCAATATGAACAAGATAGAGGCCACCCTTGACAAGATGGTCAATATGCTTGTGTCTTATGAGGCCACATTAAAGAAGGATAAACCGGTACTCTTGGTTGGCTCCTCTTCTTACTCCAAGAAGGGGCTAAGTGGAAAGGGTAAGAAACGTTCTGCCCCACCCAAGAAAATTGTACCACAAAAGAAGGACAAGACAAAAGCTTCAAACGTGAACATATCTGGAGATGTTTTCCATCACTGCAAGAAACCCGATCATTGGAAACATAACTGCAAGGAATACCTCGAGCAGTTGCGAACTGCAAAGGGTATGTTTTACATTGAAATAAATGTTTCACTTAATACTACTTCTTGGGTATTGGATACCGGATGTGGATCTCACATTTGCAATGATTTGCAGGTGATGACAAGAAGTCGTAAGCTTAGGATGGGTGAGACCCAGCTGAGGCTTGGAAATGGTTCCAGAGTTGAAGCCAAAGTAGTGGGAGACGTTTATTTAGTTTTGCAGAACAATTTTAAGTTATTTTGAGAGATGTTTTATTTGTGCCAGATTTAGTTAAAAACATTATTTCTGTTTCTATGCTTGATAGAGATGGTTTTTCTTGTAATTTTGTGAATGGGATTTGCAATATTTACAAGAATGAATGTTTGATTGGAAATGGACAACTTGAAAACGATCTATATAACTTAAAATTAAAAGACGTTCCAATTAATTATGTTGATAAACCGGTAACAACAAATAAAAGGAAAAACGATAGCCAAAACCCGGCAAACCTTTGGCATGCTAGGCTAGGTCATATTTCCTCAAGGAGGATGAACAAGCTAGTGGGAGAGGGCATGTTTGATATGTCTGATATTAACTCTCTACCTACTTGTGAGTCCTGCCTAAAAGGAAAAATGACTAAATCTCCTTTCAAAGGGAAGCCTGAGCGTAGTCAAAACCTGTTGGATTTGATCCATACAGATGTTTGTGGACCATTTAGTATCGGTACTAAATTTGGACACACCTACTTCATTACCTTTACTGATGATTATTCGAGGTATGGGTATTTATATTTAATGAAATATAAGTCTGAATCATTTGAAAAGTTCAAAGAATTCAAGGCTGAAGTAGAAAACAAACAAGGTAGAAGTATTAAAGCACTTCGATCGGATCGAGGTGGAGAATACTTAAGTACCGAGTTTTTGAGCTATCTAAAAGAGAATGGGATTCTCTCTCAGTGGACTCCTCCTATGACACCTCAGCTGAATGGTGTCTCGGAGCATCGCAATCGAACTTTGTTGGACATGGTTCGATCTATGATGAGCTTCACTGAGCTCCCACCTTCGTTTTGGGTCTATGCTCTTGAAATGGTGGTATTGTTGTTGAACAATGTCCACACTAAAGCAGTAGATAAAACTCCATACGAGTTATGGAATGGCAAAGCTCCTAAGTATTCGTACTTAAGGATTTAAGGATGTCCTGCTTACGTGAAGCAGACAGTGGGAGATAAGTTGGATAGTTGATCCACCTTATGTTATTTTGTAGGATATCCGAAGAATTCAATCGGATATTATTTCTATCATCCTTATGAGACAAAAATGTTTGTTTCGAGGAATACCACCTTCATGGAGAAGGAGTTCTTATTAGATAAGAAAGGCAAGATGATGGAACTCGAAGAAATTTGAGAAGAACCCGAGATACAAAATAACGACCACACACCTCAAGAACCTTCAACGGACACGCCTATATCTAGGAGATCCGAGAGGACTTCTAGACCTCCTGTTCGATATGGTCTTCTTCTTGAAGGGGATCAAAGTGAACCCGACATTGGATGTGATCCAAGAAACTTCAAGGAAGCAATTTCTGATGCGGATTCTAATTTATGGCTTGATGCTATGCAGTCGGAAATAGACATGATGCATACAAACCAAGTTTGTACATTAGTAGATCCTCCCGATGGAAGTGTTCCAATAGAGTGTAAATGGATCTAAAAGAGAAAACTTGGGCCTGATGGTAAGGTACTTACCTACAAGGCACGATTGGTAGCAAAAGGTTATACTCAAAGACAAGGAGTTGAATATGATGAAACCTTTTCACCAGTCGCAATATTCAAGTCCATAAGAATCCTTATTGCCATAGCAGCATGGTATGACTATGAGATATGGCAAATGGATGTGAAGACTGCATTTCTTAATGGAAACATTAAGGAAGAAATCTATATGATGCAGCCCGAGGGATTCACATCCATGGGAAGCGAGCATAAGGTATGCAAGCTTCAGAGATCAATTTATGGTCTCAAACAAGCATCAAGAAGTTGGAACCAGAAATTTGATGAAATAATAAAGGACTTTGGTTTCATCAAAAACCCGGAGGAACCGTGCGTGTACAAGAAAGTAGTTAAGGATGCGGTGACGTTCTTAGTGCTTTATGTTGATGACATCCTACTCATTGGGAATGACGTAGGGATGTTGCAGTCAACAAAGATATGATTTTCAGGTAGATTCTCGATGAAGGATTTGGGTAAGGCATCCTATATTTTAGGGATACAGATCTATAGAGATAGATCTAAGAGAATGATAGAACTCACTCAAGCAACCTACATCGACACCATATTGAAAAGGTTTTCTATGGATGAGTCCAAGAGAGGACATCTACCTATGTGTCAAGGAGTTTCTCTATCCAAGTCTATGTGTCCTAAGACTGACGAAGAGATAGAGAAAATGACACACATACCATATGCGTCAGCCATAGGTAGTATTATGTATGGGATGATATCTATCAGACCGGATGTAGCCTTTTCTCTTAGTGTCACGAGTAGATATCAGGCCAACCCCGGTCAAATGTTTGGAAAGCCGTGAAGGATATTCTTAAGTAATTGAGAAGGACTAAGAATATATTCATGGTTTATGGAGGAAGAGAATTGAAATTGGAAGGCTATACCGACTCTAGCTTCCAAAGCAACGTGGATGACTCAAAGTCAACCTCTGGATTTGTATTCATGCTCAATGGTGGTGATGTCTCTTGGAAGAGTTCCAAGCAAGACACCACAGCGGATTCCACCACTGAGGCAGAATACATTGCAGCATCAGCTGCTGCTAAAGAGGCCGTTTGGATGAGGAATTTCATACAAGAGTTGGGCGTAATTCCTGAAGCTGTTGGTCCAGTTTCGGTGTACTGCGACAACACTGGTGCCATTGCTCAGGCAAAGGAACCAAGGTCTCATCAAAGATCCAAACACGTACTGAGGAAATACCACATCATCCGGGAGATTATGGAAAGAGGAGACATCAATGTCGAGAGAGTGGCCTCTACAGACAATATCGCTGATCCACTTACTAAGCCCTTGCCAGGACCATTGTTTGACAAACATCGCGAAGCAATGGGATTGCGTAGTATGACTAGTTGGCTTTAGGACAAGTGGGAGATTGAAAGAGTGGGTGCCCGGTTAGCCAACTTGTGGCTCAGGGCTTTTGTGACTCTATGTATAAACAATCTTTGTTTAATATAATTTACATTCATTAATGGCATTTTCTTTGTCTTTCTTCATATTGTTATATTATGATATACTATTGATATTTTGATAAAGACCTTGAATATAATATAGTATAAGTAAGATGAGATAGTGAATAAAGAGAGATCACTATTATGAAACAAATCTTATAGTCACTGTATATTCTAAACGGTTCCTAGTCAATTGAGCCGTCCGCTAATAAGGATAAGGATCGCTCGAGATTGAGACTAGCATTTGTGATGCCAAGTACCACGTTTCATTGGTAATGGACATGGAGATGTTCAAAGCATGCAAATAGATATTCATATGATGAATGATCGAACTACCCTATTCGGACTCTCCAAGTGGTTATCACTTATCGAGTGGATAAAGTCTGCGGTTTTGGTTGTACACCATTAGTCCTTACTACTTGAAACATCATTGAGACTCTATATGCTAGTATTATACTTTGACTCGTTTATCGACTCTATAGGGGTCATCAGGTGTCGGGATTGGGTACAGTTACGACACATATAGGAGTCGATGTTTTGTTGTCAAGGATTCACCACATACTTGCGAGTGTGGATATCTTATGCGATCTGAGGAGATATTAGTGTGACGAATCTATGGCCAGAGTACATGATGTGTTTTAGGTTACTCGGTTTTCCTAGTAACACATGCGATGTCAATATTTGATCTCCAAGATGTAATGCATAGTTATCGAATCTCGAATGACTCTCGATGCACCAATGGTTGTTGATTTGATCGGGATATATGGATGAAGGGACCGTACTGTACGCTAACCAAAATCTATTGGTTCTTGCAGGCACTATCAGTGATACCTAGGGAATCATGGGGCGATGTTGCTAGACGCTCTTACCATGATTCGTTGGGCAAGTCGGAAATTGTTGTTCCGAGTCACAAGGAGTTGTGAGCCCACGGCTAGCTGTATCCCTGAACCATTGAGGGTCACACAAGTAATGGATTACTAAACCCCGTTGAGATAGTTAAATTTAAAGAGTTAAATTTAATGAAAGAGAAGTTGGACTTCTTAACTAAAGGAAGTGGAATTTCCTAAAATGACATAGGGATGGGTATTTTTGGAAATCACTGAATTCGGATTCAGAAAAATTATCTTGACTTTAAAAGGTGCAGAAACGGTTTCTGTGCACATTGGTGAAATCGGTTTATCAATCGGAGTCATGATGAATTTTATATTAATTTCTATAATAAAGGGCTTGGCTTGTTGGGCTTAAGTTATGGATTATGGGCTCTAAGGAGTTAGAGTCCTAACATAATTATAACTTAATCTAGTCTAGAAATTATATATATATACATATGTAGGGTTTGAAATTCTCAAGAATTCCACCTTGCAATTTTTGAACACTACATAAATTTTCTAAGGGATTTTTCGAAAATTCCCTTCTCCCTTTTGAGAAAATTCGGTCTGTGATTTTTCGAAAAATAACTTTCTGAATTAACAGATCAAATCTGTTTATTCTCATCGATAAACATCTGATTGATTTCTAGTGCAATCAATCAGAGGGTTTCTGTTTTCTGTTCGTGGACCTTATTCCAAAGATTTATCGTGAAGTCATCGGTTCCCGGGATATACAAGAAGAGCAGATTAAATTCTATTGGTGTCCATAATCAAGCCGTTGCTTGAAGAGGTAAAAATTTAATTGTGATTTTATTTTTACTTGCATAATTTAATCGTAAAGTTTTGATACCCATGATATGGAATCGTTCCATATATAAAAATAAAATTTTTAAACTTCCGCTGCACCGGGTATCAATACTTAATTGATCTGAACACATTTTTCCTACATACCTTTCTTATGCTTGAAGGTATATCCTGAAGTACAACAGTCACTGATCGCAATAGACATCGAACAAGTCTGAAGTGCGGATAGTCGCACCTTGCGACTCAAAGCATCAGCGGTGAGATTAGCAGCTCCCGGATGGTACTTAATCTCGCAATCATAGTCCTTAAGCAAGTCCATCCAACGTCTCTGCCTCATGTTCAACTCCGCCTGATTGAACAAATACTTGAGACTCTTATGGTCGGTGAAGATCTCAAATTTCTTGCCATACAGATAATGACGCCAGATCTTCAAAGCGAACACAATGGCTGCTAACTCCAAATCATGGACTGGGTAGTTGTCCTCGTGAAGCTTCAGCTGTCTAGAAGCGTATGCGATCACATGCCCATTCTGAGTCAGGACAAAACCTAACCCCTGAAGAGAAGCATCAGAGTACACCACATACCCTCCAGATCCTGACGGTAATGCCAACACCGACGCAGAAGTCAACCGCTGTCGAAGCTCACAGAAATTCTCCTCACACTCGGAGGACCACTCGAAATCCACACCCTTGCGGGTAAGCTACGTCAAAGGTCGAGCTAGTTGAGAGAAGTTCAGAATGAAGCGACGATAATACCCTGCTAGACCTAGAAAACTACAGATCTCAGCAACTGTCGTCAGACGCGACCAATTAAGTACCGCTTCAATCTTGCTTGGATCAACAGAAATCCCCTCCCTGGATATGATATGGCCAAGAAAGACCACTCGATCCATACAAAACTCACACTTGTTCAGCTTGGCGTACAACTGCTCATCCCGAAGAGTCTGCAGTACCAATCGCAAGTGAGAAACGTGCTCTTCCGTATTACGCAAATACACCAAGATGTCATCAATGAAGACCACGACAAACTTGTCCAAATACTCCCTGAAGACACGGTTCATCAGATACATGAACATAGCCGGCGCATTAGTCAAACCAAATGGCATCACTAGGAACTCGTATTGCCCATAGCGAGTGCAGAATGCAGTCTTGGCTACGTCCTGATCACGGACTCTCAACTGATGATACCCAGATCTCAAGTCAATCTTGGAGTAAACTGACGTGCCCTGCAGCTGATCAAACAAGTCATCAATACGAGGTAACAGATACTTGTTCTTCACAGTGACTCGATTCAGCTGCCGGTAGTCATTGCACAGCCGCATCGACCCATCCTTCTTCTTTACAAAAAGAACAGGAGCTCCCCAAGGAGATACACTAGGACGAATTTACCCCTTGTCCAAAAGATCCTGTAGCTGATTCTTCAATTCACGCATCTCTGAAGGAGCAAGACGATACGGTGCTCGTGAAATAGGTGAAGTGCCCGGCATCAACTCTATGCCAAACTCGACTTCCCTAGCAGGAGGAAAACCCGGAATCTCATCAGGAAAAACATCTGGGAATTCATCTACAACAGGAATACTCTCTATCCCAATGCTCTCAGTGGACAAATCAACTGCATAGATAAGGTAGCCTTCCCCGCCAGACTCTAGAGCTCGACAGACTCTCAAAGCTGATACCAAAGGCATCGAGGGTCGCGCTCCCTCTCCATAGAAAAACCAGCTCTCACTCCCCTTCGGATGAAAGCGTACTAATCTCTGATAGCAGTCCACTGAAGCTCGATAGGTAGTCAACATATCTATTCCCAGAATGAAATCAAAGTCGTCCATCGCCAGGACCATGAGATTCGCTAACAGAATGTTCCCTTCGAACTCTAAAGGGCAACCCATCACTAGACGCTTAGCCAAAGAAAATTGGCCCGTCAGAGTAGAAACAGACATCACTACGTCTAGTGCAATGCATGGTAACTTATGCCTCTTAACAAAACGTGCAGAAATGAAGGAATGAGATGCACCAATATCAATAAGTACAAGAGCAGGTATACCATAAAGCAGAAATGTAACTGTTAGAACCTATTGGGGGGGGGGGATTAGGTTTTTTGGCAACTTTAGCAATTTAAAGCGATTATACTAAACGCAAGCGGAAGACTAGTAAAGCAATCAAATATAAAGCGGTAAATAAATGCGTAAAGTAAATAAAGCAGTAAAAGAGAGATAGGAATTGTTTATGGAAGTTCGAAGATAAATCGTCTACGTCTCCCCTTCTTGGTTAAGTACGATTAACCAAGGATCCACTAGCACTCGAACACTTGGCCTTGATGGCTTTAAGGATAGCCTTTACAACTCAACACGATCACCGCGCCGATACAACTCGAACACTTGGCCTTAATGGCTCCAAGGATAGCCTCAACAAAAACACTTGGCTTCACACTCAAGTGTTTACAACAATCTCACAATACACTTGGCTTCACACTAAGTGTTTACAACAATAGCACAACCAACTCACAAACTATTTTCACAAATAACTCTCAAATATTGATTGAGCACTTTGGTAGAGAGAATATTGCTTGCAAATGAGAGAAGAAATGAGTTGGGATGTCTCTAAATGGTCTTGGCAAGCCTCTATTTATAGTTGGCAAAGATTTGAATTTGAATTTGTGTGCTTGGAGCGTTTATTGGGAAGCCAAGGAGTAGAGACAAAGTGTAGGCGCCGTTGCCTTCTTTTTCCAGCACTGAGCAGATTTTGTGGAAAAATCATATCTCTCAATCTAATCGTCGGATTGAGCTCAAATTTGGACAGTCGCTTGAAAACATCTCAATCGTCAATCTGAACGGTATAGAGTGAATTTGAAAGAATCAAACACGTCCAGTAAATCTCGGAAGTCGCAAAATCACGTTCTCGCTTTTGTTCTGAGCATTACTTTTCAAAAATTCGAATCTCACAATCCATCCGTTGGATTGGCCTGAAATTAACACACAATCTTTGTAACATCCTGATATTGATAGTGATTGGTGGAGATTGGATTTGGATGCCTCCATCGATTCCAGTAGTCTTCTGAATCCGATACTTCAGCAGTTAGCTCCTTGCAGAAATAGCTACTGTTCAACATATTTGCAAAACTCATCACTCCATATCCAGCCGTTGGATTAATTTGAAATTTGGATACAGACTTTAAAACATCATGGAAATCCATGTGATCGGTGGAGATCGGATTTTAATAACCGAAGCATTCCCAGGTATTTTCTGAAGTTGAGTCTTCATAGTTCATTCCTTGCAGAAGTAAGTATTGTGCAGCTTTGTTAAAAGAAATCATATCTCCATATCCAGCCGTTGGATTGCTATGAAATTTGGAGAGAAGCTTGAGAACATCCTGATCTTGATTTTCAATGTTGGAGATCTGATTTGGATGACTGGAAAGTGCCCGGTGAATTTTGCAAGTTTCTGCTTTATAATATTGGCTTGTCCTTGTCCATTTCTTTTACAACTTCAAAGTAACTTCCAAGAATTTGATTGTTAATATGATCTAATCTGCAAAGTCTCACTTTAAATAGTTAGTAACAATTAACCGAGTTTTGTAATCATCAAAACATAATAATAATATGAGATTTGTTAATGCATTAAAAACATTAATCTCATAACACGAGATTTGTATGCGTTTAAGGCGTAACAATCTCTCCCTTTTTGATGATCACAAAACTTGGTTAAATAGGGGAAATAAAAGTACAATATTAAATAAATAATTTAAATTTGCACAATATAATTGCAAGAATAAAACTATAAATAAATAAAACTCCCCCTTTTTTTATAGCATATTATTCTCCCCCTTAGTTAACCATTTATATTCTCCCCCTTTTTGTGATAATCAAAAAGGCTGGAAAATTAAATGAAAAAAATAGAAAATATGATTTCTAAATACAACACATAAATTCACATAATTAACAAAATATGAGCGTTTAATATTGAATAAATACAATTAATTTGTATTATCCAACATTAAATTTGCTCGAATTTTATATTAAGCTCCCCTTAATATAACATTAAATTTCTTTATGTCTTCAAATGATTACAATTCAATCATTCCAAGTTCACCACGCAAACGAATAAAAGTATTTTCATCTAGTGGTTTTGTAAAAATATCAGCAATTTGATTTGTCGTGTCAACATATTGAAGTTCAACTTCATTTCGTTCGATGTGGTCACGAATAAAATGATGACGAATGTCAATATGTTTGGTGCGCGAATGTTGAATCGGATTCTTTGTAAGACATATGGCACTAGTGTTGTCACAGAAAATAGGGATTTTTGAAAAAGAGACGCCATAGTCGAGCAATTGATGCTTCATCCAAAGAATTTGCGCACAACAACTACCGGCAGCCATATATTCGGCTTCGGTCGTTGATAACGCAACACAGTTTTGCTTTTTGGAAAACCAAGAAACCAAACAGTTTCCTAAAAAGAAACAGGTTCCACTAGTGCTTTTCCGGTCCACCTTATATCCACCAAAGTCGGCATCACAGTAAGCTTTTAAATCAAAGAAAGAATTTTTCGAATACCACAAGCCGAGATTTGGAGTATTTGAAAGATATTTAAAAATGCGTTTTAAGGCGAACAAATGTGATTCCTTTGGACATGATTGAAATCGTGCACACAGGCAAACACTAAACATAATGTCTGGCCTACTTGCAGTAGCATATAGTAAGGAGCCAATCATACTACGAAAGGAAGATTGATCTACAGGTTTATCATTTTCATCCTTGTCGAGTCTGATTGCTGTGCTCATCGGTGTGGATGATGATTTTGTGTTCTCCATCCCGAATTTCTTTAGAATCTCCTTTATGTATTTGCTTTGGTTCACAAAGAACCCATCCTTGCACTGATTGATTTGCAATCCGAGGAAATAGTTAAGTTCCCCCATCATGCTCATCTCAAAGTGATCTTGCATAAGCTTAGAAAATTCTTGGCAAAGATCTTCGTTAGTAGAATCGAAAATGATATCGTCCACATAAATTTGCACAATAAGCAAATCATTATCTCTAAATAAAGTAAACAATGTAATATCAACAATTCCTCTAGTAAAGCCATTGGTAATAAGGAAAGAAGAGAGTTTTTCATACCAAGCTCGAGGAGCTTGTTTCAATCCATACAAATCTTTGTTGAGTCTATATACGTGATCAGATAACAAATTATCAACAAATCCATTAGGTTGTTCAATATAGACCTCTTCTTTCAAATCACCATTCAAGAAAGCACTTTTAACATTCATCTGAAATAATTTAAAATTTTTAGAGCATGCAAAAGCAAGTAACATACGAATGGATTCAAGACGGGCAACAGGAGCATAAGTCTCATCATAATCAATGTCTTCTTCTTGACTATATCCTTTATCTACGAGCCTAGCCTTGTTTCTAGTGATGGTGTCATGCTCATCAAGTTTATTTCTAAACACCCATTTAGTACCTATCACAGGTCTATCATGCGGCCTAGAAACAAGATCCCAAACATTATTGCGTTTAAATTCATTTAACTCATCTTGCATAGCAATAATCCAGGAATCATCAAGTAAAGCATCATCAACACATTTTGGCTCAACATGAGAAACAAAAGCAAGATGATTACAAATATTATTGAGAGAAGAGCGAGTAGATACTCCCTTTGATGGACTTCCAATTATCAGATCTTTAGGATGATCTTTGTGATGTGTCCATTCCTTAGGAAGTGGTGTTTCCTCAACTGTAGCATCTATATCATTTAAGCTTGAGAAAACCATCTCTTCTTCAAGTATTTCTGTAGTGGCCCGTATCCAAATCTAATGAGTAATGAGTAATTAAATCGTATAATCATGTCGGGATTAAGTGAAACATGATTAAGGAAATTCCAGAAGGGTTAACGGATTCCAGAAATGGATCCAGGACACTCGAAAATGGCTTAGAGGGTTTCATGACTCGAGTGGGATCGGAACCACCGATCCAGGATCGGAGCCTCCGATCTTGGTGAGTTCGGAACCACATCGGAAGCAGGGAGATCGGAACGTCCGATCAGGATCGGAGCTTCCGATGGCTGTCGATGACAGGTGTGTGGTTGCATGTGGACCGAATTGACACGTAGCGAACGGAACTTCCGATCGGGGAACGGAGCTTCCGATCTAAACGAACGGAGCTTCCGATCGAGGAACGGAGCTTCCGATCGATGCCTATAAATATGAGGTCCGAGCTCCTCATTTCTTGCCAGTTCCGAGTTCCTCTCCTTCGCCTAGTTGCTCTATTTTAGGGCTTTGGGTACTCTTATTTTAGAGTTGGAGTAGGGAATATATTTTAGTATAGTCAGACAGTGTTTGACATAGTAGCGGAGCGGTGCTCGAGTAGCGGAGCAGCGCTCGTGTAGCGGAGTAGTGCTTGAGGCTGTGGAGCTGCAGCAGGGGTGTGCCCCTAGTTGCGGGATAGTCGCCATCAGTGGGCTAACGACGGACGCAGGTATAGCTATGGTCTCCTTAAATTATTTAGGAGTATGCAATAGCTTAGTTAAGGCTTTTAGAGCTTATTGAATGATGCATGGGTATTTGCATTGTAGACTTGATGATAGGCTTGGAACCTAGAGTGGGACTACTAGGACTACCTTAGAAAGGTACGTAAGTACTGACTGAGATTGCCAGCGGATATGCATGCTTATATGTTGCATTTATGTGTTTGCATGTTATTATTGTTATGCGGCATGTGCATATCATCTTGTGCCTGTACATCTGTATACCTTTCGAGATGAGCCAGTTAGGGTTGCTCAGCCCTGTTAGGACATTTGATATCGAGTACCCCTAGGTACTGATACCGGAAGGACTCCGTGGTCCGCGTCTGTGATTCGGAATGAGTGGTCGCACACAGTGGTTAGCTACCCCGATGTGACGAGCTTATATCCCAGGCGCCAGTTTGAGTAGTTTGTATACAGTTATCCCAGATATGGATACCCTGTCATTTGCATGCATCATATTTGTATGTTTATCCGTGCTTTCGTATTGAGCTTAGAGCTCATGTCCAGTATTTTCTGTATATTTGGATACCCTATTCGACGGGGCAGGTGTAGGTGCAGGATTGAGCACCAGGAGTCTGGAGTAGCCAGTGACCTTGAAGACAGCAGGATTAGCTGTAGGTTTTATTTAAATTCGATTGGGTTGTATAATCGAGTTTGTTTAGCCGGTTGTATTCCGCCGGTCTTTTTGTATTTAAGACTTCCGCAGCGATTTATTTAATGCATGCTTAATTATGCTCTTAACTCTGATTAGATAGTGGATCCGGGATGGGTCACTACATTTATTGGTATCAGAGAAATGCATGCAAGGGACTTAGGAAATTTATATTAAGACTTCTTGATTATCCTTGTAGGATTGATTGAGGCCCAGCGAAAGAAGATTTGGTTCTTCATTGCCGAGGTTTGCGGCATAAGTCTTTACTATAAGGAATGCAACAGTGATGAGAACACCAGTAGTAGCACATCGATAGATAGACTGACTGCTGTGGACAGTTCATCATTCGATGCATTGGGATGTTGATCGAAGAATATATGGATTCCAGCCAAGGAAGACTGGAAGAGAAGATCGAGTATATCGCGTCAGATACCTCTGAGGGCTTTTTGGAACGAATGGTGTTTAATAATCCATGTGGTTCCAGTCCTCGAATATTTTCCACTCGTAGTTGGAGAGATTGTCAGATAGACCTTTACCAGGAAATATTTCGAGTGCCTAAGGCATGGCAGGTTCCTAGCGTAAGGTCTGTAAACTCATGCAGAACATGGTTTTGCCGGTATGCTTGCATTGATGCTTTTGTTAGGCATACGGGAAACTTCATGTTCAAAAGCATGATTCGGATACAAGAAGAACGCTGATGGTAGATTGCGAGCAAAAGAAGTCGACCGACATACACTGACGCAGAGCATAGCTGGTTAGCTATTACGTGCAATTTCTCCGGAGTTCTTCGCGGGAGGACATGTAGAGAGACTTGGACGGGAGTATGCTTGTATCGATGCGTGTGTCGATGAGAAGCTTCGTGCTCAAGGAACGAAGACAAGATTTGATGATTTTAAATACTGTATTGTTGTAGTTGTAAACAGTATTTCAGTTGTAATGAATCATCAGAATTTGGTTGTATCATTTCAAGTTATTGGATGTACATTTGTTGTATTTTGAATACTGTATGTATTACATGGGATTGTAATAAAGGAAATTTTACATAACTTGAAGTAATGATACATGTTTTATTTATTCAGCAATTCGTGATTGATTGCAAGTAATTTTATAAAGTTTGGCTTGGAATTAGTTGATTGGTAATCACCTAGGTTAGCTCATGGATTTTGGGTAAGCCAGCGGTAACGAATTGAAGTGTGGTTAGTCTAGGTGTTTTCCTAGGATTGACCTATTTAGTCATTTGACTGGATTAGTGCCATTGATGAGGTGATTCATCTGGGGGCATGGGATTATTGATCTTGTTTTGGAATTTTGAGTTTCGTTCTAGGTGATTTCCGTAGATCAATAGCTTGATTAACCTTCATAGGTTGAGACTTCGTGATGATGGGATTTCACTGGGATACCAAGTCGAGTATATATACCGAGAGTTGTGGACTATGACCATGACTAGACATGATGGAGCGCGACCCTATGCCAATGTTACTCTGGGAGTCTTTCGTACTTTGGAGAATGTCTGGAAGCCTTCGTGCTTCAGGATTGGCGGTGGGAAGGCTACTAGTCTAGAGTTGTGGTAACAGTCACAACAGGGTATGAATTTGGATTAGTTGCCTTGGTAGGTATCAGTGGTTTAGATATCGTCTGACTGTCATCAGAGATATTGGCTGGTTAAGTATCTGTGGTTTAGATATCGTCTGACTGTCGTCAGAGATATTGCTTTGGATTTTGTCATAAGGACCAGTCTTGGAGGGATTTCCTTGACAAGTGCGTACTCTGAGCAGATAGTTTTAGACTATTGGTTACTGCTAGACTGGTGGATCTAGTCGGTGTTTGGATGCTCTGGTGATAGGGGCTAACTAGGAGTTTGGTTTGTGAACTTCCTATAACGTTTGACTCGGGGATTAGTATTTTTTCAGCATTGATGGTTTCCTTCAGTGATAGATTATATCCAATGCTAAGGATTGTACATGACGATTTGAGGCGTGAGGATAGCGTGATTTATGCCAGTGTACACTTGGTGGTGATTTCAGGTGGAACACCGCGACAAGTAACCTCAGTCTCGATTTGTTGCAGTCTTAGCAAGAGATATAATTATCAGGAGTATGTTCAACAATAGTTGAAATCATTCGGACTTGTATTGCGGCTTGAGTTGAACAAATCCTTATGATCATCTTGGATGAAGATAGACAGTGGATAGTATGTCTAGACTGGTGCAGGTTTAGCACTAGTGACTACTTGTAACTGTTGTCTGACTCTGTCAAAGATGAGCGATTGAATCAGCTGTGATTCTTTTGATTTCAAGTATTTGGGATTTGCGGACGTGTGGCATTGAGATCATTGATAGTGATCGGCCATGGGATTTTTCATTGATCTGTGATTGTCTGATTAGAATTTGTATCGTCAGGCATAGCAAGAGCTACAATAGATCAACTTGATTGATCAGAATATTCCAATTGGTACTGATTGGGATATAGTGAATCAAGAAGTGCTGGAATAGTACTTAAAAATGGTATGCTATGATATAGCGATTCAAGTGCATTTAGGAAATTCTTTAGTCGCTAAGGAATCTCCAGGGATGCGGGAATCGAGACTTTTGGATTCTCCGGATCACGAAAGTGGTCATTAGTTTTCTTTTGCGATCGTAGTTGTTGGTAACGTTGCTTTGGCTACCAGTGACGGATTTTGATCTGAACATTGCTTGGTTTTAGCAATGATTTATTCAGTTTGCGGAAAAAGGATTCAGTGATTGTTCCAGGGTTGTTAGTGAACGAATTTTGGAGACTGTTAGTCGGAATGATCAGCTTGGGTGCTTCCAGCATATTTCTCAAGAGTTGTTCTTGAGCGGTAATTCGACAAGTGCTTTTGGATTTCAATGAGCATTAGCATGATAGCATTAGTTGTTTCATGGGATGAGACAACAGCTGAGACTTGTGTTCCTGAGTCTGGCAGGATTGTTGTCACCGATATCCCAGTGCGTTCTGATATGCTGTGTCATTGAAAGGATTTGATAACGTAATTGACATCCGTATTGATAGATTCTGTACGGGATCGCGGTGAATCAATTTTGTTATCCCCGCTAGAGAGCCAAGGGTTTGGTTATCTGGAACAGGATTAACCGGAATCGTTTTCGTTGATACTATCTCTAGTTCTGATATGGAAGTAAACATCTGATTGAGACTACTGCTGAGGATGGTGTGGTCCATCTGGGAGTTTCAGCATGATTTTAGTAAATTTCGAGACGACGACCTCGAAGAATGCTTTTAGACAAGAAATTGTGTATAAGGATCTTATCACAATTGGGGTTAGTAATCTTTGTTTGCTAGTTGTTGTTCTTTGGGAACATTTGTTGGCCAATGGCAGGGTGAGTACTGAAAGTACATACTATGATGCCAGGAATTGTCAGGATTTTGTTGTTACCCATGGCAGAATGACTAATGTAATCGAGTAGATGCTATCTACGATGGCGAGATTCGGATCAAGGTTTATCGCAATTATTCTAAGGATTTCAAATGGTTAGAGTCGCGTGCAGTGGTGCGATTGCTTTGCGAGCGGGTGGCCGGTGGCTGCCATTTCTATTTGCATAAGGTACTGTTTTGGAAAATATATTTTATCCTTCGTGATAAAAAGTAACTCACACGAGTTCTTGGAAAAAGGATATCTAGGATTTGACCGAGAGTTGAATCTAGGTCGATTGTTTAGGGCTTTTCGATAACATCAAGAGATGAGATGTTACCGTTAGACCAGTGAGATACAATGTGTTGTATCTTGTTCTCTAGTTGGACTGCGATGGAGTTCGTACATATCTATAGATAACTGCTGATTAATTACTATCTTAGCAAGGGTGTCATCGCTAAGATTTGTAGGCAGTGTGACTGATTCAATGGGCAATTTGGACCGAAGGTGCCGTGTTGTTGAGGTTATCGATGGATAACTGACGGTAGTCAATAGTGTTACACTATTTTATCAAGGATTGGGTCTGTCGAAGGTTATTCGACCCAATATTTGGAACCGGAACTATTGCTGAATTGGACAAGTGGTTTGTACTATATTCCGAGGTTTACCTTAGATTTCGAGGACGAAATCCTTTTAAGGTGGTGGGAATGTAGTGGCCCGTATCCAAAACTAATGAGTAATGAATAATTAAATCGTATAATCATGTCGGGATTAAGTGAAACATGATTAAGGAAATTCCATAAGGGTTAACGGATTCCAGAAATGGATCCAGGACACTCGAAAATGGCTTAGAGGGTTTCATGACTCGAGTGGGATCGGAACCACCGATCCAGGATCGGAGCCTCCGATCTTGGTGAGTTCGGAACCACATCGGAAGCAGGGAGATCGGAACGTCCGATCAGGATCGGAGCTTCCGATGGCTGTCGATGACAGGTGTGTGGTTGCATGTGGACCGAATTGACACATAGCGAACGGAACTTCCGATCGGGGAACAGAGCTTCCGATCTAAACGAACGGAGCTTCCGATCGATGCCTATAAATATGAGGTCCGAGCTCCTCATTTCTTGCCAGTTCCGAGTTCCTCTCCTTCGCCTAGTTGCTCTATTTTAGGGCTTTGGGTACTCTTATTTTAGAGTTGGAGTAGGGAATATATTTTAGTATAGTCAGACAGTGTTTGACATAGTAGCGGAGCGGTGCTCGAGTAGCGGAGCAGCGCTCGTGTAGCGGAGTAGTGCTCGAGGCTGTGGAGCTGCAGCAGGGGTGTGCCCCTAGTTGCGGGATAGTCGCCATCAGTGGGCTAACGACGGACGCAGGTATAGCTATGGTCTCCTTAAATTATTTAGGAGTATGCAATAGCTTAGTTAAGGCTTTTAGAGCTTATTGAATGATGCATGGGTATTTGCATTGTAGACTTGATGATAGGCTTGGAACCTAGAGTGGGACTACTAGGACTACCTTAGAAAGGTACGTAAGTACTGACTGAGATTGCCAGCGGATATGCATGCTTATATGTTGCATTTATGTGTTTGCATGTTATTATTGTTATGCGGCATGTGCATATCATCTTGTGCCTGTACATCTGTATACCTTTCGAGATGAGCCAGTTAGGGTTGCTCAGCCCTGTTAGGACGTTTGATATCGAGTACCCCTAGGTACTGATACCGGAAGGACTCCGTGGTCCGCGTCTGTGATTCGGGAATGAGTGGTCGCACACAGTGGTTAGCTACCCCGATGTGACGAGCTTATATCCCAGGCGCCAGTTTGAGTAGTTTGTATACAGTTATCCCAGATATGGATACCCTGTCATTTGCATGCATCATATTTGTATGTTTATCCGTGCTTTCGTATTGAGCTTAGAGCTCATGTCCAGTATTTTCTGTATATTTGGATACCCTATTCGACGGGGCAGGTGTAGGTGCAGGATTGAGCACCAGGAGTCTGGAGTAGCCAGTGACCTTGAAGACAGCAGGATTAGCTGTAGGTTTTATTTAAATTCGATTGGGTTGTATAATCGAGTTTGTTTAGCCGGTTGTATTCCGCCGGTCTTTTTGTATTTAAGACTTCCGCAGCGATTTATTTAATGCATGCTTAATTATGCTCTTAACTCTGATTAGATAGTGGATCCGGGATGGGTTACTACAATTTCTATATCATCATTGTTAGTGCGAGAAATATTTAACAAAGATTCATCAAATATAACATGCATTGATTCTTCAACAAGTAAGGTGCGCTTATTGAATACTCTATAAGCCTTACTTGTAGTAGAATACCCAAGAAAAATACCTTTATCGGATTTGGCATCAAATTTGCCAAGGTTGTCCTTACCATTGTTGTGAATGAAGCACTTAGATCCAAAAGCCCGAAAGAATGAAATATTAGGCTTTCTCTCCCTCCATAACTCGTATGGAGTTTTCTTGAGAATTGGCCTTATTGATACGCGATTGATGATGTAACAGGCAGTGTTCATTTCTTCAGCCCAAAAATATTTTGGTAGAGAATGCTCACATAACATGGTCCTTGCAATCTCTACTAGTGTCCTATTTTTCCTCTCAACGACCCCGTTTTGTTGAGGAGTCCTAGGACAAGAAAAATTGTGACCGATGCCTTTTTCTATACAAAAGTTTGAAAAATTCTCATTTTGAAATTCAGTTCCGTGGTCACTACGGATCTGTTTTATTGAAAGATTTTTCTCATTCTCAACTCGTTTAGCAAAAGTTTTAAAATACTCAAAGGCATCATTTTTGTGAGCTAAAAACAATGTCCACGTGTAACGTGAAAAATCATCTACAATGACAAACGCATAAAGCTTTCCTCCTAAACTAGCGTTCCTCGAGGGACCACATAGATCTAGGTGGAGAAGTTCAAGGGGCATAGAAGTGGATACAAAATTTTTGCTTTTAAAAGATTCCCTTGTATGTTTGCCAAATTGACACGCATCACAAACAGAATCAAGTTTCAAATCAAGTTTTGGCATAACAACGACTAAGTCAAGTTTTAAAAGTTTTTCGATGGTACTAGGACTAACATGACCCAATCGTCTATGCCAAAGAATGTTGTCATCAACATTCACGGATACAAGGCTTTTTATATTTGATAAAGATAAATTATTTAAAGAGACCTTGTAAACGTTCTCACTTCTATATCCTTTGAAATTTATGGATTTGTCACTAATAAATGATACAGTGCAGTGTTGGGGAGTGAATTTGACTTCATAACCTCTATCGCACAATTGACTTATGCTTAGTAGATTATGCTTAAGTCCTTTCACTAGGAGTACATCATCAATTAGACAAGAATTAGATATACCTATTGAGCCGATGCCTTCAATTACTCCTTTGCTGTTGTCTCCAAAGGTGACAGTCCCCTTCTCCTTTGGTTTGATTGATTGAAGAAGATCCTTGTTCCCCGTCATATGTCTAGAACATCCACTGTCTAGATACCATATGCTAGGGAGAGCATTTTTCTTGTTTCCCTGAAAATAATTGATTTTGGTACCCTTTAGTTCTTTTGGGTCCACAATGTTAGAAAAAAGAGATACAAAATAGACTTCTAAGAGTTCAGTCTCTCATAGCAACATCATCGCCACTTTCCAAGAGTGCTCCCAGTAGGTAGGTAGGTCATATGGACACTTTAAAAACCTATTTCCTTGGACAGAGCAACGTTCAACAGGGAGACCAGCCGCAAGTCAAGGCATTTTTAAGCAGGTCTATTTTGAACTCCCTTAGATTGTGATCTCATAATGCCGACTAATGAGTTGTTAAGTACTCTTAGGCCTCCATTTCATATAGCTCTTTTGAACATATTGATATTTCAATTATCTGCATTTATGTCTAACATGACCAGATTTGCAACAATAAGAACAAGTAGGGGGTGATCTCATTTTAGCTTTAGCTATTAGACTAGCAAAGTCTATAGACTTTTTACCATAGCCTATTCCTCCCTTATCAAAGCTGCATTTCTGCATGCTAAGTAGGTTGTTCAATTTATTGCTACTCACATTGAATTTATCGAAAGATTTTTCTAAGTGATCTAAGTCATCCTTAAGTCTAAGGTTATCATGCTCCTTAGTTTTTAATTCCTTTTTAAGATTTCTATTCTCTTTTCTAAGAACCTTAACCATATCAAACATATCTTTATAAGCATGTAAGAGTTCATCGTAAGTAGGTACCTCGTCATCGTCGTCAGAGACGATGTCATCACTTTTAGCCATTAAGCAGAGGTTTGCTTCCTCGTCATCGTCGTCGTCGTCGCTATCACTCCAGGTAGCTAGTAGGGCTTTCTTCTTTCCTTTGTCCACTTTCTTCTTGAGTGGGCATTCATTGGCGTAGTGACCTTGTTGTTGACAGTTGTAGCAGGTCACTTCTTTCTCAGGTTTCTTGTCCTTTTTGAATTTGTTTCCTCGCATGAATTTCTTGAATTTTCTTGCGAAGAGAGCCATGTCATCATCGTCATCTTCTTCGACTTGTGTAGTCAAGGCTATCCCTTTGTGCTTGACATCTTCTTTCTTTGATTCTTTTCTTGTGGACACTTCTAACTCATGGGTTTTTAGGGTCCCATGTAGTTGATCAAGATCATAGGCGGCAGTGTCCCCTTTGTTGGATTCGATGATGGCGGTTCCCTTTGCATCCCATTCTTTTGGTAGGGCACGAAGAGCTCTCCTCCAAACTTGCTTGGTAGGATATTGTTCTCCCAATTGTGCTAACTCATTGATGATTTGAGTAAGCCTTCGGAACATGGTGTCAACATCTTCGTTGGATTCCATCTCAAATGTTTCGTATTTGAGTTGGAGTAAGTCGATCTTTGTTTCTTTCACTTGGTTGGTGCCTTCGTGACATATCTCTAGCTTGTCCCATATCTCTTTAGCAGATGAGCACATCGATATCCGGTTGTACTCGTTCATATCTAAGGAACAATGAAAGATATTCATAGCTTTAGCATTTTGCGAAATTAATTTCATGGCCTCTTTTGAAAAGTCATCCATTCCCTTAGGAATTTCAACCCCATCAACTATTTTCATAGGTGTATAGGGACCTTTCACCGTCACTTTCCATAGGTCATAGTCTACGGATTGGATATATAGGGACATACGATTTTTCCAATACCCGTAGTTTATGCCATTGAAAAGAGGAGGACGATTAGTAGATTGCCCTTGAGCATAATCACTTGCTAGGTTTGCCATAAAAAGGTTTTGAAAAGTATTTTCAAATGGCTCTGATACCACTTGTTAGAACCTAATAGGGGTGGGGGGGGATTAGGTTCTTTGGCAACTTTAGCAATTTAAAGCGATTATACTAAACGCAAGCGGAAGACTAGTAAAGCAATCAAATATAAAGCGGTAAATAAATGCGTAAAGTAAATAAAGCAGTAAAAGAGAGATAGGAATTGTTTATGGAAGTTCGACGATAAATCGTCTACGTCTCCCCTTCTTGGTTAAGTACGATTAACCAAGGATCCACTAGCACTCGAACACTTGGCCTTGATGGCTCCAAGGATAGCCTTTACAACTCAACACGATCACCGCGCCGATACAACTCGAACACTTGGCCTTAATGGCTCCAAGGATAGCCTCAACAAAAATACTTGGCTTCACACTCAAGTGTTTACAACAATCTCACAATACACTTGGCTTCACACTAAGTGTTTACAACAATAGCACAACCAACTCACAAACTATTTTCACAAATAACTCTCAAATATTGATTGAGCACTTTGGTAGAGAGAATATTGCTTGAAAATGAGAGAAAAAATGAGTTGGGATGTCTCTAAATGGTCTTGACAAGCCTCTATTTATAGTTGGCAAAGATTTGAATTTGAATTTGTGTGCTTGGAGCGTTTATTGGGAAGCCAAGGAGTAGAGACAAAGTGTAGGCGCCGCTGCCTTCTTTTTCCAGCACTGAGCAGATTTTGTGGAAAAATCATATCTCTCAATCTAACCGTTGGATAGAGCTCAAATTTGTACAGTCGCTTGCAAACATCTCAATCTTCAATCTGAATGGTGGAGATTGAATTTGAAAGAATCAAACACGTCCAGTAAATCTCGGAAGTCGCAAACTCACGTTCTCGCTTTTGTTCTGAGCATTACTTTTCAAAAATTCGAATCTCACAATCCATCCGTTGGATTGGCCTGAAATTAACACACAATCTTTTTAACATCCTGATATTGATAGTGATTGGTGGAGATTGGATTTGGATGCCTCCATAGATTCCAGTAGTCTTCTGAATCCGATACTTCAGCAGTTAGCTCTTTGCAGAAATAGCTACTGTTCAACATATTTGCAAAAATCATAACTCCATATCCAGCCGTTGGATTGATTTGAAATTTGGATACAGACTTTAAAACATCATGGAAATCCATGTGATCGGTGGAGATCGGATTTTAATAACCGAAGCATTCCCAGGTATTTTCTGAAGTTGAGTCTTCATAGTTCATTCCTTGCAGAAGTAAGTACTGTGCAGCTTTGTTAAAAGAAATCATATCTCCATATCCAGCCGTTGGATTGCTATGAAATTTGGAGAGAAGCTTGAGAACATCCTGATCTTGATTTTCACTGTTGGAGATCTGATTTGGATGACTGGAAAGGGCCCGGTGAATTTTTCAAGTTTTTGCTTTATAATATTGGCTTGTCCTTGTCCATTTCTTTTACAACTTCAAAGTAACTTCCAAGAATTTGATTGTTAATATGATCTAATCTGCAAAGTCTCACTTTAAATGGTTAGTAACAATTAACCGAGTTTTGTAATCATCAAAACATAATAATAATATGAGATTTGTTAATGCATTAAAAACATTAATCTCATAACACGAGATTTGTATGAGTTTAAGGCGTAACAGTAACTGCGATGACTTTCTCATTCTCCTCCACTGCCTGATCATGTCTCAGGGCAAACACCTGGCCAGAAGCTCGTGGCCTCAAATGAGAACTCCCAGCTAGCTTTCCCTGCGACCTCTGCTGAACGGTGTCCTGAGAACCAGATCCTGAACCAGAACCAGAACCGCCTCCCCCAGATAGTGGACAATCCCTCCGGATATGTCCAGTCTCTCCACAACGAAAACAAGCTCCAGAAGCTCTACGGCACTTGTCGGATGGATGGTTCTTCCCACAGTGATCACACTTGTCCTTCTTACCAAAACGGACAACACCGCCAGAACCAGAGGAAGAAGTAGATCCAGACTTCTTAAAAGATTGGGCACGGGGACCCAAAGAACTAGCAGGCCTCGACTGAGGGAAAGACTTGTTCCGCCGAATGCTGTCCTCCGCCTGGTGACAACGGCTCACCAAACCCTCGTAGGACATGTCGTCGCCAACCGCCACACGGTCATGGATCTCAGGGGTTAAGGCCATGAAGGAACATATTATACTTCATCCCAGAGCTGTCAGCAATCTCGGGGCAATAGGATAGCAGATCAAAGAACTTCTGCTGATACTCAGCAATAGACATGGCACCCTATCGCAGACTTAGAAGCTCGCCTGCCTTCGACTGACGGAGTGCAGGAGGAAAATACAGCTTCTGAAAAACTGTGCGGAACTCGGCCCAGGTGGCCACTCCTCTCGCCGCAACAAGAGGTGCAGAAGTAAACCTCCACCACCTACGCGCACGTCCATCCAGAAGATAGCCAAGGGTCTCCATCTTCTGCTCCTCGGTGCAGTGGTAAGTCTTAAAAGTCGTCTCCATACAGTCTAACCAGTTCTCCGTATCCTCCGGAGACTCACCTCCAACAAGGAGCTTAGGACCCACCTGCAGAAATCGCCGTACAGTGAAACGATCCTCATCACGACGATGATGATGACGGTCCCGACGACGCTCACGATCGTCATCTCCCCAGCGTCCGCCTCCACTACCTTGACTACTCTGGTCATCGTAGTTCGCCATCTACAAAAGCACCCCACAGTTACCTTATGCAGAGTCTAAATCCCAAGAATACTATGCATGCTCTGATACCATAAATGTAGTGACCCTTACCTGGATCACATACTAAACAAAACTTAGGCATGCAATTAACTTAATTAAAAGGATATCAGAATAAAACTGCGGAAACCATAAACATTATACAATCCCAAGTAAAGGAATCTGTAAATACCCAATTATTATACAACCAGATCGAACAACTGAATCAATCTAACAACAACAGAAATAAAACCTAGGCGAAGCTCCAGCTCGTCAACAACTGCCTTGAAAGAGTGGGTGCCCGGTGAGCCAACTTGTGGCTAAGGGCTTTGATGACTCTATGTATAAACAATATTTTGTTTAATATAATTTACACTTTTATAATGGCAATGACTTTATCTTTCTTCATATTGTTATATTGTGATATATTATTGCTGTTTTGATAAAGACCTTGAATATACTATAGTGTATGTAAGATGTGGTAGTGCATGGGGATGACTATCATGAAACACATCTTATAGTCACTGTATATTCTAAACAGCTCCTAGTTGATTGAGCCGTCCGTTAATAAGGATAAGGATCGCTCGAGATTGAGACTAGCATTTGCGATGCCGAGTACCACGTTTCATTGGTATGGAACATAGAGATGTTCAAAGCATGCAAATGGATATTCATACGATGAATGATCGAACTACCCTATCCGGACTTTCCAAGTGGTTATCACTTATCGAGTGGATAAAGTCCGCATTTTTGGTTGTACACCATTAGTCCTTACTACTTGAAACATCATTGAGACTCTATATGCTAGTACTGTACTTTGACTCGTTTACCGACTCTATTGGGGTCATCAGGTGTCGGGATTGGGTACAGTTACGACACATATAGGAGTCGATGCTTTGTTGTCAAGGATTCACCACATACTTGCGAGTGTGGATATCCTATGCAATCTGAGGAGATATTAGTGTGACGAATATCTGGCCAGAGTACATGATGTGTTTTAAGAAATGGTTTCTTAGTAGCACATGCGATGTCACTATTTGACCTTAAAGATGTATTGCATAGTTATCGAATCTCGAACGACTCTCGATTTACCAATGGTTGTTGATTCGATCGGGATATATGGATGAAGGGACCGTACTGTACGCTAACCAAAATCTATTGGTTCTTGCAGGCACTATCAGTGATACCTAGGGAATCATGGGGCGATGTTGCTAGGCGCTCTTACCATGATTCGATGGACAAGTCGGAAAGTGTTGTTCCGAATCACAAGGAGTTGTGAGCCCACGGCTAGCTGTATCCCTGAACCATTGAGAGTCACACAAGTAATGGATTTTTAATCCCCGTTGAGATAGTTAAATTTTAAGAGTTAAATTTAATGAACAAAGAAGTGGGACTTCTTATTTAAGAGTAGAGGAGTAAGATTTCCTAAAATGACATAGGGATGGACATTTTTGGAAACCACTGAATTCGGATTCAGAAAATTTATCTTGACTTTAAAAGATGCAGAAATGGTTTCTGTGCACATTGGTGAAATTGGTTTATCAATCCGAGTCACGATGAATTTTATATTAATTTCTGAACATGCGGGCTTTGTTTGTCAGGCTTGAACTTATGACTAATGGGCCCTAAGCTGTTAGAAGCCCACATTATAAATAAGTTATTGCAGTACATAAATTACACAACAGAGGTCACAAATTTTTGAAAAACCCTAGCTGTGTTTTTAAAGGTGGCCGCCCCCCCCCCCCCCCTTCTCCTCTCTCTGCACGAAAATTTCAGCCTGTGAATTTTGAATTTGCAGTCTGGTTTAACGGATCAAATTCGTTAATTCTCTTCCTAGAAACTTCTGATAGATTTTCTAGTGCAATCTATCAGAGGGATTCGAATTTTGTTCGTGGACCTGATTGAAGAATTGTTCGTCCATCAGTTCCTGGGATATACAACAAGAGCAGAGCAATCTGTTGGTGTCCATAATCTCGTTTCGAGATTGGAGGTAAAAATTTAATTGTGATTTAATTTTTACACGCACAATTTAATCGTAAAGTTTTGATATCCATTATGGAATCGTTCCATATAAAATTTTTAAACTTCCGCTGCACCGGGTATCAATTCTGATTGATCTGATCACCGTTTTCCAACAGTGGTATCAGAGCCAGGTTGCTCAGATCAAGCGATTAAATTAATCGATTGTAAAAAAAAAATTTAAGCCTCGGTTTTTGAAACAAAATAAATTTTTTTAAAATAAAATTTTTTTATTGGGCAAAACACGGCGCACGGCGCTGCCCAGGGCAGCGATCGTCGCTGCCCTAGGGGCAGCGACGGGCTGCCCGGCCCGAGCCCCTTTGGGGCGCGGGCAGCCTGGGAAAAATTTATTTTTTATTTTAAATTAAAATTTTAATATGTTAAAATTCTATTTTTGTTTCGATCGAAAATTGTTTTTGATTGGTCCACGAGGCGTCGGATCGAATTGTTCGAGTCCGAAAATTTTAAAATTGATTTTTGGATAAATTTGAATTTTTGGAAAATTTATAGATTTTATCCGTTAAATGAGATTTTATGAAATTAATTATTTTTGGTACAATTGATGATAAGATATGATCTTATGGAAATATTGAGTAAAATATGATTTTATGTATAAAATTGGATTTTATATGTAAAATATGATTTTATTTGATAAAAAGATAAAATATGATTTTGTATGTAAAATAAGATTTTATATATGGAATACGATTTTATCCTTTTAATTTAAATTGCCATTGCATGTTATCCAATAAATTAATTTTGAATTAAATATTATTGGATAAGGATGATCGATTGCCATGACCAATTTTGTAGGTATATGTTAGGAATTTACATTTGTTTTTATTGTTGTTGGATTTATTATTGAATTGTCATATGTAATAAAAGTGGGTCTGGTTTATGGCCCGTTCCCACCCCTTAAAATGTATCCCTACTTGTCATAGTTATTTATTGTAAATACATTAGACTTAGTGGGAGATGAAGATTTGAAGACGGAGATGGGCCCAGCAGAAAATAAAGACTGAAGAAATGTAAATTGGAAGTTCAATGTAATAGGATTGCATTGCATACCTGCATATTACCTAGGATTGGACTTAGACTCGTGATTGGCAACCACGGGTCGATTAAAAATGGAATCATCATCCTATAAAATATATGATATTATCGTTGTATGCATGTTTTAGAATAAATTGTATGAATCCCGCAAGCATACAAATTTTAAATGATGAGACAAATTTTCAAAATTAAAATCCCTCATTTTAAATATGATTTAAAATTGATATCAAGATAAATAAAGGAAATTTAAAATTGTTTAAATGTTCCTACCTTCCATCAACGATCAATGTATGAGATGCTACCCGCGGATACGGTCCGGCTCATATTATTAGGAGGGCCCGTTCGTCGGAAAGCTGTACATTGGATCGACAAATGTTGTAAGTTGGGTGGAACTCCCATGGGATCGGCTCATATTATTGGGGGATCCACATGGCGACCGTCCATCACAACTTAATATTGATGGGTCATCTTGACATGTCACAATAAACAGTGTCATATTATTGGGCCCTTATTGGACATGAGGTAAAAACGTGGAGGTTTCTTTGGAAGCAATTGGGCTCTACCTTTTGAAAATTATGGTTGGCTGATATTATTCGGGACCATAGTTTGTCAATTGGACTCCATGTTCCCACTAAGAAAAACAGTTTCCCGTTTTCACTAGAGGGTAGTGAAATCGTTAAAATAGTGGGAGTGAGATTCATAAAATAAATTTCGCCTATTTTATGTCTTAGTAAATTAATTAAACAATCACTGATAATTGTCTGTTTCTTTTCAGTATTTTATAAAGATGAATTCGCGCAATCCACTATTCTCTATTCTCGAAAAAAATAAACTGACTGGCGCAAACTATACGGAATGGTTCCGTAAGTTGAAGATTGTCTTGACCTCGGAGAAGATGCTCTACGTGTTAGAAAAATATCCTCCGAAGGAAGCACCAGCTGATATAAGTCCGGAAGAGTTGGCCAAACTTGATATATGGTGGGACCATGATATCAAGGCCAAATGCTATATGCAAGCCTCGATGTCAGATGAACTCCAGAGGCGATTTGAGGATACCGTGAATGCTGCTGACATTCACGTACAACTCAAGGAACTTTTTGGGGCTCAATCGAGAGCTGAAAGGTTCGCTACTGTAAAAGAGCTAATGACGTGTCACATGCATGAAGGGACTTCGGTCCGTGATCATGGGGTACGAGTGATTTGGCTCATACAGAAGTTGGTAACGCTTGATTTGGTGTTGGAGCATGAACTCAATGTGGACTTATTACTTCTCTCTCTTCCTTCATCGTTTGACGGTTTTGTGGTGAATTTCAATATGAACAAGATAGAGGCCTCCCTTGAAGAGATGGTCAATATGCCTGTAACATATGAAGCCACTTTAAAGAAGGATAAACCGGTTCTCTTGGTGGGCTCCTCTTCCTCTACTAAGAAGGGGCCAAGTACAAAGGGTAAGAAACGTTCTGCCCCACCCAAGAAAACCGGACCCGAGAAGAAGAACAAGACAAAGGTTTAAAACATGGAAAAGTCCAAGGATGTTTGCCATCACTGCAAGAAACCCGGTCATTGGAAACGTAACTGCAAAGAATATCTAGAGCAGTTGCGAACTGCGAAGGATATGTTTTATATTGAAATAAATGTTTCACTTAATAATACTTCTTGGGTATTGGATACCGGATGTGGATCTCACATTTGCAATGATTTGCAGGTGATGACAAGAAGTCGCAAGCTTAGAATGGGTGAGACCCAGCTGAGGCTCGGAAATGGTTCTAGAGTTGAAGTTAAAGCAGTGGGAGATGTTTATTTAATTTTGCAGAACGATTTTAAGTTACTTTTAAGAGATGTTTTATTTGTTCCAGATTTGATTAAAAACATTATTTCTGTTTTTATGCTTGATAGAGATGGTTTTTCTTGCAATTTTGTGAATGAGATTTGCAATATTTACAAGAATGAATGTTTGATTGGAAATGGACAACTTGAAAACGATCTATATAACTTAAAATTAAAAGACGTTCCAATAAATTATGTTGATAAACCGGTAACAACA
The DNA here is from genome assembly GCF_033568475.1 of Henckelia pumila. Lineage (NCBI taxonomy): Eukaryota > Viridiplantae > Streptophyta > Magnoliopsida > Lamiales > Gesneriaceae > Henckelia > Henckelia pumila. The sequence continues at coordinate 100,332,280 of NC_133122.1, read as the reverse complement.
AACAAAAGGAAAATCGATAGTCAAAACCCGGCAAACCTTTGGCATGCTAGGCTAGGTCATATTTCCTCAAGGAGGATGAACAAGCTAGTGGGAGAGGGCATGTTTGATATGTCTGATATTAACTCTCTACCTACTTGTAAGTCCTGCCTGAAAGGAAAAATGACTAAATCTCCTTTTAAGGGGAAACCTGAGCGTAGTCAAAATCTGTTGGATTTGATCCATACAGATGTTTGTGGTCCATTTAGAATTGGTACTCAATTTGGCCACACCTACTTCATTACCTTTACTGATGATTATTCAAGGTATGGGTATTTATATTTAATGAAATATAAGTCTGAATCATTTGAAAAGTTCAAAGAATTCAAGGCTGAAGTAGAAAACAAGCTAGGTAAAAGTATTAAAGCACTTCGATCGGATCGAGGTGGAGAATACTTAAGTACCGAGTTTTTGGACTATCTGAAAGAGAATGGGATTCTCTCTCAGTGGACTCCTCCTATGACACCTCAGCTGAATGGTGTATCGGAGCGTCGTAATCGAACTTTGTTGGACATGGTTCGATCCATGATGAGCTTCACTGAGCTTCCACCTTCGTTTTGGGGCTATGCGCTTGAAACGGCGGTATTGTTGTTGAACAACGTCCACACCAAAGCAGTGGACAAAACACCATACGAGTTATGGAATGGCAAAGCTCCTAAGTATTCGTACTTTAGGATTTGGGGATGTCCTGCTTACGTGAAGCAGACAGTGGGAGATAAATTGGATAGTCGATCCACCTTATGTTTTTTTGTAGGGTATCCGAAGAATTCAATCGGATATTATTTCTATCATCCTGCTGAAACAAAGGTGTTTGTTTCAAGGAATGCCACCTTCTTGGAGAAGGAGTTCTTATTGGATAAGAAAGGCGAGATGATGGAACTCGAAGAAATTCGAGAAGAACCCGAAATACAAAATAATGATCCTACACCTCAGGAACCAATGATGGACACGCCTATACCTAGAAGATCCGAGAGGACTTCTAGACCTCCTATTCGATATGGTCTTCTTCTTGAAGGGGATCAAGATGAACCCGATGTTGGATGTGATCCAAGAAACTTCAAAGAAGCAATTTCTGATGCGGATTCAAATTTATGGCTTGAAGCTATGCAGTTGGAAATAGATTCGATGCATACAAACCAAGTTTGGTCTTTAGTAGATCCTCCCGATGGAATTGTTCCAATAGGGTGTAAATGGATCTACAAGAGAAAGCTTGGGCCTGATGGTAAGGTATTGACCTATAAGGCACGATTGGTGGCGAAAGGTTATACTCAAAGACAATGAGTTAACTATGATGAAACCTTTTCACCAGTTGCAATGTTCAAGTCCATAAGAATCCTTATTGCCATAGCTGCTTGGTATGACTATGAGATATGGCAAATGGATGTGAAGACTGAATTTCTTAATGGAAACATTAAGGAAGAGATCTATATGACGCAGCCTGAGGGATACACATCCATGGGAAGCGAGCATAAGGTATGCAAGCTTCAGAGATCGATCTATGGTCTCAAACAAGCATCAAGAAGTTGGAACCAGAAATTTGATGAAACAATAAAGGATTTTGGTTTCATCAAGAACCCGGAGGAACCGTGCGTGTACAAGAAAGTAGTTAAGGATGCTGTGACATTCTTAGTACTTTATGTTGATGACATCCTACTCATGGGGAATGACGTAGGGATGTTGCAGTCAACAAAGATATGGTTATCAGGTAGATTCTCGATGAAGGATTTGGGTGAGGCATCCTATATTCTAGGGATACAGATCTATAGAGATAGATCTAAGAGAATGATAGGACTCACTCAAGCAACCTACATCGACACCATATTGAAACGGTTTTCAATGGATGGGTCCAAGAGAGGACATCTACCTATGTGTCATGGAGTTTCTCTATCCAAGTCTATGTGTCCCAAGACTGATGAAGAGATAGAGAAAATGACACATGTACCATATGCGTCAGCCATAGGTAGTATCATGTATGGGATGATATCTACCAGACCGGATGTAGCATTTGCTCTGAGTGTCACGAGCAGATATCAAGTTAATCCCGGTCAAATGCATTGGAAAGCCGTGAAGGACATTCTTAAGTACTTACGAAGGACTAAGAATATGTTCATGGTATATGGAGGAAGAGAACTGAAATTGGAAGGCTATACCGACTCTAGCTTCCAAAGTGACGTGGATGACTCGAAGTCAACCTCTGGATTTGTGTTCATGCTCAATGGCGGTGCTTTCTCTTGGAAGAGTTCCAAGCAGGACACCACAGCGGATTCCACCACTGAGGCAGAATACATTGCGGCATCAGCTGCTGCTAAAGAGGCCGTTTGGATGAGGAATTTCGTCCAAGAGTTGGGCGTCATTCCTGAAGTTGTTGGTCCAGTCCCGGTGTACTGTGACAACACGGGTGCCGTTGCTCAGGCAAAGGAACCAAGGTCTCATCAAAGATCCAAACACGTACTGAGGAAATACCACATCATCCGGGAGATCGTGGAAAGAGGAGACATCACTGTCGAGAGAGTGGCCTCTGCAGACAATATCGCTAATCCACTTACTAAGCCCTTGCCAGGACCATTATTTCACAAACATCGCGAAGCAATGGGTCTACGTAGTATGACTAGTTGGCTTTAGGGCAAGTGGGAGATTGAAAGAGTGGGTGCCCGGTGAGCCAACTTGTGGCTAAGGGCTTTGATGACTCTATGCATAAACAATCTTTTGTTTAATATAATTTACACTTTTATAATGGCAATGACTTTATCTTTCTTCATATTGTTATATTGTGATATACTATTGTTGTTTTGATAAAGACCTTGAATATACTATAGTGTATGTAAGATGTGGTAGTGCATGGGGATGACTATCATGAAACACATCTTATAGTCACTGTATATTCTAAACAGTTCCTAGTCGATTGAGCCGTCCGTTCATAAGGATAAGGATCGCTCGAGATTGAGACTAGCATTTGCGATGCCGAGTACCACGTTTCATTGGTATGGAACATAGAGATATTCAAAGCATGCAAATGGATATTCATACGATGAATTATCGAACTACCCTATCCGGACTTTCCAAGTGGTTATCACTTATCGAGTGGATAAAGTCCGCGGTTTTGGTTGTACACCATTAGTCCTTACTACTTGAAACATCATTGAGACTCTATATGCTAGTACTGTACTTTGACTCGTTTACCGACTCTATTGGGGTCATCAGGTGTCGGGATTGGGTACAGTTACGACACATATAGGAGTCGATGCTTTGTTGTCAAGGATTCACCACATACTTGCGAGTGTGGATATCCTATGCAATCTGAGGAGATATTAGTGTGACGAATCTCTGGCCAGAGTACATGATGTGTTTTAAGAAATGGTTTCTTAGTAGCACATGCGATGTCACTATTTGATCTTAAAGATGTATTGCATAGTTATCGAATCTCGAACGACTCTCGATTTACCAATGGTTGTTGATTCGATCGGGATATATGGATGAAGGAACCGTACTGTACGCTAACCAAAATCTATTGGTTCTTGCAGGCACTATCAGTGATACCTAGGGAATCATGGGGCGATGTTGCTAGGCGCTCTTACCATGATTCGATGGGCAAGTCGGAAAGTGTTGTTCCGAGTCACAAGGAGTTGTGAGCCCACGGCTAGCTGTATCCCTGAACCATTGAGGGTCACACAAGTAATGGATTTTTAATCCCCGTTGAGATAGTTAAATTTAAAGAGTTAAATTTAATGAACAAAGAAGTGGGACTTCTTATTTAAGAGTAGAGGAGTAAGATTTCCTAAAATGACATAGGGATGGGCATTTTTGGAAACCACTGAATTCGGATTCAGAAAATTTATCTTGACTTTAAAAGATGCAGAAATGGTTTCTGTGCACATTGGTGAAATTGGTTTATCAATCTGAGTCACGATGAATTTTATATTAATTTCTGAACATGCGGGCTTTGCTTGTTAGGCTTGAACTTATGACTAATGGGCCCTAAACTGTTAGCAGCCCACATTATAAATAAGTTATTGCAGTACACAAATTACACAACAGAGGTCACAAATTTTCGAAAAACCCTAGCTGTGTTTTTAAAGGTGGCCGCCCCCCCCCCCCCCTTCTCCTCTCTCTGCCCGAAAATTCCAGCCTGTGAATTTTGAATTTGCAGTCTGGTTTAACGGATCAAATTCGTTAATTCTCTTCGTAGAAACTTCTGATAGATTTTCTAGTGCAATCTATCAGAGGGATTCGAATTCTGTTCGTGGACCTGATTGAAGAATTGTTCGTCCATAAGTTCCTGGGATATACAACAAGAGCAGAGCAATCTGTTGGTGTCCATAATCTCGTTTCGAGATTGGAGGTAAAAATTTAATTATGATTTAATTTTTACACGCACAATTTAATCGTAAAGTTTTGATACCCATTATGGAATCGTTCCATATAAAATTTTTAAACTTCCGCTGCACCGGGTATCAATTCTGATTGATCTTATCACCGTTTTCCAACATGCCTAGCTCCTCTTGGATCCACCCGCCTCGTCCAATCGCAAACCTTCCCCATGGAATAGGGTGTCCATAAACACAGAGTACGAGAAGTGAGCATAAAACGCTCAGTACGAGAGTATGAGTATACATGCATGCAAAGTGAACTCCCTATAAACTCGAGGTCAAGGATCAGATAACAGAGACAGACCGGGCCCTGGTATGTAGCACGCTGTGCCGTCGCTTAAGGAGGTGGCTCCCATACCATAATACCAGTGGATATGCCGGACCCAAATCGATGGAAGTCCAACCACTAACAGGATAGGGAAAAACCCTACTAACAGACATCTCGAAGGAGATAGCTCAGTATGCAAATGAATGCAGCATAAATCAATGACATATAAATCATGCAGTCACATAATACATGCATACTCAGTCAGGATATATCGAACAGTACTTCCGTACCTCAAATACTAGGCAAGTGCTATCAGCCCTAGGTCCACGCCTATAATCCGCGCTACACTGCCAAATGATACTACTATCATTATAGCGCTCTAAAAGCCTTAACTAAGCTAAAGCATACTCCAAAATATTTTTAGGAAGCAAAAGCTATACCTTCGTCCGTCGTTAGCCCTTTGCTGTCGAGTGCCTCAAAACTAGGCCACAGCTCCGCTACGACGCCTGGATCGCTATGCCACTTCCGGATTCCCGATGGGACGCCTAGAATTCCCTAGATCTGAGTTAGAAGACTAAGAAATCGAGAGAGAAGAGGTGATTGGTGCGTCTAAATCTGAATCTCAGCCCTCCTATTTATAGACGGAGTTCGGATCGTCCGAACTGGACTTTGGAGCGTCCGAACACGATCGGACCGTCCGATCTCGACTTCGGGTCGTCCGAACCCAATAATACGTCATTGCTTACGTCAGCACAATGACATCATCCATGACGACTGTCGGCAACACGTTCGGAGCGTCCGAACCACTCTTTGGATCGCCCGAACCCTGATTTCGGACCGTCCGAACCTTGACTTCGGAGTCTCCGAACTCAATGACCCTCAAACCATTTTCAAGTGTTCTGAATCCAATTCCGGACTCCGTTAACCCATTAAGAGTTCCCTTAATCACGTTTACTCTTAACTAGTAGGATTAATGAATTGATTAACACTTAATCACTGATTTCGGGTACGGGCCACTACAGAGTCGGGCTCCTAACTCGAGATTCAAGGCTTAGATCGAAGCTGCAGGTTATGGACTTGGTGGAGTAGGGTCGGCCAACTAATTCTCGGTGGCGAACGATGTCAGAGACGGTGACTGGGAGAGGGGAGAAGAAAAGTGACGGGTTGGGGGTGGGGGTTGGGGTTAGATTTTCTCTTTATTTTTTGACATTTACGAGTGTTTATTTATAAATAATAATAAATAAATAAATTGACAATAGTTTATTTAATAAGGTTCAAAGACAACGGTTATTAAAAACCGTTGTCTTTGAGCGTGTTTTTAACAAAGACAATGGTTTTTGAAGCACTGTTGTCTATTAGCGTGGTTTCCTTATCAAAGACAACAGTTTTCTGAAAAACCGTTGTCTTTGATGAGGAAACCATGTTAATAGACAACGGTTTTTACTAAAACCATTGTTAAATACCGAAAGACAATAGTTTTATGTAAAAACCGTTGTCTTTTTTGTGTTGTGTATGTGGTTTTTTGTTGTAGTGTAAGCATGTATTTAAATTAAGCAAAATATAATCATAAATTAACAGCGAAAAGGTAAAGAACCTATATCCAAATACAATCAACAATATACAACCGATAGAACATAATTAAAAACACTATATAATACAACCAAATCGAACAGTGTATCAAATCCCTAACAAGTAAGGGAAACTCACTGGAACCCTGAATCATGGTCTCTGCCCAGCCGCGAACATCTGACTTCACCCAATCTGAGACCTGCTCCATTGAATAGGGTGTACAAAAAATACAGAAATACTTGACGTGAACGACTATGCTCAATAAGAAAGCAATGATATATAAAAAATTATGATGTACGAATGATTTTAAAACCCAGTAAAAACTCAGTCTGCTCAGTGGCTTCAATAGAATATGTAGTACCGGCTAGAGATCTACTCCGCGGGGTACGTCCAAACACTCAACTTGATATGAATCTAGAAGGCGCTCGAAGATTCATATTGTTTCAAGAGTTGTTCTGTAATTGGCCATTGAGATTAGATGGATTTGGAATTCATGGGAATCAGTTGGAAGATGTTTAAACATAATTCGAGTGCATGAAGACCAAGAAGAGAAGATAAGTTCGGAATTGGCCGGAATTAGCTCGCGAAGGCGCCGGACCAAGGCCCGGACCTGGTCCGGTCCCAAGCATGAGGTCCGTGCACTTCAGTACGTATCGTCAAAAATTGAGTTTGGATCGTCGTGGGCACACGGACCTATGTCCGGAACTTTATCCAGGGTCCGTGCACAAACATAGTGCTGCGTGTTTGTGTGGGTTTAGGTGGATTTAATTATTTTGTGATATTTTTCCTATTTTGAGTGTTTGAGAGCCATTAGGAAACTAGATTTTTGCATATTTTGCATTATCTTTTACCTTTAAAGTTGTAAACTATAGAATACTATATTGATTCATTACTGAAGTTATTGAATTATTGATTTTTACCAATTCTTAAAATTCTTTCAATAATTTTGCCAAAGATTTACTTTGTTTTTATCAAATCAAACTTATCAAAGTTTCATAAAATTTGTGGCGTTTGTCAATTGATTATCTTTTTGGATTGTCATAAACAAGGTTTCTAAAGGTTCCGTTGTGATTAATTGTTTATCTTGTTATTATCTGTTGCTAGTTTCGTTGTAAACTAGAGGTGGATATCCAAACTTACTTGTTCAAAAGATTGAGACAACATTATTGAATCTTTTTGTTATTGAATTGAGGGTACGATTCGTTTATAATCGTGTTTGCTTTTCATGCATCCAAGATTCGCATCACGCCCTAGCACCGTAGCGTCAGTATCCACCATCGTGAAGTATCCCGGTGATAGACAAAAAAATACGGGGCTGAACCTCCCCTCACATGACTCATCTCTCACGAGATGCAATCTAGAATAATCGTGCATGTGCTTAAACAGTAAAACAGTCAAGCATGGCACATACAATGAAACATAAAAGTAAATATATAATTCCGGCTACCTCGATCAGTACTTATGTACCTCAAACTCAGCAATATGAGAAACCTAGCAAGTCCTGCTCTCTAGTCCAAGCCTATAATCATATAATCACTATATAACTTAAAAGTGCCCTAAAAGTCTTAACTAGACTATTAGATACTCCCTAAAGCTATTAGGGACCCAAAGTTATACCTGCATCCGTCGTTAGCCCACTGATGGCGACTGCCTCAAAACTTAGGCAAGATCCACTGCTAAACCCCGTGGCGCTCCGCTACTCTAGACTTCCAGTAGGACGCCAAGAAAACCCTAGAATCAACTAAAAGAGACTAGAATAGAGAGATAAGAGGTGAATTGGCGAATGAAAAGTGAGCCTCACATCCCATATTTATTGACTGCAATCGGAACCTCCGCTCGTACGATCGAAACTTCCGATCAGATCGGAACGTCCAATCCCCTGCTTCCGATCTCTCTCTGCCAACCACGACAGTCGATCGGAGCTTCCGATCACCTTGATTACAGTTCGAACTTCCAAACCATGATCGGAGCATCCGATCATGACAGAGCTTTCAATACTAAACTGTGCTTCCGAACTACCCGATTTCTTGGAACCCTTTGAGTTATTTTCGAGCATTCTGAATCCATTTTTAAAATCCTTAGATCCATTTGAAAATCCCTTAATCATGTTTTACCCAAATTTAATTAAGAATACCATGTTAATTACTTATTTTGGATACAGGTCACTACATTCCCAAGGCATAATTAAACTCTGTTAACACCCGTAACAATTTAAATTTCTTTACATATGTAAGGGAAGAATAAATTATTACTGGATACGATAATTTATCACCCAAATATGCGTATCTAATGTGTTTGGGAAGAGCTTTCAGTTCTGGAGTGGGTTCGGGCTCCTCATTTTTTATGCACTTAACTTGATTTCTTCATGATTCCCCCCCTCCCCCCCTTTTTTTTTCCTTTGGCAACTCTTTAAGAGTTAGGGCTTGCTTTCGAAGGTCTAATCAACTCAGTCCACTGCCATGATACATGTAGCGATACATATCTCGAATGTATCATTGAAATTCATTCCTGCATCAAGAGAGTTCACATAAGACTGAATAAAATCAATACTATGAAATGTACTTACCTCATCTTGAAATTTGATGGCCTTGTAGATATTAAATGTTATTGCTTCACCACAAACTCTGAGTGTCAGTTCACCTTCTTGTTCATCGATCAGTGCTTGCCCAGTAGCCAAGAACAGCCTTCTCAAAATCAACGGAACATCCTGATCTTCATCCATGTATAAAACAACAAAGTCAACATGGAAAATGAACTTATCTACCTTGACCACACTACAACAAAAATGGGAAACGACAACGGATAATAATCCGTTGTCGTAGGTGTCAAAAAACCATTGTACTTTAAGGTGTTGTCGAAAATATACCCAACGACAACAGATAAAATCCATTGTCGTTGCTTTCAAAAGACAACGAATTTTATCTGTTGTCGTTTCTTTCAAAATACAACGGTTTTTATCCGTTGTATTTTTCTTGAAACGACAACGGTTTTTATCCGTTTTTGTATATCGATTTTTTAACAACACCGAAAATTACAAAAGTTTTAAAGTGACAAAGACAACGGATTTTATCCGTTGTCGTTGCTCAAATAAAAAACAAAAAAAATAATTTTAATATAAAAATTTTCAATATTATAAATGAAAAAAAATTTAAAACTTCTAAAATAAAATTTAATTTAAAATTTTTCAATATTACAAATCAATATTCAAATTCTAAATTCTAAATCAATCAACACTAGAAAATATATAGATCGATTTATGAACTAATATATATAAATTAACTCGGAACTTTCCTATACATCGAGTTATGAACTAATCTATATAAATTAACTTGGAACACTCCTTCTAGATTAACATCCACCATTATCCCTTTCATCCCGACTATCTGCACAAGTTGACGAATTCAGGTAGTAGAAAAGATGTCAAAATTCTGGAATTCGAATCCATAAAACAAAAATGCTGGGAAGACTTGATGGTAAAATTCCAATACAGTGATCCAAACAATTAGCATATGTCTGTACCATCTTAGAAGACAAACAAAGAATCGAACTAAGCAACAAAGACTGTGTGAAATCCCTGACAAAATAGTACTTACAAATAATGATGGAATTGAAGCTGCGGGAAGCTGAAACTTTAAGAAATGCAGATATGGCACTACTCGACGCTAAGAAAAGATGAATCTAGCATGTAAATGATGGATTTCTTTACCAGTAACATGTCTGCATGTATCTAATTATGCAGCTGTTTATATGTTTGAACTCATTTGTCCAAACCGCAAACTAGAAAGCAAAAACCTCAAGTAAAGCAAGAAACAAATAACAGAGAAAGACGAGAAATGTACAAACAAGTATGAAGGATTTACAAGAAGACTGTTGCTTAGAGAATTCTTCCATTGTTATTGGAATGCGATCTGCAAAAACACAAAAAGAACTGAGCAAAATAGAAGTGAAAAAGAATAATGACAAGATGCCCTATTAGTGAAAATGTCTCCAAATTAATTATGTTATTATATGCTAAAAATTCTAGAATAAAAAAAAATGTAAGAGCATATGGTATGATATGAGTCAAACCAAAAATACCAGATGTGAATGAATATAAATCATGTCTCCACCCTTCCATTTTATATATATTCAATTTTTCTCTCTTCAATGTCAGTAGCATTAATGCTTTACATATAACAAAATGGTTTACTGACACTTCATGTAGATGTCAAAAGGCGAGAAAACTATTGCAGGACAACAAAACATTATATTTGGAGCAAAAAGTTGAACATCGAACTCTAGGCAATAGAAAACATCTAAATTCAAAATCCACCTTGTTCGATAAATCTTTGCTGCAATCGAGCCTGCTCTGAGTCATTTCCAACAACATTCCTGTTATAAAATTAAAAGCAATGAAATCAAAATCAACAATGCTGCAATGAAAATGGGAACAAAATTAATCCAACTGTTTGGCAAAGAAAAAGGAATAAACATAATTCCATAAATTATACAAGTTCATGCAAGTGACTGATTGAAACATGAGGATCTAGACGTAGGGGAAAATGAGATTTTCCATCAGCAGGATCCCATAAGTTGTTGGACTTAGGGCTTGTCCATAGTCCATACACACGTAAGTTATATGGAAAATTTGCAGTGAACCATATCATAGTTGCATGTGAGTAAGTGGTGTAAGATTGGCTTTGGTTATCATTTTATCATTATTCATGTCCTATCTAGCATTGGTTCCCACTAAGTTTAATCATTATATAAAGAAACAGCTTGGAGAATAGTTATTACTGTCTATCGAGCATAATGAAGCCTCAGTAAACTGCATTCTACGAATCATATCTACTTCACAAACTTTGATTTGGTAAGTTTTCAAGTCTAAGAATTTCAGCACCCCTCGGCTCAGGGGACCAGAAAAAGCCAAACTGACCTAATGTCTAATAAAACACCACATTATGCAATTATGAACCCCAAAAGAAAATCGTTCTTAACGAATGATTTCTAAGAATACTGTTTTGGTCAAAAGATACATCAAGTGCATGCCAAAATCTCAAGGCAGGGGAAACGAGTGGCGGCTCAGAACAAAAATCGAGCATAGCATCCTTCCTACTGCCTACCACAATCACTTCCACCAGTGCAATCCCAGAATCTTTTAATATATCAATCCCATGGAAATGTTTTGCTTATTTTTGAATGGCATTATTAACTAGGTTTTGAGTAGATTGCTGGACAAGTGTCTGTTTTGAAAAGGCTCCAAATAAAACTCTGATGCATGTGCAATATTTATTTTATGCTATCGTTTTCTTATTGGAGTTTATGCTTGATTTTTCTTCTTTATCCTTTTTTTTCCTTCCTTTAAATAAATTGTCTTTGATTAATATATATATATATATATAGAGGACTTTTCAGCTGCCCAGCAATATTTTCCCACCTCGTCCCCGACCACTAAAACCCGGTACCTGGTTTTAGTTGTTTTTTTTATTTTTCGCATAACTAAAACACGGTACTGGGTTTTAGTGGTCGGGAACAAGTTGAGCATCATTGGTTGGGCAACTGAAAATTTCTATATATATATATATATAGCTAGGATACTCTATTGCTGTTGGAGCATTTGAAATTAAGTTAAAATTAAAGAAACATGATGTTTTATTAACATACATAAAGCATTCATTTCGAAATTATTTTTTATTTCTAAAAAAAATCAATTATCTTCAACTAAAATATCAGGCTAAAACCAATTTTAGCCCGATTTATCAAGAGAACTGAAACTGAATTAAAATGAATTGGGTAAATAAATTCATACCTAAAGCTTCAATCGACAGGTTTACTCTTTATTTGAGCAATAAATCACTCTAATTTTGTTCCATGCTTATTAAATATTTTAAACGTAATATATATATATCAAACATGACTATAATAGATGGGGCCATAAATTGATTCATAATAAGAAAATAACCTTTGGCTTGGGAAAAATAACGCACGTCCGGAAATCTTTGAATTATAAGTAGGAAAATAAATAAGTGAATTCAAAGAGAAAGATTTTGGTAAATTTTCAGTTTCCATCACCTCAGTTAAATGCATGCAAGGGTAACGGTTTTTTCCCACATTCAATGGAGTAAGTTAAAAGAACATTCAAGCCAGCCACTAAATGCACTCGCAAGAATTCTCCGAACATGCAATGATGAATAATTTTGGCTACCTTTATTTGCTGCTACTTCTGGCGACGTGCGTCGCTGCCTCCACAATCAAAGATGCTGAACTTGAACTTGGCGATATCTTCGATATCACTACCCTTACCAAGACTGTTGATTTTTTCACTGCCATTTCTCCTTCCACCAGTGCTCCCATTCAGTTCTACTCTAATGCCCCTATCATCAACCGATCCTTCGACTTAGAAAGGAACAAAGAGAGCTTTATTTTATCTCCTAGACTGATTACCTAAACAAGAGAAGGACTATCCAATATCAGCATTACAAAACGGGTAAAGCTTACCATTGAACAAGAACTCTGAACATAAATATGACAAGGACTAAAAAAACAGGTACATACAAGCAGGAAAATTAAGTTCGCTAATAAAAAAAGAGAGCAGGCTGAATTTTGTAAACTTGGTCGAATGATGTCAGTCACCACAAATAAAAGTTAAAAACACCCTGAAAGCTATAGGTTGAGAGGGAAGACAATAAACAACAGTACCAATTTGGGTTACGTTAATTGCATTTTCTGGCCCTCGAAATATAAGTCCATAGTTCTTGGCATGATGCATAGATGCAAAGAAGTCCGTGTAGTCCCTTTTTGCAATAGGAACAAGCATTTGGATCTTATCCTAGCACATTTCAATGGATTAAAACAGAAATATTTTGAATTATCAATTAAAAGCATATTTTAAGAAGCAAGAATCTCCTACCATCGGCACAAGGGCTTTCTGTTTTAGAATTCCGTTATCACGCAGAGTTGGTTCATCAGCTGCATTCAGAGATTAAACAATCAAGAACTGAAATTGCAAGTCCAAAACAACTAACTTTCAAATATAACATCTAAAAACTGTTAGGCTGGTTCACTGATTATCAACAATAACAATAACAGAGAAGAGATGGAACAATAATGGAAGTAATTGTATTAAAATATAATGGTTCCGAAGAACAAAGAACTCCCATATTTAGAATCTAGTACAAATCAGAATATTTGATATCTAACTGCCCAACGCTTTTCTCATTTTCACTCTTATATTTCCCTCCTATCCCACGTGTTAACAAATGGGCTTTTTAAGCCTTCTAGTATAAACAAACTTGATATTGGGCTTGGGTTGATCCTCCAGGCCCCTAACAATACACTCCCCCTTCAAATTAGCCTTGTCCTCAAGGCTAAAGTGGGGAAACTGAGTTGCAATCTCTGCCGCATCCTCCCAGGTCGCCTCGTCTGTAGATTTATCTTTCCATTGAACGAGTACTTGCAACTTCTCTTCAGCACCCATCCTCTTGAATCTTGTGGACAACACCCTATGGGGTTCAAAACCCATAATGAAATCTGCCTCCAAGCCCTGTGGGAGCTCTTGTACAGTATATCCTGCCCCTACTGCCCGCTTTAGCAACGACATATGGAATACTTGATGGATTTTGGACCCCATTGGTAGCTGGAGTTTGTAGGCCATACCCCCTACCGTTGCCAACACTTTGAAAGGTCCATAATACCGGGGGGCTAATTTTTGAAACACCCTTTTGCACACTGACTGCTGCTTATGAGGCCTCAGCTTTAAAAAAACCCAGTCGCCCACCTGAAATGTTACATCTTTTCTCCGAGCATTGGCATATCTGGTCATACTGTTTTGAGCCCTCTGCAGATTATATTTGAGGTGCCGCAACACCTCATCTCGGTCACTCAGCTCCTGTCCCACTGCTGCTACCTTTGTCTCCCCTAGTACAAATTGTGTCAACACAGGGGGGGCCGCCCATACACAGCCGTGAATGGTGTCATCCCAGCCGCACTATGGTAAGTAGTATTATACCAATATTCTGCCCAATGAACCCAATGAGCCCATTCTTTGGGTTGTTCAGATGAAAAACATCGTAAGTACGTCTCAAGACATCGATTAAACACCTTCGTTTGTCCATCCGACTCCGGGTGATACGCAGAGCTCATCGCCAACTTGGTGCCATACAATCTGAATAATTCTGTCCAAAAAGTGCTCATGAAAATTGGGTCACGATCACTGACAATGGAGTGAGGAACCCCATGCAAATGAGCAACTTCCTTGATAAAATGCTCAGCCACTCCTTTAGCAGAAAAAAGGGTGTTTGAGCAAAATAAAGTGGCCGTATTTGGTTAATCGATCCACCACCACCATTATCACCTCAAAACCCCGAGATTTTGGTAAACCCACAATAAAATCCATGGACACATCCTCCCAGATTGCCCCTGGTATCGGAAGGGGTTGTAGTAGCCCTGGTGGTTTTGTGGCTTGGTATTTGTGTCTCTGGCATACATCACATTCCGCTACCATCTTAAGGACATCCGTTTTCATCCCTACACAATAGAAATTTCCTGCCACCCGCTTTAGTGTGCACAAGCCCCCGGAATGTCCCCCCGATGGGGTAGTATGGCATTCGGCCAAAATTTTCTGAACCCAAACAGATCCCTTAGGCAGCACCAGCCTTCCTTTATGTAACAAGTTTCCATTGGTCAGAGTATAAGGGCCAATGATCTCCGGAGATGCGCTCACTTGATCACTTGCTGCAACACTGGATCATCATGCACTGCTTGTCGCAGTCCTTCAAACTCCCCCCAAAGTGGCACTGATAAAGTACACAAGTCCATTGGCTCGTCCCTTCTAGATACAGCATCCGCTGCTCCGTTGTTGACTCCTGGCTTGTACTTAATCTCAAACTCATAGCCCATCAATTTCGCCAACCAATGTTGTTGGTTGGGTGTGGTGATTCGTTGTTGAAGCAATGATCGCAACGACTTATGATCAGTCATAACCACGAACTTTCGACCCAACAGGTAGGGGCGCCAATGTTGAATAGCCAAGACCAAAGCCATCATTTCTTTTTTGTATGTTGATTTGGCTAAGGCTCTTTCAGCTAATGCTTTACTGTAAAAAGCTAAAGGTTTCCCATCTTGAGACAGAACAGCCCCAATAGCCCTTCCAGATGCATCACATTCAATTACAAAGTCCTTCTCAAAGTTGGGTAGCTGTAAGACAGGAGCAGAACTCAGTACCTCTTTTAATTCTTCAAAAGCATGCTCGGCCTCTATATTCCATCTGAAATTATTTTTTTTGAGTAATTCTGTCATTGGTTTAGCTAGCTTGCCATAATTTCGGATGAATTTTCGATAGTACCCGGTTAGCCCTAAAAATCCCCGCACTCCCTTCACATTCACGGGCCGTGGCCAAGTGCGAATCGCCTCTATTTTCCGCGGGTCAACACCAACCCCCACAGCTGAAATGAGATGGCCCAAGTACTCCACTTACGGAAGTCCGAACCCACACTTTTTCTTGTTCACAAGTAGTTTCTCCTCCAGCATCACCTCCAACACCAGCTCAAGATGATTCAAATGTTCCTCCCACCCCTTGCTGTAAATTAATATGTCATAAAAAAAAAAACCAATACGAACTTCCTCAAATATGGCTGCAAGACCTCATTCATAGTGGCCTGAAACGTTGAAGGAGCGTTTTTTAGCCCGAAAGGCATTACGAGGAATTCGTAATGACCCATATGAGTGCGAAATGCCGTATTTGGCACATCCGTGGGTTGTACCCTGATTTGATGGTAACCCGATCGTAAATCCAATTTCGAGAAATAGGCAGCCCCATGCAATTCATCCATCAATTCGTCGATCACCGGAATGGGAAATTTGTCGGGAATGGTGATATCATTTAATGCCCGGTAATCCACACAAAACCTCCAACTCCCATCTTTCTTTTTTACGAGGAGTACGGGATTGGAGTAAGGACTTTGGCTTGGTCGTATCACCCCAGCTGCCAGCATCTCTGCTACTAGCTTCTCAATCTCATCTTTTTGGCAGTGTGCGTATCGATAAGGTCGTACCTGAATTGGCCCACACCCTTCCTTAATTCGGATGGCATGATTTTGACTCCTCTCTGGGGGTAACCCTCGAGGGTAGTCAAACACGGTGGCATACTTCTGTAATAGATTTTGGATCACAGGTGGCTGGGCAGTCCTTGATTCGGCCGCTGTATCAATGGCCTCTGTGCTGTCCAAGGAGTACAAAGTAGCACAGAATTAAACATCGGTGGTTTTAACGATGGAGCGAAGAGAAAACAGTGCACGCTGAAGGGTAGGGTCCCCTTGCAATACCACCTCTTGCCCAGCCTGCTGAAACTTCATCCTCATCTTCCCCAAATCCACAGTAACTTCTCCCAAGGTCCTCAACCAATCAACTCCTAGGATCACATCCACACCGCCCAACTCAAATAAATATCCCACGATTGTCAAAGTGCACGCATCTAAATCCACCCCTAACCGAGGACAAATTCCTTGGCAAGCCACCCGGCAACCATCACCTAACAGCACCCCGAATCTCACTGAATCATCAATTGGGAGTCCTAGTTTTTCGATCAACTTCCTCGAAACAAATTTGTGGCTGGCACCACTGTCAATCATCACCACCACCCCTTCATTGGCCACCTTTCCCCGTATCTTCATAGTTTGGGGATGGGAGAAACCGTTAACAGAAAAGAGTGGTAGTTCCAATGTCCCATACTCTTTGTTAGGTTCCCCCCCCCCCCCCCCACTCTCACTATCTTCAGCGCCAGCCATCAGTTGTTCAACGCCCAACTCGGCGTCATCTTCATCCTCGGCCAACAGTGTAACACGTATGGATTTGTGAGTGCATTTATGGAGGGGGTGAAATGGTTCGCCGCATCTGAAGCAAAACCCCTTCTCACGGCGATGCATATACTCTTGGTGCGAGACAATTTTACCTTCACGTTGTTTGAGATTGTCGCTTTTGTTCACAGAACCACGATCGCCGATCGCACTCCCACCGCCCGTTGAAGACTGTCGAGAGGCACTTTGAGAATAATGGGGCTGGGCTATCTGGTTTATCGTGCCACCCTTCTCATATTTTGGGCCCAGACCCAAATTAGGAGTAAAATTAGTACTGGGCTTAGCTCTATCCTTGTCCCAAGATTGGGAACGGGAGGGCCCATTCCACGATTGCCCACTCCTGTTCCATCGGGAGCCCATCGTCGGAGAACAGACGCGATGGTTACCCTGAGACCCAAACACCTCTTCCTCAATGGCCCGTGCCAAATCCATCGCCCTCAAGATGGTGCGAGGGTCGTGGATGCCCATCCTCCGATGAATTTCCTCGCGCAAACCGGACAGAAAATAGCCCAGGCATTGATCCTCCGAAAGATCACCCACCTGAGCGAGTAACATCTCAAACTGTTCAATGTAAGCATCAACCGATTGAATATCTTGTTTGAGGGAAGAAAGTAAAACAAAAGGGTTCGCCGCTTTTCTCCCCCCGTATCGACGAATCAATTCTTCCGAAAATCTTTCCCAAGTGAGGTTCGGGATCTTCAGGCGAAGCCATTGAAACCAGTGATATGCTGGCCCTTCCATGTGAAGAAGAGCCAACTTGAGGCGATTATGCATCGGCGTATCATGTAGCTCGAAGTATAATTCTGCCCGACCGAGCCAAGCTCGAGGATCGACCCCATCGAAACCTGGAATATCCACTCGTCGCAACGCCAGACACATTTCATAATCGATACATCCTTTGGGATCTTGATAAGAGACACGACCTTTCTCATCGTGCATCCCGCCATCTTCCTCCCCCATTTTCTGTTGTTTCTCATGGTTGATAGAGTTGTTGCGATCCTTGGTGGTTTTGCCATACACCCACTGCTCCCAGCGGGCATGTGAGTCCGCCATTTTCGCTTGGGACTCAGCGATCATGGCCACTGCCTTTGTAAGTGAACTGATATTCTCCTGCATGTCGATCATCAACTTCTCCAGAGCTTCAATCTTAGCTTCAGAGCGAGTAAGAGCCATCTCTTCAAGGGCAGGTCGGACCAAATTGTTAGGCTGGTTCACTGATTATCAACAATAACAATAACAGAGAAGAGATGGAACAATAATGGAAGTAATTTTATTAAAATATAATGGTTTCGAAGAACAAAGAACTCCCAGATTTAGAATCTGTAACCCCCTAGCCAAGCTAGTACAAATCAGAATATTTGATATCTAACTGCCCAACGCTTTCCTCATTCTCACTCTTATATTTCCCTCCTATCCCACGTGTTAACAAATGGGCTTTTTAAGCCTTCTAGTATAAACAAACTTGATATTGGTCTTGGGTTGATCCTCTAGGCCCCTAACAAAAACAAACACAAGAATAGATCCAAATATCAATTGCGTTAGTAAAAAGATCAAATACATGAATATAGCAGAGAAGAAAATGTGCAGAAAAAACAGTTACCTTCTCCACGGTAATCACCATGCCTTGAAGCACTGAGCGGTCCAAGTACTTAACACATCGATCAGCCTCCTCCACGGTAGTCATCCTCACGAAACCAAATCCATCGTGGCATTATTTGAAAACTAATTAATTAAGCTGATTGTGTATGTGTACATATATTGGCAGATTATAATATCAAAGTCTTAATTGGGTTAAAAGTTACCAATAAAAAGAGCCAAATTACGAGCAAGAAAAAATCAGAGTTCGATTACCTATCTACTGTGGGAAGAGAAGAAGCAACAAATATTGTGCTGGTTTCTTCGATAGACATGATAGCCAATTATGTTTTTATGACATGAAATGTAATGCAATCCGTGCATATATATATTGTGTAAGCAATGCAAATATTAAATATATGATGAGGTTGGGAGATAAGGTGACATTAAAAATTCAAGGGAACACAGAGTTTGAATAAAAGTATATAAATTGGCATTGTGGGATCTGCCCAAAACAGAGTCATACAACTATGTTTTAATTAATACATCCATAAAAACAAATGTGTGGATGGATGTGATTCTAAAATCATGACAAGCCTCGTGACACAAATTACACATGTATGGAATGCAATGCTAGACTTTTTTTAAATAAGATCATATCACACCATGAGATAGTCTAAAAGATTATTAGCATATGCTTCAAGTCGTTCCATAGCAAGGGGTGATAGGATTTCACTAATTGAATTTAAAAATCAATTGGAAGAGGAAAAATCCACCTCTGAGAACTTTATCTTCGGGTCCAAGACACTGGCAAAAAAATCCACCAGTGTTAGAATACTGAATTATGATTAAGAAGAAAACCAGAACCCATACCTCATGGCAAGCTCGTATTCCATTCGACAAAATGTACGAGTCAACAATTTAGTGAAGTCATTCCTGAATTCTGAGAACAATAAAAAAATGATAATTACTTTGATCCAAACAAATCCACCCCTAATTTTAATTGAACTCGAGATGTCTCAATATCCTAAAAACAACAGTTGTCAAAATAATTTTAAAAAGCCCGACAATTTGATAATATACATATAGATGCTTCATTCACCAACAGGAAGGAAAATAAGAAGCAAAAATATACTCACGGTGCTGGTCGCGACAGGAAATCTTCGATTCAAGCCGTAAACTCGAGATTCAAGTCACAACTGGAGTTGTTAAGGCTTGGGCTAGCTTAAAGGACACCGACCGACCTGTTTCCGGCGATTGATCGGTGACTAGGGCGCCGGATCTGAGCTGGGTCGAAGGGGCGACGGGTTGAGGCTAGGGATTTGGTTTCTCTTTTTTTTCTTTTTTCTTTCTTGTGTAAAGCGTGTAGCCTATATATGTGTATATGTATGTTTTTTATTTTAAATTTTTTTTTTAAAAAAAAACCAAACCAACTGTTTAATAAAAGTGTTGTCTTAGATTAAATAAAACAATATAAAAAGACAACGGTTAAAAAATCTGTCGTCATACATCTCCAAAAACACGCATATTGACAATGGTTTTAAAAACGGTTAATTAAAACTGTTGTCGTAGGTCATAAAAAAACCCGCTCATAAAAAACGGTTTTAAAAAACCGTTGTCTTTGACACATAAAAGACTACTGTTTTTTTAAAAACCGTTGTCTTTGTTCATTAAAAAAAAGGTCAACAACAACGGTTTTAGTGAAAACCGTTGTTAAAGACCAAAATACAACGGTTTTATAAAAAAAACCGTTGTCTTTCGGGTGGTGTTGAAACCATAATCTGTTTTAGTGCCAGCACGTCTTCCACAATTCCACGAGGATATGTGAGAGATCGATCCTCCAACTGCCATGTGATCATAGTGGGCCTTACCTCTCCCAACTCTAGTTCCATGAAAATTGATAAAGACATTAAATTTATATTGTCTCCTAAGTCACATAAAGCTTTATTAACAATATAACACCAATTATTTATGGAATTATAAAACTCGCTGGATCTTTGAGTTTTTGAGGTATTTTTTTTGCAAAATAGTACTACATTCTTCTGCCAGCTTTAGTGTTTCGAATTCCTCTAACTTTTTCTTTATTGCCATCACATCTTTCATAAAAATGGCATAATGCGGCATCTGCTCCAAAGAATGATCAAATAGGATGTTTATATGAATTTTCTTGAAGATTTTAAGAAACATAGAGAACTGTTAATCCAATGATTTCTTCTTGAAACGTTGTGGATATGTCAAGGAGACTTTAAGAGGTGCAGGTTTATCATTCAGTATAGTGTTCCTCTGCTTAGGTATTTCTTCATGAATCTCAGGCTCTAACACTTGTTCTTTCTCAACTTATGTCATTTTTTCTCCAATTGAAATCTCCTTCTCACTTCTCAAGGTAATTGACTTGCACTATTCCTTAGGATTCACTTCCGTGTTACTAGGGAGTAAATTCCTTTGTGGATTGTTCAGTGCATTCTCCAGTTGACCAATTTGAACCTCAAGTGATTTCATAGTAGATCCCACATTAGTCAAATGTGTTTCAAGATTGTCAAGTTGGGATTCACTCCGATTTAGCCTCCTAGATGACTCAATAAAAAATGTATTCACCAAATCATCTAATGATGGTTTACCCTCTCTCCTTTGAGTGTTGAATCTAGGAGGTGGGTTCAACACATTCTTGTTATTGGCATACAAAAAAATTTCATGATTACGCAACCCAGGTTGATAATGATTGGGAAGAGGGTTACCTTGATATCTGCTAAAATTTTTGTTGTTAGCGTACTGGGCTTGCTCCACAGTTCCTCCTTCATACGATATCATCCCAGTAGCCACTGCTACAGATTTTGTCACTTAGTTCCCCTTATTCATTGCGGCTAGCAGTGAAGATATTGCCGCCATCTGGGAGGACAATGTGGTGAATGCGTCCACCTTGTGAATTCCAGCAGGTTTTTTGACTTGTAATCGGTCACTTGGCCACCGATAGATGTTTATAGTCATTTGCTTAAGCAAGTCATATGTATCTTCTGGGTATTTGGAGAAAACGTACCCACCAGCTGCGGCATCCACTGAAATCATTGTTGGCCCATTCAACCCATTGTAAAATAACTCAATTTGCTCCCAATTTTTAAAATTGTGTGTTGGGCATCTCCACAACAATTCCTTATAGCGCTCCCATACATCATATAATTGCTCTATGTCTTGTTGACGAAAAATGGCATCTCAATTTTTAATTTTGCATACTTGGCTGGTGGAAAGTATTTTGTCAGAAACTTGGATGCCATGCCATGTCTTCCCATATTGTGATGTTTCCCAGAGGTAGGGATTGTAGCTAGCTTCGTGCACTATCCCTAAGAGAGAACGTGAAAGTATAAATCGGATGGTATCTTCAGTAACACCGATGCCATGTCTTCCCATATTGTGACATTTCCAGAGGTAGGGATTGTATCTAGCTTTGTGCACTGTCCTTAAGAGAGAACGTGAAAAGTATCAATCGGATGGTATCTTCAGTAACACCATGAATCTTTACTGTATCCGTGATGTCTTGAAATGTTCGCAGATGTAGATTAGAATATTCAGCTACCAATCCTCGAAATTGATTGTGCTGTACAATATTTATTATTGCGGGTTTCAACTCAAAATTGTTTGCAATTATGGTTTGTCTAGAAATTCCTGAATAATTTATATTGATGACTGGCCTGAAGTGATCTCTGATCGGTACTGGGCCAGTAGCATCCCCTCCATTACCGTTATTATGTTTTTCAGCCAATCTTCTCAATTCTTCTTTCCTAGCTTTTCTCAAAGCCCTTGCAGTTCTTTCTATTTCTGGATCAAAGAGTAACGAATCGAGATTTGGCTTTTTCGCATAAACTACTTCACAGAAAGGAATGGGATCAAAAAAAGAAATAAACAAAATAAGGTTGGCTCTAAATCAGAATTAAAACCGATTAATAATAATTAAGTGTAAATCAAATAAACTTCAGTCCCCGGAAACGACACCAAAAACATGTTGCATTTTTTATTTTCTCTCAATCGCATGGAGTCAAGTTTTACTAAAGAGTAAGTAGAGTATCGTTCCCTCAGACACTAAGTAATTAATATTACACTGAATATATATAACTGATCCAAATTAATCCTGTTTTAATCTACAGTAATTTCAAGGTTCTTAATTACCAATAATGTTTTGATAAAATCAAGAAATTAATTAATAACAAAGATAAATTAATGAGAGAATTCTAGTGGTGCGACTTCGTTCAACCTTCCACCATGTTTAATTTCTAAGATGTTTATATTATGAATTCTTCAATTTATCAGTCTACATTTCAATTATTATCTATCCTCTTTCCTAAGTTATAAAAGATATTAATCATCTAATATAAAAAAAATATTCCTATTAACAATCTAGTATTGAATAATGTTATAGATATAAAATTCTTCAAGGCTTCGATAGCGTTATACGCCTTCCAGTAATACAATCACTAAAAATGTGTTTTTCTATGTCTTGTTTATATTTCCCTCTCTCGAGTGATGAATTTAAACACATAAATCAATCAACATATGGTCAGTAGAGTCGAACGTAATAAATAAGAAAAAAAACAAATAATTCAAATGAAGAATTCAAATAATAATATGAAAATATCCTAAACATGGTTTCCAGTGTCACTATGTGGACCCTCTAGATGAGGGAATTAGTTCACGATGAAATCCAAAATAAAACAAAACATAACATGAAAATAATTCATCACAACAAAAGTATCAAGAAGAGTAAGAATTAAAACAAAGGTAGAGGCTGTGTTTGCGTTCTCGGATGGAAGCAAACTCTGTATTTTCTGGTGTTCTCCAACCTTCAATTTTTCTTCTTCCTTTCTCCCCTATTCTCTCGGCCGCCGCCCTCTCGTATTTTTCTGCGTAAAGATTGTGATAACCCCCCCTTTTTTTTTTCCAAGCCAATCTTCTCTTTTATGTTAAGAGTCCAATTTTCCAAAAAATACTTCATTCATGTGGCGTCGCGACGTCACAAACTTGTGCATGTGCACCAAATTTTATGTTTTCATTTTCCAAGATCACGCATAACCGCACTGGCACTGAGGCACCTCTTTTCTATGCGGGTGCCCCGAGCTTGCTGGTTACTGATTTCTTGAGCTTTTCTTTTCTTCTTTCCTTTCACCTTACACCACCATTTTTGGTTCTTTTACACTCCATAGGAGACATAAAGCCTCATAATTGCTTTGCCTCCTACAATTGACAAAAACACAAACAAAATGCATAGTATCGCTCGAGAAACGCCAAAATCTAAGATAAAATCTATGGATTATAAGTGAAATAAATTTCACTTATCACACACTGAATTGTGAGGATTTCGGCCCTTATTTATAGACCTCGATTGGAATCTCCGATCCCTGGTTCAGAAGCTCTGATCTCTTCTTATATGCCAGTTCCAAACTGCCATGTTCGAAAGCTCCTATCCCATCTTCGAACGTTCCGATCTCATTCATGTGATTGCGTGTCAAACCACTGGATACACGTCACTAGTACACATGTCCTAACCTTTGGAAGCACTGATCTCCTATTCGGTGGTTCCGATCTACACCCTTAGCTTTCAAACTCCTTTGCTTGTTCCAAATTGTTCGAACATTCCGAACTTACACTGGTCCATGTTCGCACTTCCGAACCACACGAGCCAAATTTGACTCTTGGAACATTTATGACGTCCTGGTGTCGATTTCTTGGTCTGATTGATCATATTAAAATCATATAATCATGTTTAATCATTTATGATCGTAAAATGGGATACAAGTTACTACATAAATTGTGTTTTAATAAATTGTTCTACGTTCGATCTTTCTTTATATTTTTGTCCATGTTTCTTTGTTTCTTGTGTGTTATAATCAATAAAAAAAATTCTAAAATAAAAAATATATCGTTAAAAAAAGCAAAGGATCGAAATTAAAAAAAAAGAATATATATAAATATAGTGGTCAAAATTCAGTGCCCATATAGCATTGAAATTTTTCTTTTTGATTTTGTGTGTTGACACATATTATCTTCAAAGTCTTTTGTTTTTGTGCGGTCCACGTGAATCAGTTTACAAGTGTATACAAGTTTGAACTTGTGAGTTTGATGCAAACAAGTCACAAATCCTAAGCATTCCCATATTTTGATTCTCAATTTGAGTGAAAAAAATACGTGAGTGGAGCGTTCTTCTTTGTAGTGGTTGTGAGGTATTTGTGGTAAGGACAAAAAAAAAAGAGCGAGTGATTTTCTTTAGAGTGACTAGTCACAACCGAGTATACCGGTTGTTCTATCACATGATGGTATCAATTGATGTTGAGTAGGAGAAGATATGGAAATAGTCCTATAGTCACATGAGATGAGATAAAGAGAGCGATGAAGAAACGTTTTGTTCCTAATCACTACAATAGGAGTGTTGACAGAAGTGGTGGATGTGGCTTCTATGAGGCAACCACATGGAGCTCGAGTATAGAAGAGAAAATTATGGTTAGACTTATGATGAATTCAAATATTCATACTTTTGATATTAAATGCTTTTGGTTTCAGGAAATTGGAGATGATTTTAGCCAATGTCCAATTGAGGTGATTAAAGTGGTGGATTCTCAATTAATGGTTGAATCCAAGCTTGTAGTTGATCTTTAATATAAATTTGATGTTGGGAAAAATGAGGATGATGATACTCCAATGATTGATGATGTGAATGTTGAACAATATGCGTTTGAATGTGAATCATTATTTGATGTTGAAGTTTTGAATGTCCGTGTTGTGGAGAATACTAATAATTTGGTGCTACAAGTAAGGCTAGCAATAAATTATTGGAAAAACAATCTAATTCTCTTCTTCAATTGACTTCAAAAAAATTCTTTGAAGATCAATTGAAATTTCATAGAGTGAGTGATATGACCGAAAGAAAGAGTGAATAAAAAAGTAAGATGATCATGGAAAAAAAAGAGAATATGTCGAAAAAATAGTATACAAAAGAGTGAGATGACCTTGGACGAAAAAAAAAGAGGGAAAATAAAATGAGAGAAAATATGCCAAGAAAAATAATATTATGGTGCGAAAGGGTGAGATAAATATCATGACAGGTATATGCAGATAAAATCATGTCATATAATCAAATAAACCATGCAAACACATAATACATGCATACTCAGTCTGGATATCTCGAACAGTACTTTCGTACCTCTGTTAACTAGGCAAGCTAAACCAGCTCTATGTCAAAGCCTATAGTCCGCACTATAATACAAAATACGCATGCATCATAATCTTATTCTAAAAGTTTTAACTAAACTATAGCATACTCCCTATTTACTATAAGGAGCCAGAGCTATACCTTTGTCCGTCGTCAGCCCGTTGATGACGATTGCCCCAGAACTTGGGCACCACTCCGCTGCAACTCCGGAGTACCTCGCCATCCCGGACCAAGTCTAAGAAGGCTGGAAATCACCCCAAAACACCTAGAAATACCTAAAAAACGAGAGAGAAAGCTAGAAAAGGTGTGAGAAATGTGATTTTCGGATGGCCTATTTATAGTCGGAGATCGGACGCTCCGATCGGGGGGTTCGGATGATCCAATCTATGCATGCAGACCACATCACTACATGCATAGTTCAGACGCTCCGATCTCAACTTCGGAGGCTCCGAATTGCTGCATGTTCGATCAGTGTTTATGTAGTGACCTGTAAATAATTAAAGTTAATTAAGGAATTAATGAACGCAAAATAAGAAATTAGGGTCATGATCAGAACGAAAGCTCCGTTGGAGGGAACGGAATCTCCGATGGTGATCGGAAGCTCCGATGTGCAACAGAAGCTCCGATAATATTACGTCAGCCATGACGTGTGAGACAACGGAAGCTCCGATCTGGAACGGAGGTTCCGATTATTCTTATCCATGGCCAGCCAGTGAGGAACTGACACGTGGCAGATGAGGGAGATCGGAAGCTCCGGCATCGGAGGTTCCGGTAGAGTCCTATTTATAGGGGTGCCGAGGGTCATTTTCAAATGCACCATTTTCCCTCTTCTCTCTGTTTTCTAGGCTTCTAACTTAGATCTAGGAATTTCTACACTTCCTATTGGGATTCTGGAAGTGGCATAGCGATCCTGGCGTTGTAGCGGAGTTGTGGCCTAGTTTCGAGGCTATCGACAGCAAAGAGCTGACGACGGACGCAGGTATAGTTTTGGCTTCCTAAAAATATTTAGGAGTATGCAATAGCTTAGTGAAGGCTTTTAGAGCTTATTATTGATGCATGGGTAATTGCATTGTAGTAGCAGTAGACTAAACTAGTAGGCGTGAGATCTAGACATGTGGTACTAGGATTTGCCTACAATTGTTAGAGGTACGCAAGTACTGACCAAGATAGCCGGCATGATATATATGCTTATACGTTGCATGAGTATGTGCTATATGTTTTACCATGTTTTACGGCTTTAGCAATGTAAGGCCCGAGATTATTTAATTTTAATCTGAGTATATTTAATATGAGAATTTTGGAGTTTGAGTTTAAATTCTAATATTCTTAAATTATTTAGGATTGAAATTGAATTAAAATATTTCATAAGGACTGAATTGCAAATAGTGAGGTTTTGAAGGGCCAAAATGCAATTTCTTGTAATAGTGGATGACACTTGTCTTGGTCCTAGATTTGTACGTGTATATCATCTCAATTTCATCAGAATTCTTCCTTCTTCAACAGCAAGAAACCGAGAGCTCTTTTCCTTGTCCAAATTTGATCTTCAATCTTTTGTATCTCAAGATCCGTCCATCCGAATAAAATTCTGAGCACGGTTTTGGAATCCTTGCGACAAGAGCTTCGTTGTGATGTAAGTATCATGTTGATTCAGTATATTTCGAAAATATGTTGTTGGGAGGGCTTGGAATTTGATTATGGTTATGCGTTCTTGAGTTTGTATGCGTTATTGTATCGAAGTCGGGCCGGAGAAAAGACATCGTTGGAAAGTGATATGAATTTCCAGCTCTTGTTCGAAAATTATGATCTCTGATTTGGCTGGTTTATGATGCTATCTTGCTGATATATTATGTTTAAAAGCTGGTTAAGATGGTTAGACTTGTTGGTTGTGAGTTTTGGTTATCGGTTTTGTTACCGTTACGCCGCCGGTTTACGAAGTTGATAGATTTTGAATCCTTATGATTGAGCTGTGGTATAAATAGATTCTTGCTGATGTTATGGTCTTGAATACCATTTATTTCAGATTTAATCAAAGGACATCGACGTCGGGAATTTCAGTTTCGAACCGGGAAAGATTTGATCAAAGTGGGTGAGCTTTAGGCTTTGATTCTTGAGTTTACCTTGAGCAGATTTGTGATTGCAATGGTGTATTTTGTAGCTTGTGGATCTAGCTCGTTTCTTTATCAAGATTAAGGTATGATACGACGATGATCAAGTTGGGAATGTTCGTCGAGACGAGTTCACTTTCTCGATTCCCTTAAATCACACAATACTTGACATATATGTTTAGATTATGGTTATGTTATCCTGTTATCTTTGTGAGTTTAATATTTATTCAAGTCTTGCCGATATCGTTGATGAGTTATAAACTTCGATATCAAATATCAATGACGAGTATTTATCATTGATAGATCGACTTCGGTTATAGCATCAGTGATGAGTTTGAGCCTGATGATGAGTGGTGCGTTCTAGCATCTAAACCGTGTCGACATTAGGCTTTGAATATTTATTGTGTATCTAACTGCCTTGTGGTATTTAGGTTGGTTTTTATATTGAAATGCATGAAACTTGTTATTTATGTTTCAATATATGTTTCCGTTGTTTCATACTAAGTTTATACTTACCGGTTATCCGGCTGTTGTTTTGTTTTGTGTGTGCATTACAACAGAGGATGCAGGGCCAAGTCGTAGAAGGTCTTGAACGATGGGAGTTAGAGAAGTGGAGTTCCGGACTAAGTTTGAAAAAGTGCTGTCAAGAATATGAGTTTTGTTATGGCATATATGTTGGTTGTGTTGTACCAAAACAATAGATCTAAACTTGGAGTTAGTTTGAATACTTTTAGAATCATGTAAACTTGGCCTTTGAATAAAATTGTCATGTATGTTGTTCTAGTATGTATAGCCTTGTTTATATTGATTTTTATGTTGTTAGATAGCAAGACACTAGCCAAGGACAGCACAAGAGCATAAGAGGAATCTGCAGATTTTCTGCACTGCAGGTGCCGCTCGATTGGCGCACTTTGGCCGATTGAGCGGTGCATTTGAAATGCCAACCCGAGGGTTGGTAGTTTCTTGGCCGCTCGATCGGTCAAGTGTGGCCGATCGAGCGGTGGGTCCAGATTTTAAAATTTTTTTTTTATTTCTTTTGTATTCTTGTGCTTTGTTCTAAGGCTTAGGGTTTAGTCATTGGATTATCATAGATGAGCCCGGGGTCGCCACATTGTTTGGTATCAGAGCTTAATTTGTCTTGAGTCGACATTAGAAGCTGAGCGGGGTAGAGTGAGTCGCATAAATTCATGATGTATGAGTTTAATGCATGGTTGTTTATATGAATGTTATGCAAGCATGTTCTACTCTTGTAATCACATGTTATATGCTAGCATGTTTACTTATTGCAAGTATGTGCTTATATGAGTTAATGGCTAAACATATAAAGGAATTGTTGTGTGATGAGATAAAGCATGCTCATGAGATTAAAGAGTATGAGATGTTGGAACTGAGATATGATGTTGTTATGTGCTGAACTGTTGTTTACTCTCAGTTATCAGCTATGCCTCCTCGATCTTTACCTCTTCGCAGTGGTCGTATTAATCCACAGACACCATCGACTGAGCAAGTACCTCTGAATGAACAAGTTTCTCCTCCAGTAGTTCCGAATATTCCATTGGTCCCTACAACTGAGCAAGACAGTACAACTGTTACTCCAATGGATATTACTGCTAATCCGATGGAGGTGTTGTTGAAGCGATTTCAGTCATTCAAACCACCTAGTCTGCATGGTACTGAGGATTCTGTAGCATGTGAAAGCTGGCTTGATGATATCGAGCAACTGTTTAAATCCATTGATTACACTGATGATCGACGAGTTCGATTGGTTATCCATCAATTGCATGATGTGGCTAAAAGTTGGTGGATCATGACTAAGAAAGCGTTGGAAAATCGAGGTACTGTTATTACCTGGAATATGTTTAAAGCTGAGTTTTTCAAACGTTTCTTTCCTCAGTCATACAGAAAAGACAAGGGAGCGGAGTTTGCTAATTTTCAACAGGGTAATATGTGTATTGAAGATTATGTTGCGAAGTTTTCTACTTTACTCCGTTTTGCACCTCATATTGCGGATAATGAGAATCAAAGGCCGATCAATTCATTAACGGTCTTAATCTGGATGTCTTTACATTGGTCAATGCGGGGCGACCTAATAATCTTGCTGATGCTCTGGATAAAGCCAAGGGTGCTGAAGCTGGTATCTTTAGACAGAAAGGAATTCCGTTCAGGCCTCAACCATCTTCACAGCCACAGCCACCACCAATGCAACCTCAAGCATCCTTTTCTCAACAGCAAAGCAGGTATGAAGGAGGTGGCAGCAGTAGCAACAAAAGGGATCGATTTAGGCCCAAAGGTTAATAGTTCAAGAAGCCAGGAAGTAGTTCCTCTAGTTCTAGTGGTTCAAAGCCATATGGATCAAGTCAGGGTTCAGGGTCTACAGGTTGGTTTTGTAGCAAGTGTGGGGGAAGACATTCTAGTGATGCTTTCAAAGGAGTTTCTGGAACTTGTAATTTATGCAACCGGCCTGGACATTATGCTAGAGTATGTCCTACACGTGGACCATCACTGGGAGCAACTCAAGCTGATAGACAAGCTCCTGCTGTACATTCTTTCCAATCTTCGGGTAGACCAGCTCAGAGTAGACCGGGAGAAAGTCAGAGTGTAGCCCAACCTCCACGACAGTCAGCTAGAGTTTTTGCATTGACAGAAGATCAGGCACAGGCAGCACCGGACAATGTGATTGCAGGTAATTGTGTTCTCTCTGGTTATCCTGCTTATGTGTTGATTGACACTGGAGCATCACATACTTTTATAGCTGAAAAATTTGTTGAATTGTATACTTTGCCTGTTGAGCGTTTATCTTCTGTATTTGCTATCTCATCGCCCATGGGAAAAGATAAGACATCTGCAAATATAGTCAGGGGTTGTGAGTTACAGTTTGACAGTAATGAAATTGAGTTTGATTGCATAGTACTTGGTATGTCTGATTTCGATTGTATTATTGGCA
This sequence comes from Henckelia pumila, assembly GCF_033568475.1. NCBI lineage: Eukaryota > Viridiplantae > Streptophyta > Magnoliopsida > Lamiales > Gesneriaceae > Henckelia > Henckelia pumila. The sequence continues at coordinate 100,301,392 of NC_133122.1, read as the reverse complement.
TCGATACACTAACCAAGTACAGGGCCACAGTTGACTGTTTTCATAAGATTGTCAGATTTAGACCAGACATGGCAGATGATTTGAAATTCTTCGGTAAGGGTTCTCGTTCAAAGATTCCTTTGATTTCTAGTTTATCTATGGAACAGTTATTGCAGACTGGTGCTGAGGGATTTCTTGTTTATGCGTTGGATGTGTTGAAAGCTAGTCCTGTATTGGCAGATATTCCTGTTGTATGTGAATTTGAAGATATTTTTCCGGATGAAATACCGGGATTGCCTCCAATACGTGAGATTGATTTTAGTATAGAGTTGGTACCAGGTACTTTGCCTATCTCTAAAGCTCCTTATAGGATGGCACCACTTGAACTGAAAGAGTTGAAAGATCAACTTGAAGATTTGCTGAACAAAGGTTACATTAGGCCAAGTGTGTCACCTTGGGGTGCTCCGTTTCTGTTTGTAAGGAAAAAAGACGGGTCGATGAGATTATGTATCGACTATCGCCAATTAAATCAGGTCACGGTAAAGAATAGATATCCATTACCTCGAATAGATGATTTGTTTCACCAATTGCAGGGTTCTTCCGTCTATTCAAAGATCGATTTGAGATCTGGTTATCACCAGTTGAGGGTAAGAGAAGTAGATGTGTCTAAAACTGATTTTCGAACGAGGTATGACCATTATGAGTTTATAGTAATGCCATTTGGTTTAACAAATGCTCCTGCTGTCTTTATGGGTTTAATGAATAGAATATTTCAGAAGTACTTAGACGAGTTTGTTATCATTTTTATTGATGATATTATGATATATTCTAAGAATAAGACTGAGCATGCAGAGCATTTGAGGATTGTTTTGCAGATTTTGAGAACTGAGCAACTGTATGCTAAATTGTCCAAATGCGAGTTTTGGTTGGACAGAGTTATTTTTCTTGGCCATGTAATTTCAGGAGATGGCATATCTGTTGATCCTAGCAAGGTAGATGCGGTTAGTAACTGGCCTAGACCTACGTCCGTACCTGAGATTCGTAGTTTCATGGGTTTAGCCGGGTATTATTGTCGATTTATTGCAGGATTTTCTAGCATTGCGAAGCCGATTACCCAGTTAACACAGAAAAATACTCCGTTTGTTTGGACACATGAATGTGAAGCTAGTTTTGTGGAATTGAAGAAACGGCTGACTAGTGCACCTGTATTATCTATTCCTGTAGTAGCCCGTACCCTAATTGAGTAATTAAAAGAATTAATCATAATTACTTGGGTAGAGTTCGGAAGCTCCGAACAGGATCGGAAGCTCCGATCGGTATTACGTCAGGCATGACGTGTGGCAAGATCGGAAGCTCCGATCAGGACCGGAAGCTCCGATCACCCCTATCCAGAATCAACAAGTGATATTTTGACACGTGGCAGATCAGGATCTTCGGAAGCTCCGATGGCAGGATCGGACGTTCCGATCAAGGATCGGAAGTTCCGATCGTTGTCTATAAATAGAAGGCCGAGGCTTCACTTTCATTTGCCAATTCCGAGTTCTCTTTTCCTTTCTAGTCCTTTTGGAGCTGTTCTAGTCTTCTTAGACTTGGTCCGGAGGTCGGCGAGGCATTCATAGTCGTAGCGGAGTTGTGCCCAAGTTCTGGAGGCATCGACATCAAAGGGCTAACGACGGACGAAGGTATAGCTTTTGCTTCCTATAAATATTTAGGAGTATGCAATAGCTTAGTTAAGGCTTTTAGAGCACTTTAATGATAGTAGTATCATTTGGCAGTGTAGAGCAGACTATAGGCGTGGACCTAGAGTTGGTAGAGCTTGCACTGTTTTGAGGTACGAAAGTACTGTTCGAGATATCCTGACTGAGTATGCATGTATTATGTGACTGCATGATTTATATGCCATGATATTATGCTGCATTCATTTGCATCTTGCTGTATCTCTTTCGAGATGTCTGTTAGTAGGGTTGTACCCTATCCTGTTAGTGGATGGACTTCCATCGATTTGGGTCCGGCGTATCCACGGTTATCTCGGTATGGGAGCCACCTCCTGAAGCGACGGCACAACGTGCTACATACCAGGGCCCGGTCTGTCTCTGTTATCTGATACTTGACCTCGAGTCTATAGGGAGTTCACTTTGCATGCATGTATACTCATACTCTCGCACTGAGCGTTTTATGCTCACGTCTCGTACTCTGTGTTTTCTGGACACCCTATTCCATGGGGCAGGTTTGCGATTGGACGAGGAGGGTGGATCCAGGAGGGGCTAGTCAGTGGTTGGCCAGCTGGAGCTTCGCTTAGGTTTTTATTACTGTTGTTTGGGTTTATATAGCTATTCGATTTGGTTGTATATTATTGGATAAATTACAGATTCCTTTACTGGGGATTGTATTTGTTTATGGATTCCGCAGTTTTATTCTGATATCTGTTTAATTAAGTTTATTGCATGCATAAGTTCTATTTAGTAGGTGATCTGGGTAAGGGTCACTACATTTATGGTATCAGAGCATGCAAAAGAATTCTTGGGATTTAGTCTCATCATGAGGTATTTTTGTAGATGGCAAATCATGACGACCGGAGTTCTCATGGCAGTGTTGGTGGGCGTTGGGGTGATGCCGACCGGGAGCCTCATCAAAAACGGCATCATCGTCATCATGACGATGAGCGTTTCACTGTGCGTCGATTTTTTAGCTATGGGTCCTAAGCCCTTAGTTGGAGGTGAGTCTCCGGAGGATGCGGAGAACTGGTTAGACCGCATGGAGACGACTTTTCAGACTTTCCAATGCACCGAGGAGTAGAAGGTAGAGACCCTTGGCTATCTTTTGGATGGGCGTGCGCGCAGATGGTGGAGGTTTACTTCTGCACCTTTTGTTGCGGCGAGAGGAGTGGCCACCTGGGCCGAGATCCGCACAGCTTTCCAAAAGCGGTATTTTCCTCCTGAACTCCGTCAGTCGAAGGCAGGCGAGCTACTGAGTCTTCGACAGGGAGCCATGTCTATTGATGAGTATCAGCAGAGGTTCTTTGATCTGCTATCCTATTGCCCCGAGATTGCTGATAGCTCAGAGATGAAGTATAATCTGTTGTTGGAAAACTGGCGAGTTCCCAGACCAATTACGATTGATACCCGGTGCAGCGGAAGTTTAAAAATTTTTCATGGAACGTTTCCATGGTATGGGTATCAACCGTTCATCGATTGAATTACGTGTGTGTAAAATTCAAATAACAATTAATTAAATTTTACCTTAAATCTCGCAACGAGATTAATGGACACCAACAGAACAATTCTGCTCTTGTTGTCTCTCCCTGGAACCGATGAACGCCTTCAATCAGGTCCACGAACAGAGGTTTAATCCCTCTGATAGATTGCACTAGAAAATCTATCAGAAGTTTTCTGCGAAGAGAATACACGAATTTGATTCGTTATTCCTTACTGCGATTCAAAATCACAGACCGGAATTTTCTCTGACAGAGTAGGGAGGGGGCGGCCAAAAACGTTTTGAGAGGCTAGGGTTTTCGAAAATTGCTCTCAAAATAAGACCTGTTGTGTGTAATTTCTGTACTGAAATAACTTATTTATAATGCAGGCCACTAACACCTTAGGGCCCATTAGTCATAAGCTGGGGCCCGACAAGCAAAGCCGCTCGTTCAGAAATTAATATAAAATTCATCGTGACTCCGATTGATGAAACGATTTCACCAATGCACAGAAACCATTTCTGCACGTTTTAAAGTCAAAATAAATTTTCCTGAATCCGAATTCAGTGGTTTCCAAAAATGTCCATCCCTATGTCATTTAGGAAATCCTACTCCCTTACTCTTATTTAAGAAGTCCAACTCCTTAGTTCATTAAATTTAACTCTTTAAATTTAACTATCTCAACGGGGATTAAAACTCCATTACACTGTGTGACCCTCAATGGTTCAGGGATACAGCTAGCCGTGGGCTCACAACTCCTTGTGACTCGGAACAACACTTTCCGACTTGCCCAACGAATCATGGTAAAGCGCCTAGCAACATCGCCCATGATTCCCTAGGTATCACTGATAGTGCCTACAAGAACCAGTAGATTTTGGTTAGCGTACAGTACGGTCCCTTCATCCATATATCCCGATCAAATCAACAACCATTGGTATATCGAGAGTCGCTCAAGATTCGATAACTATGCAATACATCTTGAAGATCAAATTAGTGACATCGCATGTGCTACTAAGAAACCATTTCTTAAATCACATCAAGTACTCTGGCCAGAGATTTGTCACACTAATATCTCCTCAGATCGCATAGGATATCCACACTCGCAAGTATGTGGTGAATCCTTGACAACAATGCATTGACTCCTATATGTGTCGTAACTGTACCCAATCTCGACACCTGATGACCCCCTCAGAGTCGGTAAACGAGTCAAGCACAGTACTAGCATATAGAGTCTCCATGATGTTTCAAGTCGTAAGGACTAATGGTGTACAACCAAAACCGCGGACTTTATCCACTCGATAAGTGATAACCACTTGGAAAGTCCGGATAGGGTAGTTCGACTATTCATCCTATGAATATCCATTTGCATGCTTCGAACATCTCCATGTTCCCTACCAATGAAACGTGGTACTCCGCATCGCAAATGCTAGTCTCAAACTCGAGCGATCCTTATCCTTATTATCGGACGGCTCAATCGACTAGGAACGGTTTTAGAATATACAGTGACTATAAGATGTATTTCATGATAGACATCTCCATGTTCTACCACATCTTACATACACTATAGTATATTCAAGGTCTTTATCAAAACAACAATAGTATATCACAATATAACAATATGAAGTAATATAAAGTCATTGCCATAAAAGTGTAAATAATATTAAACAAAGATTGTTTATACAAAGAGTCAACAAAGCCCATAGCCACACAGTTGGCTCACTGGGCACCCACTCTTATAATCTCCCACTTGCCCTATAGCCAACTAGTCATACTACGTAGACCCATTGCTTCGCGATGTTTGTCAAACAATGGTCCTGGCAAAGGCTTAGTAAGTGGATCAGCGATATTGTCTGCAGAGGCCACTCGTTCGACACTGATGTCTCCTCTTTCCACAATCTCCCGGATTATGTGGTATTTCCTCAGTACGTGTTTGGATCTTTGATGAGACCTTGGTTCCTTTGCTTGAGCAACGGCCCGTGTTGTCGCAGTACACCGGGACTGGACCAACAAATTCAGGAATGACGCCCAACTCTTGGACGAAATTCCTCATCCAAACGGCCTCTTTAGCAGCAGCTGATGCTGCAATGTATTCAGCCTCAGTGGTGGAATCCGCTGTGGTGTCCTGCTTGGAACTCTTCCAAGAGACAGCACCGCCATTGAGCATGAACACAAATCCAGAGGTTGACTTCGAGTCATCCACATCACTTTGGAAGCTAGAGTCGGTATAGCCTTCCAGTTTGAGTTCTCGTCCTCCATAAACCATGAACATATTCTTAGTCCTTCGCAAGTACTTAAGAATGTCCTTCACGGCTTTCCAATGCATCTGACCAGGATTAGACTGATATCTGCTCGTGACACTCAGAGCAAATGCTACATCCGGTCTGGTAGATATCATCCACTACATGATACTACCTATAGCTGACGCATATGGTACATGTGTCATATTCTCTATCTCTGCATCAGTCTTGGGACACATAGACTTGGATAGAGAAACTCCATGACACATGGGTAGATGTCCTCTCTTGGACCCATCCATTGAAAACCGTTTCAATATGGTATCGATGTAGGTTGATTGAGTGAGTCCTATCATTCTCTTAGATCTATCCCTATAGATCTGTATCCCAAGAATGTAGGATGCCTCACCCAAATCCTTCATCGAAAATCTACCTGATAACCATATCTTTGTTGACTGCAACATCCCTACATCATTCCCAATGAGTAGGATGTCATCAACATAAAGTACTAAGAATGTCACCGCATCCTTAACTACTTTCTTGTACACGCAAGGTTCCTCCGGGTTCTTGATGAAACCAAAGTCTTTAATTGTTTCATCAAATTTCTGGTTCCAACTTCTTGATGCTTGTTTTAGACCATAAATTGATCTCTGAAGCTTGCATACCTTATGCTCGCTTCCCATGGATGTGTACCCCTCAGGCTGCTTCATATAGATTTCTTCCTTAATGTCTCCATTAAGAAAAGCAGTCTTCACATCCATCTGCCATATCTCATAGTCATACCATGCAGCTATGGCAATTAGGATTCTTATGGACTTGAACATAGCAACTGGTGAAAAGGTTTCATCATAGTCAACTCCTTGCCTTTGAGTATAACCTTTCGCCACCAATCGCGCCTTGTAGGTCAATACCTTACCATCAGGCCCAAGCTTTCTTTTGTAGATCCATTTACACCCTATTGGAACAATTCCATCGGGAGGATCCACTAAAGTCCAGACTTGGTTAGTATGCATCGAATCCAATTCTGATTGCATAGCTTCAAGCCATAAATTCGAATCCGCATCAGAAATTGCTTCCTTGAAGCTTCTTGGATCACATCCAATGTCGGGTTCATCTTGACCCTCTTCAAGAAGAAGACCATATCGAACTGGAGGTCTAGAAGTCCTCTCGGATCTTCTAGGTGCAGGCGTGTCCAGCAATGGTTCCTGAGGTGTGGGATCGTTATTTTGTATTTCGGGTTCTTCTCGAACTTCTTCGAGTTCCATCATCTCGCCTTTCTTATCCAATAAGAACTCCTTCTCCAAGAAGGTGGCATTCCTAGAAACAAACACCTTTGTTTCAGCAGGATAATAGAAATAATATCCGATTGAATTCTTCGGATACCCCACAAAATAACACAAGCTGGATCGACTATCCAACTTATCTCCCACTGTCCGCTTCACGTAAGCAGGACATCCCCAAATCCTCAAGTACGAATACTTAGGAGCTTTGCCATTCCATAACTCGTATGGTGTTTTGTCCACTGCTTTAGTGTGGACGTTGTTCAACAACAATACCGCCGTTTCAAGCGCATAGCCCCAAAACGAAGGTGGAAGCTCAGTGAAGCTCATCATGGATCGAACCATGTCCAACAAAGTTCGATTACGACGCTCCGATACACCATTAAGCTGTGGTGTCATAGGAGGAGTCCACTGAGAGAGAATCCCATTCTCTTTTAGATAGTCCAAAAACTCGGTACTCAAGTATTCTCCACCTCGATCCGATCGAAGTGCTTTAATACTTTTACCTAGCTTGTTTTCTACTTCAGCCTTGAATTCTTTGAACTTTTCAAATGCTTCAGACTTATATTTCATTAAATATAAATACCCATACCTTGAATAATCGTCAGTAAGGTAATGAAGTAGGTGTGGCCATATTGAGTCCCAACTCTAAATGGTCCACAAACATCTGTATGGATCAAATCCAACAGATTTTGACTACGTTCAGGCTTCCCCTTAAAAGGAGATTTAGTCATTTTCCCTTTTAGGCAGGATTCACAAGTAGGTAGAGAGTTAATATCAGACATATCAAACATGCCCTCTCCCACTAGCTTGTTCATCCTCCTTGAGGAAATATGACCTAGTCTAGCGTGCCAAAGGTTTGCCGGGTTTTGACTATCGATTTTCCTTTTGTTTGTTGTCGCCGGTTTGTCAATACAATTTACTGGAACGTCTTTTAGTTTTAAATTGTATAGATCGTTTTCAAGTTGTCCATTTCCAATTAAACATTCATTCTTGTAAATACTGCAAATCCCATTCACAAAATTACAAGAATAACCATCTCTATCAAGCATAGAAATAGAAATAATGTTTTTAATTAAATCTGGCACAAATAAAACATCTCTCAACAATAATTTAAAACCATTCTGCAAAATCAAACAAACATCTCCAATGGCCGTAGCTTCAACTCTGGAACCATTCCCGAGCCTCAGCTGGGTCTCACCCATTCTAAGCCTGCGACTTCTTGTCATCACCTGCAAATCATTGCAAATGTGAGAACCACATCCGGTATCCAATACCCAAGAAGTTGTATTAAGTGACATGTTTATTTCGATATAGAACATACCCTTTGCAGTTCCCAACTGCTCAAGATACTCCTTGCAGTTGCGCTTCCAATGACCCGGCTTCTTGCAGTAATGGCAAACATCCTTGGATTTTCCATCGTTTGAAGCCTTTGTCTTTTGCTTCTTCTCGGGTTCCACTTTCTTGGGTGGGGCAGAACGTTTCTTGCCCTTCATACTTGGCCCCTTCTTAGCAGAAGATGAGGAGCCCACCAAGAAAGCTGGCTTATCCTTCTTAAGTGTGGATTCATATGTAACGAGCATATTGACCATCTCTTCAAGGGTGGCCTCTATCTTGTTCATATTAAAATTTATCACGAATCCATCAAATGAAGAAGGAAGAGATAGAAGCAGCAAGTCCACATTGAGTTCATGCTCCAACACCAAATCAAGGGTCGCTAACTTCTGTATGAGCCAAATCACTCGTACCCCATGATCACGGACCGAAGTCCCTTCACGCATGCGGCACGTCATCAACTCCTTAACAGTAGAGAACCTTTCAGCCCTCGACTGAGCCCCAAAAAGTTCCTTGAGTTGCGTGTGAATGTCAGCAGCATTCACCGTGTCCTCAAATCGCCTCTGGAGTTCATCAGACATCGAGGCTTGCATATAGCATTTGGTCTTGATGTCATGGTCACACCATGCATCAAGTTTGGCCAATTCCTCCGGACTTATGTCAGCTGGTGCTTCCTTCGGAGGTGCTTTCTCTAACACGTAGAGCATTTTCTCCGAAGTTAAGACAATCTTCAACTTCCGGAACCATTCCGTATAGTTGGCGCCAGTCAGCTTGTTTTGTTCGAGGATCGAGAATAAAGGATTTCGCGAATTCATTGTATGAAATACTGAAAAGGAAAACAGACATATATCAATGATTGTTTAACAATTTACTAAGACATAAAATAGGCGAATTTAATTTTATGAATCTCACTCCCACTATTTTAACGATTTCACCACCCTCTAGTGAAAACGGGAAACTTTTTCCTTAGTGAGAACATGGAGTCCAATTGACAAACTTATGGTCCCGAATAATATCAGCCAACCATAATTCTCAAAAGGTAGAGCCCAATTGCTTCCAAAGCAACCCCCATGTATTTACCTCATGTCCAATAAGGGCCCAATAATATGACGCCGTTTAAAGTGACATGTCAAGATGACCCATCAATATTAAGTTGTGATGGACGGTCGCCATGTGGATCCCCCAATAATATGAGCCGATCCCATGGGAGTTCCACCCAACTTACAACATTTGTCGATCCAATGTACAGCTTTCCGACGAACGGGCCCCCCCAATAATATGAGCCGGACCGTATCCGCGGGTAGCATCACATACATTGACCGTTGATGGAAGGTAGGAACATTTAAACAATATTTAAATTTCCTTTATTTATCTTGATATAAATTTTAAATCATATTTAAAATGAGGGATTTTATTTATAAAAATATTTGTCTCATCATTTTTAATTTATTGCATGCATTGCCGGATTCACGCAATTTATGTCTAAACATGCATACAATCATAATATCACATATTATATAGGATGATCGATTCCATTTCTAATTGACCCGTGGTTGCCAATCACGGGTCTTAGTCCAATCCTAGGTAATATGCAGTATGCAAATGCAAATTACATATGCTTCCAATTTACATTTCTTCAGTCTTCATTGTCTGCTGGACCCACCATCTTCAAATCTTGATCTCCCACTAAATCTAATGTATTTACAATTAAATAACAATGACAAGTAGGGGATACATTTTTAGGGGGTGGGAACGGGCTATAAACCAAGCCCACTTTTATTACATATGACATTCATATCGGGCCATAAACCAGGCCCATTAATAAAACCAACAACAATAAAGACAAAATGTAAATTCCTAACATACACCTACAAAATTGGTCATGGCAATCGATCATCCTTATCCAATAACATTTAATTCAAAATTAATTTATTGGATAACATGCTGTGGCAATTCAAATTTAAACAAGATAAAATCATATTTTATATATAAAATCACATTTCACATATAAAATCATATTTTATCTCCATATCAAATAAAATCATATTTTATCTATAAAATCCAATTTTACAAATAAAATCATATTTTATCTAATATATCATAAGATCATATCTTATCATCAATTGTACCAAAATAATTGATTTCAAAATTCAATTTACGGATAAAATATTAAAATTTTCCAAAAATTCAAATTTATCCAAAATCAATTTTAAAATATACGGACTCGAACAATTCGATCCGAAATCTCGTGAACCAATCAAAAACAATTTTTGACCGGACCAAAAATAAAATTTTAAATATTAAAATTAATAAAAATATAATTTTTCCCGCGGGCCGCCCGGGACACTCCCGGGCCGGCCCGCACCCGGGGCGCGGGCCGGGGGCAGCCCGGCTGCCCCCTTAGGGCAGCGCCTGGCGCCGCCCCTGGGCGGCGCCGAGCGCCGCCCCTGGGCAGCGCCGAGCGCTGCCCTGCGCAGCGCCCAGCGCTGCGCTGGGCAGCGCACAGCGCTGCCCTGGGCGGCGCCGTGCGCCGCCTTGGGCGGCGACGGTCGCCGCCTTGGGCGGCGCCGTGCGCCCCCTTTGGGCGGCGCCGTGCGCCGCCCGGGGCAGCAACAATTGCTGCCCCACCGGGCAGCGATCCAATCGCTGCCCGGGTTTTGCCCCGAAAAAATTTTTTTTTTATTTAAAATATTTATTTTGTTTCAAAAACCGAGACTCAAAAATTTTGTACAATTGATTAATTCAATCGATTGATCTGAGCAACCTGGCTCTGATACCACTGTTGGAAAACTGGCGAGTTCCCAGACCAATTACGATTGATACCCGGTGCAGCGGAAGTTTAAAAATTTTTCATGGAACGTTTCCATGGTATGGGTATCAACCGTTCATCGATTGAATTACGTGTGTGTAAAATTCAAATAACAATTAATTAAATTTTACCTTAAATCTCGCAACGAGATTAATGGACACCAACAGAACAATTCTGCTCTTGTTGTCTCTCCCTGGAACCGATGAACGCCTTCAATCAGGTCCACGAACAGAGGTTTAATCCCTCTGATAGATTGCACTAGAAAATCTATCAGAAGTTTTCTGCGAAGAGAATACACGAATTTGATTCGTTATTCCTTACTGCGATTCAAAATCACAGACCGGAATTTTCTCTGACAGAGTAGGGAGGGGGCGGCCAAAAACGTTTTGAGAGGCTAGGGTTTTCGAAAATTGCTCTCAAAATAATGACCTGTTGTGTGTAATTTCTGTACTGAAATAACTTATTTATAATGCAGGCCACTAACACCTTAGGGCCCATTAGTCATAAGCTGGGGCCCGACAAGCAAAGCCCGCTCGTTCAGAAATTAATATAAAATTCATCGTGACTCCGATTGATGAAACGATTTCACCAATGTGCACAGAAACCATTTCTGCACGTTTTAAAGTCAAAATAAATTTTCCTGAATCCGTATTCAGTGGTTTCCAAAAATGTCCATCCCTATGTCATTTTAGGAAATCCTACTCCCTTACTCTTATTTAAGAAGTCCAACTCCTTAGTTCATTAAATTTAACTCTTTAAATTTAACTATCTCAACGGGGATTAAAACTCCATTACACTGTGTGACCCTCAATGGTTCAGGGATACAGCTAGCCGTGGGCTCACAACTCCTTGTGACTCGGAACAACACTTTCCGACTTGCCCAACGAATCATGGTAAAGCGCCTAGCAACATCGCCCCATGATTCCCTAGGTATCACTGATAGTGCCTACAAGAACCAGTAGATTTTGGTTAGCGTACAGTACGGTCCCTTCATCCATATATCCCGATCAAATCAACAACCATTGGTATATCGAGAGTCGCTCAAGATTCGATAACTATGCAATACATCTTGAAGATCAAATTAGTGACATCGCATGTGCTACTAAGAAACCATTTCTTAAATCACATCAAGTACTCTGGCCAGAGATTTGTCACACTAATATCTCCTCAGATCGCATAGGATATCCACACTCGCAAGTATGTGGTGAATCCTTGACAACAATGCATTGACTCCTATATGTGTCGTAACTGTACCCAATCTCGACACCTGATGACCCCCTCAGAGTCGGTAAACGAGTCAAAGCACAGTACTAGCATATAGAGTCTCCATGATGTTTCAAGTCGTAAGGACTAATGGTGTACAACCAAAACCGCGGACTTTATCCACTCGATAAGTGATAACCACTTGGAAAGTCCGGATAGGGTAGTTCGACTATTCATCCTATGAATATCCATTTGCATGCTTCGAACATCTCCATGTTCCCTACCAATGAAACGTGGTACTCCGCATCGCAAATGCTAGTCTCAAACTCGAGCGATCCTTATCCTTATTATCGGACGGCTCAATCGACTAGGAACGGTTTTAGAATATACAGTGACTATAAGATGTATTTCATGATAGACATCTCCATGTTCTACCACATCTTACATACACTATAGTATATTCAAGGTCTTTATCAAAACAACAATAGTATATCACAATATAACAATATGAAGTAATATAAAGTCATTGCCATAAAAGTGTAAATAATATTAAACAAAAGATTGTTTATACAAAGAGTCAACAAAGCCCATAGCCACACAGTTGGCTCACTGGGCACCCACTCTTATATCTGTTCCTTCAGGGCCTTAACCCTGAGATCCATGACCGTGTGGCGGTTGGCGATGACATGTCCTACGAGGGTTTGGTGAGCCGTTGTCACCAGGTGGAGGACAGCATTCGGCGGAACAAGTCTTTTTCTCAATCGAGACCTGCTAGTTCTTTAGGTCCCCGTGCCCAAACTTTCAAGAAGTCTGGATCTTCTTCTTCCTCTGGTTCTGGAGGTGTTGTTCGTTACGGTAAGAAGGACAAGTGTGATCACTGTGGGAAGAACCATCCATCCGACAAGTGCCGTAGAGCTTCTGGAGCTTGTTTTCGTTGTGGAGAGACTGGTCATATCCGGAGGGATTGTCCACTGTCTGGGGGAGGCGGTTCTGGTTCAGGTTCAGGATCGGGCTCTCAGACCACCGTACAGCAGAGGTCGCAGGGACAGTCTGCTGGGAGTTCTCATTTGAGGCCACGAGCTTCTGGCCAGGTGTTTTCCCTGAGACATGATCAGGCTGTGGAGGAGAATGAGAAAGTCATCGCAGGTACATTTCTGCTTTTTGGTATATCTGCTCTTGTACTTATAGACACTGGTGCATCTCATTCCTTCATTTCTGCACGTTTTGTTAAGAGGCATAAGTTACCATGCATTGCACTAGACGTAGTGATGTCTGTTTCTACTCCGACGGGCCAATCTGCCTTGGCTAAGCGTCTAGTGATGGGTTGCCCTTTAGAGTTCGTAGGGAGCATTCTGTTGGCGAATCTCATGGTCCTGGCGATGGACGACTTTGATTGCATTTTGGGAATAGATATGTTGACTACCTATCGAGCTTCAGTGGACTGCTATCAGAGATTAGTACGCTTTCATCCGGAAGGGAGTGAGAGTTGGTTTTTCTATGATGAGGGAGCGCGACCCCCGATGCCTTTGGTATCAGCTTTGAGAGCCTGTCGAGCTCTAGAGTCTGGCGGGGAAGGCTACCTTATCTATGCAGTTGATTTGTCCGCTGAGAGTATTGGGATAGAGAGCATTCCTGTTGTGGATGAATTTCCAGATGTGTTTCCTGATGAGATTCCGGGTTTTCCTCCTGCTAGGGAAGTCGAGTTTGGCATAGAGTTGGTGCCGGGTACTTTGCCTATTTCTAGAGCACCATATCGTCTGGCTCCGTCAGAGATGCGTGAGTTGAAGAATCAGCTACAGGATCTTTTAGGCAAGGGGTACATACGTCCTAGTGTGTCTCCTTGGGGAGCTTCTGTTCTCTTCGTGAAGAAGAAGGATGGGTCGATGCGGCTGTGCATTGACTATCGGCAGCTGAATCGAGTCACTGTGAAGAATAAGTATCCGTTGCCTCGTATTGATGACTTGTTTGACCAGCTGCAGGGCACGTCAGTTTACTCCAAGATTGACTTGAGATCTGGGTATCATCAGTTGAGAGTCCGTGATCAGGACGTAGCCAAGACTGCATTCCGTACTCGCTATGGGCATTACGAGTTCCTAGTGATGCCATTTGGTTTGACTAATGCGCCGGCTATATTCATGGATTTGATGAACCGTGTCTTCAGGGAGTATTTGGACAAGTTTGTCGTGGTCTTCATTGACGACATCTTGGTGTATTCGCGTAATACGGAAGAGCATGTTTCTCACTTGCGTTTGGTACTACAGACTCTTCGAGATGAGCAGTTGTACGCCAAGCTGAGCAAGTGTGAGTTCTGGATGGATAGAGTGGTCTTTCTTGGCCATATCATATCCAGGGAAGGGATTTCTGTTGATCCAAGCAAGATTGAAGCGGTACTTAATTGGTCGCGTCCGACGACAGTTGCTGAGATCCGTAGTTTTCTGGGTCTAGCAGGGTATTATCGTCGCTTCATTCTGAACTTCTCTCAGTTAGCTCGACCGTTGACGCAGCTTACCCGCAAGGGTGTGGATTTTAAGTGGTCCTCCGAGTGCGAGGAGAATTTTCGTGAGCTTCGACGGCGGTTGACTTCTGCGCCGGTGTTGGCATTACCGTCAGGATCTGGAGGGTATGTAGTTTACACGGATGCTTCTCTTCAGGGGTTAGGTTGTGTTCTGACTCAGAATGGGCATGTGATCGCATACGCTTCTAGACAGCTGAAGCTTCACGAGGACAACTACCCAGTCCATGATTTGGAGTTAGCAGCCATTGTGTTCGCTTTGAAGATCTGGCGTCATTATCTGTATGGCGAGAAATTTGAGATCTTCACCGACCATAAGAGTCTCAAGTATTTGTTCACTCAGGCGGAGTTGAACATGAGGCAGAGACGTTGGATGGACTTGCTTAAGGACTATGATTGCGAGATTAAGTACCATCCGGGAGCTGCTAATCTCACCGCTGATGCTTTGAGTCGCAAGGTGCGACTATCCGCACTTCAGACTTGTTCGATGTCTAGTGCGATTAGTGACTGTTGTACTTCAGGTTATACCTTCAAGCATAAGAAAGGTATGCAGAGTATCCAGATGTTTGCGATATTATCTGAGCCAGCCTTGTATTCGCGGATCCGAGATGCTCAGATGTCTGATTCGAAAACCCAGCGTTTAGCTCGTCTAGCTAACGAGGGTAGCTCGTCTGGATTTCATTATCAGTCAGATGGCTTTCTGTGTTTGTCTGGTAGGCTTGTGATTCCTCAAGATGAAGAGTTGCGAGAGGAGATTTTGTCTCAGGCGCATCGCACTAAGTTGAGTATTCATCCTGGGAGCAACAAGATGTACAAGGATCTCCGTACTCGTTTCTGGTGGAAGGGAATGAAACGCAGTGTTTATCGATTTGTTTCGAGATGTTTGGTGTGTCAGCAGGTCAAGGCAGAGCACCGACGACCTGGAGGATTGCTTCACAGTCTGCCTATTCCGGAATGGAAATGGGAGTTTATCACTATAGACTTTGTGACCCATTTGCCGGTATCCCCGAGGAACTGTGATGCTATCTAGGTTGTGGTGGACCGACTCACCAAGTCAGCGCATTTCATTGCCTATAGCCGAGAGTACTCTGTGGATCGCATGGCACGGATGTACATTCAGGAGATCGTCCGACTTCATGGAGTGCCTGTGAGCATTGTCAGCGATCGGGACCCCAGGTTTACTTCTAGATTCTGGGGGAGTGTTCAGCGTGCGATGGGTACTACTCTCAGTTTGAGTACTGCCTATCATCCGGAGACTGATGGTCAGTCAGAGCGCACTATCCGTACGTTAGAGGATATGCTTAGAGCGTGCGTCATGGATTTTGGTTCAGCTTGGCAGGATCATTTGCCGTTGATCGAGTTCGCTTACAACAACAGCTATCACACTAGTATTGGGATGGCACCTTTTGAGGCGTTGTATGGGCGACATTGTCGTACTCCACTCTTCTGGGAAGAAGTGGGGGAGAGACAGGCTGAGGGACCGGAGTTTATCCAGCAGGCGATAGATATTGTTGATCAAATCAAGAAACGGATTAAGACTGCACAGGATCGTCAGGCCAGCTATGCTAATATCAAGCGTAGGCCCTTGCAGTTCGAGGTCGGGGAGAAAGTGTTTCTGAGAGTGTCACCTTTCCGCAAGATTCTCAGATTTGGCCTTAAGGGCAAGTTTTCCCCTAGATTTATCGATCCGTTTGAGATCTTGGAGAGCATTGGAGATTTGGCTTATCGACTAGCTTTGCCACCGCATCTATCCAGTATTCACGACGTGTTCCACGTATCTCTGTTGCGACGGTATGTGGCGGATGAATCTCATATTCTGCAGCGGTCTGAGGATCAGGTAGACAAGGATTTGACTTATGTTGAGAAACCTCTTCGTATCCTGGATTATAAGGATAAGGTTTTATGGAACAAAGTCATTCCTTTGGTTTTAGTTCAGTGGCAGCGCCGAGGCACTGAGGAAGCTATTTGGGAGCTTGAGGACAGGATGTGTAAAGACCATCCTGAGTTGTTTTGATTTCATTCTTTAAAGTTGTATTCAGTTGCAAACTCTGTAAACGTTTGATTTGAATAAAGAATGTTTCTGATTTCTGTATTTGCATTCGGTACTTAAGATCTGATTTCGAGGATGAAATATCTTAAGTGGGGGAGAATGTAGTAGCCCGTACCCTAATTGAGTAATTAAAAGAATTAATCATAATTACTTGGGTAGAGTTCGGAAGCTCCGAAGGTGAGATCGGAAGCTCCGAATAGGATCGGAAGCTCCGAACAGGATCGGAAGCTCCGATCGGTATTACGTCAGGCATGACGTGTGGCAAGATCGGAAGCTCCGATCAGGACCGGAAGCTCCGATCACCCCTATCCAGAATCAACAAGTGATATTTTGACACGTGGCAGATCAGGATCTTCGGAAGCTCCGATGGCAGGATCAGACGTTCCGATCGAGGTTCGGACGTTCCGATCAAGGATCGGAAGTTCCGATCGTTGTCTATAAATAGAAGGCCGAGGCTTCACTTTAATTTGCCAATTCCGAGTTCTCTTTTCCTTTCTAGTCCTTTTGGAGCTGTTCTAGTATTCTTAGACTTGGTCCGGAGGTCGGCGAGGCATTCGGTAGTCGTAGCGGAGTTGTGCCCAAGTTCTGGAGGCATCGACATCAAAGGGCTAACGACGGACGAAGGTATAGCTTTTGCTTCCTATAAATATTTAGGAGTATGCAATTGCTTAGTTAAGGCTTTTAGAGCACTTTAATGATAGTAGTATCATTTGGCAGTGTAGAGCAGACTATAGGCGTGGACCTAGAGTTGGTAGAGCTTGCACTGTTTTGAGGTACGAAAGTACTGTTCGAGATATCCTGACTGAGTATGCATGTATTATGTGACTGCATGATTTATATGTCATGATATTATGCTGCATTCATTTGCATCTTGCTGTATCTCTTTCGAGATGTCTGTTAGTAGGGTTGTACCCTATCCTGTTAGTGGATGGACTTCCATCGATTTGGGTCCGACGTATCCACGGTTATCTCGGTATGGGAGCCACCTCCTGAAGCGACGGCACAGCGTGCTACATACCAGGGCCCGGTCTGTCTCTGTTATCTGATCCTTGACCTCGAGTCTATAGGGAGTTCACTTTGCATGCATGTATACTCATACTCTCGCACTGAGCGTTTTATGCTCACGTCTCGTACTCTGTGTTTTCTGGACACCCTATTCCATGGGGCAGGTTTGCGATTGGACGAGGAGGGTGGATCCAGGAGGGGCTAGTCAGTGGTTGACCAGCTGGAGCTTCGCTTAGGTTTTTATTACTGTTGTTTGGGTTTATACAACTATTCGATTTGGTTGTATATTATTGGATAAATTACAGATTCCTTTACTTGGGATTGTATTTGTTTATGGATTCCGCAGTTTTATTCTGATATCTGTTTAATTAAGTTTATTGCATGCATAAGTTCTGTTTAGTAGGTGATCCGGGTAAGGGTCACTACAATTCCATCAGGTACAGGCGGTTTTAATGTTTATTTTGATGCTTCTCATAAGGGTTTGGGGTGTATTTTGATGCAGCGAGGTCATGTGATAGCATATGCTTCCAGGAAATTGAAACCTCATGAGATCAAATACCCAGTACATGATCTTCAGCTAGCAGCTATTGTATTTGCTTTGAAAATTTGGCGTCATTATTTATATGGTGAGACCTTTGAGATATTCTCTGATCATAAAAGCTTGAAGTATCTGTTTTCTCAAGATGAGTTAAATATGAGACAATGACGTTGGTTAGACTTGCTGAAAGATTTTGACTGTGAAATTAAGTATTATCCAGGGAAGTCTAATGCAGCGGCTGATGCACTGAGTAGAAAGGTATGTGATTTATCCTTATCTACTATGCGTGTCTCTAAGTTGATTGAAGATTGCTATGTTTCTGGTCTGGATTTTGAGACAGATATACAACCTGTACGAGTTTATGCAATCACAACTGAGCCAGAGTTGTTTGTGCGAATTAAGGAAGCTCAAAAAGTTGATCAGAACATTCAGAATTCGATTGAAAGAGTTAGGACTGGGCATGAGTCAGAGTTTCAGGTCAGTATGGATGGAATTTTATTTGTTAATCGACGTATTGTCGTACCTGATATTGCAGAATTGAGACAGAAAATTCTGAATGAAGCTCATTGCAGCAAGTTTAGTATCCATCCAGGGGGCAGAAAAATGTATAATGATATGAAACAACAGTTTTGGTGGAAAAAAATGAAAGCTGATGTGACGAAGTTTGTATCTAGATGTTTAAACTGTCAACAGGTAAAAGCTGAAAGGAAACGACCAAGTGGTTTATTGCACAATTTAGCAGTTCCTGAATGGAAATGGGATCATATCACTATGGATTTTGTCACAAGACTACCTAGATCTTCGAGGGATGTGATGCAGTTTGGGTCGTGATTGATAGACTAACTAAGTCTGCATGATTTATTCCTTATCAGATGACGTATCGTCATGACCAGATGGCCAATATTTATATCAGAGATGTAGTGCGATTGCATGGTATACCTAAGTCAATTGTATCAGATCGAGATCCTCGATTCACTTCACATTTCTGGCATAGTCTACAGGAAGATTTAGGTAACTCATCTGCATTTGAGTACAGCGTATCATTCTCAGACTGATGGGCAGTCATAGAGTACTATACAGATTCTAGAAGTTATGTTGCGAGCTGTAATACTTGATTTTGGTACAAGTTGGCAAGAATCTTTGCCACTTGTTGAATTTTCTTATAACAACAGCTATTAGTCAAGCATTCAGATGGCTCCATTTGAAGCACTGTATGGTAGAAAATGCAGATCGCCATTTTTTTGGGATGATCTTTCTGAAACACCAGTTACAGGGCCGGACATGATCAGAGAATTGTCTGATAAAGTGAAGTTGATACAGATCAGAATGAAAACAACGCAAGATCGACAAGCAAAGTATGCAAATGTAAGGCATGGACCTTTGATGTTTGAACAAGGTGATCGGGTATTCCTGAAGATATCTCCTTTTCGAGGCACTGTGCGATTCGGAAAAAGAGGTAAGCTATCACCGAGGTTTTGGACCTTACGAAAACATTGATAAAGTTGGTGATCTTGCATATCGACTCGCATTACCTCCATCACTGTCAGGTATACATGACGTATTTCACGTGTCTATGTTGAGGAAGTACGAGCCCGATGCTTCCCATATTTTTCGTTTAGATGAAGTTGAGTTGGATGAAACATTAAGTTATTTTGAACATCCGATTCAAATCCTTGATCATAAGGAAAGGCAGCTTCGAAACAAATCCATTCCACTTGTTAAGGTGCAATGGAGTAGACACGGGATTGAAGAAGCTGCTTGGGAGACAGAACAGGATATGAGACAGCGTTATCCCAAACTATTTCACTGATTTGAGTTTTATTCAGTGTTTCTGTTATTTCATTACCTTATTTACAGTCAGACTGCATGCGATTTCGAGGACGAAGTCATATCTTAGTAGGGGAGAATTGTAAGGCCCGAGATTATTTAATTTTAATCTGAGTATATTTAATTTGAGAATTTTGGAGTTTGAGTTTAAATTCTAATATTCTTAAATTATTTAGGATTGAAATTTAATTAAAATATTTCATAAGGGGTGAATTGCAAATAGTGAGGTTTTGAAGGGCCAAAATGCAATTTCTTGTAATAGTGGATGACACTTGTCTTGGTCCTAGCTTTGTACGTGTATATCATCTCAATTTCATCAGAATTCTTCCTTCTTCAACAGCAAGAAACCGAGAGCTCTTTTCCTTGTCCAAATTTTATCTTCAATCTTTTGTATCTCAAGATCCGTCCATCCGAATAAAATTCTGAGCATGGTTTTGGAATCCTTGCGACAAGAGCTTCGTTGTGATGTAAGTATCATGTTGATTCAGTATATTTCAAAAATATGTTGATGGGAGGGCTTGGAATTTGATTATGGTTATGCGTTCTTGAGTTTGCATGCGTTATTGTATCGAAGTCGGGCCGGAGGAAAGACAACGTTGGAAAGTGATATGAATTTCCAGCTCTTGTTAGAAAATTATGCTCTCTGATTTGGCTGGTTTATGATGCTATCTTGCTGATATATTATGTTTAAAAGCTGGTTAAGATGGTTAGACTTGTTGGTTGTGAGTTTTGGTTATCGGTTTTGTTACCGTTACGCCGCCGGTTTACGAAGTTGATAGATTTTGAATCCTTATGATTGAGCTGTGGTATAAATAGATTTTTGCTGATGTTATGGTCTTGAATACCATTTATTTCAGATTTAATCAAAGGACATCGACATCGGGAATTTTAGTTTCGAACTGGGAAAGATTTGATCAAAGTGGGTGAGCTTTAGACTTTGATTCTTGAGTTTACCTTGAGCAGATTTGTGATTGCAATGGTGTATTTTGTAGCTTGTGGATCTAGCTCATTTCTTTATCAAGATTAAGGTATGATACGACGATGATCAAGTTGGGAATGTTCGTCGAGACGAGTTTACTTTCTCGATTCCCTTAAATCACACAATACTTGACATATATGTTTAGATAATGTTTATGTTATCCTGTTATCTTTGTGAGTTTAATATTTATTCAAGTCTTGCCGATATCGTTGATGAGTTGTAAACTTCGATATCAAATATCAATGACTAGTATTTATCATTGATAGATCGACTTCGGTTATAGCATCAGTGATGAGTTTGAGCCTGATGATGAGTGGTGCGTTCTAGCATCTAAACCGTGTCGACATTAGGCCTTGAATATTTATTGTGTATCTAACTGCCTTGTGGTATTTAGGTTGGTTTTTATATTGAAATGCATGAAAATTGTTATTTGTGTTTCAATATATGTTTCCGTTGTTTCATACTAAGTTTATACTTACCGGTTATCCGGCTGTTGTTTTGTTTCGTGTGTGCATTACAACAGAGGATGCAGGGCCGAGTCGTAGAAGGTCTTCAACGATGGGAGTTAGAGAAGTGGCGTTCCGGACTAAGTTTGAAAAAGTGCTGTCAAGAATATGAGTTTTGTTATGGCATATATGTTGGTTGTGTTGTACCAAAACAATAGATCTAAACTTGGAGTTAGTTTGAATACTTTTAGTATCATGTAAACTTGGCCTTGGAATAAACTTGTCATGTATGTTGTACATGTTGTTCTAGTATGTATAGCCTTGTTTATATTGATTTTTATGTTATGAGATAGCAAGACACTAGCCAAGGATAGCACAAGAGCATAAGAGGAATCTGCAGATTTTCTGCACTGCAGGTGCCGCTCGATCGGCGCACTTTGGCCGATCGAGCGGTGCATTTGAAATGCCAACCCGAGGGTTGGTAGTTTCTTGGCCGCTCGATCGGTCAAGTGTGGCCGATCAAGCGGTGGGTCCAGATTTTTAAATTTTTTTTTATTTCTTTTGTATTCTTGTGCTTTGTTTTAAGGCTTAGGGTTTAGTCATTGGATTATCATAGACGAGCCCGAGGTCGCCACAAGCATATGTATATTTTTACGGTTGACTGCATTTGGTATGATGTGAGTCATTGACAGTTTCCATCAGTGAGGGGTTACTACTTATGGATTCGTGTCTGGGGAGACTTAGCCCCTGGTTTTGCTATCGCTAAGAGCGGCCACGACGGTGGGTTTTGACGCTATAGTTGATAGGAGAATATACAAGTACCCCACGGAGTCGCTCTCTTAGCACGGTACTGTATATTCATAGCACCTTGAGTAGACTGTTTTAACCAGTATTTTAAAATCATTTGCTTGCTGCATATTAGTCTATATATCATTGTTTTCGTATTGAGCGTTTTCTCTCACGCCCCTGTGTAGGTTTCTTTTCTCTCACGCTTTTAAATATTAATGCATGCGCTATTTAAACTCTGATTAGGTAGTGAATCCGGGTAGGGTCGCTACATTTATTGGTATCAGAGCGCATTGCAATTGGGAATTAGTAAAGCGGATTAATACATTATATGTTATTAATTTACAGATGGCAGATTACGACGAGAGCCATGACAGTGGAGGTGATGGTCATTGGGATGGCGGAGACGCTCATCGACATCGCCGTGGACATCGCGAAGAGAGAAGGAGAGTCAGCATGCATAGGTTTATGCAAGTGAGCCCTAAGCCATTAGCAGGAGGCGAGACCCCAGAGGCTGCTGAGGAATGGCTAGAGAGGATGAAGCATTGCTTCAGAGAGTTTTGTTTCACAGATGCAGAAAAGATGGAGAGTCTTGGTTTTCTACTAGAGGGACGAGCGAGGAAGTGGTGGAGATCTACTTCCGCACCGTGTGTAGCAGCGAGAGGAGCAGCTACATGGACTGAGTTTCGTACCGCTTTCCAGATATTTTATTTTCCTCCAGCCCTTAGTCAAGCAAGAGCTAGTGAGTTTCTTGTACTGCGACAGGGGACGATGACTATTGAGGAGTATCAGCAGAAGTTATTTGATCTTCTACCTTATTGCCCGCATATTGCTGAGAGTTTTGTGGCCATGTTTGATCATTTCCTTCAGGGCTTGAACCCTGAGATTCACCAGATGGTTGCTGTTGGGAGTGACATGACCTATGAGGGTTTGGTGGACCGTTTCCATCAAATTGAGGACAGTCTTCAGAGGAACAGGTCTATGGTTCCTTCCTTTTCATCTAGACCGACTAGTTCATCGGGTCCGAGGGGTCAGTCTTTCAAGAAGCAAGGTGGTACTTCTTCTTCTTCTTCCGGATCTGGCGGAGTGCAGCGTTTCGGTAGCCAGAGGATGAGTCGATGTCATCAGTGCAAGAGGAGAAATCCTGCAGGACCGTGCCCTATTTCGGCCAGCGCATGTTACCAGTGTGGTCAGGAGGGACATATGAAGAGGGACTGCCATATGTTCATAGGAGCGGCTAGTGGTTCCAGAGGTTCTCAGGCGACAGTACAGCAGCCGCAATAGCCTTCTCATCAGCAGCACCAGCAGTCGCTGCCATCGCCACGACAGACTTCTTCCCGTGGTCATTCTTCCTTACGACCACATGTTCAGGGGAAACTCTTTGCACTGAACCAGGAGCAGGCAGAGGCAGACAGCGACAGGATGATTGCAAGTACATGTAGTTTATGTGGTTTTCCTACGTATGTTTTGATTGATATGTGTGCGTCACACTCATTCATCTCAGCACATTTTGTTAAGAAGTATATATTGTCGTTCATTTCTTAGATGCATTGTTAGTGGTCTCTACTCCGATAGGTAGCGAGGTCTTAGCTAAGCGTCTAGTGGTTGGTTGCTCTTTGGATTTTGAGGGGTATCAGCTTAGTGCTAACCTGATGATCCTGGCTATGGAGGATTTTGACTATATTATCGGGATTGATCTCATGACTACCTACAGAGCAATAGTGGATTGCTATCAGCGGTTTGTTCAGTTTCGTCCTGAGGATGGCGAGGCATGGTACTTCTACGGTGAGGGAGCGCGACCCCCGATGCCAGTGGTTTCTGCTCTGAAATCTCGGCGTGCTTTAGAGTCTGGCGGGGAAGGCTACCTTATCTACTCCATCAATGCATCCTTGAAGTGACCAGACATCCAGGAGTTACCAGTGGTCCGTGACTTTCCTGATGTGTTTCCGGAGGAGATTCAAGGCTTACCACTAGTGAGGGAGATTGAGTTTGGCATTGAGCTAATGCCAGGGACAACACCTATTTCTAGAGCTCTGTATCGATTATCACCTTCTGAGATGAGAGAGTTGCAGAGTTAACTTCAGGATCTTCTTGATAAGGGTTACATTCGACCGAGTGTTTTGCCGTGGGGAGCCCCAGTCCTTTTTGTTAAGAAGAAAGATGGCTCGATGCATCTTTGCATATACTATCGACAACTTAACCAAGCGACGGTGAAGAATATGTATGTGACGCCCGGGGCTGAGGAGGCGGGGAGTGATCGCCGTTGCCAAGAGGTTGCACGGACAATGAGCAGCTCCTGGTAGGCTTTTAGGCGGAGGGAGACATGAATGAACCGATCTCGTGCCGGAATGAGAGGGGATTCTGAGACTGTGTAGGTATGGGACTACATAGTTGAGGAGGGTTTAAAAGATTTCATATGTACTACTCATATTAAGAAGGTGCATCTTCTTTTCGGAAGCTCATCACATAAGAATCCAAAGTTAAGCGTGCTTGACTTGGGGAAATTATAGGATGGGTGACCCCCTGGAAAGTTTTTCAGGGTGCGTGTGAGTGAGGACAAAAGCACGCTGAAAAGACTCGTCCTGAGAAATTATAGGATGGGTGACCCTCTGGGAAGTTTCTCAGGGTGCGTGTGAGTGAGGACAAAAGCACGCTGAAAAGACCCGTCTTGATACAGTGGTTCGTTACAAATGGTATCAGAGCCGACCTCTCATAGTACGGTATGGTTCGGGGACGAACCAAGCGGAAGCTGGTGGACATGTGACGCCCGGGGCTGAGGAGGCAGGGAGTGATCGCCGGTGGCCTTCGTCTGAGTCATTATGGATACTTTAAGAATTTTAAACTCTGTTATTTGTTTATTTCTCTTCAGTATTTTCAGTGGCGAATTTTAATACTATTTTTATTAAGAAAGTTTATTGCATGCAAATTTTTAAGTTGATTGTTTTGACAGTAGTTTATTTAAGTTTGACTCAGATATTTAAGTATGAACTGTTGCATTTTTATTTAAGTTATTTTTAAATCTGTTTATTGTTGTGCATATATGTATGGGCATGTATGTACATTTATTTTACTTAGCATTATAAAAAAAAAATTAATTTTTTCCGTAGAAGTGGTAGGATGTTACAACGTATCCTCTTCCACGGATAGATGATTTGTTCAATCAACTATAGTGTACTTCTGTTTATTCGAAGATTGAGCTACGGTCGGGTTATCACCAGTTGAGGGTTTGAGATTAGGATATCTCTAAGACAAGATTTCGTATGCGGTATGGTCACTACGTGAAACAACTACAACTAATAATAAATGCGGAAATTTTTTTTTTTTAAAATACTAATTAAAATAGGTGTACATACATGCCCATACATATATGCACAAAAATAAACAGATTTAAAAATAGCTCAAATAAAATGCAACATTTAATAAATTAAATGTCTGAGTCATGCATTAAATAAAAATGTTGTTCTAAACAATTAAATAAAAGTTTGCATGCACTGAAAATATTTCAATAAAAAATATGTACTAGTACCAACCACTGAAAATGAATAAAAAGAACGACATGTTTAATATTCCATAAAAACATAATCATAAAAACTCAGACGACGGCCGCGGGGGATCACTGCATGTCCGCTCATAGGTCCTCGCCTCCGGTGGGTACTACGTCCTCTACGTACTCACCTGCAAAATACAAGGGTAGTGAGCCTAGAGGCCCAACATGCTAATATAACAAGGGTTTAAAATAATTTAAATCACTTTAATACTAATACATAACATATACATGAATGAGCATGCTTAAAATAATATCATGACATAACATAACTTAAATTAACTTAAATATCATGATCATACATAATACATAAACATTGTTGAGCAATGTATTTTCTAACATCGCATGGTTGTATCCATAGTGTAACCTTAAATCATACATCAAATACTGATCAGCGTGGAAACCAACGTACGTGGCGGTGACGAATCACCTCTTAAATTGGCAGTAAACTGCCCTTCAATAGTTCACATATGGGGACGAATCCCCCTTAAATTGTCACACTACTTCAACTTCCAACATAAAATATTTTCTTTTGCTCAACCTTAAACATTAAATCATGCATAAAAATTATTTCATGAATGCATGTACTTAAATAAAATGTGTGTCCTTCATATATATTTAATTTAATTTCATACTATCATATAAATATAAAAATAACTTCCATGCATAAAAATAATTAAATATATATTTAGGACACATGCAATTTCTCATGGGTTCTACTGAACTGCTGGCCCTAACACTCAAGCCCATTTTCTTAAATTCTGGCCCATTAACATTAAGACTGGCCCATTAACATACTTAAGCCCAATAATGCTTATTCTAAGCCCAATAATTAGTTAAAACCCATTAAGACATTCTTGGCCCAATAACAACTTATTCTGGCCCAATGGGCCCAAAAGCCCAAAGACTGGCCGCCCCTGGCCGGAGCCCTGCCGCCCCGACATAGCCCACGTCTGGGCGGTTCGAACCTAGCCCATGCCCAGACCCCATGCACCCTGAGCCACCGAACCCGAGCCCCCTTCCACGAAGCCCTAACCTGCGTCCCCTCTTGGCCGATCGCCTCTTGGCTCCAAGTCTGGGCTCGTTTGGCTCGAGCCACTCGAGCCTAGACCCATCTTAGACTCCTTACCAACCGTAACCAGCAGATAGAACCAACCATGTCCAGAAAAATCGTGAGATGAATGAATAAACATGTAAACAAGCTTTAACCACAAAAAAAAAACGATCCTCTTCTCTGAAGATTCTTAAAAAAAATCTTCTATGCACACGCACACACACCTATAATACTGATATCGTGAAAAAAAAGTGAAAGAAGACATGCCTTTCACCGATAAAATAATAGAAGGGATCGACGGGACGAATCCGGGACGACGATCGGACGAAAACTAGACAAAACCTTCAAAAGTTGGCTATGGATTCCTCCTTGGCTGTTGGCTCGATGAAGAAGATGATGGAGATGGGGGTGTGGCGGCTAGGTTGAAGGGAGAGAGATTGAGCGTGAGTAGGGGGGGTTTTGGCCGATGGATTGGGTAGTCTAGGATATTAATTTTGGAAAAATACAATTTAGGAGATAATAGTATAATTAAAAAGGTTTCCTATGTTTTTAAAATATAGATAACTTAAATAATATAACACCAATCCCGAAACATTAAATTAGGGGATTTTTAAAGATAATAAAAAGTCATTATTTTGGCTTAATTTGAATAAAAACGGACCCCTAAAAATATATAAAATTAAATATTGATAATTTTGAGGAAATAAAACTCAAAATAATATTTTTGGGCTCTTAAAAGGCTCATGAAATAATTTGGATAGAAAGTTGTCATCTCGTCCGTCCAAGGTCCCGTCTACGCGATAAAATAATTCAAATACCAATAATTCATAAAAATCACTAATTATGGGTTTAATGCTTGAAAATAATTTAAATCATGCACAAATAATTCACATAATAATTTACTCCATAATCTAAAATTTTAAATAAATAAATTTCCTAATTATGCATGCGAATTCACGTATTTAAAATACCGGGTGTTACAATTCTCCCCCCCTTAAATTGGATTTCGTCCTCGAAATTAAAGTACTTACCCGAACAACTCCGGGTAGCGAGTCCTCATATCTGCCTCGGTCTCCCAAGTAGCTTCCTCCTCCGAGTGATTCAGCCACTGGACTCTGACCATCGGTATGACACGCGTCCTAAGCCTCCGCTCCTCCCTAGCCAAGATCCGTATAGGCCTCTCCTCAAATTCTAACTCCGGTGTCAACTGAAGAGGCTCAAAATCCAACACATGTGACGGGTTCGAGATGTATCTCCGAAGCATGGATACATGGAATACATTGTGCACTGCCGCTAGCCCTGGTGGTAGAGCTAAATGGTAGGCCAACGTGCCAACTCTCTACAAGATCTCGAATGGCCCTATATATCTCGGATTAAGCTTGCCTCTCCGGCCAAATCGCACTACTCCCTTCATAGGTGACACATTCAGGAATACGTGATCACCTACAGCGAACTCCAAATCTCGTCGTCGAGTATCTGCATAACTCTTCTGACGACTCTGAGCAGTCCTCATGCGATCCCGAATCTGTGTCACAATATCAGCTGTCTGCTGCACAATCTCAGGTCCAAATAAAATCCTCTCACCAACCTCATCCCAATGCACAGGAGATCTGCACCTCCTCCCGTACAATGATGCATAAGGAGCCATACCTATAGACGATTGAAAACTATTGTTATAGGTAAACTCCACTAATAGCAGTCTAGTCTCCCACGAGCCCTGAAAGTCGATGACACAAGCTCTCAGTAGATCCTCGAGAACCTGGATCACTCTCTCAGACTGACCATCTGTCTGGGGATGGAACGCTGTACTGAACAAAAGTCTAGTCCCCAATGCAGTGTGCAAACTCCTCCAAAATGCAGATGTAAATCTCGGATCTTTGTCTGATACTATCGACACTGGTATGCCATGCAGTCTAACAATCTCCTTGATGTAAAGCTCTGCATACTGTGTCAACGAGTAAGTAGTCCTCACCGGTAAGAAATGAGCTGACTTGGTGAGTCTATTCACGATCACCCAAATAGCTGTGCAACCTCTGGCACTCCTCGGTAAGCCAACTACAAAGTCCATCGTAATATTCTCCCATTTCCATTCCGGAATAGGAAGAGGTCTAAGAAGTCCTGCTGGACGCTGATGCTCTGCCTTGACTTGCTGACAAGTCAAGCACTCTGACACCACTCTCCCGATGTCTCTCTTCATCCCGGGCCACCAATACAATAGCTGCAAATCTCTGTACATCTTCGTACTTCCGGGGTGAATGGAGTACGGAGATGTGTGAGCCTCTGCTAAAATCTCAGCTCTCAACTGATCGACGTTCGGTACCCACATCCTACCATGGTACTGAACAATGCCATCCACAACTGTATAATGATGACCACCCTTGGCCTCATCTCTCTGCCTCCAACGCTGTAACTCCTCATCAGTAGTCTGTCCAACTCTGATCCAATCTCGCAGAATCGGCTGCACCGTCAACACTGATAAGCTCGGTGCATGACCACTCGAGTAAAACTCCAAATCAAACCTCTGAATCTCACTCTGCAGTGGTAGCTGCACTGACAAACACGATACCACTGACGACTTCCGACTCAAAGCATCGGCCACTACATTAGCTTTATCTGGATGGTAGCTAATGTCACAGTCATAATCCTTCACTAACTCCAACCATCGGCACTGTCTCATGTTCAATTCCTTCTGAGTGAAGAAATACTTGAGACTCTTGTGGTCTGTGAAAATCTTGCACTAATAACCCTTAATTCTAATCACAAGTAAAACATGCTTCTTATTCTAACATGCAGATAGATAACCCAAATAACAACAATTTCGCAAGAAAACGAGATTCTTAACTAAAGGGAAAATTATAAAATTCTAGGGATAAGATATACCGGTGATCAAGGAGGTGTCTGGGTCTGCCTCCTCCGCCTGCATGACAAACACTCTACCAGCCGTGTTCTTCTTCCTCGGGCAGTTAGCTATCTGATGCCCTGGCTCCCGACAGTGGTAACAAACTCCTGCTCCCAATATACAAGGTCCCGAATGCATCTTCTGACACTTCGGGCAAGTAGGAAAACCTATAGCATTAGGGGCCCCGCCCCTCTGCTGCGGTGGTCTCTGCTGCTGCGGCCTCTGCTGCGGATTCGGGCCCTTAGCCGGCCCAGTAAACTGCTTCTTTGCAGGAGGCAGCGAAGATGGTCGCTGATACCCCGACTGAATCTGTCTCTTCCCCTGCTGCTCTCGCTGCATCTCTCTCCTACCCTCCTCTGACCTCAGTGCTCTACTAACTGCCGCCTCATATGTAGCGACATCCATCATACGTACGTCGTGCTTGATAACTGCTCTCAGTCCCTCCACAAACTGCCTCATCTTCTCCGGTGGACTGTTTGCAATCAGAGGCACAAAATGACAGCCCCTCTCGAACTGGCTCACATACTCAACCACTGACCTGTCCCCCTGCCGGAGACTCATAAACTCCCGGATCATGCGACTCCTCACATCCTCCGTGAAATACTTGGCGTAGAAGACACGCCTGAACTCCGCCGAAGACAGTGTAGGGAGGTGTACTCCCCTGGCAGCACCCTCCCACCAAAGAGATGCGTCTCCCCTCAACATATACGTCGCACAGTTCACCCTGTCCGCATCTGTGATCCCCATATATGCAAAGATGGATTCCAAAGAACGAATCCACCCCTCAGCCACCAAAGGATCGGTGGTACCAATGATGTAGTGACCCTTACCCGGATCACCTACTAAACAGAACTTAGGCATGCAATTAACTTAATAAAACAGATATCAGAATAAAACTGCGGAAACCAATAACATTATACAATCCCAAGTAAAGGAATCTGTAATTATCCAAATAATATACAACCAAATCGAATAGCTGTATAAACCCAAACAACAGTAATAAAACCTAAGCGAAGCTCCAGCCGGCCAACCACTGACTAGCCTCTCCTAGATCCACCCTCCTCGTCCAATCGCAAACCTGCCCCATGGAATAGGGTGTCCAGAAAATACAGAGTACGAGACGTGAGCATAAAACGCTCAGTGCGAGAGTATGAGTATACATGCATGCAAAGTGAACTCCCTATAGACTCGAGGTCAAGGATCAGATAACAGAGACAGACCGGGCCCTGGTATGTAGCACGCTGTGCCGTCGCTTCAGGAGGTGGCTCCCATACCGAGATAACTGTGGATACGCCGGACCCAAATCGATGGAAGTCCATCCACTAATAGGATAGGGTACAACCCTACTATAGACATCTCGAAGGAGATACAGCAAGATGCAAATGAATGCAGCATAATATCATGGCATATAAATCATGCAGTCATATAATACATGCATACTCAGTCAGGATATCTCGAACAGTACTTTCGTACCTCAAATACCAGGTAGGCACTACCAGCTCTAAGTCCAAGCCTAAAGTCTGCTCTACACTGCCAAATGATACTACTATCATTACAGTGCTCTAAAAGCCTTAACTAAGCTATTGCATACTCCTAAATATTTATAGGGAGCAAAAGCTATACCTTCGTCCGTCGTTAGCCCTTTGATGTCGATGCCTCCAGAACTTGGGCACAACTCCGCTACGACTACCGAACGTCTAGACGACTCCCGGTTCAAGCCTAGGAAGGCTAGAACAACTCGAATATGACTAAAAATAGAGAGGAAATCCGGAATTGGCAAGGAGAAATGAAGTCTCGGCCTTCTATTTATAGACAATGATCGGAGCCTCCGATCCTCGATCGGAACGTCCGAACCTGGATCGGAACGTCCGATCCTGCCATCGGAGCTTCCGAAGATCCTGATCTGCCACGTGTCAAAATATCACTTGATGACTCCGGATAGGGGTGATCGGAACGTCCGATCCTGATCGGAGCTTCCGATCCAGCCACACGTCATGGATGACGTAATATCATCGGTGCCTCCGATCCTCATCGGAGCTTCCGATCCTGATCGGAGCTTCCGATCCCGATCGGAGCTTCCGATCGTCCCTTCGGAGCTTCCGATCCGTCCAATCCCCAATTTATTTAATTAGCATTAATCCTTAATTACTCAATTAGGGTTCGGGCTACTACAAATGAACTCCTTCGGCCCCTTCTTCTGGAACCGCTCAGCTACGTCCTCCTCATGGGACATTCTGGGACGTGAAGCCTGCTGCTCTAACAGAGCAGTAACCCCTGCCATCAAACTAGCATTGGCCTGCTCCAATACTGCAAGTGGGTTCTGCGGAGGTGGAGGTGGAGGTGGAGGTGTAGATTCCCCACGTCTGTTCATCGGTCTGGGAGGCATTCTGCACCACCACATATTTCTTTACGTAAATCGCCATGCATAACTAAGTTTTTTTAACATTAATGCTAACTTAAATTCTTAAAAGTAAATCATGCTATAAACACTTAAAACTTACAGACCGGTAGCGTGGATTTCTGAGCTCGCATAGCAGTGATGACCCCACCAAGAACGCCTCTCTGATACCAATTGAAACAACTACAACTAATAATAAATGCGGAAATTTTTTTTTTTTTAAATACTAATTAAAATAGGTGTACATACATGCCCATACATATATGCACAAAAATAAACAGATTTAAAAATAGCTCAAATAAAATGCAACATTTAATAAATTAAATGTCTGAGTCATGCATTAAATAAAAATGTTGTTCTAAACAATTAAATAAAAGTTTGCATGCACTGAAAATATTTCAATAAAAAATATGTACTAGTACCAACCACTGAAAATGAATAAAAAGAACGACATGTTTAATATTCCATAAAAAACATAATCATAAAAACTCAGACGACGGCCGCGGGGGATCACTACATGTCCGCTCATAGGTCCTCGCCTCCGGTGGGTACTACGTCCTCTACGTACTCACCTGCACCATACCAGGGTAGTGAGACTAGAGGCCCAACATGCTAACATAACAAGGGTTTAAAATAATTTAAATCACTTTAATACTAATACATAACATATACATGAATGAGCATGCTTAAAATAATATCATGACATAACATAACTTAAATTAACTTAAATATCATAATCATACATAATACATAAACATTGTTGAGCAATGTATTTTCTAACATCGCATGGTTGTATCCATAGTGTAACCTTAAATCATACATCAAATACTGATCAGCGTGGAAACCAACGTACGTGGCGGTGACGAATCACCTCTTAAATTGGCAGTAAACTTCCCTTCAATAGTTCACATATGGGGACGAATCCCCCTTAAATTGTCACACTACTTCAACTTCCAACATAAAATATTTTCTTTTGCTCAACCTTAAACATTAAATCATGCATAAAAATTATTTCATGAATGCATGTACTTAAATAAAA
This sequence comes from Henckelia pumila, assembly GCF_033568475.1. Lineage (NCBI taxonomy): Eukaryota > Viridiplantae > Streptophyta > Magnoliopsida > Lamiales > Gesneriaceae > Henckelia > Henckelia pumila. The sequence goes on along the minus strand of NC_133122.1, from coordinate 100,268,282 downwards.
TGAGTTTCCTTCATATATATTTAATTTAATTTCATACTATCATATAAATATAAAAATAACTTCCATGCATAAAAATAATTAAATATATATTCAGGACACATGCAATTTCTCATTGGTTCTACTGAACTGCTGGCCCTAACACTCAAGCCCATTTTCTTAAATTCTGGCCCATTAACATTGAGACTGGCCCATTAACATACTTAAGCCCAATAATGCTTATTCTAAGCCCAATAATTAAGACATTCCTGGCCCAATAACAACTTATTCTGGCCCAATGGGCCCAAAAGCTCAAAGACTGGCCCAATAACTTCCATGGGCCCCAAGGCCCATAAAAATTAGTGGACTCACTTAATTAATTTAATTAAGTCCAAAAATATTTAAACTCAACCCAAAATAATTAATGGAGCCCAAATAAATTTTTAGATTTAATTAGGCCCATTAAACACTTAATTAAACTTAAAACCTAAAAATAAAAATACCCGAGCCCGACTAACTTAACCCGGACCCGGACCAACCCGACTTGACCCACTACCATCCAGACCCGACTCAGGCCCTTGACCCGACTCGGAACCAGCCCTAACACTTAACCCGATCCCCGCCTCTTCCCTGCAGCCCGCGGCCGCGAGCATCAGCCCTTCTAGGGCTGCTGCCGCCCTGCTCCGGCCGCCCCTAGCCGGAGCCCCGCCGCCCAGACGTAGCCCACGTCTGGGCGGTTCGAACCTAGCCCATGCCCAGACCCATGAACCCTGAGCCACCGAACCCGAGCCCCCTTCCACGAAGCCCTAACCTGCGTCCCCCCTTGGCCGATCGCCTCTTGGCTCCAAGTCTGGGCTCGTTTGGCTCAAGCCACTCGAGCGACTCGAGCCTAGACCCATCTTATACTCCTTACCAACCGTAACCAGCAGATAGAACCAACCATGTCCAGAAAAATCGTGAGATGAATGAATAAACATGTAAACAAGCTTCAACCACAAAAAAAAAAAACGATCCTCTTTTTTGAAAATTCTTAAAAAAATTCTTCTATGCACACGCACACACACCTATAATACTGATATCGTGAAGAAAAGTGAAAGAAGACATTCCTTTCACCGAAAAACTAATAGAAGGGATCGACGGGACGAATCCGGGATGACGATCGGACGAAAACTAGACAAAACCTTCAAAAGTTGGCTATGGATTCCTCCTTGGCTGTTGGCTCGATGAAGAGATAATGGAGATGGGGGTGTGGTGGCTAGGTTGAAGGGAGAGAGATTGAGCGTGAGTAGGGGGGGTTTTGGCCGATGGATTGGGTAGTCTAGGATATTAATTTTGGAAAAATAAAATCTAGGAGATAATAGTATAATTAAAAAGGTTTCCTAAGTTTTTAAAATATAGATAACTTAAATAATATAACACCAATCCCGAAACATTAAATTAGGGGATTTTTAAAGATAATAAAAAGTCATTATTTTGGCTTAATTTGAATAAAAACGGACCCCTAAAAATATATAAAATTAAATATTGATAATTTTGAGAAAATAAAACTCAAAATAATATTTTTGGGCTCTTAAAAGGCTCATGAAATAATTTGGATAGAAAGTTGTCATCTCGTCCGTCCACGGTCCCGTCTACGCGATAAAATAATTCAAATACCAATAATTCATAAAAATCATTAATTATTGGTTAAATGCTTGAAAATAATTTAAATCATGCACAAATAATTCACATATAAATTTAACCCATAATCTAAAATTTTAAATAAATAAATTTCCTAATTATGCATGCGAATTCACGTATTTAAAATACCGGGTGTTACACTACGAGTTCTTAATAATGCCGTTAGGATTAACGAATGCTTCAGCAGTCTTCATGGATTTGATGAACATAGTATTTCGCGAGTTTTTGGATAAGTTTGTGGTAGTGTTCATCGACAATATCCTTGTATATTCTCGCAGCGTTGACGAGCACATTTTCCATCTCCTTACAGTATTGCAGATACTGAGAGAGAGGCAGTTGTATGCTAAGTTGAGCAAGTATGAATTCTGGATTGATCAAGTTGTCTTTCTTGGTCATGTGATTTCACGAGACGGTGTTTCCGTCAATCCTAGTAAGACGAAAGCCATTTTGAACTGGTCACGTCCGACAACAATTTCAGAGATTCGTAGTTTTCTTGGGATGGCAGGCTAATACCGGAGATTCGTGAAGAACTTTTCTCAGATTTCTAATTCTTTGATGCAACTGACGAGGAAGGATATACCTTTCATTTGGACGTCGGAGTGCGAGGAGATTTTCACAAGTTGCGGCACCGTTTGACTACAGCTCCAGTGTTGGCTCTACCGTTTGGATCAGGTGGCTTTGTAGTTCACACTGATGCTTCTCTCCAGGGTTTGGGATGTGTGTTATCGCAGAGAGGTCATGTGATTGCCTATGACTCTAGGAAATCGAAGATTCATGAGGAGAACTATCCCGTACACGATTTGGAGCTTGCGGCCATTGTCTTTGCTCTTAAGATATGGCTTCATTATTTTTACGGTGAGAGGTTCGAGATCTTCACTGACCATAAGAGTTTGAAGTACTTGTTCACTCAGGCTGAGTTGAACATGAGGCAGCGATGTTGGATGGATTTGCTGAAGGACTACGATTGTGAGATCAAGTACCATCCAGGTTCTTCTAATCTTGTTGCGGATGCTCTTAGCCGCAAAGTATACGTGAGTTCGCTTCATACCAGCTCGATTGCACGAGTGGTAGAAGAGTGTTGTTCCTTGGGCTTTAGTTTTTGGCAAAAGAAGGAACAACAAGGAGTTCGCGTTTCGTCAATACTTGCCGAACCATCCTTGTATACTCGTATACGTGTGTCACATGTCGTTGATCTAAAGATGTAGAAGTTAACCCGTTTGGCTCAGGATGGGAGTACTTTTTGTTTTCATTTGCAGAATGATGGTCTGTTGTGTCTCTTTGACGTGTGATAGTTCCTGATGATTCCACATTACGAGAGGAGATTCTGTCACAGGCTCACCGTAGTAGATTTTCTGTGCATCCAAGATACATGAAAATGTACAAGGATCTACGTACGAGGTTCTGGTGGAAAGGAATGAAACGCAGTATTTATCAGTTCGTGTCTCGATGCCTTGTATGTCAGCAGGTCAAGGCAGAGTTTTAACGACCCGATGGTTTGCTTCACATCTTAGAGATTCTAGAATGGAAGTGGGGCCATGTGACGATGAATTTTGTCACCCACTTACCTATGTATTCCAGAAATTGTGATGTTATTTGGGTTGTTGTTGATCTATTGTTGAAATCCGCGCATTTCTTGTCTTACAATCGGGACATTACTTTTGATCGGATGACACATTTATACGTGAAAGAGGTTGTTCGTCTGCATGGAATTCCATTGACTATTGCCAGCGACAGAGATCCAAGGTTTACATCTAGTATTTGGGGTAGCTTCCAACGAGCTCTTGGCAGTACTTTGAGTTTGAGTACCGCCTACCACCCAGAGACCGACGGGCAGAGTGAGGACTATTTGTACTCTCGAGGAAATGCTTCGAGCTACAGTGATGGATTTTGGTCCAGCGTGGCATGACCACATGGCGTAAGTGGAGTTTTCTTATAACAACAGTTACCACAGCAGCATTGGAATGGCACTATTCGAGGCTTTAAATGGACGCCGATGTAGTACGCCTTTGTTTTGGGACGAAGTTGACGAACGTCAAGTCGAAGGTCCACATATGATTCAGTAGATGACCGATGCAGTGGAGATGATCCGTAAAAAGAATAAGATAGCCCAGGATCGACAGGCTAGCTACACTTACACTCACCGCATGCCATTACATTTTGAGGCAGGGGAACATGTGTTCCTACGAGTGTCACCTTTCCAGAAGGTGATGAGATTTGGACTCAAAGGAAAGTTGTTTCCAAGATTTATAGGTCCGTTCGAGATTCTTGAGAAATTTGGAGATGTGGCTTATCGTCTAGCTTTGCCACCGTATCTTTCCAGTATCCATGATGTGTTTCACGTGTCTTTGTTGAGGTAGTACGTGGCAGATGAGTCGCACATATTCCATCCGACTGAGGTGCAATTGGATCAGGATTTGTCCTACGTAGAGAGACCTCTCAGGATTCTTGACAGGAAGGACAAGGTGCTTTGCAATAAGATCATACCCTTGGTGATGGTGCAGTGGCAGCGCAGAGGTACAGAGGAGGCTACTTGGGAGCTAGAGAGCCGGATGCGAGCTGAGCATCCAGAGTTGTTTTGATGTTTTGTACTTTTTTTTGTAAGAAAATTTGTAATGTTCAATTGTAATAAAGAACATTGTTTGACTTTTTGAGTTTCCCTCTAGACTTAAATTTCGAGGACGAAATTTCTTAAGTGGGGGAGAATGTAGTGACCCGTAACTAACTAAAGTTAATTAAGGGATTAATCAACGCAAAATAAGAAATTAGGGTCATGATCAGAACGGAATCTCCGTTGGAGGGAACGGAAGCTTCGATGGTGATCGGAAGCTTTGGTGTGCAACGGAAGCTTCGATAATATTACGTTAGCCATGACGTGTGAGACAACGGAAGCTCCGATCTAGAACGGAGGTTCCGATTCTGCTTATACATGTGGCAGATGAGGGAGATCGAAAGCTCCGATGGCGCATCGGAGGTTCCGGTAGTGTCCTATTTATAGGGGTGCCGAGGGTCATTTTCAAATGCACCATTTTTCCTCTTCTCTCTGTTTTCTAGGATTCTAACTTAGATCTAGGAATTTCTACACTTCCTATTGGGATTCCGGAAGTGGCATAGCGATCTCGGCATTGTAGCGGAGCTATGGCCTAGTTTCGAGGCTATCGACAGCAAAGGGCTGACGACGGACGCAGGTATAGCTTTTGCTTCCTAAAAATATTTAAGAGTATGCAATATCTTAGTTAAGGCTTTTAAAGCTTTATTATTGATGCATGGCTAATTGCATTGTAGTAGCAGAAGACTGAACTAGTAGGCGTGGGATCTAGACCTGTGGTGCTAGGATTTTCCTGCAATTGTTAGAGGTACGTAAGTACTGACCGAGATAGCCGGCATGATATATATTCTTATATGTTGAATGAGTATGTGATATATGTTTTACCATGTTTTACGGCTTTAGCACATGCATATTTTTACCATTGACTGCATCTGGTATGATGTGAGTCATTGACAGTTTCCATCGGTGAGGGGTTACTCCTTATGGATTCGTGTCTGGGGAGACTCAGCCACTGGTTTTGCTATCACTAAGAGCGGCCACGACGGTGGGTTTTGAAGCTATAGTTGATAAGAGAATATACGAGTACTCCACGGAGTCGCTCTCTTAGCACAATACTGTATATTTATGGTGCCCTGAGTAGACTATTTTAACCAGTATTTTAAATTCATTTGCTAGCTGCATATTAGTATATATATCATTGCTTTCGTATTGATAGTTGTCTCTCACGCCCCTGTGTTGGTTTCTTTTTGGATTCCTTGTGGCGGGGCAGGTTTGAGACTGGACGATCCAGGTGACTCGCAGCAGGGTTGAGGTTGTTACCTGTTGCAGCAAGGTTTTAGTGGTAGGGTTTGTTACCCTAAGACTTTCGATTTGGTTGTATAAGAATATTTATACATTATTTTGTTGTCGGTTGTATTCTGCCGATTGGATTTGTTGTATTTTAAATATTTCGCGTTTTACACTTTAAAATATTAATGCATGCGCTATCTAAACTCTGATTAGGTAATGGATCCGGGTAGGGTCGCTACAGTTTACACCTCATCAAATGCATGGCCTAACTGAGATCGGATGCTCCGAACTCACTGTAGCCTCCGATTCTTCAATTGTGCCTCCGAACGCTGGTTCGGACCCTCCGAACTGTCCTTGTACAAAAAATTCATAATTATTCCGATTAAATCACAATTAAGCTTCTAATCCAAGATTAACAATTTTTTTTATCATTTAATCTTGTAAAATGGAACCGGTCTACTACGTTCTGCTCCTACTTAAAATATTACGTCTTCGAAACAAATATTAAGTACTGAATGCAGCTAATAATGAATAAAAATATTTATTCAAACCGAAAATTTTACAAGATAAAACTGAAATACAACAGAATCAAAACTACTCTGGATAGTATGTTCGCATACGACTCTCAAGTTTCCAAGTAGCTTGTTCAGTGCCTCCACGCTTCCACTAAACTAGAACAAGAGGAATGATCTTGTTACGCAATATCTTGTCCTTATGACCCATGATACGCAAAGGTCTCTCCACATATGTCAAATATGTATCTAGCCGTACTTCAGACGACTGTAAGATATGAGACTTATCTGACACATACCGTCGTAACAGTGATACAAGGAACACATTGTGTGTGGGGACCTCGGGTTGCTAATCTCATCTTAGGGAAATTAATGAACAATTAACACTCATTAAACATCAATTAAGAAACCAAGAGCCAAGTAAAAAAAAAATTTTTTAAAAACCAGTGTCTCGCTCGATCGGGTGTTTTTCCCTGGACTCGAAGAGCTACTACCACCAGATCTCTTGAACTGTTTACTCTTGCCTTTGAAGAAGTTCTTCTTTCCACTACTGCTACCTCCAGCTTCAAATCGAGGTGGCGGTGGAATCTGTGGCTGCTCTTGGGACTATCTCACTGGCTGTGGCACAACTGTGCTCCTCGTTGTTTCAGTATCCCTGCTTCTGCACCCTTTGCTCGATTCAGAGCATCAACAGAGGTATTCGGTCTTCCCGAATTCACAAGTGTAAACACATCAGGATTCAAGCCATTGATAAATTGATCGGCTTGAGCTTCATCACTAACATCAATGTGTGGAGTAAACTTCAACAAGCTAGTGAATTTGGCAACATATTCTTTGATATTTAACTGCCCCTGTTGCAAACTCGCAAATTCTGCTCCTTTGTCCTTACGATAAGATACAGGAAAGAAACGCTGATAGAAAGCAGTTCGAAATACAGACCAGGTAATAACAGTACCTTGGTTTTCCAATGCTTTCTTCGTCGCTATCCACCAACTCTTGGCAAGGCCATGCAATTGATGAATAATCAGTCTCACACGACGATCATCTGAATAATCAATAGACTCGAATAACTGCTCAATATCTGATAATCAAACAGATTAGTGTACAATTCAATCTCAATTACAACAAGTCTGTTACAGTCCACATTTCCTTCATAAAAGATCGAGTTTCGATTCATCCTCATAATACATGCTAGTACTTCAATCAAATAAACAGATAGCATGTAATTCAAACCATTGTATAGCATATTCTTCGCAAATTATCACAGCATCATGTGACAATTTAATATCTGTAATCAATCAATCATACACCATACAATTATGAAAGCAATAAATAAATCAGAATAGAAGACTCGATCTGCCCCGCTCATCTAATCTCAGTCCAAGAAACTTATCGCTCTGATACCACCTGTTGTGGGGACCTCGGGTTGCTAATCTCATCTTAGGGCAATTAATGAACAATTAACATTCATTAAACATCAATTAAGAAACCAAGAGCCAAGTAAAAATTTTTTTTTTTTTAAAAAACCAGTGTCTCGCTCGATCGGGGAAAAACACCCGATCGAGCGAGCACAATTGCTCAGCTCTCGGATGGAACACAATTTGGCCTCGCTCGATACGTCAACTTCTGCGGATCGAGCGAGCCAAAAACTCAAATCTCTGTTTTGAAAATTACAGGGCTCGCTCGATCCGTCAACTTCTGCGGATCGAGCGGGCTCCAAATTCCAGAAATTCTGCAGAAGAGTTTTTGCTGTCAAAACCGAGCACTATCACTTCTTGTCATCAAGAACAACATGAAGCATGGTTTAAAAGTTCCAAAACATTGCATATATACATAAACAAGGTCTCAAACATCTATACATGCATCTTATTACATCAAACAAGTCGCTAAAGATCGTAAACGACAACAACTATATCATGTTTCATACATGTATTCCAAAACCAACATAACTAAGGTTTAGTTCTTATAAAGTTCAAGACATCATCTACAACCCGAGTCCTCACGTGCTAGACTCTCTCCCAGCTATCAATGACATCGATGACTAGCTCCTGCCCCTTCTGTTGTCATGCACACATACAAAACAAGACAACAATCGGATAAACTCCGGTGAGATACAATTCTCAGTATAACCAACATATAGAAAGCGCTAAATAAATCATTTTGACTCTATTTAAACTCGACTCAACAAATAGAGTACGTAAACGCTTTACAAATGAATTGATTCACATAACTTCAAAGCCATCAAGATTCATAACTGATCTTGACATGGATATCCATCTAACGAGTTCGTAACCGACTCGAAAATAAGGTTAACAGCAACCTTGGCATAGAATCAATTCAATATAGCATCATATCAACTCGAATATAAAGATCCACTACCTGAGATGGATCGACAACATCACAATCAAATCAAAACATAAACAAGTATGTGGTTTTTGCGGGCCAACTCAATATTAGTCGTTCTTGAGTTTCAAAGTCCCTACTTCGCGATGTCGTCATTATACCTTCTTTTATCTCGGTTCTGAACTCTTCAATCTGAAATATAACAACCAAAATACTCATATCAAACTTCATTCAAGATTATCATTTCAGAAACGAATGAAAACCATTAATCGATCGTCAATCAAACTCATTTCAAACCTCAACTCAACTTCTTCGGTTCAAAGTCGTTGTCTCGAGTCGTTGGCCTTCCAAACTCGACTGAAACGGAAGAATAAAATTTCATAACATTCACATCATCAAGATAAGTGTTTCAGCTTAGCTATCGAATATCAAAACAGTACAAAAACTCGATTAAACGGCGTAGCAATTGAAAATTGATAATCGACGTAAATCCCGACTTCGAAACTTGTAACTCAAATTCATATATCAGCATATATCTTATAAAACTCAGTCACATAACATCATATCAGCAGCTATACTCATCGATATACATTCTAGTAGTCATATCCACAACATTCAATCATTCAACTTTGATCCGGTTTCAAAAATAGAAGCGATACAAATGCAAGAACACAATCAATAACCAAATATCTGATATCTGCCCTTTATTGATTTTGAAATCCATATAACACAACATAAAACTTACACGAGATCGAAGCCCTCGTCATAAGGATTCCAGAACAATTTACGAAATCGAAATCGGATAACCGGAGCAAAAGTTACAGCAAATTGAAGATTACAAATCCAAAAGAAACGAAAGGATCTCGGCTTCTCTGATTCAAATTTGCTGAAGAAATTCTATTTCCTACACGTATCATGCTGATAAGTATAATTAAAATCAGATAACTTCAGCCCAAATTGCAATTTAGTCCCTCAATTCTTCAATAATTGCAATTCGGTCCTCGGCCCTTATTTTTTAATTCAATTTCAATCCTAAATAATTTAAGAATATTAGAATTTAAATCGAAACTCTAAATATTCCCAAATTAAATATACACGGATTAAAATTAAATAAATTCGGATTAATATTAATTAATCCCGGGCCTTACATTGTGGATATTGGATAAATATGGCAGTAAAGCCAATCTGTAAGACAAATCTCCTACATTTTTTAGAATTTCAAACAGACCAATGAATCTGAGAGATAGCTTGCTCTTGAGACAAAATCTCAAAATCCTACGAAAAGGTGAAACTTTCAGGAATAATTTCTCAACAACCTGAAATTGCGAAGGTCTGCGCTTAACATTATCATAGCTATCCTGTCGATCCTGTGCAGTCTTAATTCCTTTCTTGATCTATCCAACGATATCAATATCCTGCTGTACTAACTCTGGTCCCTCTATCCATCGCTCCCCCACCTCTTCCAAGAACAGTGGAGTATGAAATCTTCATCCGTACAACGCCTCAAATGGAGTCATCCCAATAGTGAGATGGTAACTATTGTTGTATGCGAACTCAATTAAGGGAAACTGATCTTGCCAAGCTGGACCAAAATCCATAGAACAAGCGCGTAGCATATCCTCAAGAGTACAAACTGTGCTCTCTGACTGCCCGTCAGTCTCCGGGTGATAAGAAGTATTCAAGCTAGGATTAGTACCCATAGCCCGCTGAAAACTCCCCCAAAATATGGAAGTAAACCTGGGGTCTCGATCGCTGACTATGCTCATAGGTACTCCAAGCAATAGAAAAATATCCTGAATGTACAAGCGAGTCATCTTGTCAAAACTGTAGTCTCGATTATAAGGAATGAAATGTGCTGACTTGGTGAGTCGGTCCACCAAAACCCAGATAACATCACAATTCCTCGAGGATACCAAAAATGGGTCACAAAATCCATCGTGATAAACTCCCATTTTCACTCAGGAATAGGCAAACTGTCAAGAAAACCTCCATGTCGTCGGTGCTCTGCCTTGACCTGCTTACATACCAAACATCTCGAAACATACTAATACACAATGCGCTTTATTCCTTTCCACCAGAACCGAGTACGCAAGTCTTTGTACATATTATTGCTACCTGGATGAATACTCAACTTAGTACGATGAGCCTGACATAAAATCTCTTCCCTCAGATTATCATCCTTTGGAACTACAATATGGCTAGACAAACAAAGAAAACCATCTGACTGATAGTGAAATCCAGACGTACTACATTCGTTGGCCAGACGAGCCAAACGCTGGGTCTTCGGATCAGACATCTGAGCATCTCGAATCCAAGAATACATTGCTGGCTCAGATAAAATCGCAAACATTTGAATACACTGCATACCTTTCTTATGTTTGAAGGTATACCCTGAAGAACAACAATCTTCAATCGCAATGGATATCAAACAGGTCTGAACTGGGATACTCTCACCTTGCGACTCAAGGCATCAATGGTGAGAATAGCAGTTCCTGGATATTATTTAATTTCACAATCATAATCCTTCAGCAAATCCATCCAACATATATGTCTCGTTTTCAAATCTGCCTAAGTGAAAAAATATTTGAGACACTTGTCATCTGTGAAAATCTCAAATCTCCCACCATACAAATAATTACGCCAGATTTTCAACGCAAAAACAATAGCTGCTAACTCAAGATCATGTACTGGGTAATTATCCTCGTGAACACTACAAGAAAAAAATTTCATACAAAACACTTAATAGACAACGCTTTTTATAAAAAGTGTTGTGTTTTTTTTCATAGACAAAGCGTTGTCTATGAACATCTTTTTTAATATCTTGAAGAACGCTTTTAAACAAGGGTTGTCAATGAGCGTCTTTTTAATTATCTACAACAACGCTTTTTTTAAAAGCATTGTCTATAAGCGCTTTTTTACAATCTACTACAACGCTTTTTAAAACATTTTTTTATTAATTTTTTTAAAGCATAATCTGGCCCCAAAAAAAATATCTTCTTACAAGTATTATTCTCTCTCCTTGCATTGTCTCTCTTTCGTCGAGCTATCTTCTTCCTTTCTCTCTTCACCATTTTGAAATTCAAGCTCCGATCTACACCGCCTCGTCGCTTGAAGAATTGATTTGAGCATAGATTTAGAATCCTCTCGTCGAGGGCTTTATTCTAGTACCTATTTCCCTAATTTTTAAGAACGCTCCATCGAATCTTTTTTCCTGCCGTTTTCATTTTGACGTCTCTTTGTCGTTGCCGACTGTTGCCTAGCGAGAAGGAATGTTGTTTGGATCTTTATTTCGAAGCCTGGAGGTATATTTTGAATTCTAGGTTTTCGAACATGGGAATTTTTTTAGTTGTTTCATTTTTCTCGATTCATTTGGTGTGTGAAGTATGGTTTGGAATTATTCGGTGTTGTTTATGTTTCTGCACGATGATTTTACAGAAATTGAGTTCTTGTCCTGTGGAGTAGGTACATGCCAATTGAATTTGTCATAATTATAAAAAATTTCGTCATTTTCATTATCTTAATTTGATGGCCAAAGAAATTGTTGGCAAGTGAGGCGTGGACAACCTCTTTCTGTTTTTCTGGTGTTTTTGTTATGAATACCCAGGAAAAGGCTCCATTTCTTTTAAACTATTGAAGCTTTTATTATCTAATTTCCCATGTTGAATTCCAAAAATTAATTAACATTGCTAAATACTTTGAACTTTTCTAATCTTGCTGATATCGCTTGCATTTTCTTGAGTTGGTGGTTCTTAATGTCATTCTTTATTTTTGCACTCCGCACATAATATGATGCTCTGATATTGCTTGCATTTTCTTGAGTTGGTGGTTCCATACGTAATCTTGATGCCAAAACCGTTCTTTGTTAACTTTCTCTTGTTTGATATTGTTATATGCATTGATTTCGATTTTGTTAATGAAAATGTATGAATTTTCAATGTTGGAACATGTCAAGTATATTTGAAAGACTCTTTAGAATCCATTGTGCTACTGCGGGAAAAAATCTGTGCAATTAGATTTATCTGCAGCACAGATGATGCCATGGGGATGAACATTGTTTCAAAAGGTGTTCAGAATGTCTTAGACTTCCTTGAAAACAATTTTCCTGAGATGGATGTTATTGGGATTTCAGGTGAGTATGGCTGTTGTTCTGTTTTAGCCTTCTTTACTTTGAGTTTCGGCATTATAAGCTCGATTCTAGTTTTTACGTACAAGATTGAGATCTTCCACAGCTTCTTTGACTTGTCACAAGTTCTTGGTCTTGTTTTTTTCTAACATCAACGCTGGAGAGGTGAGAATTTTTTTTTGTCTCAATTTATAAAGAAGCGGTATTCATGTTTTGTTGCCTTTCTTGATTTGCTCTGTTTCATGCAAGCATGAATAATACAATTACAAAAATAATTTTTTCTTTTTCTTTTTTTTCCCAGTGTTTATACCTCACTAATTTTTGATCAATTTCATTTGAAAATTTGACTTTGTCTCGAGTAGAAGGTCTAAAATTATGGCACATAAATTTGTTGGAATGCGGATATACATACAAATGATGTGGTGTAGTGCTTGGGAATCTGCAAAATTGGTTAGTCCGAGTTTGTAGAGAAGAAAAATAGCACCGATTGCGAGAACAAATGAGAATTTTCCATATAGTCTATATTCCAGACTTGTGGATAGGGCCTCTCCCAAAATTAACTTTGGCAAACGAGCATACAAAAACAAGAATCTTACTCTTTCGAGAAATGTTCGATTCATTCTTTGTGCCAATCCATTTTGCTATGGAGTTCTTGGATTTTTTACGTGTCTTGTGATTCCTTTGGATTTGCAGTACAGTGAAAATTCTCAGAGCAGTATTCTAGGCCATTGTCTGTCTTCAGATTCTTTACTTTCATATCTATCTTGGTTTCTGTTAGTTGTACCCAGTTTTTGAACTTGCTTAAAGCTTTGTCATTGGTCTTGAGTCCATATACCCAGAGTCTTCTTGTAAAATTATCAATGACAGACATGAAATATCTTCCTCCTCTATTAGTTTCTGTCCTTGATGGACCCCGAAGTTCAGAATGAACAATACGCATGGGCTTAATTGATGTATGGATATCCTGTTGAAACAATCGCCATGCTCGGTAGATTTATCTGTACTGAATTTTTTTTATTTCATGGTATTAGTACTAATTAACCCTTTGTTGTGCAAGTTATTATAGTTCCACTTTTGTGTAAAATTGGATCATAGAAAAATTATTTAAAGTTGCCTAGTTCCATCTATAATTATATTACAGTTATTTATTCCAATATCCTTGGTGGCTTGAAGTTCTTGTTGTAATTGATCACTCTCTTCAATTTGATGTTGCCAGATCAGAAAATGTTGTTCAAGCAAATATGGAGCTTGAATTTCAGAGAATCAATGAGAGATTTTGGGTGCTTGTTATTTGTTTGGGTGATTTTATTTTTTAGGCCTTATCCTAGTTTCAATCATATATTATCCAGTTATTGAGCATGAGTAGATTGGGAGATCAACATTCCAATAACATCAGTAGAGTTACATCAGAACTTTTTCCCTTGTAGGGTGATTAAAGGTTGTATTCTACCTTAGGCTAGCTCGAACCATTCCCTCTGTCTGATTTCCCCCTTTTTTTTTTTGCATAGCCTCCACTGTGCAATGCTGGAAGAAATTTTGGGGAGCATTATAAATGGATTTGAATTGCCTTTGAAAGAAGAGCATAAAATTTTCCTTGTTCGTGCGTTAATTCCTCTTCACAAGCCAAAGTGCATACCAATGTATCATCATCAGCTGTCTTACTGCATCACACAGTTCATGGAAAAGGACTGTAAACTTACTGATACTGCCATATGAGGCCTACTGAGATATTGGCCGATCACAAACAGTTCAAAGGAGGTTATGTTCTTGGGTGAACTAGAGGAAGTATTGGAAGCTACTCAACCTCTAGAGTTCCAACGATGTATGGTGTCATGATTCGGTAGATTGGTCGATGCTTGAGCAGCTTACATTTTCAGGTTTGCCAAAAATTATCTTAACCTATTATTTTCATTCACCTCTTACTACTTATTACGACTTGTTTGTTTTAAGACTGATAATATGATACCTTAAGTGTCTCAGTGCATTTTTGGCAAATTTATTATGCTCAAGTCCCATTTTGTCGATAGATATATGTGAGCGTGTTTTTCTATTGTACTAAATATTTTATGCTGATATACCATGAAGCATTAATCGGATGATTGGTAGAAGATATTGTGTTTTCGATTTTTTGGTTTTATTCTTATAGAGGGACTACAATGTAGCATGTCTGTTGGACTTTATTCTCCATTATATCAATTCTGGCGTCTAAATGATCCCTAGTGTTTTTATGTAAAAGCTCTCATTCCATCACCCTGCCCATCTTGTGAAATGAGTTTTAACTAATGTAAATATATGTTGTGATGCATTATTTGAAATGATTTTAACTAATGCAAACTCTTCTCTGATGTGGATCCGGAACACTTCGATGAGTGTTTACTGAAATTCCAAGAAGATGAAGCAAGGGAAGAAGATACTAAGCTAAAACGTGTAGTGGTATGGAAACGTCTGGAAGAACAAGGAAAAGTTTGTCAAAGTGTTTGATGATTGGAAATGCCTGGAAGAACAAGGAAAAGTTTGTCGAAGTGTTTGATGATTCAGCTAAAAGATATTTGAGGCATTTACTTCGTTTCGAATGACAATGCGAGGGAGTGTGTGATGTGCCTGCACGAAGACATAGCAGTTTGACTGCAAAACCCAAAACAATCCTTTTGATTAAGCATATGTTTGGAAACATATTGATGCGATCATGGATAGCTTGCATGTGGATCAAGGGGCAGGGAGAGTTCGAGATCCAATGTAGTTGCCACGTGGACCAATAACGAGGAGCCGAGCTAACAAATTCAAGAAGACACTTCAAATATTGATGTTAAACTATGAAGATGGCGTTGGAGCATTTGTAGATCAATTTGGGAGTTGCCTATGCATCATTGAAGTGTTAGAATTTGAAAACAATGAAGAAAATAATTTCGGGACAGAAGAAGTCTCGCCTGAGCGCCACATTTGTCCGCTCGAGCGAGAGCCAGAAAAGAGTTTTGGGCAGAGAATTTATCGCTCGAGCGCGGCTATTGTCCGCTCGAGCAATCTCAAAGGAACGTGCGGGTAAGAGTGTTTTTCGCTCGAGCACGGATCCCTTCCTCTTGAGCGAGCTGTGTTTTCCGGGAAAAACACACACTTCGACATGTTGTGTGTGTGCGTGGGTTTTTGATAAATTTTGTATATTTTGTGTATTTTAGACCTACTAGGTAACTTTTAGCTGATATATTTTGATATATTTGATATTATTTTGCATTATATTTTATTTTTGATTGTAAACTATAAATACTTTGTTTATTTACATTAATAAAATTAAAATTCTGTTTATACACAAATTATTGAAAATTATCTCTAGAATTTTATTCAAAGCTTTTCTTCGGCTTTTCAAATCAAACTTTTTCCAGTTTAATTACTTGGAAGAATTTGTTAATTGATTTCTCACTGAATATTATCATATACAAGTTATCTGAAGGTTTTATTTGGTCTCGATTGTTCGTGATTTCTGTTGTTAATCGTTCCGTCGATTACAGGTGGAAATCCAAATTCTATCAATTTTACTTATTTCAAAGATTGGGAAAAACATTTTGGATCTTTTTTTTATTGATTAGAGGGTGTGATTTAATTTATAATCGTGTTTTGTAATCATTTTCATCGAGATTCATATCATTTAGTATCAAAGCTCAAGGTTTTGAATCAAGTAAGTATATATCTTCATCTATATTTGTTCTTCGTGTTCTTCGTTCTTCATCTGAGTTTATTTTTTTCCAAATTTCAAATTCGTTTTACGTCAATCTTGTTGTCCAAGTCTTCGTGTCTTGTGCTACAAGTTACATTAAAAAAAATCAAAAATAAAAAAAAATATAGAGAGGGCAGAAAATTTGATAAAAAAAGAGAAGAAAAGTAACTTGTGGCCAATTCCTTTGTCTTTGTTCAACCTTGGGTGCGAGTCAAATTCAATTTGTCCATAAAATTCCTTGCTTGTTTTGTCAATCTTTGTGAGTCAATTTTCAAGCTTCTAAGGGTTTTTAATCTTGAGAGTTTGATCCTTTACTCTACAAAGCAAAGCCTTACCACAAATTTGAGTGAAAATAGGAGTGTTTGAGTGATTCGTTTGGAGTGAACTATGAGAATTTGTGTGAGGAAATTTATTACTAACAATTTTCTTGTAGGTACCATGAATCTTAATAAAGATGTTAGTGAAAGTGTGAACCAAGGAATTTCCAAGATTCAGATGGAGGCGTTGATGGGGAAATTAATTACTAAAGTGATGAGGTCGGAGTTGGAGCCTCTTCATGAGCGGATGAGTAGATTGGAAGAGAGTAGTGGTAGTGGAAAAAAAATAAAAGTAGGAAGGGAAATGATTTTGAGGATGATGAGGAGAGTTATGATGAAAATTGGGATGAGGAGATAAGAGTAAATGGGGGTAGACATAGGCGAGAAGCGAAGCGTGGAAAATATATGGAGGGAAGTAGGGAGGATGGGAATATGAGTAACATTAAGATGAAAATTCCAGCGTTTCATTGAAAGTCTGATCCGGAGGCATATCTGAATGGAAGAAGCATGTGGAGTTTGTGTTTGATTGTCATCATTATTCTGATCTTAAGAAAGTGAGGTTGGAAGTAGTGGAGTTTGTTGATTATGCGTAAATGGGGGTAGACATAGGCGAGAAGCATCCTATTGAGACGTGGGATGAAATGAAACGAGTCATGAAAAAGCGGTTTGTGTCTAACCATTACTATCGTGATACGAATAGGCATTTATAGACTTTGAAGCAGGGTCCAAGGAGCGTGGAGGATTACTACAAGGAGTTGGAGACCACGATGATCTGGACCAACATTGAGGAAGATAATGAAGCTACAATGGCTCGATTTTTGTGTGGTTTGAATAGAAAAATCCAATGTAAGGCCCTGAAAATATTACGTTATTAATTACGGAATTTAAAATTTAAATTCCAAATTTTTTGAAAAATATTATTTTGGAAATTATGGAAATTAGAGATTTAATTTCTGAGCCGAGAATATTTAATTTGAGAATTTACGGATATTTGAGAATTAAATTCCGGGATTCTTAAATTAAAAGAATAAAATATTTGGGTTGAATATTTATGAGATTTAATATTTTTATTATGAGTTTGGATATAAAAAGGATCTATTTAGAAGCAAATAATTGAGGAAGAATTGATTTGCAAATAACCAAGCTCTCAGGGACCAAAATGCAATTTATGCATTTGAGTGGGATCACATGTGTATATCCCTATGAAATTGCATTTATTCCATCAGATTTTAGAAGCAATCTTCAACAGCAAGTCGAGAGAAAAGAGATTCAAGTCGATTTCTTCATTCCAAAAATTGATAGAACTCGATCTGGCTGGTAGAATTTCAAATAGATCGTATATTTGCGATCACGGCTTCGAGTGCTACACTTTGACGTATGTTTGGCTAAATTCTACCATGTTCTAATTTTGAGATGTTGTTAGAATTAAGATTTTATTGTATAAACGTGTTCTAGTTTATATGACTATAGCATATCTAAGTTGGATCATGAAAAGATCGTCGTTCTGGCATTTTTATCAATTTTTTAATATTTTCTGAATTTCTGAAATTTTGTGGACTGGTATTTTGAGATTTGGTTGCTGAAAAGAGATTGAATTGAGTTGAATTAGCTAAGAATTATTATGAATAGGCTTTTGGAATTATCGAATTCGAGCCATTACGCCGTCGGTTGTCATTTGATGAAATTTTGAAAAATGTATGTGTTGGTTTCGAAATCTTCATGATGGAATGAAGATGATATGATTCATAGAATGTTGGATTATTTTTTTGTGAATCAAGTTTAGAGTTGGTAATATTTACAGTTTTGAAATCGGTATGCCGTCGATTGAATTCCGGTGCTTTTATCAAGTTTTGAAGTTGTTAAGAATTTGTAAGATTTAGATGAAATTGAATGCTAATACTTGAGTTGTAAACACTTCATTTCAGACTTGAGTTGGAAAATATCAAATTCGAATTAACGAGTCCAAATTGACGTGAAGTTGGCTTCTAGTTGGAAACAACTAGAGTTCGAATTAACAAGAGTTGAGTGAGGAGAATTTGATTGAAGTGCAGAAATTGGACAGCTTGTGTTGATCAAGAGTTTGACAAGTTTGAACCAAGATCGAAAGGTATGATTCGACATTATCCTTGACAGGTATAATAACTCGAGAACGTGGTGGTTTTCGAGTTTATTAAATCATATACATGCATGATTAGTTGTTCTTGCTTGATCTTATATGACTTGCTTGATCTACTTGATTTAGTTGAACTTGCTGCTTATTAAATGAGTTTGTTTGATTAAACATTATATCTTATTTAAGATCGAGAAGTGTAGATTATTTTAAACGATTTGATTGTGGTGAAATTGCTCATAGAGTCGAGATGTAATCCTTTTGAGCCACAACTCTTTCAAAACCCCGAAAGCAAAATCTAAAAGACAATATTGGACGTGGTGAACTTATATATGGAAGGAAAAGGAATTTATTTGAGTCCTATTTCCACGATTCTCAATATAGTATTTATAGTCCAGAGAATAAGAGTTTGTTACCACCCCGAACGGGAGTGTAGGTGAAAGGCTTGACTTTTTTCCTTTTTTTTATTCTAGGGATGCCAACGAGATGATTTATAATGAAACATCAATTCTGCGAGATTGAAATCCTTTACCCTTTAACCCATACTTGTGTCATTATGATATTGATTTAATTGCTTTGAATGAAATCCTACAGGTAAGGGTATATGGACTTTATGATTTGTGATAGTTAAATATTGATTTTATATGTTTATATTTTTATACATATGTCTTTCATACTGAGATGTATTTCTCACCGGAGTTATCTGGGTGTTGCTTTGTTTGTATGTGTTCATTGCATCAGGTTGTGTAAAAGCGTGTCAGAGGATGACTTGAACGACTTGAGATTGAGAGATTTAGAGGGGATACTCGGGTTAAGAATATTAGTTGATGTCAAATTGATGTTTTGAGCTAAGTTGAGATTGTATATGTGATGTCAAACCTATATGAAGTTAGTTTTTTGAAGTTTAGTTTCAATTTGAATACTTGTATGCAACTTTTGAGTTAGATGGATTGCATTGTAAAAACTTGTACAAGTTAAGGTTTGAGTTTGTATGCATGTTCTACCTTGTATCTTTCCTTTAGATCATTCTAGTATGAATTTGAGATGCTTAGAATGTTTCAAGAACAATAGATATTTCATAAGACAGCAACAGCAGATTCTGAGTTTTCTGCACAGAGCATTCTCGCTCGATCGGTGAACTTCAATCGATCGGGCGTGGCCTTTTAATTTGTTGGACAAAAGTTTGCCGAATTGTCTCTCGCTCGATCGGTGAACTTCAACTGATCGAGCGAGGCCTTGATAAAAAAATTTTTTGTTGGCTTTTGCTTTCAAGTTCAGTTTGATTGCTTGTAAGTTATTTCGTTTAATTATCGGTGTAATTCCGATTGCGAGTCGATAATTGAGATTAGCACCCGAGGTTTCCACAACAGGTGGTATCAGAGCGTAAGTTCTTGGACGAAGATAGAAGTTTAGCGGGTTAGATTGAGTCGCATGCATTTTTAGTATTGCGTGATTGATGCTTTACTTACTTTGATATAATGTATGCGAGCATGATTTACTGATTGAAGGAATTACATGCTTATATGCTTACTTGTTTACTTGATTATGTGGATTCACATGATTATTTGAATTCCTTGTAAACATGTTTTCTTTTGAACAGCTTGAGAACGTGTAAGCATGTGGTATATGAAAAAGCATGAGATTATAGATATTGTTTATTGATTTGAATAGTATAATCTTTGCGTTGCTTATAGATTTTGTTTTAAAGTAAGTCAGGTTCTTCGGGTGAAGTAAGCACCCCAGACTAAATAGAACAGTACTCCTCAGGTGAAGTAAGTACTCAGACTGAACAAGAAAGTATTGTAAGTTTTTAGAATCGATGGATGCTACCCTCACATCGATGGAAGTACTATTTGAGTGATGTCAGACGTATAATCTGCCAACTTTGAAAGGTACAGAATATGACATTGCTTGTGAAAGTTGGTTGAAAGAGCTTGATCACTTGTTCGAGTCTTTGGACTACTCTGATGAACGTAGAATCAGGTTGATCATATACCAACTTCAAGATGTAGCAAGAAGCTGGTGGGTTGTGACAAAATGAAGTCTGGAGAACCAAGGTTAAGTAATTACTTGGAAGATATTCAAGACTAAATTCTGTCAGCGTTTTCTACCGATATCCTTTAGAGAAGATAGAGCAACAGAATTTGTTAATCTGCAGAAGGGAAATTTGACTGTTGAGAACTATGTTGCTAAATTCTTCAACTTGCTCCGATTTGTTCCTCTAGTGGTTGATGATGAAGAAGTCCAAGTTAATCTATTTATCAATGGCCTTAATCCGAAAATTTACGCTTCAATAAATGCAGAGCGACCGAATAATATGGCAGAAGAAATTGACAGGGCTAAACGAGCTGAAGCTGGTTTTATGAGAAAGAAGGAAAATGTAATCATGCCTCAGAATTTGGGACAACCGCAACATGAGCCGCAATTGTCATTACAGATCAGATATGAGGCAGAAGGTAGTAGTAGCAGTACTATAGAGCGGTTAAAGTTTTTGAGACAACAACTTAAGAGGTATGGTAGCAGTTCCTCTAGCTCTAGTGGACCGAAAAAATTTGGTTTGGGTCAGAAGGCAACGTATGTCGGTAAATACTGCACTCATTGTGGAGGAAAACATGCTAGCAATGAATGCCAAGGAACTTTAGGAAAATGTCACCGTTGCTATAAAGTGGGACATTTTTCTAGAGTATGTCCTAATCCATGGGGATCGAGAGGACATCAGAATGAAGATCCATCTCCTAAGAAACAAGAATCTACAGATGACTGTGCTCAAACTGCACCAGATGACGAAACTGCAGGTAACTATAAGATTTGATTAATCTTCCTACATAATTATGAATCTGGGTGCATTGCATACAGATATAGCTGAGTAATTGATTATGTTACATTATTTATATGTTGAGCCTTTATTTGCTGTAATTGCTATGCTAGAACCTTGATAAAAGGCTATGAAAAGAAGATATCAGCAAATTGAATCAGAAAATCGGATTTACAGTTTGAAAAAAATAAAATTGAATAGGAACCGGATTGTGGTACTTCAATTATAGTAAGAGTTCCAAAATTTGGATACCGTTTTATTTTGGGTATTGAATAAGATTATGGATCGAGATCTGGTAAGATAAGTAATAAAATCAGTTACAGTTGGGCCTTCTCTTTGATTTTGCTGAAGCTATTATATCATAGATCATGACTCTTGAATCTTATGATATCGACTATAAGGTTTTGTTTTCGACCTCAATCTATCTTGATTGGCTCTTATTCTTTGTTAAAGTCTGATTTTATTTACTCGCTTTAAGTTGAGATGCAAGTAAATTTTTTTCACTTAGCAGATTTTGTCATTCAAAATATTTGTTCTTTAGATGACCTTGACTTGAGTAAGTTTCTTTGATTATGAATTTTAAGAGTCGTTGATCATTTGGTATATACATTGAGTATATTTTGATGTTTTTGGCTCGTAACTGATAGAAATTTTGATTCAGAGTACCAATAAGAGTTTTGGATTAAAACTAGAAGAATGCTTGATCGACTGATTAAAGATTATGTTTTGTAATTGATTTTCTAGAAAGATACTCAAATATTCAGGATTCTTGCAATACAAACTACGTTTGGTTAGTTTGGAAAGATTAAAGCAACATTGAGATTAGATCAAGCGATTAGAAATTGGTTGAGAATGCAATATTGAGATATGAGACAAGATAGCAGATCATAGTTAATGGGTTTTGAGATGAAAAATAGTTTGATTGTGCCTGTTAATCTAGATACGAGACATCAAATTATGGAAAAGTCACACTACAAAAGATTATATATCCATTCAGTTGTTTGGAAATTTTGTATGAATTACTTGGAAATCAGTATTGGTGAACGAAAATGGAAGACAATATGACACAATTGAATTTCCGATACCTATATTTCCAGTAATAAAAGCAGAAAATAAGAGACCGAGTGATCTATGAATCAGTGTAGCAACTCTAAAGTTGAAACAAGAATAAGTTTTAAACAGATTTTAGTTCAAAATTACTCAAATCATCATGAGTTTGCGATTTGTATTGAAGGATATTTCGTATACGCTGAATTAGCAATAATACAGATATGAGTTGATAGTTGTTAAAAAGTTGATGATATGATAAAATTACAGGAATTGTTGAAATCTATTGTCGAGATAGAGACTTTAGATTTAGTTTGTAGATTGTGGCATCGATTTTCAGAAGTTCTGAGTCTTTGGTTGTATGTGATTGCATTATACCACTCTTTGATTGATGGATTGTCTGAGGTGGCTATCCAGATTTGAGAAAATGCTCAGAACTATAGTATTTGATTCGATACTAGCTGACAGATTTCGCCACTTACTTATTGCAATTCCTGTAACAGTTATTCAATTGATATAAAGATTGTGTTTTGATTAAGAGATGAGAAGAAAATCAGAATTTCTTTGTGTTGAGACGGTATTTCAGAAGTATCAGCGATTAGATCAGACATGGTTTAACAATAAATAGAAAATATGAAGATTGTTCCGTACAGAATAAGAACAGAACAGATTAGAACGCGTTAGAATTTGAATGAAAGATACAGATTTTGAAGCTTGAACTGAGTAATCAGCGAGAAAGTTATTCTTGGAACATTATCTGACTCGGAAAGAAATTTCAGATATGAATCTTGTGTATAAGCTGAAGAACATCAGCTAGACTTTTGTCTCTGAACTTCAAGCAGATTAAACGGAAACCGACAAGATTTAGAGCTAAGTAAAATAATTGATACAGATTTTGATCAGGAATAAGAAGAAAATAAGATATCAAAAAAGATATCTAAATCTTTTAGAATTGAAGTAAGAATTATTTCAGTCAGCTTTACAGTCTACGAGATTCAATTGTGAGAGTGAATGCGATTTCGAGTACGAAATCATTTCTTAGAGGGGAGGAATTTTAAGGCCCTGAAAATATTATGTTATTAATTACGGAATTTAAGATTTAAATTCCGAATTTTTGGAAAAAATATTATTTTGGAAATTCTGGAAATTAGAGATTTAATTTCTGAGTCGAGAATATTTAATTTGAGAATTTACGGATATTTAAAAATTAAATTTTGGGATTCTTTAATTAAAAGAATAAGATATTTGGGTTGAATATTTATGAGATTTAATATTTTTATTATGAGTTTAGATATAAAAAAGGATCTATTTAGAAGAAAATAATTGAGGAAAAACTGATTTGCAAATAACCAAGCTCTTAGGGACCAAAATGAAATTTTTGCATGTGAGTGGGATCACACGTGAATATCCCTATGAAATTGCATGTATTCCATCAGATTTTACAAGAAATATTCAGCAGCAAGTCGAGAGAAAAGAGATTCAAGTCGATTTCTTCATTCCAAAAATTGATAGAACTCGATCCGGCCAGTAGAATTTCAAATTAATCGTATATTTGCGTAAGTTTGGCTAAATTCTACCATGTTATAATTTTGTGATGTTGTTAGAATTAAGATTTTATTGTATAAACGTGTTCTAGTATATACGACGATAGCATATCTAAGTTGGATCGCAAAAAGATCGTCGTTCGGGCATGTTTATCAATTTTTGAATATTTTCTGAATTTCTAAAATTTTGTGGACTGGTATTTCGAGATTTGGCTGCTGAAATGAGATTGAATTGAGTTGAATTAGCTAAGAATGATTATGAAGAGGATTTTGGAATTATCGAATTCGAGCCTTACGCCGTCAGTTGTCATTTGTTGAATTTCTGAAAAATGTATGTGTTGGTTTTGAAATCTTCATGATCGAATGAAGATGATATGATTCATAGAATGTTGGATTAATGTTTTGTGAATCAATTTAGAGTTGGTAAGATTTACGGTTTCGAAATCGGTATGCCATCGATTGAATTCCGGTGCTTTTATCAAGTCTTGAAGTTGTTAAGCATTTGTGAGATTTAGATTAAATTGAATGCTAATACTTGAGTTGTAAACACTTCATTTCAGACTTGAGTTGGAAAATATCGAAGTCAAATTGACTAGTCTGAATTGACGTGAAGTTGGCTTCTAGTTGGGAACAACTAGAGTTCGAATTAACAAGAGTTGAGTGACCAGAATTTGATTGAAGTACAGAAATTGGACAGCTTGTGTTGATCAAAAGTTTGACAAGTTTGAACCAATATCAAAAGGTATGATTCGACATTAGCCTTGACAGGTAGAATAACTCGAGGACATGGTGGTTTTCGAGTTTATTAAATCACATACATGCATGATTAGTTTTTCTTGCTTGATCTTATATGACTTTCTTGATCTACTTGATTTAGTTGAACTTGCTGCTTATTAAATAAGTTTGTTTGATTAAACATTCTATCTTATTTAAGATCGAGAAGTGTAGATTATTATAAACGATTTTATTGCGATGAAATTGCTCATCAAGTTGAGATGTAATCCTTTTGAGCCACAATTCTTTCAAAACCCCGAAAGCATAATCGAAAATAAAATATTGGACATGGTGAACTTATATATGGGAGGCAAAGGAATTGATTTGAGTCCTATTGCCATGATTCTCAATATAGTGTTTATAGTCCAGGGAATAAGAGCGTGTTACCACCCCAAACGGGAGTGTAGGTGAGAGGTTTGAATTTTTGCCTTTTTTTATTCTCGGGATCCCAACGAGATGATTTATAATGAAACATCAATTCTGCGAGATTGAAATCCTTTACCCTTTAACTATACCTGTGTCGTTATGATATTGATTTAATTGCTTTGAATGAAATCTGACAGGTAAGGGTATATGGAATTTATGATTTGTGATAGTTGAATATTGATTTTATATGTTTATACATATGTATTTCATACTGAGATGTATTTCTCACCGGAGTTATCCGACTGTTTCTTTGTTTGTATGTGTGCATTGCATCAGGTTGGGCAGAAGCGCGTCAGAGGATGACTTGAACGACTTGAGATTGAGAGATTTAGATGGAGACTCGGGTTAAGAATAGTAGATTCTGTCAAATTAATGTTTTGAGCTAAGTTGAGATTGTATATGTGCTGTCAAACCTGTATGAAGTTTGTTGTTGGAAGTTTAGTTTCAATTTGAATACTTGTATGCAACTTTTGAGTTTGATGTATTGCATTGTAGAAACTTGTACATGTAAAGGTTTGAGTTTGTATGCATGTTCTACCTTGTATCTTGCCTTTAGATCATTATAGTATGAATTTGAGATGCTTAGAATGTTTCAAGCACATTAGATATTGCATAAGACAGCAACAACAGATTCTCATTTTTCTGCACAGAGCATTCTCGCTCGATCGGTGAACTTCAACCGATCGAGCGAGGCCTTTTAATTTGTTGGACAGAATTTTGCCGAATTGTCTCTCGCTCAATCGGTGAACTTCAACCGATCGAGCAAGGCCTTGATAAAAAAAAATTTGTTCGCTTTTGCTTTCAAGTTCAGTTTGATTGCTTGTAAGTTATTTCGTTTATTTATCTGTGTAATTCCGATTGCGATTCGATAATTGAGATTAGCACCCGAGGTCCCCACAACAGGTGGTATCAGAGCGTAAGTTCTTGGACGAAGATAGAAGTTGAGCGGGGTAGATTGAGTTGAATGCATTTTTAGTATTGCATGATTGATGCTTTACTTACTTTGATATAATGTATGCGAGCATGATTTATTGATTGAAGGAATTACATGCTTATATGCTTACGTGTTTACTTGATTATGTGGATTCACATGAATATTTGAATTCCTTGAAACATGTTTTCTTTTGAATAGCTTGAGAACGTGTAAGCATGTGGTATATGAAAAAGCATGAGATTATAGATTTTGTTTATTGATTTGAATAGTGTAATCTCTGTGTTGCTTATAGATTTTATTTTAAAGTAAGTAAGGTTCTTCGGGTGAAGTAAGCACCCTAGACTGAATAGAACAGTACTCCTCAGGTGAAGTAAGTACTCAGACTGAACAAGACAGTATTGTAAGTCTTTAGAATCGATGGATGCTACCCTCACACCGATGGAAGTACTATTTGAGCAATTTTAGACGTATAATCCGCCAACTTCGAAAGGTACAGAAGATGACATTGCTTGTGAAATTTGGTTGAAAGAGCTTGATCACTTGTTCGAGTCTTTGGACTACTCTGATGAACGTAGAATCAGGCTGATCATATACCAACTGCAAGATGTAGGAGAAAGCTGGTGGGTTGTGACAAAACGAAGTCTAGAGAACCAAGGTTCAGTAATTACTTGGCAGATATTCAAGACTGAATTCTGTCAGCGTTTTCTACCGATATCCTTTAGAGAATATAGGGCAGCAAAATTTGTTAATCTGCAGCAGGTAAATTTGACTGTTGAGAACTATGTTGCTAAATTCTTCAACTTGCTCCGATTTGTTCCTCCAATGGTTGATGATGAAGAAGTCCAAGTTAATCTATTTATCAATGGCCTTAATCCGAAAATTTACGCTTGGATAAATGCAGAGCGACCGAATAATATGGAAGAAGAAATTGACAAGGCTAAACGAGCTGAAGCTGGTTTTATGAGACAGAAGGAAAATGTAATCATTCCTCAGTATTTGGGACAACCGCAACCTCAGCTGCAATTGTCATTATAGAGCAGATATGAGGCAGGAGGTAGTAGTAGCAGTACTAAAGAGCGGTTAAAGTTTTTGAGACAACAGCTTAAGAGGTATGGTAGTAGTTCCTCTAGCTCTAGCGGACCTAAACAATTTGGTTTGGGTCAGAAGGCAGCGTATGTCGGTGAATACTGCACTCATTGTAGAGGAAAACATGCTAGCGATGAATTCCGAGGAACTTTAGGAAAGTTTCATCGTTTCTATCAAGTGGGAAATTTTTCTAGAGTTTGTCCTAATCCATGGGGATACAGAGGAAATCAGAATGAAGATCCATCTCATAAGCAACAAGCATCTACAGATGACTGTGCTCAAACTGCACCAGATGACGAGACTGTAGGTAACTATAAGATTTGATTAATCTTCCTGCATAATTATGAATCTGAGTTCATTGCATTCAGATATAGCTGAGTAATTGATTATGTTACATTATTTGTAAGTTGAGACTTTATTTGCTGTAATTGCTATGCTAGAACCTTGATAAAAGGCTATGAAAAGAAGATATCAGCAAATTGAATCAGAAAATCTTAATTACAGTTTGGAAGAAATAAGATTGAATTGGAACGGGATTGTGGTACTTGAATTATAGTAAGAGTTCCAAAATTTAGATACCGTTTTATTTTGGGTATTGAATAAGATTATGGATCGAGATCTGGTAAGATAAGTAAGAAAATCAGTTACAGTCGAGCCTTCTCTTTGATTTTGCTGAAACTATTATATCATAGAATTATGACTCTTGAATCTTTTGATATCAACTATGAGGTTTTGTTTTCGACCTCAATCGATCTTGATTGACTCTTATTCTTTGTTAGAGTCTGATTTTATTTAATCGCTTTAAGTTGAGATGCAAGTGAGTTGTTTTCACTTAGCAGATTTTGTCATTCAGAATATTTGTTCTTTGGATGACCTTGACTTGAGTGAGTTTCTTTGATTATGAATTTCAAGAGTCGTTGATCATTTGGTATATACATTCAGTATATTTTGATGTTTTTGGCTCGTAAATGATAGAAATTTTGATTCAGAGTACCAGTAAGAGTTTTGGATTGATTGTATGATTTTTTCCAGAACTGAGAAATAGAAAGAAGAAACTAGAAGAATTCTTGATCGACTGATTAAAGATTATGTTTTGTACTTGAGTTTCTAGACAGATACTTAAATATTCAGGATTGTTGCAATACAAACTACGTTAGGTTAGTTTGGAAATATTAAAGAAACATTGAGATTTGATCAAGCGATTATAAATTGGTTGAGAATGCTGGATTGAGATATGAGACAAGATAGAAGATCAGAGTTAATGGGTTTTGAGATGAATAATCGTTTGATTGTGCCCGCTAATCTAGATATAAGACATCAAATTTTGGAAAAGGCACACTACAAAAGATTATATATCCATTCAGTTGTTTGGAAATTTTGTATGAATTACTTGGAAATCAGTATTGGTGAACGAAAATGTAAGACAATATGACAGAATTAAATTTCCGATACCTATATTTCCGGTAATAAAAGCAGAAAAGAAGAGTCCGAGTGATCTATGAATCAGTGTAGCAACTCTAAAGTCGAAACAAGAATAAGTTTTCGACAAATTTTAGTTCGAAATTACTCAAATCGTCAAGAGTTTGCAATTTGTATTGAAGTAGATTTTGTCAGATTCAAGAATACGCTGAATTAGCAGGAATACAGATATGAGTTGATAGCTGTTAAGAAGTTGATGATATGATAAAATTACAGGAATTGTTGAAATATATTGTCGAGATAGAGACTTTAGATTTAGTTGGTAGATTGTGGCATCGATTTTCAGATGTTCTGAGTATTTGATTGTATGTGATTGCATTATACCACTCTTCGATCGATGGATTGTCTAAGGTGACTATCCAGATTTGAGGAAATTCTCAAACTATAGTACCTGATTCGATACTAGCTGACAGATTTTGCCACTTACTTATTGCAATTCCTGTAACAGTTATTCAATTGATATAGAGATTGTGTTTTGATTAAGAGATGAGAAAAAAAATCAGATTTTCTTTGTGTTGAGACGGTATTTCAGAAGTATCAGCGATTAGATCAGATGTGATTTAACAATAAACATAAAATATGAAGATAGTTCCGTACAGAATAAGAACAGAGCAGATTAGACCGTGTTAGAATTTGAATGAAAGATACAGATTTTGAAGCTTTAACAGAGTAATCAGTGAGATTGTTCTTCTTGGAACATTATCTAACTCGAAAAGAAATTTCAGATATGAATCTTGTGTATAAGCTGAAGAACATCAGCTAGACTTTTGTCTCTGAACTTCAAGAAGATGAAACATAAACCGACAAGATTTAGAGCTAAGTAAAATAATCGATAGAGATTTTGATCAGGAAGAAGAAGAAAATAAAATATCAGAAATGATATCTAAACTCTTAGAATAAAAGTAAGAATTACTTCAGTCAGCTTTACAGTCTACGAGATTCAGTAGTGAGAGTGAATGCGATTTCGAGTAGGAAATCATTCCTTAGAGGGGAGGAATTGTAAGACCCTGAAAATATTAAGTTATTAATTACTGAATTTAAGATTTAAATTCCGAGTTTTTGGATAAATATTATTTTGGAAATTATGGAAATTAGAGATTTAATTTCTGCTTCGAGGATATTTAATTTGAGAATTTACGGATATTTGAGAATTAAATTCCGGGATTCTTAAATTAAAAGAATAAAATATTTGGGTTGAATATTTATGAGATTTAATATTTTTATAATGAGTTCGGATATAAAAAGGATCTATTTAGAAGCAAATAATTGAGGAAGAATTGATTTTCAAATAACCAAGCTCTCAGGGACCAAAATGCAATTTATGCATGTGAGTGGGATCACACGTGTATATCCCTATGAAATTGCTTGTATTCCATCACATTTTTGAAGCAATATTCAGCAGCAAGTCGAGAGAAAAGAGATTCAAGTCGATTTATTCATTCCAAAAATTGATAGAACTCGATCCAGCCGGCAGAATTTCAAATAGATCGTATATTTGCGATCACGGCTTTGAGTGCTACACTTTGACGTAAGTTTGGCTAAATTATACCATGTTCTAATTTTGATATGTTGTTAGAATTAAGATTTTATTGTATAAACGTGTTCTAGTATATACGACGATAGCATATCTAAGTTGGATCGCGAAAAGATCGTCATTCGGGCATGTTTATCAATTTTTGAATATTTTTTGAATTTCTAAAATTTTGTGGACTGGTATTTCGAGATTTGGCTGCTGAAATGAGATTGAATTGAGTTGAATTAGCTAAGAATGATTATGAATAGGCTTTTGGAATTATCAAATTCGAGCCGTTACGTCATCGATTGTCATTAGTTGAATTTCTGATAAATGTATGTGTTGGTTTCGAAATCTTCATGATGGAATTAAGATGATATGATTCATAGAATATTGGATTAATGTTTTGTGAATAAACTTTAGAGTTGGTAAGATTTACGGTTTCGAAATCGGTATGCCGTCGGTTGAATTCCGATGCTTTTATCAAGTCTTGAATTTGTTAAGCATTTGTGAGATTTAGATGAAATTTAATGCTAATACTTGAGTTGTAAACACTTCATTTCAGACTTGAGTTTGAAAATATTGAAGTCGAATTGACGAGTCCGAATTGACGTGAAGTTGGCTTCTAGTTGGGAACAACTAGAGTTCGAATTAACAAGAGTTGAGTGAGCAGAATTTGATGAAGTGCAGAAATTGGACAACTTGTGTTGATCAAGAGTTTGACAAGTTTGAAACGATATCGAAAGGTATGATTCGACATTAGCCTTGACAGGTAGAATAACTCGAGAACGTGGTGGTTTTCGAGTTTATTAAATCACATACATGCATGACTGGTTTTTCTTGCTTGATCTTATATGACTTTCTTGATCTACTTGATTTAGTTGAACTTGCTGCTTATTAAATAAGTTTGTTTGATTAAACATTCTATATTATTTAAGATCGAGAAGTGTAGATTATTATAAACGATTTAATTGTGGTGAAATTGCTCATAGAGTCGAGATGTAATCCTTTTGAGCCACAATTCTTTCAAAACCCCGAAAGCATAATCGAAAAGATAATATTGTACGTGGTGAACTTATATATGGGAGGCAAAGGAATTGATTTGAGTCCTATTTCCACGATTCTCAATATAATGTTTACAGTCCAGGGAATAAGAGTTTGTTACCACCCTGAACGGGAGTGTAGGTGGGAGGCTTTACTTTTTGCCTTGTTTTATTCCCGGGATCCCAACAAGATGATTTATAATGAAACATCGATTCTTCAAGATTGAAATTCTTTACCCTTTAACCTATACTTGTGTCGTTATGATATTGATTTAATTGCTTTGAATTAAATCCTACAGGTAAGGGTATATGGACTTTATGATTTGTGATAGTTGAATATTGATTTTATATGTTTATATGTCTATACATATTTTTTTCATACTGAGATGTATTTCTCACCGGAGTTATCCGGCTGTTGCTTTGTTTGTATGTGTGCATTGCATAAAGTTGGGCAGAAGCGCGTCAGAGGTGACTTGACTGACTTAAGATTAAGAGATTTAGAGTGGAGACTCGGGTTAAGAATAATAGTTGCTGTCAAATTGATTTTTTGAGCTATGTTGAGATTGTATATGTGCTTTCAAACCTGTATGAAGTTAGTTGTTGGAAGTTTAATTTCAATTTGAATACTTGTATGCAACTTTTGAGTTTGATGTATTGCATTGTAGAAACTTGTACAAGTTAAGGTTTGAGTTTGTATGCATGTTCTACCTTGTATCTTGCCTTTAGATCATTCTAGTATGAATTTGAGATGCTTTGAATGTTTCAAGCACATTAGATATTGCATAAAACAGCAACAGCAAATTCTGTGTTTTCTGCACAGAGCATTCTCGCTCGACCGGTGAACTTCAACCGATCAAGCGAGGCCTTTTAATTTGTTGGATAGAAGTTTTTTGAATTGTCTCTCGCTCGATCGGTGAACTTCAAGCGATCGAGCGAGGCCTTGAAAAAAAAAAAATTTTGGCTTTTGCTTTCATGTTCAGTTTGATTGCTTGTAAGTTATTTCGTTTAATTATCGGTGTAATTCCGATTGCGAGTCGATAATTGAGATTAGCACCCGAGGTCCCCACATCCAAGATCAAGTGGAGCTTTGTCACTGTTTTGATTTGGATGAGATGGTGCAGACGACCATGAAGGTGGAACAGCACCTCAAGAGAAGAGGAGCTGGTCGATTACCTTTCGGTGGTGGATCGTTGACGTCTTGGCTTCCGAACGTTTCAAAATGGGAGGATAACAAGCTGATGTACAAACCAAAATTTGACACCAAATTGGAGGCACCAAAGCAAGTAGAAAAAGGTACATTTGAAACTTCTAATGCTCGGTCTAGAGATATTAAAGGTTTTAGATGTCATGGTATTGGCCATATTTATAGCTAATGTCCAAATAAGAATTTGATGATTATTAATTCTTGTGATGATATGGAGTCTGAAATTGATGGCAAAAATTATGATGATATGTCTGCGTTAGTAGATCCTAATGATGAGGATGGGTTTGGGGCTGGTGTTGGTGAATTATTGGTGACTAGGAGAATTTTAAATACACAACATAAGGAGGAGGAAGAGAGCCAGAGGAAAAATCTTTTTCATACTCATTGTTTTGTGAATGGGAAGGTGTGCAGTCTTATTATTGATGGGGGTAGTTGTACAAATGTGGCAAGTTGCGAACTTGTGGAAAAATTGGGGTTGCCTATTTTAAAGCATCCTCAACCATATAGGTTGCAATGGTTTAATGATTGCGCGGAGGTGAGAGTTAATAGGAGAGTTGTGGTGCCATTTTATATTGGCAAGTTTGTTGATAAGGTTTTGTGTGATGTGGTCCCTATGCAAGCGGGTCACATTTTATTGGGGAGACCGTGACAGTTTGATAGGAGAGTGGTGCATGAAGGGTTTAAAAATAGATATTCTTTTGTAATGAAAAAAGAACCTATAGTATTGTTTCCTATGAC
Organism: Henckelia pumila; assembly: GCF_033568475.1. Taxonomy (NCBI): domain Eukaryota; kingdom Viridiplantae; phylum Streptophyta; class Magnoliopsida; order Lamiales; family Gesneriaceae; genus Henckelia; species Henckelia pumila. The sequence continues at coordinate 100,235,074 of NC_133122.1, read as the reverse complement.
TCCAAAGAAAGTGTTGGAGGATCAAATGAAAAAGAAAAAGAGGGATGAGGCCAAAAAACAGAATGAACAAAAAAGTGAGAGGACCTTAGAAAAAAATAATGATAAAAAAAAAAAGATGAAAAAAAATTGAGAGAAAAGAGGCTAAAAAAAAAATATACATGACCCAAAAGTGTGAGTTGAGAGATGCTATGAATTCTCATGTTCCACTTGTGTTAATGTTTTATAAGGAGTTACTCCTTAACACAAGTGATATAGTCGGAGATCTTTCGAGCAATGTTATTTCTCTCTTGCAGGAGTTCGATAATTTATTTTCAGAGGAGCTACCTCAAGGATTACCACCTTTGAGGGGGATTGAGCACCAAATTGAATTGGTACCCGAGAGTGCATTGCCGAATCGTCTAGCTTAAAGGAACAATCCGGAAGAGACCAAGGAACTGCAAAGGCAGGTAAGTGAACTTCTAGGTAAAGGTTTTGTGCATGAGTCGATGTCACCATTTTTTGTACCTGTGTTTTTAGTACCTAAGAAAGATGGGTCTTGGCGTACTTATTCCTAGACTAGATGATATTTGTAGATGAACTTCATGGTGCTAGCATATTTAGAAAAATTGATCTTAAGAGTGGTTATCATCAGATTAGGATGAGAGAGGTGGATGAGTGGAAAACTGCGTTTAAAATGAAATATGGGTTGTATGAATGGATAGTTATGCCTTTTGGTTTGACTAATGCACCTAGTACTTTTATGTGTCTAATGAATCATGTGTTGCGTGCATTTATTGGAAAGTTTGTGGTGGTGTATTTTGATGATATCTTGGTATATAGTAAAAATTTGGATTATCCTGTGGGACATTTGAGAGTTGTAATAATCACATTGCATGTTGAACATTTATATGCTAACTTGAAAAAGTGCGTGCTTTGTACAAGAGAACTCGTATTTCTTGGTTTTGTTGTGAGTGCGCAAGGTGTGAGAGTTGATGAAGAAAAGGTCAGTGCCGTTCGGGATTGGCCGACGCCTACGTCGATTGGTCAAGTTCAAAGTTTTCATGGGCTTGTGAGTTTTTATAGGAAGGTTTGTACGATCCTGAAAATTTGCAATTATTAATTTCGGGATTAGAGATTTAAATTCCGAATGTGAGAAAATATTAATTGGAGAATTTATGGAAATTAAAGATTTAATTTCCGAGTTACAATTATTTAATTTGAGAATGTACGGATTTTGAGATTTAAATTCCGAAATTCTTAAATTAAAATATTTAAATATTCAAATTGAATATTTATGAAATTTAAGATTTAAATTCCAAGTTTTGGTAATTAAAGAGAATTTAATTCAGAGGTGAAACTCGCGCCGGAGTTGATTTGAAAATATCGCAATTTTAAGGCCGAGATGATTTAATTTTAATCCGAGAATATTTAATTTGAGAAGTTTTAGAGTTTAGAATTAAATTCTAATATTCTTAAATTATTTAGGATTGAAATTGAATTAAAAGATTGGCCGAGGACTAAATTGCAATTTATGAAGAGTTCAGGGGCTAAAGTGCAATTTGATTATATATATCTGAAATCCCACTTGATAGTCAGCAGCAAAAAACGTGTAAGGCAGTAGGAAATGGGGAAGAACATCAGCTTAGCTTCCACGCCATTTTCAGCCCTTAAAAAAGCTTCGATTTTTCGATATCCGTCCGTCAGAATTCCGATTTGAACATATATTTGCGATCACCGCTCCGAGAGCTACCTTTTGGTACAACTTTTATTGAGTTCTTTCATGCTTGATAATTTGGGTTGAATATGGGATGCTATTATTTTTGAATATATATGTTCATGAGTTAGCATCGATGGTGTATTCGAAGACGGAACGAAAAAAGACTATTATTCGGATTTATTGTGAATTATTGAAGTTTATTCGAAAATTCTGAATTCTGAATATGTGATGGAACGTGTATGTAAATGTGGATATGTTGAGGAAGATGATGAGAATAGATTGTTATATTAGTTTGGAATTTGTTTCGGTTGCCGGTTTTTAGCCGTTGTGCCGTTGATTCGCAAATTGTCAAGCCTTTGTTATTGTAGATTGAATGAAGCATGATTGGAGTTGGAATTGATCTTGTTTGATTGTTTATATGTGCATTTCAGAAAAATGCATATCTAACCATAATTTTCAAGCAAAGATGAGCAAGATGTGCTTAAGAAGAGTGCGTAAACACAGAAAGTCGATCAAAGCATTAAGATTTCAGTAGAGAATGTCAGATCGGGACATAAGGTAAAGCTTCAGATCAGAATGAATAGATTTTGTGTAAATACTTATATGATGGTGCTAGATATTTCAGAAAAAAGATATCAGATTCTGAAGAAAATGCCCAACAATAATTTTATTATCTATTCAATGGGCTTTGTGTCAGAAGAAAAGGAAGCAGATATGACAGAAATTATGCGTTTCAGAGTCACAGCATATAAAAAGTTTCAATTGAACAATTTGTAAAGCATTAACCAGATTGGTTAAGTAATCGATTAGCAACTCCAGAATCGAAATAAGAATGTATCTCAACAGATTATGGTTTTGAAACTATCAAGATCAGTACGAATTTGTGATACAGAATGTGGTAGTTCTTGTCAGATTGAGTAGATATGCTTTATAAGATGACCAGATAGCTGATATGCAGGTCAGACTTATTTTGCGAGTACATAGTAAGCCGAGAATTATTGTTTTAGATTAAGACTTTAGGTTTACTATGAAGTTATGGTACAGATTGTCAGACAGATTGTCAGAAATTCTGAATACTCTTAGATGTGAGAGTATAGCATATTATCCTCAGATTAATGGATAGTCAGATCAGACTAACCAAATTTTGAGGATAGAATCAGATTTAATAGATAATCAGATTGGATTATCCAGATTGCAGCATGTGTTTAGCATTGTGGTGCTAGATTTAGGCACTACGTGATTATATTGATTATCAGCAGATATCAGATTGATATATAGATAGTTGTTGCAAAATCAGTAGCAGATAAAAGAGAGAGAATTGTTATGCTTTTGCGATAATATGCTTCAACGGCCTCAAATATCAGGCTAGATTTAGTCAGAGAAGTGACAAAGAAAAGCACCGATTGAGTCAAAAGACAATAAGATCAGTATATGAGATGAAAATTCAGAATGTAGAGTTACGTTTCAGATCTTGAAACGGTAATCAGAATGATAGTATAGACTTGAAACATGATATTTCAGAAAAAAGAACGATTTAGCAAAGAACATCAAATCGTCATCAAAGTTGAATTGTATGGTATGAAATGTCAGACCAAGTTAGTGTTTTCACTAACATATTAATTCTTTTTCGTTCGATCAGATAGATCAGCTATATTCCATGTGTCTCTGTTATGAAAGTATCAGTCAGATACTTAAGATATACTTTAGTTCAATGAGACAGATTTCGATAAGAACCTGAACTAATTCAAGCATTTTGAATTAAAGTTTGATCGGAAAGAGAAGCAATTCAGAAACAGATACAATCACGACAACTAAGCAAAGTACACGAAAAGAGACACATAATAGAAGAGGGAATTTAAGATGAGATCAGAAGCAGATAAAGAAGTGAAAGAAAACAATCAAAGCTGCATGACTGAAGTAAGTATTGTGTTTATATTTCAGTTAGTTTATTAGATTGATGTATCAGATTGATGGAATGAGATTTTTATGAATAAGCTAAGAACATTAGCTAGATTTTACGTTGGATCTTACTCAGATGAAGCAGAAACTGATAAGATTTTGAGCAGATCAGAATAATTGATACAGATTTTGAGTATGAGTCAAGAAGAAGAGCAGTTCAGATGTAAGTTACTTTTGTGACTACATAACAAAGAAATAGATATGATGGAAGAAGAGATCAGAAAGACGAATAAGATAAGATATCAGAAAAGATATCTAAAGCTCACAGAATTAAAGTAAGGATTACTTCAGTCAGCTATACAGTTTACAATATTCAGTAGTACAAGAGAATGCGATTTCGAGGACGAAATCATATCTTAGAGGGGGAGAATTGTTAGATCCTGAAAATTTGCAATTATTAATTTTGGTATTAGAGATTTAAATTCCGAATGTGAGAAAATATTAATTGGAGAATTTATGGAAATTAAAGATTTAATTTTCGAGTTACAATTATTTAATTTGAGAATGTACGGATTTTGAGATTTAAATTTCGGGATTCTTAAATTAAAAGATTTAAATATTCAAATTGAATATTTATGGAATTTAAGATTTAAATTCCAAGTTTTGGGAATTAAAGAGAATTTAATTCAGAGGTGAAACTCGCGCCGGAGTTGATTTGCAAATATCGCAATTTTAAGGCCGAGATGATTTAATTTTAATCCGAGAATATTTAATTTGAAAAGTTTTAGAGTTTAGAATTAAATTCTAATATTCTTAAATTATTTAGGATTGAAATTGAATTAAAAGATTGGCCAAGGACTAAATTGAAATTTCTGAAGAATTCAGGGACTAAAGTGCAATTTGATTATATATATCTGAAATCCCACTTGATAGTCAGCAGCAAAAAACGTGTAAGGCAGTAGGAAATGGGGAAGAACATCAGCTTAGCTTCCACGCCATTTTCAGCCCTTAAAAAAGCTTCGATTTTTCGATATCCGTGCGTCAGAATTCCGATTTGAACATATATTTGCGATCACCGCTCCGAGAGCTACCTTTTGGTACAAATTTTATTGAGTTCTTTCATGTTTGATATTTTGGGTTGAATATGGGATGCTATTATTTTTGAATATATATGTTCATGAGTTAGCATCGATGGTGTATTCGAAGACGGAACGAAAAAAGACTATTATTCGGATTTATTGTGAATTATTGAAGTTTATTCGAAAATTCTGAATTTTGAATATGTGATGGAACGTGTATGTAAATGTGGATATGTTGAGGAAGATGATGAGAATAGATTGTTATATTAGTTTGGAATTTGTTTCGGTTGCCGGTTTTTAGCCGTTGTGCCGTTGATTGGCAAATTGTCAAGCCTTTGTTATTGTAGATTGAATGAAGCATGATTGGAGTTGGAATTGATCATGTTTGATTGTTTATATATGCATTTCAGAAAAATGCATATCTAACCAGAATTTTCAAGCAAATATGAGCAAGATGTGCTTAAGAAGAGTGCGTAAACACAGAAAGTCGATCAAAGCATTAAGATTTCAGTAGAGAATGTCAGATCAGGACATAAGGTAAAGCTTCAGATCAGAATGAATAGATTTTGTGTAAATACTTATATGATGGTGCTAGATATTTCAGAAAAGAGATATCAGATTCTGAAGAAAATGCCCAACAATAATTTTATTATATATTCAATGGGCTTTGTGTCAGAAGAAAAGGAAGCAGATATGACAGAAATTATGCGTTTCAGAGTCACATCATATAAAAAGTTTCAGTTGAACAATTTGTAAAGCATTAACCAGATTGGTTAAGTAATCGATTAGCAACTCTAGAATCGAAATAAGAATGTATCTCAACAGATTATGGTTTTGAAACTATCAAGATCAGTACGAATTTGTGATACAGAATGTGGTAGTTCTTGTCAGATTGAGTAGATATGCTTTATAAGATGACCAGATAGCTGATATGCAGGTCAGACTTATTTTGCGAGTACATAGTAAGCCGAGAATTATTGTTTTAGATTAAGACTTTAGGTTTACTATGAAGTTATGGTACAGATTGTCAGACAGATTGTCAGAAATTCTGAATACTCTTAGATGTGAGTGTATAGCATATTACCCTCAGATTAATGGATAGTCAGATAACACTAACCAAATTTTGAGGATAGAATCAGATTTGATAGATAATCAGATTGGATTATCCAGATTGCAGCATATGTTTAGCATTGTGGTGCTAGATTTAGGCACTACGTGATTATATTGATTATCAACAGATATCAGATTGATATATAGATAGTTGTTGCAAAATCAGTAGCAGATAAAAGAGAGAGAATTGTTATGCTTTTGCGATAATATGCTTCAACGGCCTCAAATATCAGGCTAGATTTAGTCAGAGAAGTGACAAAGAAAAGCACCGATTGAGTCAAAAGACAATAAGATCAGTATATGAGATGCAAATTCAGAATGTAGAGTTACGTTTCAGATCTTGAAACGGTAATCAGAATGATAGTATAGACTTGAAACATGATATTTCAGAAAAAAGAACGATTTAGCAAAGAACATCAAATCGTCATCAAAGTTGAATTGTATGGTATGAGATGTCAGACCAAGTTAGTGTTTTCACTAACATATTAATTCTTTTTCGTTCGATAAGATAGATCAGCTATATTCAATGTGTCTCTGTTATGAAAGTATCAGTCAGATACTTAAGATATACTTTAGTTCAATGAGACAGATTTCGATAAGAACCTGAACTAATTCAAGCATTTTGAATTAAAGTTTGATCGAAAAGAGAAGCAATTCAGAAACAGATACAATCACGACAACTAAGCAAAGTACACGAAAAGAGACACATAATAGAAGAGGGAATTTAAGATGAGATCAGAAGCAGATAAAGAAGTGAAAGAAAACAATCAAAGCTGCATGACTGAAGTAAGTATTGTGTTTATATTTCAGTTAGTTTATTAGATTGATGTATCAGATTGATGGAATGAGATTCTTATGAATAAGCTAAGAACATTAGCTAGATTTTACGTTGGATCTTACTCAGATGAAGCAGAAACTGATAAGATTTTGAGCAGATCAGAATAATTGATACAGATTTTGAGTATGAGTCAAGAAGAAGAGCAGTTCAGATGTAAGTTACTTTTGTGACTACATAACAAAGAAATAGATATGATGGAAGAAGAGATCAGAAAGACGAATAAGATAAGATATCAGAAAAGATTTCTAAAGCTCACAGAATTAAAGTAAGGATTACTTCAGTCAGCTATACAGTTTACAATATTCAGTAGTACAAGAGAATGCGATTTCGAGGACGAAATCATATCTTAGAGGGGGAGAATTGTAAGATCCTGAAAATTTGCAATTATTAATTTCGGGATTAGTGATTTAAATTCCGAATGTGAGAAAATATTAATTGGAGAATTTATAGAAATTAAAGATTTAATTTCCGAGTTACAATTATTTAATTTCAGAATGTACGGATTTTGAGATTTAAATTTCGGGATTCTTAAATTAAAATATTTAAATATTCAAATTGAATATTTATGGAATTTAAGATTTAAATTCCAAGTTTTGGGAATTAAAGAGAATTTAATTCAGAAGTGAAACTCGCGCCGGAGTTGATTTGCAAATATCGCAATTTTAAGGCCGAGATGATTTAATTTTAATCCGAGAATATTTAATTTGAGAAGTTTTAGAGTTTAGAATTAAATTCTAATATTCATAAATTATTTAGAATTAAAATTGAATTAAAAGATTGGCCGAGGACTAAATTGCAATTTCTGAAGAGTTCAGGGACTAAAGTGCAATTTGATTATATATATCTGAAATCCCACTTGATAGTCAGCAACAAAAAATGTGTAAGGCAGTAGGAAATGGGGAAGAACATCAGCTTAGCTTCCACGCCATTTTCAGCCCTTAAAAAAAGCTTCGATTTTTCGATATCCGTCCGTCAGAATTCCGATTTGAACATATATTTGCAATCACCGCTCCGAGAGCTACCTTTTGGTACAAATTTTATTGAGTTCTTTCATGTTTGATATTTTGGGTTGAATATGGGATGCTATTATTTTTGAATATATATGTTCATGAGTTAGCATCGATGGTGTATTCGAAGACGGAACGAAAAAAGACTATTATTCGGATTTATTGTGAATTATTGAAGTTTATTCGAAAATTCTGAATTCTGAATATGTGATGGAACGTGTATGTAAATGTGGATATGTTGAGGAAGATGATGAGAATAGATTGTTATATTAGTTTGGAATTTGTTTCGGTTGCCGGTTTTTAGCCGTTGTGCCGTTGATTCGCAAATTGTCAAGCCTTTGTTATTGTAGATTGAATGAAGCATGATTGGAGTTGGAATTGATCTTGTTTGATTGTTTATATATGCATTTCAGAAAAATGCATATCTAACCAGAATTTTCAAGCAAAGATGAGCAAGATGTGCTTAAGAAGAGTGCGTAAACACAGAAAGTCGATCAAAGCATTAAGATTTCAGTAGAGAATGTCAGATCAGGACATAAGGTAAAGCTTCAGATCAGAATGAATAGATTTTGTGTAAATACTTATATGATGGTGCTAGATATTTCAGAAAAGAGATATCAGATTCTGAAGAAAATGCCCAACAATAATTTTATTATCTATTCAATGGGCTTTGTGTCAGAAGAAAAGGAAGCAGATATGACAGAAATTATGCGTTTCAGAGTCACAGCATATAAAAAGTTTCAGTTGAACAATTTGTAAAGCATTAACCAGATTGGTTAAGTAATCGATTAGCAACTCCAGAATCGAAATAAGAATGTATCTCAACATTTATGGTTTTGAAACTATCAAGATCAGTACGAATTTGTGATACAGAATGTGGTAGTTCTTGTCAGATTGAGTAGATATGCTTTATAAGATGACCAGATAGCTGATATGCAGGTCAGACTTATTTTGCGAGTACATAGTAAGCCGAGAATTATTGTTTTAGATTAAGACTTTAGGTTTACTATGAAGTTATGGTACAGATTGTCAGACAGATTGTCAGAAATTCTGAATACTCTTAGATGTGAGAGTATAGCATATTATCCTCAGATTAATGGATAGTCAGATCAGACTAACCAAATTTTGAGGATAGAATCAGATTTGATAGATAATCAGATTGGATTATCCAGATTGCAGCATATGTTTAGCATTGTGGTGCTAGATTTAGGCACTACGTGATTATATTGATTATCAACAGATATCAGATTGATATATAGATAGTTGTTGCAAAATCAGTAGCAGATAAAAGATAGAGAATTGTTATGCTTTTGCGATAATATGCTTCAACGGCCTCAAATATCAGGCTAGATTTAGTCAGAGAAGTGACAAAGAAAAGCACCGATTGAGTCAAAAGACAATAAGATCAGTATATGAGATGCAAATTCAGAATGTAGAGTTATGTTTCAGATCTTGAAACGGTAATCAGAATGATAGTATAGACTTGAAACATGATATTTCAGAAAAAAGAACGATTTAGAAAAGAACATCAAATCGTCATCAAAGTTGAATTGTATGGTATGAGATGTCAGACCAAGTTAATGTTTTCACTAACATATTAATTCTTTTTCGTTCGATCAGATAGATCAGCTATATTCAATGTGTCTCTGTTATGAAAGTATCAGTCAGATACTTAAGATATACTTTAGTTCAATGAGACAGATTTCGATAAGAACCTAAACTAATTCAAGCATTTTGAATTAAAGTTTGATCGGAAAGAGAAGCAATTCAGAAACAGATACAATCACGACAACTAAGCAAAGTACACGAAAAGAGACACATAATAGAAGAGGGAATTTAAGATGAGATCAGAAGCAGATAAAGAAGTGAAAGAAAACAATCAAAGCTGCATGACTGAAGTAAGTATTGTGTTTATATTTCAGTTAGTTTATTAGATTGATGTATCAGATTGATGGAATGAGATTCTTATGAATAAGCTAAGAACATTAGCTAGATTTTACGTTGGATCTTACTCAGATGAAGCAGAAACTGATAAGATTTTGAGCAGATCAGAATAATTGATACAGATTTTGAGTATGAGTCAAGAAGAAGAGCAGTTCAGATGTAAGTTACTTTTGTGACTACATAACAAAGAAATAGATATGATTGAAGAAGAGATCAGAAAGACGAATAAGATAAGATATCAGAAAAGATATCTAAAGCTCACAGAATTAAAGTAAGGATTACTTCAGTCAGCTATACAGTTTACAATATTCAGTAGTACAAGAGAATGCGATTTCGAGGACGAAATCATATCTTAGAGGGGGAGAATTGTAAGATCCTGAAAATTTGCAATTATTAATTTCGGGATTAGTGATTTAAATTCCGAATGTGAGAAAATATTAATTGGAGAATTTATGGAAATTAAAGATTTCATTTTCGAGTTACAATTATTTAATTTCAGAATGTACGGATTTTGAGATTTAAATTTCGGGATTCTTAAATTAAAAGATTTAAATATTCAAATTGAATATTTATGGAATTTAAGATTTAAATTCCAAGTTTTGGGAATTAAAGAGAATTTAATTCATAGGTGAAACTCGCGCCGGAGTTGATTTGCAAATATCGCAATTTTAAGGCCGAGATGATTTAATTTTAATCCGAGAATATTTAATTTGAGAAGTTTTAGAGTTTAGAATTAAATTTTAATATTCTTAAATTATTTAGAATTAAAATTGAATTAAAAGATTGGCCGAGGACTAAATTGCAATTTCTGAAGAGTTCAGGGACTAAAGTGCAATTTGATTATATATATCTGAAATCCCACTTGATAGTCAGCAACAAAAAACGTGTAAGGCAGTAGGAAATGGGGAAGAACATCAGCTTAGCTTCCACGCCATTTTCAGCCCTTAAAAAAGCTTCGATTTTTCGATATCCGTCCGTCAGAATTCCGATTTGAACATATATTTGCGATCACCGCTCCGAGAGCTACCTTTTGGTACAAATTTTATTTAGTTCTTTCATGTTTGATATTTTGGGTTGAATATGGGATGCTATTATTTTTGAATATATATGTTCATGAGTTAGCATCGATGGTGTATTCGAAGACGGAACGAAAAAAGACTATTATTCGGATTTATTGTGAATTATTGAAGTTTATTCAAAAATTCTGAATTTTGAATATGTGATGGAACGTGTATGTAAATGTGGATATTTTGAGGAAGATGATGAGAATATATTGTTATATTAGTTTGGAATTTGTTTCGGTTGCCGGTTTTTAGCCGTTGTGCCGTTGATTCGCAAATTGTCAAGCCTTTGTTATTGTAGATTGAATGAAGCATGATTGGAGTTGGAATTGATCTTGTTTGATTGTTTATATATGCATTTCAGAATTGCTTTGATCAAAGGCTTGCCGACTCGAGATTTCCGATTCGAAACAAGAAAAGTTTGAAGAAGGCTTGAAGTTAGTTTGATGAATTGAATTACCAAGACTTTGAATAGCTTTTGATATGTTGTTGTGAATTGTATTTTCAGCGACTTGAAGTAGTGTCAGACTCGACATTGACAGGTATAAATGACAGCTATCCAGATGGGATAGAACCCTCGAGATAGCTATTATTCTTGAGTAAATCACATACGTTCTTGATATTGTCTTGTTATGTGCTTTTATGTGATTTATATGAGTTTTGATGCTTTGTTTGATTATGTGATTATATGTTCAAGATGTTTTACAGCCTTTAATGCATACAGCTTAATGTGCATTCATCTTGAACTCCATCCTAAAAAGCACAGAGGGTTAAAAGCCTAGAGTGCATATGACGTTTGGCGAATTATAGTTGAGTGGCATGGATTGCAGCCTTCGCTTTCAGAGCCAAAAGACTCTCTATAATTGCACCAAAGTCAGAGGATTAAAATACTGGATGCCACCTTGATTGGGAGTGTCGGTGGTTTGATAGTTATTTTATTCCTCGGGATCCCAAAGAACCAAGCTTTATTGATATCAGCTTTGATAGCCTATCCTTCAAACATGCATTGCATTTATTTTATAGCATTAGATGAGATGCTATTTTTATTGCATGTTTTGTTATTTATACTGGGATTTATTCTCATCGGAGTTTTCTGGCTATTGCTATGTTTTGTATGTGTGCATTGCAATAGGTGGGGAAGTAGCTGGTCAGACTTGACATGGATAGCTCGAGATAGAGTCTTAGCACGTGGTGAATCGAGTTTTTAAGCAAGAGAACATGTATTATAGATTGTAGAACATGTTTTAGCTTGATTTACTTGGAAACATGTTGTACAACTTCATGCTTTGGACTAGTATGTGATTTTGTAATAATTGTAAAACTAGTCTACTATGTTGAAGACTTAGTATATATGTCTATACCTGTTTTGGAATTGTTATATCATGATGTGGTATAGATTTGGCATGCAAATACTTCTATAGAGTTGGTTTTGACAGCAAAGAGTTTTGCTGTGTTTTTCTGGAAAACCATGCTCGCTCGATCGGGTGATTATCACCGATCGAGCGCAGCCCTTTATTTGCAAAACAGGGGAATCGAGTTTATGGCTCGCTCGATCGGTTGAAGTTTCCCGATCGAGCGAGGCCATAAATATTTGGAACCCGAGAGCAGTGTTATGAAGCCCGCTCGATCGGGTCTTTTTCACCGATCGAGCGAGGCACTGTTTATTTTTCAAAAAAATTTTTTTTTTTTACTTTGCTCTTGGTTTATTTATTTGATGCTTAATGAATGTTAATTGTTTATTAATTGCCCTAAGTTGAGATTAGCAACCCGAGGTCCTCACAAGGTTCGTGAAGGATTTTAGCACATTGGCGGTGCCCATGACTGTGGTTATCAAGAAAAACGTTCCGTTCCATTGAGGCGAGGAGCAATAGAAGTCTTTTAATATGATTAAACAAAAGTTGATTAATGCTCCTTTACTTGTTTTGCCTGATTTTACTAATACTTTTGAGATTGAATGTGATGCATCAAGTGTAGGAATTGGATGCGTCTTGACACAAGGGGGAAGGCTAGTAATAATGATATACACGTTTAAATACAATTAGAAGTCATGTGTCCTCCACTAAAGGCCATAATTTCTCTTTGGCCCCTCAACTTTTCATCAATTGCAAAATAGTCCTCAGCCCTCTTTTAAATTAAAATTCAATCATAGATAGTTAAAGAATATTAGAATTTAAATCTAAACTCTAAAAATTTCTCAAATTAAATCTCGAATTAAATCAAATAATCTCGGGCCTTATATTTATCCCCCTCTAAGATATGATTTCGAGGACGAAATCATATCTTAGATAGGGAGAAAGTGAGGCCCACGATTATTTGATTTAATCTAAGATTAATTAATTTTAATTCGAGGATATTTAATTTGAGAATTTTTAGAGTTTAGATTTAAATTCTAATATTCTTAAATTATTTAGGATTGAAATTGAATTTAAAAGAGGGCCGGGGACTATTTTGCAATCGATGAAGAGTTAAGGGGCCAAAGAGCAATTATGGGCTTTAGTGGAGGACACATGGCTTATAATTGTATTTAAACGTGTATATCATTATTTCTTCCTCATATTCTTCAGCAAAAGTCGAGAACTTAGATTTGGAAGCCAAATTTCTTATTTCAAACTTTGATATCTTTTGATTCTGTCATCCGATTTTTAATCTGGGCGTAGTTCTGCGATCCTCGCCTCGAGAGATTCGTTTTGATGTAAGTATTATCTTGTTCCAGCTGGTTTCGAAATTATGGTTGTTGGAGGATTCAGAATTCGATCATATATATTTTTGTTTTTGAGTTGATATGTATTACCGTATCGAAACCGGATCGAAGATTTGATGTCGTATTAATTCTTATGATTTTTCCAGCTATGTTAAAAACCTATGCCTACTGAATTATGCTGGTTTTTGATAGTATTCATGTTTATATGTTGGTGGTATGTGATGTATTGGATGTTGGAATTGATATATTTGAGTTTCGGTTACCGATTTCGTATCGTTACGCTGCCGAGTTATGATTTGAAGCCGTTTTGATATCTTGTAATTGAGCTGAGCTTGACGTGAGTTTTTGTTGATCTTTGTAGCTTTAATATTCTTTATTTTAGATTAGATAAGGGCTTGATGAGCTCGAGAAATCCAACTTTCGAACCGAGAAAGATTTGGGCAAGGTTTGAAGTTATTTCTTCGAAGATTGAAAGATAAATTTGAGCAGATTTTGATTTATATGTGTTTTTTTGTAGTTTTTAGATTTGAAGCACTCAAGAATCAAGAAAATAAAAGGTATGAGACGACTTTGATCAAAATTGGATTTGAAACTCGAGAATTATGTTTCTTGAGTTATCCCGGAGAAATCACATACTTGTTAGTTTTATGTTCTAGATTTAGAATATGAATTGCTAAATCCATCTCAGGTAAATGGATCTTTGATTATGTTGTTTACCTTTGATGTGGTGTCGGATACGAACTACGAAATTCGAATATATCCAAGTCAAGATCGGATGTGAATCTTGATACCAAGATCGGATACGAATCTTGATGCCGAGATCGGATACGAATCTCGATGCCTGAAGTTGGTTTACGATAATTGTTTTGTAATTACTTTAAGTCTTGAGTTGGATATATGATTTCTGCATGTTTATGTATTTTATACTGATAATTATATTTTCACCGGATGTTTTCCAGTTGTTGTCTTTTTTGTATGTGTGCATGACAATAGATGGGACAAGAGCTAGTCAGATACGTCATGGATAGCTCAAGAGAGAGATTTATCACGTGGAGACATGGGTGTAGATGTTGAGTTGCTGTCAAGTGTTGTGTTTGGCACTAAGTTTATCACATGTATATTTTGTTAAGATGTGTATGAACTTAGTAGTTGATGGTTGGATCGAAACTTGTGAAGTTATAGTTGATAAAACATGTTGAGTTGCTTGTCCAAACTATTTCTTCTTAGTATAACATGTTTTGGTGATGTTCTTATGAAAATTTGAGTTGTATATTCACAAGTCCATTAGAAATCCTTATTTTTACAGCAAAGGTAGATTTTTGGGCGTTCAGACAGAACTCAGCTTGCTCGAGCGCCGCCTGGTGCGCTCAAGCGAGCCAAGAGAAGGGGCTGAACCCGAGCCCTTCTTGCTCGAGCGCACCTTGGACTCGCTCGAGCGAGCCATCACTTAAAAAAAAAATTTGTTTTGTTTGCTTATCTCTTTGCTTGAACTTGACTATTGTAGTGACCCGACCCGGATCCACTACTTAATCAGAGTTAAGAGCATAATTAAGCATGCATTAAATAAAATAGCTGCGGAAGACTTAAATACAAGCAGACCGGCAGAATACAACCGGCTAATCATCATCGATTTATACAACCCAATCGAATTTGCATAGATAAAAACCTACAGCTAAATACTGTTGTCTTCAAGGTCGCTGGCTCCTCCAGGCTCCTGGTGCTCAATCCTGCACCTGCATCTGCCCCGTCGAATAGGGTATCCAGATACACAGAAAATACTGAACGTGAGCTCTAAGCTCAATACGAAAGCACGGATAAACATACAAATATGATGCATGCAAATGATAGGGTATCCATATCTGGGATAACTGTATACGAACTACTCAGACTGGCACCTGGGATATAAGCTCGTCACATCGGGGTAGCTAACCACTGTGTGCGACCACTCATTCCCGAATCACGGACGCGGACCACGGAGTCCTTCAGGTATCAGTACCTAGGGGTACTCGATATCAAATGTCCTAACAGGGCTGAGCAACCCTAACTGGCTTATCTCGAAAGATATACAGATGTATAGGCACAAGATGATATGCGCATGCCGCATAACAATAATAACATGCAAACACATAAATGCAACATATAAGAATTCATATCCGCTGGCAATCTCAGTCAGTACTTATGTACCTTTCTAAGGCAGTCCTAGTAGTCCCACTCTAGGATCCAAGCCTATCATCAAGTCTACAATGCAAATACCCATGCATCATTCAATAAGCTCTAAAAGCCTTAACTACGCTATTGCATACTCCTAAATAATTTAAGGAGACCATAGCTATACCTGCGTCCATCGTCAGCCCACTGATGGCAACTATCCCGCAACTAGGGCACTCCCCTACTGTAAATCCACAGCCTTGAACACGGCTCTACAACACGAACACTGCTCCGCTACTATGTCAGACACTGTTTGACTATACTAAAACAAATATCCTACTCCAACTCTAGAATAAGAGTACCCAAAGCCTTAAAATAGGACCACGAGGGCGAAGGAGAGAATTCGCAATTGGCAAGAAATGAATGCCTCGGACCTTATATTTATAGGCATCGATCGGAACTTTCGATCCTTGATCGGAACGTCCGATCCTGCCATCGGAGCTTCCGAACATCCTTATCTGCCACATGTCAAAATCTCACTGGTTGACTTCGGATAGGGGTGTTCGGAGCTTCCGATCCTGTTCGGAGCTTCCGATCAATCACACGTCATGGATGACGTAATTCGATCGGAGCTTCCGATCTTTCATCGGAGCTTCCGATCACCTTCGGAGCATCCGATCCTAACTTCGGAGCTTCCGATCTGTCTGACCCTCCAGACCATTTCTGATCATTTTGGGTCTATTTTCGGACTCCGTTAATCCATTTAGAAGTCTCCTTAATCACGTTTTACTAAATATAACATGATCACACGATAATTACTCATTATCGTTAATTCTGGATATGGGCCACTACATTCCCACCACCTTAAAAAGATTTCGTCCTCAAAATCTAAGGTAAACCTCGAGACTATAGTATAAACCATTCGTCCAATTCATTAGTAGTTTCGGTTCAAAACATCTGGTCAAATAACCTTCGACAATACCAAACCTCACTAAACCTGCAAGGTCTTTTCATTCACTGAACCACTCTAACCATCTGAAATCCTTAGACTGATTGCGATAAACCTTGATCTGAATCCCGCTATCGTAGATAGCATCTACTCAATCGTATTAGTCATCCTTCCATGGATAACAACAAAATCCTGACAATTCCTGGCATCATAGTACGTACTTTCATTACTCACTCTGCCCGATGAATGTTTCCCAAAGAACACCAACTAAGTAACCAGATGATAAAATCTTTATACATAATTTCTTGTCTAAATGTATCCTTCGAGGTCGTTGCCTCGAAATTCACTATCATCCTGCTGAAACTCCCAGATGGACTAACACCATCCTCAGCAGTAGTCTATATCAGATGCTTACTTCTATCTCGGAACCAGAGATAGTATCGACGAAAACAATTTCCGTTTTATCCTGTTCCAGATAACCAAATCCTTGGCTCCCTAGCGGGGATAACCAAACTGATTCACCGTGATCCCGCACAGAATCTATCAATACTAGTGGCAATTACGTTATCTAACCCTCTCAATGACACAAAATATCAAAATGCACTGGGATCTCAGTGACAACAATCCTGCCAGACTCAGAAACACAAGTCTCAGCTGTCGTTTCATCCCATGAAACAACTAATGCTAACCTGCTAATGTTCATTGAAATCCATGAGCACTTGTCGAATCGCCTCTCAACAACAAATCTTGAGAGATCTGCTGGAAGCACCCCAAGCAAAACACTCTGACTATCAGTCTTCAAAATTCGTCCACTGACAAACCTGGGATGATCACTGAATCATATTTCCGCAATTGAATAATTCATTGCTAACACCAAGCAATGCTCAGATCAAAATCCGTCACTGGTAGCCAAAGCAACGTTACCAACATCTATGATCACAAGAGCCAACTAATGATCACTTTCGTGATTCGCAGAATCCAAAAGTCTCGATTCCCGCATTCCTGGAGATCCCTTAGCGACTAAAAAATTTCCTAAATGCACGTGAATCGTTATATCAAATCATACCATACTTAAAGTACCATTTCCAATACTTCTTGATTCACTATATCCCATCTGTACCGATTGGAATAATCTGATCAATCAAATCGATATACTGTAGCTCTCGCCATGCCTGACGATATCAACCCTAATCAGACAATCACTGATCAATGAAACTCTCATGGCTCGATCAATATCGATGATCTCACTGCCACACGTCTGCATATCCAAAATACTTGGAATCAAAAGAATCATAGCTGATTCAATCACTCATCTTTGACAGAGTCAGACGACAGTTACAAGTAGTCACTAGCGCTAAACATGCACCAGCCTAGACATACTATCACTGTCTATCTTCATCCAAGATGATCATAAGGACTTGTTCAATCCAAGCCGCAATACAAGTCCGAAAAGATTTCAACTATCGTTGAACATGCTCCTGATAACTATATCTCTTGCTAAGACTGCAACAAATCGAGACTGAGGTTACTTGCCGCGGTGTCCCACCTGAAATCACCACCAAGTGTACACTGGAATAAATCACGCTATCCTCACGCCTCAAATAGTCATGTGAAATCCTTAGCATCGGATATAATCTATCACTGAAGGAAACCATCAATGCTGAAAACTACTCATCCCCGAGTCAAATGTTTCAGGAATTTCACAAACCCATCTCCTGGATAACCCTTATCACAAGAGTATCCAAATACCGACTAGATCGACTAGTCTAGCAGTATCCAATAGACTAAAACTGTCTGCTCAGATTATGCACTCGTCAAGGAAAAATACCTCCAAGACTGGTCCTTATGACAAAAACTGCAAACCAATATCTCTGACGATAGTCGGACGATATCTAGACTGCCGATACCTAACCAGGCATCCAATTCAATGTCATACCGCGTCGTGGCTGTTACCAAAACTCTAGAATAATTAGCCTTCCCACCGCCAAATCCTGAAGCACAAAGTCTTCCAGGCATTCTCTGAAGTACGAAAGACTCACAAAGTAACACTGGCATAGGGTCGCGCTCCATCATGTCTAGTCATGGTCATAGTCCACAACTCTCGGCATATACTCGACTTGGTATCCCGATGAAATCCCATCATCACAAAGTCTCAACCTATGAAGGTCAATCAGACTACTGTCCTAAGAAAACAACTTAGAAAAAAAACTCAAAATTCCAAACAAGATCAATATTTCCATGCCCCCAGATGAATTACCTCATCAATGGCACTAACCCAGTCAAACGACTAATTAGGTCAGCCCTAGGAAGACACCTAGACTAACCCTATGTCAATTCGTTACCGCTGGCTTACCCAAAATCCATGAGTTAACATAGTTGATCACCAATCAACTAATTCCAAGCCAAACTTAGTAAAATTACATGTAATCAAACATGAATCTTTGAATAAGTAAAACATGTATCATTACTTCAAGTTATGTACAATTTCCTTTATTACAATCCCATGTAATACATACAGTATTCAAAATACAACAAAATGTACATCCAATAACTTGAACTGATACAATCAAATTCTGATGATTCATTACAACTGAAATACTGTTTACAAATACATCAATACAGTATTTAAAATCATCGAACTTGTCTTCACTCCTTGAGCATGAAGCTTCCAATCGACACACGCATCGATACAAGCATACTTCCGTCCAAGTCTCTCTACATGTCCTCCAGCGAAAAACTCCGGAGAAATGACACGTGATAGCTAACCATCTATGCTCTGCGTCAGTGCATGTCGGTAGACTTCTTCTGCTCACGATCTACCATCAACGTTCTTCTTGTATCCAAATCATGCTTTTGAACATGAAGTTTTCCGTATGCCTACCAAAAGCATCAATACAAGCATACCGGCAAAACCATGTTCTGCACGAGTTTACAAACCTTACGTTTGAAACCTTTCATGCCTTAGGCTCTCAAGGTATCTCCTGTGAAGGTCTATTTGACAATCTCTCCAGCTACGAGTGGAGAATCTTCAAGGACTGGAACCACATAGATTACAAAACACCATTCGTTCCAAAAAGCCCTCAGAGGTATCTGACGCGATATACTCGATCTTCCCTTCCAATCTTCCCTGGTTGAAATCCATATATTCTTCGATCAACATCCCAATGCATCGAATGATGAACCGTCCACAACAGTCAGTCTATCTATCGATATGCTACTACTGGTGTTCTCATCACTGCTGCATTCCTTATAGTAAAGACTTATGCCGCAAACCTCGGCAATGAAGAACCAAATCTTCTTTCGCTAGGCCTCAATCAATCCTACAAGGATAATCAAGAAGTCTTATTATCAATTTCCTAAGTCCCTTGCATGCAGCTCTGATACCAATAAATGTAGCGACCCGACCCGGATCCACTACCTAATCAGAGTTAAGAGCATAATTAAGCATGCATTAAATAAAATAGCTGCGGAAGACTTAAATATAAGCAGACCAGCAGAATACAACCGACTAATCATCATTGATTTATACAACCCAATCGAATTTGCATAGATAAAAACCTACAGCTAAATACTGCTGTCTTCAAGGTTGCTGGCTCCTCCAGGCTCCTGGTGCTCAATCCTGCACCTACATCTGCCCCGTCGAATAGGGTATCCAGATACACAGAAAATACTGAACGTGAGCTCTAAGCTCAATACGAAAGCACGGATAAACATACAAATATGATGCATGCAAATGACAGGGTATCCATATCTGGGATAACTGTATACGAACTACTCAGACTGGCGCCTGGGATATAAGCTCGTCACATCGGGGTAGCTAACCACTGTGTGCGACCACTCATTCCCGAATCACGGACGCGGACCACGGAGTCCTTCAGGTATCAGTACCTAGGGGTACTCGATATCAAACGTCCTAACAGGGCTGAGCAACCCTAACTGGCTCATCTCAAAAGATATACAGATGTACATGCACAAGATGATATGCACATGCCGCATAACAATAATAACATGCAAACACATAAATGCAACATATAAGCATGCATATCCGCTGGCAATCTCAGTCAGTACTTACGTACCTTTCTAAGGCAGTCCTAGTAGTCCCACTCTAGGTTCCAAGCCTATCATCAAGTCTACAATGCAAATACCCATGCATCATTCAATAAGCTCTAAAAGCCTTAACTACGCTATTGCATACTCGTAAATAATTTAAGGAGACCATAGCTATACCTGCGTCCGTCGTCAGCCCACTGATGGCGACTATTCCGCAACTAGGGCACTCCCCTGCTGTAAATCCACAGCCTCGAACACGGCTCTACAACACGAGCACTGCTCCGCTACTATGTCAGACACTGTCTGACTATACTAAAACAAATATCCTACTCCAACTCTAGATTAAGAGTACCCAAAGCTTTAAAATAGGACCACGAGGGCGAAGGAGAGAATTCGGAATTGGCAAGAAATGAATGCCTCGGACCTTATATTTATAGGCATCGATCGGAACCTCCGATCTTCGATCGGAACTTCCGATCCTTGATCGGAACGTTCGATCCTGCCATCGGAGCTTCCGAACATCCTTATCTGCCACATGTCAAAATCTCACTAGTTGACTTCGGATAGGGGTGATCGGAGCTTCCGATCCTGTTTGGAGCTTCCGATCAATCACACGTCATGGATGACGTAATTCGATCGGAGCTTCCGATCGTTCATCAGAGCTTCCGATCACCTTCGGAGCATCCAATCCTAACTTCGGAGCTTCCGATCTGCCTGACCCTCCGGACCATTTCTGATCATTTTGGGTCTATTTCCGGGCTCCGTTAATCCATTTAGAAGTCTCCTTAATCACGTTTTACTAAATATAACATTATCACATGATAATTACTCATTATCGTTAATTCTGGATATGGGCCACTACAACTATGATTAATTGCCCAATAAGAACTGAGATTAGCACCCGAGGTCCTCACAACAGGATATATTTTTTCTGAAGAAGATGAGTAAGAAATAATGATATAAACGTTTAAATACAATTAGAAGCCATGTGTCCTCCACTAAAGCCCATAATTGCTCTTTGGCCCCTCAACTCTTCATCAATGGCAAAATAGTCCTCGACCCTCTTTTAAATTCAATTTCAATCATAAATAATTTAAGAATATTATAATTTAAATCTAAACTCTAAAAATTCTCAAATTAAATATCCTCGGATTAAAATTAATTAATCTCGAATTAAATCAAATAATCCCGAGCCTTACACTAGTGGCCTACTTCAACGAGAAGTTGAATGGAGCATCCTTGAATTATCCTACCTACGACAAGGAGTTTTACGCGTTGGTGAGGGTACTCGAGATGTGGCAGCACTACTTGAGGCCATAGGAGTTTGTGATTCAACGGATCATGAGTCCTTGAAACATCTCAAGGGGCAACAGAAGTTAAATAAAAGACATGGAAAATGGGTAGCATTTGTGGTCAAGGTAAGGAGAATGTGGTAGCAGATGCGTTGTCACGAAGGTACGTGCTCTTAACTACTTTAGATTCTAATTTTTTTGGGTTTGAGCATGTGAAAGAGTTGTATGCGAGTGATGATGTTTTTGGTGAAATTTGTGCATTGTGTATGCGTGGTCAAAAGTATAAGTTTTACATGCATTATGATTATTTGTTTAAGGAAGATAAGTTATGCATTCCTATGTATTCAATTAGAGAATTACTTGTTAGGGAATTGCATAGTGGTGGTTTAATGGGGTTATTTTGGTGTGGCTAAAACATATTAAATTTTGCATGAGCACTTTTATTGGCCACATATGAAGCATGATGTTGAGAAAATGTGTGAGCGGTGTGTGAGTTGTAAGAAAGCAAAGTCTAAATCACAACCACATGAGTTATATACTCCACTTCAAGTACCTAATGATCCGTGGGTAGATATTACCATGGATTTTGTTCTTGGGTTACCGAGTTCTAAGAAGGGAAGGGATTCTATCTATGTTGTGGTTGATAGGTTTTCAAAAATGGCATATTTTATTGCTTGTCAAAAATCAGATGATGCTTCTCATGTTGCAGATTTTTTCTTTAATGAAATTGTGAGGTTGCATGGCATGCCTAGAAGTATTTTTTTTTATAGGGATACTCGATTTTTAAGTTACTTTTGGAAAACATTGTGGTGTAAACTTGAAACAAAGTTGTTGTTTTCTACTAGTTGTCATCCACAAAATGATGGACAGACTGAGGTAGTTAATAGAATTTTAGGGAGATTGTAGCGTTCTATCATTAAAAAAAACATGAAAAATTGGGAAGATTGTTTTCCATTTATTGAATTTTCTTATAATCATAGTGTGCATTCTACTACGAAATATTTACCTTTTGAAATTGTTTATGGCTTAAACCCATTGACTCCATTGGATTTGATGTCATTACCTATGAGTGAAAGGGTTAATATGAATGGGAAGAAGAAAACTGAATTTGTGAGGAGCTTGCATGAGAAAGTACGTGAAAATATCGAGAAGAAGAATTTGCAATGTACTAAGTGTGAAATCCGAAACTTGGCCTCCAATTTCTTTCAACAAGGAATAAAACTCCCTACATGAAAGCCAAAATCCTTCCTTCCCGGGATTCGAGTCAATGGCCGAAACATTAGCACCCTATCAGTTTTTATTTGGCAAACAAATCAAGCAATAAAGGCTGCAAATTTATTTCCTTGATACGTGAGATCAAAGCTGAATGTTAGCCTCTTTATAAGAGCAAGAAACCACCTCCTTTCAACACTCTCCATTGGAAATACAGCTCCCAAAATACCACTCATAATCTCTTACATTCGAACACCGTAGCTGCTGGAAATTTTCGAGCCTTAGCCATTGAGAAGTTTCGAACCCAGCGGCTCAAGTTTTGAACCTCGGGCTGCTCAAAATTCGAGTATCGTAACTGTTGAATCTTCGAACCAAGGTGGCTGGAATCTCAAGGTGTTGCAGCGTTGCTCGGTTAAAGGCTTGGTACTTGGTTGGACCATCTTGAGTCAGTAAGTTTTTTTCTCTTCTCTTCCTAGTTTCGAAAAGGGTGGCTCAATATTTTTCTTCTAATCCTTTCCTTGTCTTCGAAGGTTGAGACTTAGGATATAGGAGAAGAAAATTGCTTGTGTCGTCAGATCAAAGTTAGCCATCTATTTTAAAAGGTGATCACTACAACAAAAATGCTCAAACACAACACTTAAAAGACAACGTTTTTGATAAAAAGCGTTGTCTTTTTTTAAATTACAACGCTTTTAATGAAAAGCGTTGTCGTTTTTTTTAAAATTCATAAAAGACAACGCTTTTTTTAAAAAGCGTTGTCTATAAGCATTTTTTTTATATGTACTACAAAACTTTTTAAATTAAATAATAAATAAAACTTGAAAATACATATTGTGTCTACTCAAACACTTCATTGTGTCCCTGTTCTTTTTTCTCTCTTTAAATCTCTCTTTAAACGTCTAAAAAATTAACACTAGATCCCCAAGACCTTCCATTGTGATTCCTTTTCTTTTTTCTCTCAACAAATCTTCAACTTTGAAAGACATCATGAGCTTAAACTCTTGAAAATCAAGAAGGCCATCTTTGTTGAGGTTGAAAGGAGCAATCATGTTGTTACATTCGTGTATGCTGATCCTCTCCCAATCGACTCAGATCATGCTATAGCTACTTTCCGCGTACTGCCCATTTATGTTGAAGACCTCCTTCAGATAATTCGCCTTCTCCTCTTATCCCGCGCCTTCTATTATATTTAGCAAGTCCTCCAAGCTCAGTAACCCGTCCAGGTCTAAATCCATCGGCGCCACCGCAGCCTCCGCCTCTTGCGTCGTCATTTTTTTAGATCTTATTATCCAATTTGACAAACCGTTAATAGCAATTTCCATCATTCATAGATTGTTTATATTCTTGTATTTGATGATCTTGTGTAGACTTTGGATATACCTTGCTCTGTTTAAACTTGGGAGACGAGGGGGAGAAAGTGGCGGCTTGCTCGATCTATTTAAACTCATGAGGAGATGTAGGGGTTTGATTTACGCCTTGCAAATCATGGGGAGTTGAAACGGTACAGTGTATGCATTTTTATTCTAAGAAATATGGACCCATTAGTTTCTGCTAATCTTGAAAACGAGTGCTTGAATTAGTTGAGCATATGGTAGCTAGTTTATGAATTGTGAATGGAAGGGTTCTATTTATGACTTGCTTATATTGGTTTGATCGAATGAGTTGTCAGTTGGATAGGATGCTGCGTAATTTTGTTTGGAAGTTTGGTCGATAAGTTGCTCTTTTTTTTTTTGTGTGTGCTGCTCCAGCTTAGTCATTTTAGGGGAAAATGCAAACTCTTTTTGGTTGCTCATGAATTTGGTTTGGTCTTCTGAATTGGATCTCTTCATGTTCTTGTGTCTTCAAATTTCTGTGAAAATATGTCATTTCTCTGTAATGGTGTATATTGTTGATTTATTCTTTTTGTGTATTGGAGGTGATACCCCATGAATGGGCTCATCAAGTGCTTGATCCCAATGAAGGCCCAGAACAAAAGAATAAGGTCTGAGTCTCATTTTTAGAGGTAGGGTTGGATCATCAGAGGATTATGGAAGAAGGTCTATGTTGGATCCTAAGGGGTGAAGGAGAGACCCATCGAGTTGGACCTTAGACATGAGGTCTCTAAGGTAAGTCAAAGGCTTATGGAAATTTGGAATAGAGATGTGAAAAAGTATATGGAGAGCATAAAAGAAGGAAGTGGAGGAGAGGTTCGCCTAGGGTGGGCGACCCCTAAGGTGGACAAACTCTAGGTTCATAAGATAGGTTTTTTGTTTGGAGTTGTATTTGGAGGACGAGCTCTAAAGGAGAGGCGCGTGAACTACATGCTCGTGGTCACCTACAAAGTATGTGTGGTCCCCTACTTTGGCTCATAAAAATACGGGTTTGCTCTCTCCATTTGTAATTAATTCACTTTCATTTTGAGGGGCGCCCAAGCTCCTCTTTCTCTTATTCGTTCACGTTTATGACTTGAGCATCGGAGCGGCTACGCCGGGATACCCTCCCGGCCCCCTCTAACATTATTTGCTTGATTTCAGGTTCATCTCTATACTTGAGCTTTGGGCTTGAGTGGGACTCGGGTCATCAAATTTTAGTGAGTATCATTTGGCGCCGTCTGTGGAAAGTTTGATTAGAGACGTAGATATGGTTGGAAGGAGAGGGAGTAGAAGGGCTCACACCACCTCATCTCGCATAGGGCCGATGATGGAGGAGCCTCCCCCTAGGAATACGGTGGGAAGTATGACCTTGGAAGATTTGGGCCAATTTATTACTAAGGTTATGGGAGAAGCCTTGAAGAAAAATCAGGAAGTCTCGCAAGGCCAAGGTCGTGAGTAAGAGCGAAAGAAGGAGCAAGAACAAGATCAAGTGCAAGTGCCATAAAAGGATGAAATGAGTCAGCGGAGTCAGGTGGGGGAAACCCTACCCCCTCCGGGCATGGATGACCAAGAGAAGGAGGAAATGTGGAAGGAGATAAGGATGTTGAGACAACAACTTGGGAGCAAGGGTTCAACTCTTAAGAAAGAAAGTCCATTTTCCCTTGCGATTATGGAGGAGGAACTTCCAGCTAGTTACAAAAAGCCAAGCGTGGGAGAATATGATGGAAGTACGGACCCGGAGGAACATATGGGAAGGTTTGAGAACGCTGGCCTATTGCACCAATACTCCGACGGTATAAAGTGTCGAGTATTCTTGAGCACGCTGGTAAAGTCCGCCCAGCAATGGTTCAACATGTTGAAGCCTGGGTCCATAAGGTCTTTTGAGGATTTTCGTGTGGCCTTTATGCATCAGTTTTCTAGTAGTAAGAAGTACAAAAAGAACGACTTGAGTTTATTTGTGATGAAGCAACAATGTTAGAACCTAATGGGGGGGGTTTAGGTTCTATTGGCAACTTTAGCAATTTAAAGCGATTATGCAAGTACGCAAGCGGAAGACTTAAGCAATCAAATAATAAGTACGGTAAATAAATGCGTAATGTAAATAAAGCAGTAAAAGGGATAAGAGATGTTTATCGAAGTTCGACGATAAATCGTCTACGTCTCCCCTTCTTGGTTAAGTCGATTAACCAAGGATCCACTAGCACTTCGAACGTCTTGGCCTTGATGGCTCCAAGGATAGCCTTACAACTTGACACGATCACCGCGCCGATACAACTCAACACTCTTGGCCTTTAGGGCTCCAAGGATAGCCTCAACACTCGTAAAATACACTTGGCTTCACACACAAGTGTTTATAAAACCGAGCAACCAACTCACAAACTAACAACCCTCGATATTACAACCCCGAATACAACTCGATATGTGAATATATTTTGAACACTCAAAAGGGGCTACAAATTGCTCAACAAATGACTTGAATGATGCTTGAGAGGATTGAGAGACTTGAAGATGTTGGGATGATTTGAATGGCCTCGGAATGCCTCCTTTTATAGCTGAAATTTTGACATCGATCGGAACTTCCGATCCCTGCATCGGAGCCTCCGAAATTTGAATTCTGAGACACGCGGGTGTACTGGATCGGAACGTCCGATCCACTTCGGAGCTTCCGATCGGCGCAATAAATATGGTGTCGGGCAAAAGTCTTCCGGACAAGATTATCAGGCGGCCGTTCAGGATCGGAATGTCCGATCCTGTTCGGAGCTTCCGATCTGCTTTACTTCGTTGCCTCCGATCTGCTTCCGAACAATATAATTTTACATAGAAACTGATCGGACCTTCCGAACCACGATCGGAGCTTCCGAACCTGTTCTTCGTAGCTTCCGTTCCTCATTCCGACCAATATAAAAAATCCTTGAAATAGATCGGAGCTTCCGAACCAAGATCGGAGCTTCCGATCTACCCTTAGCTTCCGAAGATGCTTCTGATCCTGATCGGAGGTTCCGATCTCTAATCGGAGCTTCCGATCCCATAGTAGTAAACTTCTTCGAATTGTGTTTCTGATCTTGAGTATGAATTTAGTATTAATTCATCTTTGAAAATTTTAACTCTGTAATAAGCTCAATGTAAATATTAGTAACATTTTAACCTAGTTTTGTTAATCATCAAAACATAGAGAAATAAGACTTTGTTAATGCATTAAAAACATTAATCTCATAATTCGAGATTTATATGCGTTTAAGGCGTAACAATCTCCCCCTTTTTGATGATCACAAAACTTGGTTAAAAATAGGAGATAAAATAAACGATAATCATAAACAATTTTAAGCAACAGATTTTAACGGATAAACAAATTTTATCAGATAAACAAATTTTATCTTAATATTTTAACCATTAATTCTCCCCCTTTGTGATAAACAAAAAGTAATGAGACATAGAATAAAAAAAATACTCAACAATTTCATTTACAATAATAAATTTTTAATACAATGCAAGAAAGAAAAAATACAAATAAAAATAAAATAAAAATCTAAGAGTCATCATCATGCTGCGGAGGAGGGTAGCGAGCGGCGAAGTCATCAAATCGAGTCTCCAGAGAGGCAACTCTAGCTGTCAACTCGGTAAAATGAGTGTGCATACTCGTCTCAATGCGATGAAGAGCCTCGAAGAGTCGGTCGCTAGGAAATTGGTTTATTGGTGTAGGAGGGACCTCAGGAGCCTGGAAAGGAAGATCACCAATGGTAGACGCAAAGGCCTCAAAACTGGAAGAGGATGGAATATCAGTGTTGGGCGGACCAGTCGGAAAGCCTTTGGTTTGGATAGAGTGAGGAAGAGAGGAAAAGTCTCGATGAAAATCAGAAATAGGAGAAAATCTAGAAAAAGCTCGACTAGGATCATCAACCCATCGAGAATACACAGGATTCCAAGATAAATCCATCCTGATAATAGACTGATGGTTGATGATATGACTCGACTGGATTTCAAGAGAAGGGATCCCCTCAAAATCAATATCAAAACGACTCAAAATCCGGTTAATGAACCGGGCAAAAGGAAAGGAAACCTTTTTAGCCGTCGTTGCCGTGTGATGCATAGTCTGCATAACAAGGCGCGGAAGGTTAAAAGGTCGAGAGGAGATGATATGAAAAAGAATATACAAATCCAGATATTTGCAAGTGGAGAGGTCTCCACTGCGGGGAACTATGGATGTGGTGATGAGTTTTTGAATGATTTGGAAATCAGGACAAAGACTCTTGAGATGGATTCGATCATCAGCAGCAGTGGCTTGACGACCGAGAATAGTAGAAAGAAAGAGATCACGATCAAATTTTGGATCATTTTGTGGCCAAGTTTGGGAAAAGTATTCACCGGTTCCATTCCTGGGAAGATCAAACCAGGAGGACAGATCAGCAGAAGAAAAAATGATATGCCTACCTTGAACGATGGTGGCAATGGTGATATCACCATGCCCTAATTCGATTTCAAGGTTGGCATAGAACTCATGAATTAGTGGAGGAAAGATTCGGTCGGGGACAGATGGCTGAAAAAAGGATTCCCAATGTTGAACATTGATTAAGTTCAACAGTAGGAGATGGGATTGGGCCAAGTAAATAGTATCTAAGATACGACCCGGATGAATCTGACGATGTAAATAATCATCAGGTATGGGCCTAGACACAGCTGGTTGGGTAGGATCACGGACAATAATAGGACGACTAGAACTCGCCTGATCGCAACGGCGTTTGACAGGCATTTTAATATGTTGGAATCGGATAAAATAGAGATAAGAGAAGAATTTTAGGTGCAAGAAATCGGAATGAGCGATCTGATATTTATAGGGGATGGAACGATCGGAAGCTCCGATCTGGATCGGTCGTTCCGATCGTGCGGTCCACTGAGGTATGGCCACGTGTCGATCGGAAGCTCCGAACATGCTTCGGATGTTCCGATCCTGAGGCGGTAATTAAAGATAAGACGGTGAAAAGTAATTTGAAAAGTCGGATTAGATGGGGATCGGACGTTCCGATCGTGATCGGTGGTTCCGATCCGCATCTAGGAGGGAAAAATTACCGCGCAAGATGAAAAGTGGCGGGATACAGATCGGTGGTTCCGATCTGGATCGGTGGTTCCGATCTGGAGCGGTGGTTCCGATCTGCCATAGGAAGAATGCATGATTTCTACTCTTTTAAAATTTATTTTATTTAACATTTAAGCAAATAATTCACATAAGAATGTGAGCTTCTTAATTTTGAATAAATACAATTGATTTGCATTATCCAAAATTAATTTGCTCGAATTTAATATTAAGCTCCCCCTTAATATGACATTAAATTTAATTTATGCCTACAAGTGATTACAATTCAATCATGCCAAGTTCACCACGCAAACGAATAAAAGTATTTTCATCTAGTGGTTTTGTAAAAATATCGGCAATTTGATTTTTAGTGTCAACATATTGAAGTTCAACTTCATTTCGTTCGATGTGGTCACGAATAAAATGATGACTAATGTCAATATGTTTGGTGCGCGAATTTTGAATCGGATTCTTTGTAAGACAAATGGCGCTAGTGTTGTCACAGAAAATAGGGATTTTTGAAAAAGAGACGCCATAGTCGAGCAATTGATGCTTCATCCAAAGAATTTGCGCACAACAGCTACCAGCAGCCATATATTCGGCTTCGATCGTTGACAACGCAACACAATTTTGTTTCTTTGAAAACCAAGAAACTAAACAGTTTCCTAAAAAGAAACAAGTTCCACTAGTGCTTTTCCGGTCCACCTTATATCCACCAAAGTCGGCATCACAATATGCTTTTAAATCAAAGAAAGAATTTTTCGAATACCACAAGCCGAGATTTGGAGTATTTGAAAGATATTTGAAAATGCGTTTTAAGGCGAACAAATGTGATTCCTTTGGACATGATTGAAATCGTGCACACAAGCAAACACTAAACATAATGTCCGGTCTACTAGCAGTAGCATATAATAAGGAGCCAATCATACTACGAAAGGAAGATTGATCTACAGTTTTACCATTTTCATCCTTGTCGAGTCTGATTGCTGTGCTCATCGGTGTGAATGATGATTTTGTGTTCTCCATCCCGAATTTCTTTAGAATCTCCTTTATGTATTTGCTTTGGTTCACAAAGAACCCATCCTTGCACTGCTTGATTTGCAATCCGAGGAAATAGTTAAGTTCCCCCATCATGCTCATCTCAAAGTGATCTTGCATAAGCTTAGAAAATTCTTGGCAAAGATCTTCGTTAGTAGAACCGAAAATGATATCGTCCACATAAATTTGCACAATAAGCAAATCATTATCTCTAGATAAAGTAAACAATGTAATATCAACAATTCCTCTAGTAAAGCCATTGGTAATAAGGAAAGAAGAGAGTTTTTCATACCAAGCTCGAGGAGCTTGTTTCAATCCATACAAAGCTTTGTTGAGTCTATATACGTGATCAGATAACAAATTATCAACAAAGCCATCAGGTTGTTCAATATAGACCTCTTCTTTCAAATCACCATT
Source organism: Henckelia pumila (assembly GCF_033568475.1). NCBI lineage: Eukaryota > Viridiplantae > Streptophyta > Magnoliopsida > Lamiales > Gesneriaceae > Henckelia > Henckelia pumila. The sequence continues at coordinate 100,204,213 of NC_133122.1, read as the reverse complement.
CAAGAAAGCACTTTTAACATCCATCTGAAATAATTTAAAATTTCTAGAGCAAGCAAAAGCAAGTAGCATGCGAATGGATTCAAGACGGGCAACAGGAGCATAAGTCTCATCATAATCAATGCCTTCTTCTTGACTATATCCTTTAGCTACGAGCCTAGCCTTGTTTCTAGTGATGGTGCCATGCTCATCAAGTTTATTTCTAAACACCCATTTAGTACCTATCACAGGTCTATCATGCGGCCTAGAAACAAGATCCCAAACATTATTGCGTTTAAATTCATTTAACTCATCTTGCATAGCAATAATCCAGGAATCATCAAGTAAAGCATCATCAACACATTTTGGCTCAACATGAGAAACAAAATCAAGATGATTACAAATATTATTGAGAGAAGAGCGAGTAGATACTCCCTTTGATGGACTTCCAATTATCAGATCTTTAGGATGATCTTTGTGATGTGTCCATTCCTTAGGAAGTGGTGTTTCCTCAACTGTAGCATCTATATCATTTAAGCTTGAGGAAACCATCTCTTCTTCAAGTATTTCTATATCATCATTGTTAGTGCGAACAATAGTAGACATAGATTCATCAAAAATAACATGCATTGATTCTTCAACAAGTAAGGTGCGCTTATTGAATACTCTATAAGCCTTACTTGTAGTAGAATACCCAAGAAAAATACCTTTATCGGATTTGGCATCAAATTTGCCAAGGTTGTCCTTACCATTGTTGTGAATGAAGCACTTAGATCCAAAAGCCCGAAAGAATGAAATGTTAGGCTTTCTCTCCCTCCATAACTCGTATGAAGTTTTCTTGAGAATTGGCCTTATTGATACGCGATTGATGATGTAACAGGCAGTGTTCATTGCTTCAGCCCAAAAATATTTTGGTAGAGAATGCTCACATAACATGGTCCTTGCAATCTCTACTAGTGTCCTATTTTTCCTCTCAACGACCCCGTTTTGTTGAGGAGTCCTAGGACAAGAAAAATTGTGACCGATGCCTTTTTCTATACAAAAGTTTGAAAAATTCTCATTTTGAAATTCAGTTCCGTGGTCACTACGGATCTGTTTTATTGAAAGATTTTTCTCATTCTCAACTCGTTTAGCAAAAGTTTTAAAATACTCAAAGGAATCATTTTTGTGAGCTAAAAACAATGTCCACGTGTAACGTGAAAAATCATCTACAATGACAAACGCATAAAGCTTTCCTCCTAAACTAGCGTTCCTCGAGGGACCACATAGATCTAGGTGGAGAAGTTCAAGGGGCATAGAAGTGGATACAAAATTTTTGTTTTTAAAAGATTCCCTTGTATGTTTGCCAAATTGACACGCATCACAAACAGAATCAAGTTTCAAATCAAGTTTTGGCATACCAACGACTAAGTCAAGTTTTAAAAGTTTTTCGATGGTACTAGGACCAACATGACCCAATCGTCTATGCCAAAGAATGTTGTCATCAACATTCACGGATACAAGGCTTTTTATATTTGATAAAGATAAATTATTTAAAGAGACCTTGTAAACGTTCTCACTTCTATATCCTTTGAAATTTATGGATTTGTCACTAATAAATGATACAGTGCAGTGTTGGGGAGTGAATTTGACTTCATAACCTCTATCGCACAATTGACTTATGCTTAGTAGATTATGCTTAAGTCCTTTCACTAGGAGTACATCATCAATTAGACAAGAATTAGATATACCTATTGAGCCGATGCCTTCAATTACTCCTTTGCTGTTGTCTCCAAAGGTGACAGTCCCCTTCTCCTTTGGTTTGATTGATTGAAGAAGATCCTTGTTCCCCTTCATATGTCTAGAACATCCACTGTCTAGATACCATATGCTAGGGAGAGCATTTTTCTTGTTTCCCTGAAAATAATTGATTTTGGTACCCTTTAGTTCTTTTGGGTCCACAATGTTAGAAAAGAGAGATACAAAATAGACTTCTAAGAGTTCAGTCTCTCATAGCAACATCATCGCCACTTTCCAAGAGTGCTCCCAGTAGTAGGTAGGGCATATGGCCACTTTAAAAACCTATTTCCTTGGACAGAGCAACGTTCAACAGGGAGACCAGCCGCAAGTCAAGGCATTTTTAAGCCGGTCTATATTGAACTCCCTTAGATTGTGATCTCATAATGTCGACTAATGAGTTGTTAAGTACTCTTAGGCCTCCATTTCATATAGCTCTTTTGAACATATTGATATTTCAATGATCTGCATTTATGTCTAACATGACCAGATTTGCAACAATAAGAACAAGTAGGGGGTGATCTCATCTTAGCCTTAGCTATTAGACTAGCAAAGTCTATAGACTTCTTACCATAGCCTATTCCTCCCTTATCAAAGCTACATTTCTGCATGCTAAGTAGGTTGTTTAATTTATTGCTACTCACATTGAATTTATCGAAAGATTTTTCTAAGTGATCTAAGTCATCCTTAAGTCTAAGGTTATCATGCTCCTTAGTTTCTAATTCCTTTTTAAGATTTCTATTCTCTTTTCTAAGAACCTTAACCATATCAAACATATCTTTATAAGCATGTAAGAGTTCATCGTAAGTAGGTACCTCGTCATCGTCGTCAGAGACGATGTCATAACTTTTAGCCATTAAGCAGAGGTTTGCTTCCTCGTCGTCGTCGTCGCTATCACTCCAAGTAGCTAGTAGGGCTTTCTTCTTTCCTTTGTCCACTTTCTTCTTGAGTGGGCATTCATTGGCGTAGTGACCTTGTTGTTGACAGTTGTAGCAGGTCACTTCTTTCTCAGGTTTCTTGTCCTTTTTGAATTTGTTTCCTCGCATGAATTTCTTGAATTTTCTTGCGAAGAGAGCCATGTCATCATCGTCATCTTCTTCGACTTGTGTAGTCAAGGCTGTCCCTTTGTGCTTGACATCTTCTTTCTTTGATTCTTTTCTTGTGGACACTTCTAACTCATGGGTTTTTAGGGTCCCATGTAGTTGATCAAGATCATAGGCGGCAGTGTCCCCTTTGTTGGATTCGATGATGGCGGTTCTCTTGGCATCCCATTCTTTTGGTAGGGCACGAAGAGCTCTCCTCCAAACTTGCTTGGTAGGATATTGTTCTCCCAATTGTGCTAACTCATTGATGATTTGAGTAAGCCTTCGGAACATGGTGTCAACATCTTCGTTGGATTCCATCTCAAATGTTTCGTATTTGAGTTGGAGTAAGTCGATCTTTGTTTCTTTCACTTGGTTGGTGCCTTCGTGACATATCTCTAGCTTGTCCCATATCTCTTTAGCAGATGAGCACATCGATATCCGGTTGTACTCGTTCATATCTAAGGAACAGTGCAAGATATTCATAGCTTTAGCATTTTGCGAAATTAATTTCATGTCCTCTTTTGAAAAGTCATCCATTCCCTTAGGAATTTCAACCCCATCAACTATTTTCATAGGTGTATAGGGACCTTTCACCGTCACTTTCCATAGGTCATAGTCTACGGATTGGATATATAGGGACATACGATTTTTCCAATACCCGTAGTTTATGCCATTGAAAAGAGGAGGACGATTAGTAGATTGCCCTTGAGCATAATCACTTGCTAGGTTTGCCATAAAAAGGTTTTGAAAAGTATTTTCAAATGGCTCTAATACCACTTGTTAGAACCTAATGGGGGGGGATTTAGGTTCTATTGGCAACTTTAGCAATTTAAAGCGATTATGCAAGTACGCAAGCGGAAGACTTAAGCAATCAAATAATAAGTGCGGTAAATAAATGCGTAATGTAAATAAAGCAGTAAAAGGGATAAGAGATGTTTATGGAAGTTCGACGATAAATCGTCTACGTCTCCCCTTCTTGGTTAAGTCGATTAACCAAGGATCCACTAGCACTTCGAACGTCTTGGCCTTGATGGCTCCAAGGATAGCCTTACAACTTGACACGATCACCGCGCCGATACAACTCAACACTCTTGGCCTTTAGGGCTCTAAGGATAGCCTCAACACTCGTAAAATACACTTGGCTTCACACACAAGTGTTTATAAAACCGAGCAACCAACTCACAAACTAACAACCCTCGATATTACAACCCCGAATACAACTCGATATGTGAATATATTTTGAACACTCAAAAGGGGCTACAAATTGCTCAACAAATGACTTGAATGATGCTTGAGAGGATTGAGAGACTTGAAGATGTTGGGATGATTTGAATGGCCTCGGAATGCCTCCTTTTATAGCTGAAATTTTGACATCGATCGGAACTTCCGATCCCTGCATCGGAGCTTCCGAAATTTGAATTCTAAGACACGCGGGTGTACTGGATCGGAACGTCCGATCCACTTCGGAGCTTCCGATCGGCACAATAAATATGGTGTCGGGCAAAAGTCTTCCGGACAAGATTATCAGGCGGCCGTTCAGGATCGGAACGTCCGATCCTGTTCGGAGCTTCCGATCTGCTTCACTTCGTTGCCTCCGATCTGCTTCCGAACAATATAATTTTACATAGAAACTGATCGGACCTTCCGAACCACGATCGGAGCTTCCGAACCTGTTCTTCGTAGCTTTCGTTCCTCATTCCGACCAATATAAAAAATCCCTGAAATAGATCGGAGCTTCCGAACCAAGATCGGAGCTTCCGATCTACCCTTAGCTTTCGAAGATGCTTCTGATCCTGATCGGAGGTTCCGATCTCTAATCGGAGCTTCCGATCCCATAGTAGTAAACTTCTTCGAATTGTGTTTCTGATCTTGAGTATGAATTTAGTATTAATTCATCTTTGAAAATTTTAACTCTGTAATAAGCTCAATGTAAATATTAGTAACATTTTAACCTAGTTTTGTTAATCATCAAAACATAGAGAAATAAGACTTTGTTAATGCATTAAAAACATTAATCTCATAATTCGAGATTTATATGCGTTTAAGGCGTAACAAACAGGATCAAGAAACTTTAAGGAAATTTATCCAACACTTTAATGGGGCAGCTTTGGAAGTGTCGACCGCTACTCCTGATATACTGATCAGCGCCTTTACCCAAGGGTTGAAAGGAGGTGAATTCTTCAAGTCTCTAGTTAAGAAGCCTCCATCAAGTTACGATGATCTTTTGGCACGAGCGGAGAAGTATGAGAATTTATAGGATGCTCAAAGATATAGGAGGACTGAATATAGGCCAGGGGGTAGTACCGTGGAAGGGGCGGATAAGGGAGGCAGAAAAAGAGGGGTGAGAGAAAAGGATGATGATCGAGCTCGAGGTTAAAGGAAGTTTTCACCTTATGTTCCCTTGCCTCCAAATAGGGACAAGGTGATGGGGGTAGATGAAGGAAGAAGGAGGAAAGAAAGTTCACAAAAGGTCGATGAAGGCCCCAAGTTCCTTCCACCTATGAGGAGGGAAAGAACTCCCCCAAGAGGCAATCAGGAGTTTCGATCACCTTCGCGGAAAGGTCGGGGTCCTCCTTGGGTAAATCCAAGAACGGAGGTGCCGAGAGGACAGATGGAGGGTCAAGTTACTCCTAAAGGGCTTGACCAAAAAGGGAGGGTGGATGAGGCTAATAACCCTACCAGAGGTATGATTCATATTATTTCTGGAGATGCCACCGACGGTGATTCCGGACGGGCACGTAAAGTTCATGGAAGGAGGATGGAGAACTTTGAAATATCTAAAGATTTGAATTTACCTCAAGATCCCATAATCAGTTTTGGACCCAAAGACCTTCGTGGTGTTGTGGCTCCGCATAATGATGCTTTGGTGGTCACGGTCACAATTGCAAATTATGATGTGGCAAGGATAATTGTTGACATTGGAGTTCAGTGAATGTGTTGTTCAAAGGGACGTTGGATCAAATGAAAATGGAAGGATTTGAATTGGAGCCTATCTCAACACCTTTGTATGGATTCACGGGCCATGCTATTCGACCGTTGGGCTAGATTTTCCTCCTAGTATCCATGGGAAATGGCCCTCGACGGGTCACCAAGATAGTGAGCTTCAGGGTGGTGGAAGCTCCTTCCTCATACAATGGGATTTTGGGTCGACCAACTATGAATTATTTCAGAGCCGTGGCTTCTACGCATGATCAAAAGCTAAAGTTTCCTGTAGGAAGAGAGGTTGGGATGTTGCGTGAGGATCAGAAAGTGGCACGCCGATGTTCTGAGGGAGTGGTGCGGGAAGAAGGAAAAAATACACATGTGGAAGTTTTCATGATACGAGGGGGTGGAGCTATGTTAGCAGTGGTTAAGAAAGAGGTTCAAACATTAGAGGATGAGGAACCTGAAGTAGTGGAACTGGGGGCTAGAGGTGAGAAGCTTAAGATTGCTGCTGATTTGGAAACAGAGGCCAAGGAAAAACTCATTATTTGCTTGAAGTCTAACCCTGATGTATTCGCTTGGTTTGTTCAAGAGCTTATAGGTATAAAACCAGCGGTTATGGAGCATAAGCTAAATCTCTTATCTGGAGTTCGACCCATAAAGCAAAAGAAGAGGCATTTCGGACCCGACAAAGATAAAGTGATAAAAGAGGAAATCGAGGAATTGTTTAAGGCTGGGCACATTCGAGAGGTGCAATCACCTACTTGGATGTCGAATGTTGTGTTAGTGCCTGTGGGGCCTCGGGTTGCTAATCTCAAATCTTAAAGGGCAATTAATAAATAAGCATCATTAATCTAATAAGGAAAGAATAAAGATCAAGAAATTTTTATTTTTTTTTCAAAAGGGGGGTGGGCTTGGGCGGTCAAAAACTACCGCCCGGGCGCCCCTGATTTTTCCTAAAACAGAAGGCTCGCACTCGGGCTGCTAAAAACTGCAGCTCGGGCGCTTCCTGGGCAGAATTTCACCCTGTTTTTTAGCAGCCATTCTTGATCCTTTCCATCCATTCCAAGCTATCAAATTTGTAGTAGCCCGTAACCAAAATCAGTAATTAAGGAATTAATCATAATTACTTGGGTAGAGTTCGGAAGCTCCGAAGGTGAGTTCGGAAGCTCCGATCAGGATCCGATGCTCCGAACAGGACCGGAAGCTCCGATCGATATTACATCAGGCATGACGTGTGGCAAGATCGGAAGCTCCGATCAGGACCGGAAGCTCCGATCACCCCTATCCGGAATCAACAAGTGATATTTTGACACGTGGCAGATCAGGATTTTCGGAAACTCCGATGGCAGGATCGGACGTTCCGATCGAGGTTCGGATGTTCCGATCGGGGATCGGAAGTTCCGATCGTTGTCTATAAATAGAAGGCCGAGGCTTCAATTTCATTTTCCAATTCCGAGTTTTGCTTTCCATTCTAGTCCTTTTGGAGCTATTCTAGTCTTCCTAGGCTTGACCCGGCGGTCAGCGAGGCGTTCGGTAGTCGTAGCGGAGTTGTGCCCAAGTTCTGGAGGCATCAACATCAAAGGGCTAACGATGGACGAAGGTATAGCTTTTGCTTCCTATAAATATTTAGGAGTATGCAATAGCTTAGTTAAGGCTTTTAGAGCACTTTAATGATAGTAGTATCATTTGGCAGTGTAGAGCAGACTATAGGCGTAGACCTAGAGTTGGTAGAGCTTGCACTGTTTTGAGGTACGGAAGTACTTTTCGAGATATCCTGACTGAGTATGCATGTATTATGTGACTGCATGATTTATATGCCATGATATTATGCTGCATTCATTTGCATCTTGCTGTATCTCTTTCGAGATGTCTGTTAGTAGGGTTGTACCCTATCCTGTTAGTGGATGGACTTCCATCGATTTGGGTCCGGCGTATCCACGGTTATCTCGGTATGGGAGCCACCTCCTGAAGCGACGGCACAACGTGCTACATACCAGGGCCCGGTCTGTCTCTGTTATCTCATCCTTGACCTCGAGTTTATAGGGAGTTCACTTTGCATGCATGTATACTCATACTCTCGTACTGAGCGTTTTATGCTCACGTCTCGTACTCTGTGTTTCTAGACACCCTATTCCATGGGGCAGGTTTGCGATTGGACGAGGAGGGTGGATCCAGGAGGGGCTAGTCAGTGGGTGGCCAACTGGAGCTTTGTTTAGGTTTTATTACTGTTGTTTGGGTTTATACCGCTATTCGATTTGGTTGCATATTATTTGGATAAAGTACAGATTCCTTTACTTGGGATTGTATAATGTTTATTGGTTTCCGCAGTTTTATTCTGATATCTGTTTAATTAAGTTAATTTCATGCCTAAGTTTTGTTTAGTAGGTGATCCAGGTAAGGGTCACTACATTTATGGTATCAGAGCGTGCAAAAGAATTCTTGGGATTTAGTCTCATCATGAGGTATTTTTGTAGATGGCAAATCGGGAGCCTCGTCGAGAACGGCGTCATCGTCATCATGACGATGAGCGTTTCACTGTGCGTCGATTCTTAGCTATGGGTCCTAAGCCCTTAGTTGGAGGTGAGTCTCCGGAGGATGCGGAGAACTGGTTAGACCGCATGGAGATGACTTTTCAGACTTTCCAATGCACCGAGGAGCAGAAGATGGAGACCCTTGGCTATCTTCTGGATGGGCGTGCGCGCAGGTGGTGGAGGTTTACTTCTGCACCTTTTGTTGCGGCGACAGGAGTGGACACCTGGGCCGAGTTCCAGATAGCTTTCCAAAAGCGGTATTTTCCTCCTGCACTCCGTCAGTCGAAGGCAGGCGAGCTACTGAGTCTGCGACAGGGAGCCATGTCCATTGATGAGTATCAGCAGAAGTTCTTTGATCTGTTATCCTATTGCCCCGAGATTGATGACAGCTCAGAGATGAAGTATAATCTGTTCTTTCAGGGCCTTAACCCTGAGATCCATGACCGTATGGCGGTTGGCGACGACATGTCCTACGAGGGTTTGGTGAGCCGTTGTCACCAGGCGGAGGACAGCATTCGTCGGAACAAGTCTTTCCCTCAGTCGAGGCCTGCTAGTTCTTTGGGTCCCCGTGCCCAATCTTTCAAGAAGTCTGGATCTTCTTCTTCCTCTGGCTCTGCTGGTGTTGTCCGTTACGGTAAGAAGGACAAGTGTGATCAATGTGGGAAGAACCATCCATCCGACAAGTGCTGTAGAGCTTCTGGAGCTTGTTTCCATTGTGGAGAGACTGGTCATATTCGGAGGGATTGTCCACTGTATGGGGGAGGTGGTTCTGGTTCAGGTTCAGGATCAGGTTCTCAGGCCACCGTTCAGCAGAGGTCGCAGGGACAGTCTGCTGGGAGTTCTCATTTGAGGCCACGAGCTTCTGGCCAGGTGTTTGCCCTGAGACATGATCAGGCTGTGGAGGAGAATGAGAAAGTCATCGCAGGTACATTCTGCTTTATGGTATACTTGCTCTTGTACTTATTGACACTGGTGCATCTCATTCCTTCATTTTTGCACGTTTTGTTAAGAGGCATAAGTTACCATGCATTGCACTAGACGTAGTGATGTCTATTTCTACTCCGACGGGCCAATCTGCTTTGGCTAAGCGTCTAGTGATGGGTTGCCCTTTAGAGTTCGAAGGGAACATTCTGTTAGCGAATCTCATGGTCCTGGCGATGGACGACTTTGATTGCATTATGGGAATAGATATGTTGACTACCTATCGAGCTTCAGTAGACTGCTATCAGAGATTAGTACGTTTTCATCCGGAGGGGAGTGAGAGTTGGTTTTTCTATGGTGAGGGAGCGCGACCTTCGATGCCTTTGGTATCAGCTTTGAGAGCCTGTCGAGCTCTAGAGTCTGGCGGGGAAGGCTACCTTATCTATGCAGTTGATTTGTCCGCTGTGAGCGTTGGGATAGAAAGTATTCCTGTTGTGAATGAATTTCCAGATGTATTTCCTGACGAGATTCTGGGTTTTCCTCCTGCTATGGAAGTCGAGTTTGGCATAGAGTTGATGCCGGGTACTTCGCCTATTTCTAGAGCACTGTATCGTCTGGCTCCGTCAGAGATGCGTGAGTTGAAGAATCAGCTACAGGATCTTTTGGACAAGGGGTACATTCGTCCTAGTGTATCTCCTTGGGTAGCTCCTGTTCTCTTCGTGAAGAAGAAGGATGGGTCGATGCGGTTGTGCATTGACTATCGGCAGCTGAATCGAGTTACTGTGAAGAACAAGTATCCGTTGCCTCGTATTGATGACTTGTTTGATCAGCTGCAGGGCACGTCAGTTTACTCCAAGATTTACTTGAGATCTGGGTATCATCAGTTGAGAGTCCGTGATCAGGACGTAGCCAAGACTGCATTCCGTACTCGCTATGGGCATTACGAGTTCCTAGTGATGCCATTTGGTTTGACTAATGCGCCGGCTATATTCATGGATCTGATGAACCGTGTCTTCAGGGAGTATTTGGACAAGTTTGTCGTGGTCTTCATTGACGACATCTTGGTGTATTCGCGTAATACGGAAGAGCATGTTTCTCACTTGCGGTTGGTACTGCAGACTCTTTGAGATGAGCAGTTGTACGCTAAGCTGAGTAAGTGTGAGTTCTGGATGGATATAGTGGTATTTCTTGGCCATATCATATCCAGGGAGGGGATTTCTGTTGATCCAAGCAAGATTGAAGCGGTACTTAATTGGTCGCGTCCGACGACAGTTGCTGAGATCCGTAGTTTTCTGGGTCTAGCAGGGTATTATCGTCGCTTCATTCTGAACTTCTCTCAGTTAGCTCGACCGTTGACGCAGCTTACCCGCAAGGGTGTGGATTTCGAGTGGTCCTCCGAGTGTGAGGAGAATTTCTGTGAGCTTCGACGGCGGTTGACTTCTGCGCCGGTGTTGACATTACCGTCAGGATCTGGATGGTATGTAGTTTACACGGATGCTTCTCTTCAGGGGTTAGGTTGTGTCCTGACTCAGAATGGGCATGTGATCGCATACGCTTCTAGACAGCTAAAGCTTCACGAGGACAACTATCCAGTCCGTGATTTGGAGTTAGCAGCCATTGTGTTCGCTTTGAAGATCTGGCGTCATTATCTGTATGGCGAGAAATTTGAGATCTTCACCGACCATAAGAGTCTCAAGTATTTGTTCACTCAGGAGGAGTTGAACATGAGGCAGAGACGTTGGATGGACTTGCTAAAGGATTATGATTGCGAGATTAAGTATCATCCGGGAGCTGCTAATCTCACCGCTGATGCTTTGAGTCGCAAGGTGCGACTATCCGCACTTCAGACTTGTTCGATGTCTAGTGCGATTAGTGATTGTTGTACTTCAGGTTATACCTTCAAGCATAAGAAAGGTATGCAGAGTATCCAGATGTTTGCGATATTATCTGAGTCAGTCTTGTATTCGCGGATCCAAGATGCTCAGATGACTGATTCGAAGACCCAACGTTTAGCTCGTCTAGCTAACGAGGGTAGCTTGTCTGGATTTCATTATCAGTCAGATGGTTTTCTGTGTTTGTCTGGTAGGCTTGTGATTCCGCAGGATGAAGAGTTGCGAGAGGAGATTTTGTCTCAGGCACATCGCACTAAGTTGAGTATTCATCCTGGGAGCAACAAAATGTACAAGGATCTACGTACTCGTTTTTGGTAGAAGGGAATGAAACGCAGTGTTTTTCAGTTTGTGTTGAGATGTTTGGTGTGTCAACAGGTTAAGGTAGAGCACCGACGACTTGGAGGATTGCTTCACAGTCTGCCTATTCCTGAATGGAAATGGGAGTTTATCACAATGGACTTTGTGACCCATTTGCCGGTATCTCCGAGGAACTGTGATGCTATCTGGGTTGTGGTGGACCGACTCACCAAGTCAGCGCATTTCATTGCCTATAGCCGAGAGTACTCTGTGGATCGTATGGCACGGATGTACATTCAGGAGATCGTTCGACTTCATGGAGTGCCTGTGAGCATTGTCAGCGATCGGGACCCCAGGTTCACTTCTAGATTTTGGGGGAGTGTTCAGCGTGCGATGGGTACTACTCTCAGTTTGAGTACTGCCTATCATCCGGAGACTGATGGTTAGTCAGAGCGCACTATCCGTACTTTAGAGGATATGCTTAGAGCGTGCGTCATGGATTTTGGTTCAGCCTGGCAGGATCATTTGTCGTTGATCGAGTTCGCGTACAACAATAGCTATCATACTAGTATTGGGATGGCACCTTTTGAGGCGTTGTACGAACGACGTTGTCGTACTCCACTCTTCTGGGAAAAAGTGGGGGAGAGACAGGCTGAGAGACCGGAGTTTATCCAGTAGGCGATAGACATTGTTGATCAAATCAAGAAACAGATTAAGACTGCACAGGATCGTCAGGCCAGCTATGCTAATATCAAGCGTAGGCCTTTGCAGTTCGACGTCGGGGAGAAAGTGTTTCTGAGAGTGTCACCTTTCCGCAAGATTCTAAGATTTGGCCTTAAGGGCAAGTTGTCTCCCAGGTTTATCGGTCCGTTTGAGATCTTGGAGAGCATTGGCGATTTGGCTTATCGACTAGCTTTGCCACCGCATCTATCCAGTATTCACGACGTGTTCCACGTATCTCTGTTGCGACGGTATGTGGCAGATGAATCTCATATTCTGCAGCGGTCTGAGGTTCAGGTGAACAAGGATTTGACTTATGTTGAGAAACCTATTCGTATCCTGGATTATAAGGATAAGGTTTTACGGAACGAAGTCATTCTTTTGGTTTTAGTTCAGTGGCAGCGCCGAGGCACTGAGGAAGCTACTTGGGAGCTTGAGGACAGAATGTGTGAAGACCATCCTGAGTTTTTTTGATTTCATTCTTGAGTTGTATTCAGTTGCAAACTCTGTAAATGTTTGATTTGAATTAAGAATGTTTCTGATTTCCGTATTGCATTCGGTACTTAAGATCTGATTTCGAGGACGAAATATCTTAAGTGGGGGAGAATTTAGTAGCCCGTAACCAAAATCATTAATTAAGGAATTAATCATAATTACTTGGGTAGAGTTAGGAAGCTCCGAAGTTGAGTTCGGAAGCTCCGATCAGGATCGGAAGCTCCGAACAGGACCGGAAGCTCCGATCGATATTACGTTAGGCATGACGTGTGGCAAGATCGGAAGCTCCGATTAGGACCGGAAGCTCCGATTAGGACCGGAAGCTCCGATCACCCTTATTCGAAATCAACAAGTGATATTTTGACACGTGGTAGATCAGGATCTTCGGAAGCTCCGATGGCAGGATCGGACGTTCTGATCGAGGTTCGGACGTTCCGATCGAGGTTCGGACGTTCCGATCGGGGATCGGAAGTTCCGATTGTTGTCTATAAATAGAAGGCCGAGGCTTCAATTTCATTTGCCAATTACGAGTTTTCCTTTCCATTCTAGTCCTTTTGGAGCTATTCTAGTCTTCCTAGGCTTGACCCGGCGGTCGGCGAGGCGTTCGGTAGTCGTAGCGGAGTTGTGCCCAAGTTCTGGAGGCATCGACATCAAAGGGCTAACGACGGACGAAGGTATAGCTTTTGCTTCCTATAAATATTTAGGAGTATGCAATAGCTTAGTTAAGGCTTTTAGAGCACTTTAATGATAGTAGTATCATTTGGCAGTGTAGAGCAGACTATAGGCGTGGACCTAGAGTTGGTAGAGCTTGCACTGTTTTGAGGTACGGAAGTACTGTTTGAGATATCCTGACTGAGTATGCATGTATTATGTGACTGCATGATTTATATGCCATGATATTATGCTGCATTCATTTGCATCTTGCTGTATCTCTTTCGAGATGCCTATCCTGTTAGTGGATGGACTTCCATCGATTTGGGTCCGGCGTATCCACGGTTATCTCGGTATGGGAGCCACCTCCTGAACCGACGGCACAACGTGCTACATACCAGGGCCCGGTCTGTGTCTGTTATCTGATCCTTGACCTCGAGTTTATAGGGAGTTCACTTTGCATGCATGTATACTCATACTCTCGTACTGAGCGTTTTATGCTCACGTCTCGTACTCTGTGTTTCTGGACACCCTATTCCATGGGACAGGTTTGCGATTGGACGAGGAGGGTGGATCCAGGAGGGGCTAGTCAGTGGGTGGCCAGCTGGAGCTTCGTTTAGGTTTTATTACTGTTGTTTGGGTTTATACAGCTATTCGATTTGGTTGTATATTATTTGGATAAAGTACAGATTCCTTTACTTGGGATTGTATAATGTTTATTGGTTTCCGCAGTTTTATTCTGATATCTGTTTAATTAAGTTAATTGCATGCCTAAGTTCTGTTTAGTAGGTGATCCAGGTAAGGGTCACTACAAAATTCAAGTCTAAAACGTGTATATAAGGTCCAAATCATGCATATAAACATAAACAAGGTCTCAAACATCTATACATGTATTTGTTACATCGAACAAGTCGCTAAATAATGATAAACGACATAAACTATCTCAAGTTTCATACATGCATTCCAAAACCAACAAGTTCTAAGGTTTGATGCTTTTAGATCTCAAAACTTCATCTACAACCCGAGTCCTCACGTGCTATACTCTCTCCCAACTGTCAATAATGTCGATGACCAGCTTCTGCCCCATCTGTTGTCTTGCACACATACAAAACAAGACAACAGCCGGATAAACTCCGGTGAGAAATCAATCTCAGTATTACCAACATATAGAAAGCATTAAATAAATCATATCGACTCTATTTAAACTCGACTCAACAAATAGAGTAAATTAACGCTTCGCATAAGAACTGATTCATATAACTTCGAGGCCATCAAGATTCATAAATGATCTTGACATGGATATCCATCTAACGAGTTCGTAACCGACTCGCAAATAAGGTTAACAGCAACCTTGGCATAGAATCAATTCAATATAGCATCATATCAACTCAAATTTAAAGATCCACTACCTGGGATGGATCGACAACATCACAATCAAATCAAAAACATAAACAAGTATGTGGTTTTTACGGGCCAACTCAAAAATAGTCGTTCTTGAGTTTCAAAGTCCCTACTTCGCGATGTCGTCATTATACCTTCTAATATCTCGGTTCTGAACTCCTCAATCTGAAATATAACAACCAAAATACTCATATCAAACTTCATTCAAGAATATTATTTCAGAAACGAATCAAAACCATTAATCGATCGTCAATCAAACTCATTTCAAACCTCAACTCTTTCTTCTTAGGTTTAACTCGGCGTCTTGAATTGTTGGCCTTCAAACTCGACTAAAATTGAAGAATAAAAATGCTATAACATTCATAACATCTATATAACAACTTCAACTCAGATATAGGCTATCAAAACGGTCCAAAAACTCGAATCGACGACATAGCAATTAAAAATCGATAACCGACGTAATCCCGAAATCATTTCTAACTTCAACCAACTCATACGTGTATTCAAATCAATAACCAGCTGATATATCATTCAAATCTTCATCTCAATAGCTATAATAATTCATTTACATGCTGGAATCATGCTTCAACATAAATAACATAAGCTCATCAATTCGGTTTCGAAATAGAATCGCATAAACGTCGATAACCATAATCAAGAGCTCAAAACCTGATCTCTGCCCCAAACTAATTTCGAAATTCAAATAAAATATCATAAAACTTACACGAGATCAAAGCCCTCGTTGTAAGGATTCCAGAACAATTTACGAAATCGAAATCGGATAACCGAAGCAAAAGTTACAAGGATTTGAAGATCACAATTTCAAAGGAAAATGAAAAAGATGGTCTCTCGGCTTTGCTCTGTTATGAAAATTCTGAATATGCATAAACATACACGTACTCATGCTGAGTAATCAATTAACAATCTGATAACTTTCAAGCATAATTGCAGTTTAGCCCCTCAATTCTTCACTATTTGCAATTTGGTACTCGGCCCTTATTTTAATTCAATTTCAATCCTAAATAATTTAAGAATATTAGAATTTAAATCGAAACTGTAATATTCCCAAATTAAATATACTCGGATTAAAATTAAATAAATTTGGATTAATATTAATTAATCCCGGGCCTTACATTTCTCCCCCACTAAGACATGAGTTCGTCCTCGAATTCATAAACAGTATAGATATGCAGACTGCATGCTCATAAGAATAAAGAATAACTGAAAACTGAATAAGAACTCACATCAGTGGAATAGATAAGGAAATCGTTGCTTCATATCATCTTCAACTTCCCACGTCGCTTCTTCAACTCCGTGCCGACTCCATTGAATCTTCACCAATGGAATGGTCTTCGATCGGAGTTGTTTTGTCTTCCTATCAAGAATCTGAATAGGTCGCTCGAAGTAGCAAAGAGTGTCATCCAACTCAGCTTCATCAGATCGAATTACATGAGATGCATCAGATATATGCTTCCTCAACATCGATGCATGAAAGACATCATGTATTCCAGATAAAGACATAGGAAGAGCGAGTCGATAAGCTAGATTGCCTATCTTCTCGAGAATCTCATACGGCCCAATATACCTCGGAGATAATTTTCCTCGTTTGCCAAATCGAACTGTGCCCCTGAACGGTGAAATCTTTAGAAACACTCTATCTCCCTGATCAAAAGATAATGGCCGTCATCGTATATCTGCATATCTGGACTGTCTGTGTTGTGCTGTTCTCATTCTCTGCTGTATCAGTTTCACCTTCTCAGTCATCTGTCTGATCATATCTGGCCCTAACTCAGGTACCTCAGAAACATCATCCCATTACAAAGGCGATCGTCACTTCTTTCCATATAATGCTTCAAATGGTGTCATCTCTATACTCGTCTGATAACTGTTGTGATAAGAAAATTCCACAAGTGGTATAGAATTTTGCCATGTAACACCAAAATCAAGTACTACAGCTCTAAGCATATCCTCAAGTGTCTTAATAGATCGTTCAGATTGACCGTCAGTTTGAGGATGATAAGCGGTACTCAAATGTAAACGCGTACCTAGAGCTTTCTGTAGGCTATGCCAAAAGTGCGAAGTAAACCTCGGATCTCGGTCAAATACAATCGACTTTGGCACACCGTGTAGTCTTACCACTTCTCGAATATAGAGATCCGCCATTTGATCATGACGATAAGTCATTCGGTAAGGAATAAAGCACGCATATTTCGTCAATCTGTCGATGATCACCCAAACAGCATCGCATCCTCGAGATGATCGTGGTAAATTCTTTACAAAGTCCATGGAAATGTGATCCCATTTCCATTCAGGAATCGATAAACTCTGTAATAAGCTACCCAGTTTCTTTTTTTCCGCCTTCACCTGTTGGCAATTCAAACCTTTAGATACAAATTCAGTCACATCAGACTTCATTTGTTTCCACCAGTACTGACTCTTCAAGTCATTGTACATCTTTCTGCCTCCTGGGTGAACACTATAGAGACTGCAATGGGCTTCTTTCAAAATATTCTGTCTCAAGTCTGCAATATTGGGAACAACTATTCGGTCATTCACATACAAGATATCATCGTCACTAACCTTGTACTCAGACTGATGTCCTGATCGGATCATTTCAATCGATTTCTGTACATTCTGATCAGCTTTCTGTGATTCTTTGATACGAATTAGAAATTCTGGCTCAGCACTGATTGCATACACTCTCATCGGCCTTCTATCAAATTAGATGCACTAACCGTAGACAAGGATAAAGCACATACCTTTCTACTCAAGGCATCCGCTGCTGCATTAGATTTTCCCGGATAATATTTGATTTCACAATCAAAATCCTTCAACAAATCAAGCCATCGCCGTTGTCTCATATTCAATTTAGATTGTGAGAACAAATACTTCAAACTTTTGTGATCAGAAAAGATTTCAAACTTCTCGCCGTATAAGTAATGTCTCCAGATCTTTAATGCAAAGACGATTGCAGCCAATTCAAGATCATGAATCGGATACCTGACTTCATGTGGTTTTAGTTGTCGAGAAGCATAAGCGACAACATGTCCTTTCTGCATTAAAATACATCCCAAACCCTGTTGAGAAGCATCACAATAAACAACAAAATCACCAGTACCTGTAGGGATTTTCAAAACCGGCGCTGTAGTCAATCTCTTCTTTAGTTCGATAAAACTCCTTTCACACGCTTCAGACCAAATAAATGATGCATTCTTCTGTGTAAGTTGTGTAATAGGCTTCGCTATCGATGAAAAATCTTGAATGAATCGACGGTAATAACCAGCTAAGCCCATAAAAATTCGAATTTCTGGCACGGATGTCGGTCTCTGCCAACTAATCACAGCTTCAACTTTACTCGGATCAACCGAAATGCCATCTCCTGAAATTATATGACCAAGAAAAACAACTCTCTGCAACCAAAATTCACATTTGGATAACTTGGCATACAATTTCTCTTCTCTTAATGTTCTCAGTACAATTCGGAGATGATCAGCATGTTCACACAGATTCTTAGAGTATATAAAAATATCATCAATAAAGATAATCACAAAGTCATCTAAATATCTTTGAAATACTCTATTCATCAATCCCATAAAAACTGCTGGTGCATTCGTTAGACCAAAAGGCATTAATATGAATTCATAATGGCCATACCTGGTTCTAAATGCAGTCTTAGGAATGTCTTCGTATCTAACCCTCAGTTGATGATATCCGGATCGTAGATCAATCTTCGAATATACCGACGATCCCTGCAATTGATCAAATAAATCATCGATACGAGGTAAAGGATAGCGATTCTTTACCGTTGCTTTGTTCAATTGCCGATAGTCAATACATAATCTCATCGATCCGTCTTTCTTTCTAACAAATAATACCGGAGCACCCCATGGGGATACACTCGGTCTGATATATCCTTTGGCCAACAAATCTTCAAGTTGGTCTTTCAGTTCTTTCAGTTCAATCGGTGCCATTCGGTAAGGTGCTTTCGATATCGGCTGTGTACCTGCCATCAATTCAATACTGAAATCTACCTCTCTGAATGGTGGCAATCCCGGAATCTCGTCAGGGAATACATCTGCAAAATCATTCACCACTGGTAGATCAGTCAATTTTGGACTATTCCTCAGCATATCGACTGCATAGATCAAAAATCCCTCTGCTCCCTTCTGTAACAAATCAGTCATAGCAATAACAGATATCAAAGGAATTCTGGCTCGTGATCCCTTACCATAGAATTTCCATTCATCAGTCATATCAGGTTTGAACTTCACGATCTTCTGAAAACAGTCCACTGTTGCTCTGTACTTGGTTAACATATCGATACCGATTATACAATCAAAATCAGACAAACCAAGAACGATACAGTCAAGCTCAACTTCATTACCTTCGTACTGTAGTACACAGTTTCTAACAGACTTCACTGACACTATACCTTTTCCCAACGGTGAAGATATAGACAAAACAGTAGTTAATGACTCAACAGGAAATGAATACAACGTAACAAAGTGTTCAGATATGAAGGTATGCGATGCACCCGTACCGAATAAGACATAGGCAGGATAACCATAAAGAGAACAGTTACCTGCAATCACATCGTCTGGTGCCGCTTGTGTTTGCTCTTCAGTCAATGCTCTCCTCCTCCTCCTGTTCTACCCTGTGCTGCTGGTTGTGGTTGAAATAAATGCACAGAAGATCCTGATTGAACCACTGGTCTCGATGATCCAGCACCCTGTGCACCTCCAGAACCACGCTAGGGGCAGACTCGTGCAAAATGACCTGTCTGATTGCAAATGTGACAAGTACCAAAAACTCCTCGGCATTGTTCACTGTTATGTCGACCTCCACAATTGGTGCAATATACATCGGAACTCTGTCCAGCTCGAGACTGTCGAGATCCACTGGAACTAGAAGAGCTACTACCAAGACGTTTAAACTGTTTCCCTTTGCCCTTGAAGAAATTTTTCTTTCCACTACTACTTCCTCCAGCTTTAAATCGAGGTGGTGGTGGAATCTGTGGCTGCTCTTGCAGCTGTCTCACTGGCTGTGGCACAAACTATGCTCCTCTTTGTCTCAGTATCCCTGCTTCAGCTCCCTTTGCACGATTCAGATCATCGGCAAAGGTATTCGGTCTTCCTGAATTTACAAGTGTGAACACATCAGGATTCAAGCCATTGATAAATTGATCGGCTTGAGCTTCATCACTAACAGCAATATGTGGAGCAAACTTCAACAGACTAGTGAACTTTGTAACATATTCCTCGATATTTAACTGTCCTTGTTGCAAACTCGCAAACTTTGCTCCTTTGTCCTTGCGATAAGACACAGGAAAGAAACGCTGATAGAAATCAGTTCGAAATACAAACCAGGTAATAACAGTACCTTGGTTTTCCAATGCTCTCTTCGTCGCTATCCACCAACTCTTGGCAAGGCCATGTAGTTGATGAATCACAAGTCTGACACGACAATCATCTATATAGTCGAGGGACTCGAATAACTGCTCAATATATTCCAACCAATTTTCACATTCCACAGCATTCTCATTTCCTTGCAATTTCGGTGGTTTGAATGATTGGAATCGTTTCAGAAGTTTCTCCATCGGATTAGCATCACTGAACTCATCAGTAGAAGTACTACCCTGTCCATGTTCAGTTGCTGTCACTGGGACCTGTGCAGCATTGGTCTGTTCTGGTTCATTCACTGCCAATGTCTGTCTAACTCTCGGTGCTGGTCGGGGAGACATATCTGATAATCAAACAGATTAGTGTATAGTTCAATCTCAGATAGAACAAGTCTGTTTCAGCCCATAATGCCTTCTCAAAAGATTGAATCTGATTCAGTCTTAGTCATTCATGCTTCCAATCATATCAGATAACAGATAGCATGCAATTCTTAAAGCTGTAAAACAAGTCAGATAATAAACATGCTTCAAGAAGAACTAAGTCAGAATAAAAGACTCGATCTACCCCGCTCATCTATTCTCAGTCCGAGAAACTTATGCTCTGATACCACCTGTTGTGGGGCCTCGGGTTGCTAATCTCAAATCTTAAGGGGCAATTAATGAATAAGCATCATTAATCTAATAAGGAAAGAATAAGGATCAAGAATTTTTAATTTTTCAAAAGGGGGTGGGCTCGGGCGGTCAAAAACTACCGCCCGGCGCCCCTGATTTTTCCTAAAACAGGAGGCTCGCGCTCGGGTTGCTAAAAACTGCAGCTCGGGCGCTTCTTGGGCAGAATTTCACCCTGTTTTTCAGCAGCCATTCTTGATCCTTTCCATCCATTCCAAGCTATCAAATTCAAGTCTAAAACATGTATATAAGGTCCAAATCATGCATATAAACATAATCAAGGTCTCAAACATCTATACATGTATTTGTTACATCGAACAAGTCACTAAATAACGATAAACGTCATAAACTATCTCAAGTTTCATACATGCATTCCAAAACCAACAAGTTCTAAGGTTTGATTCTTTTAGATCTCAAAACTTCATCTACAACCCGAGTCCTCACGTGCTAGACTCTCTCCCAGCTGTCAACAACGTCGATGACCAGCTTCTGCCCCATCTGTTGTCGTGCACACATACAAAACAAGACAACAGCTGAATAAACTCCGGTGAGAAATCAATCTCAGTATAACAAACATATAGAAATCGTTAAATAAATCATATCGACTCTATTTAAACTCGACTCAACAAATAGAGTAAATTAACGCTCCGCATAAGAACTGATTCATATAACTTCGAGGCCATCAAGATTAATAAATGATCTTGACATGGATATCCATCTAACGAGTTCGTAACCGACTCGCAAATAAGGTTAACAGCAACCTTGGCATAGAATCAATTCAATATAGCATCATATCAACTCAAATTTAAAGATCCACTACCTGGGATGGATCGACAACATCAAAATCAAATCAAAAACATAAACAAGTATGTGGTTTTTACGGGCCAACTCAAAAATAGTCGTTCTTGAGTTTCAAAGACCCTACTTCGCGATGTCGTCATTATACCTTCTAATATCTCGGTTCTGAACTCTTCAATCTGAAATATAACAACCAAAATACTCATATCAAACTTCATTCAAGACTATTATTTCATAAACGAATCAAAACCATTAATCGATCGTCAATCAAACTCATTTCAAACCTCAACTCTTTCTTCTTCGGTTTAACTCGGCGTCTTGAATTGTTGGCCTTCAAACTCGACTAAAATTTAAGAATAAAAATGCTATAACATTCATAACATCTAGATAACAACTTCAACTCAAATATAGGCTATCAAAACGGTCCAAAAACTCGAATCGACGGCGTAGCGATTGAAAATCAGTAACCGACGTAATCCCGAAATCATTTCTAACTTCAACCAACTCATACGTGTATTCAAATCAATAACCAGCTGATATATCATTCAAATATTCATCTCAATAGCTATAATAATTCATTTACATGCTGGAATCATGCTTCAACATAAATAACATAAGCTCATCAATTCGGTTTCGAAATAGAATCGCATAAACGTTGATAACAATAATCAAGAGCTCAAAACCTCATCTCTGCCCCAATCTAATTTCGAAATTCAAATAAAACATCAAAAAACTTACACGAGATCGAATCCCTTGTCGTAAGGATTCTAGAACAATTTACGAAATCGAAATCGGATAACCGAAGCAAAAGTTACAAGGATTTGAAGATCACAATTTCAAAGGAAAATGAAGAAGATGGTCTCTCGGCTTTGCTCTGTTCTGAAAATTCTGAATATGCATAAACATACACGTACTCATGTTGAGTAATCAATTAACAATCTGATAAATTTCAAGCATAATTGCAGTTTAGCCCCTCAATTCTTCACTATTTGCAATTTGGTCATTGGCCCTTATTTTAATTCAATTTCAATCCTAAATAATTTAAGAATATTAGAATTTAAATCGAAACTCTAAATATTCCCAAATTAAATATACTCGGATTAAAATTAAATAAATTCGGATTAATATTAATTAATCCCGGGCCTTACAGTGCCCAAGATCTTGGGTAGATGGAGGATGGTGTGGATTTTAGGGACCTCAAAAAAGCATGTCCAAAAGGTTGTTATCCATTGCCTTGAATAGATCAATTGGTGGATTCTACGGCTGTACATCAATACTTGTGCCTAATGGATGCTTAGCAAGGGTACCATCAAATCCCTTTAGCTATGAAAGATCAAGATAAGGTAAGCTTTATCACTTCTGAGGGAACTTTTTGCTATGTGGTCATGACCTTTGGGCTTTAAAATGCCGGAGCTATGTATCAGCGTTTGATGGACAAAGTGTTTTCCAAGAAAAAAAAGGAGAAATGTGGAGGTGTGCGTGGATGATATCATGGTAAAATCAAAAGACGCAATTCGCCTCATCGATGACGTGGCAGAGAAATTTTCCACCCTAGGTCTTATGGATTGAAGTTGAACCCCCAAAAGTGTATGTTCGGAGTGAAGAGTGAAAAATTATTGGGATACATGTTAACCGAGCATGGGACTGAGGCTAATCCGGAGAAGGTTCAAGCTGTACAAAATATGACTTCTCCTTGGGGTCCGAAGGAGGTCCAACAGACCAGGAGAATCACGGCCTTGGCGCGATTCATTTCTCGGTCCGCTCATCGTAGCCTGCCTTTCTTCCATACCTAACGGAAAGCCAAGAAGTTCGAATGGGGTGAGGATTGTGAAAAAGATTTTGGAGAATTGAAGAAGTATTTGGCTGAGTTATCTGTGTTGGCCAAGTCGATGGCTGGAGAAGTATTGTGTGTGTATCTATCAACTTTGGAGGGAGCCGTGAGTTCAGTTCTTGTTAAAAAAGAAGGTTCAACACAAAAGCCTATTTATTATGTGTTGCATGCCCTTAAAGGGGCTAAGTTGAGGTATCCGGGGTTGGAGAAGTTGTTTTGTCATTGGTGATGACGGCAAGACGTTTGAGGCCATGTTTTGTATCTCATCCTATTGTGGTTCTTAAAGACAGCCCTCTAGGAAGGATTTTAACTCACCCAGACGTGTCGGGACGATTGGTGAAATGGGTTACTGAGTTGGGAGAGTATGATATACAGTATGAGCCAAGAACTGCTATTCAGGCGCAGGCTTTGGCTGACTTCTTAACCAAAACCGTTCATTTGGAAAGTGAGGATCCGTGGAAGGTATTTGTCGATGGTTCATCGTCTATGGAATGAAGTAGAGTAGTGGTGGTGTTGATCTCTCCTACTCGTGAGGAGGTGAAATTGGCAGTGAAATTAGATTTCAAGGCATGTAACAATGAAGCTGAATACGAAGCCATCTTAGCTGGACTTTGAGTGGCTAGAAATATGGGAGATATACGGATACACCTCTTTTCTGATTCACAATTGGTGGCACAGCAAATGAAAGGGGCATATGATGTGAAGAATGAAAAGCTTATTGAGTATGCTCGAGAAGTGGATAGGGCAAAAGAACAATTTGCGGAGGTGGTCTTCGAACAGATACCTAGAAGGGAAAATTAGAGAGCAGATTCTTTGGCGAAGATGGCTGGTTCTATGGGGAGTTTGAAAACTAGAGATGTGGTATTTCAGGTGGAGCTTGCACCTCATATGAGTCCGGTTATACCTAAACTCGTGGAGGAGGATTGGAGGGTCGTTATAACTAATTATTTGAAGGAAGGAAAGCTGCCCGAGGACCCTAGGGAAGCTCGAAGGTTGAAGTTAAAGAGTTCATGATATGTATTGATTGAGGAAGTGCTATATAGGAGGTCATTCGCGGGACCTCTCCTTCGGTGCTTAAGTTATCAAGAGGATGATTATGTACTTAGAGAAGTACATGAAGGGTGTTGTGGGAATCACTTGGGAGCTCATGCTTTGGAAAGAAAGGTCTTGTTGGGGGGATATTGTTGGCCTAACGTCTTAGGAAGTGCTCAATAGTTGGTCACATCCTGTTATAGTTGCCAACGACATGCTCGATTGCAACATCAGCCCGCGAAGCTGATGAAAGATATTGTCTCTTCTTGCCACTTTGATCAATGGGGTATGGATATCGTGGGTCCTTTTCCCGTAGCTCCTGCTCAAAAGAAGTTTTTATTGGTGGCGGTTGATTATTTCTCGAAGTAGGTGGAAGCTGAGCCTTTGGCTAGGATCACTAAAGGAGATGTATTGAAATTTTTGTTGAAGAATATAGTGTGTTGGTATGGGGTACCTAGGAGACTGATATCCGATAATGGGAGACAGTATCAAGAAGCTAAGATTCAAGCGTGGTGTAAGGAGATGAAAATTCAGCAAGCTTTCACATCTGTGGCTTAACCTCAAAGTAATGGGCAAGTGGAAGTGACAAATAGATCATTGTTGCAAGGCTTAAAGACTACACTTGGGAAAGCAAAAGGGAATTGGGTAGATGAGTTGCCAAGTGTCTTGTGGGCGTATCGAACTACACGTAGAGAACGAACAAAAGAAACTCAATTCAGCTTGGTTTATGGCAATGAGGTGGTGTTGCCAGTAGAAATCGGGATGGAATCAGCTAGGGTTATGTTTTACGATGAAAATAATGGAGAAAGAAGATTTACTGATCTTGATTTGCTGGAAGAGAAGAGGGAGGCTGCAACAATTCGGTTGGAAGCTTATAAAATTCATATGACTCAAGCTTATAACCATCGAGTTGTCCAGATAATCTTTAAAGTGGGTGATTTCTTCTTAAAGAAGGTCCAAGAGGAGCAAAGAGGGAAATTGGACCCGAAATAGGATGGCCCTTTTAAAGTCATTTAGAAGCTTAGCTCGGGAGCCTACTACTCGGAAGATACACATGGCAAAGCTTTGAAGAGACCCTGGAACGCCTATCATCTTAGAAAATATTATCCTTAACTTACCTACTGATGTATCTCGTTTTGAACTATCACTTTTTTAAGCATTTAAAGTTCAATTAAATCAATTTCTTGTTTTGAAATAATATGTGTTGTTCTGTTATAAAAAGTGAATGGTGCTTCGCATGGGTTCCTAAATTATGCGAACTCTAAGAATATTGAGTTTGAGGGTTGGAGGTTGAAAACGTATTTTTACTACTATGGTCATGACCTAATAGAGGAGTTTGAGGGTTGAAGGTTGAAAAACGTGTTTTTCCTACTAAGGTCATGACCTAGTAGAGGAGTTTGAGGGTTAAAGGTTGAAAAACATGTTTTTCCTACTAAGGTCATGAACTAGTAGAGGAGTTTGAGGGTTGGAGGTTGAAAAACGGGTTTTTCCTACTAAGATCATGACCTAATAGAGGAGTTTGAGGGTTGGAGGTTGAAAAACGTATTTTTTCCACGAAGGTCATAACCTAGTAGAGGAGTTTGAGGATTGGAGGTAGAAAAACATTTTTTTCCTACTAAGGTCATGACCTAGTAGAGAAGTTTGAGGGTTGGAGGTTGAAAAACGTGTTTTTCCTACTAAGGTCATGACCTAGTAGCAGAGTTAGAGGGTTGGAGGTTGAAAAACATGTTTTTCTTACTAAAATCATAACCTAATAGAGGAGTTTGAGGGTTGGAGGTTGAAAAACGTGTTTTTCCTACTAAGGTCATAATCTAGTAGAGGAGTTTGAGGGTTGGAGGTTGAAAAACGTATTTTTCCTACTAAGGCCATGACCTAGTAGAGGAGTTTGAGGGTTGGAGATTTAAAATTAAGGTTTTTCCTACTAAGGTTATAATCTAGTAGAGGAGTTTTTTTTTTTTTTAAAAAAAATTAAGGTATATTTATTTTATTATTATTTTTTTTAATAAGAACATCAGAACAGCTAGGGTATCGAAAAATATACAACCAAAGCATCCCTAAGAAATAAGTATAAACAAATAACATCAAAGATAGCTAACTAAGTCAACGTCAGCAGTCATCCTGAGCAGCAAAAGCTAGAAGAGAACCACAGCTCGGCCCAGCAAAATCAAAAATGGACACTGAGGCGCGAAGAGTGGCTGGTATCAACCTGTGCAGTAAAACCTAGAGGAGATCCACAAAAGCTATGCAAGAAATATGTCCAAAAGTCATGATCAGCTGGGAAGTCACTATACATAGGCCGCGAGGAAAAAGAGGAGCGACCACAAACCAACAGACCCAGAGCAAAAAAGCAAGAAAATGGCGAAGGAAACTCAAGCCATAACCTAACTCCCAAGAAGACTGGAAATCCAAAAAGCGAGGGGCACGAGAGACCACCCACAAAACATCCAAACAACAGCAAGAACCAGGCAAGGAGAAGCACAGAGAAAGCCTGGTGATCCATCACCCTGAAGAAGCAAAGCAAGCGACAGGGGAACAGACTAACTCCAAAAACTCCGAAAAAGGGCCGGAGAGCTGTACCTGCAAAGAAAAATAAATAGCTACATATATCTAAATCTAGGATGACCTAGACCAAAAAGGAGAGCAAACAAAGAAAAAGAAAGCCCAAGAGAAACGGCTATAAGCGAGCGTGAGGCTCTAAGAAAACCTAGATCTAAGGTAAGGAAGCCCGGAAGAGTCAGAACGTGCCAACGCAGCGATGGGAGTGGTTAAAGAAACACCAATCTCCAACAAACACTGCCTATGATCATGAGCCTGCCGCGCCAACGCATCCGCAACCGAATTCCCTTCCCGATAGATATGCGAGAAATGAACCGGCCTATTCCGCACCAAAACACGCGTCCTCGAAACAATATGGTCCAAATCCCAACGGCACCTCCGAGATCTAAGAATCTGAATAACAATCTGGGAATCAGTCTCAATCCAAAGGGGAAAAATGCTAAGGTCAGAATAGAGAAGAATACCCCTCCAAATCGCCCAGAGTTCTGCACGGACATTGGACCCCAAACTAATGAACTCACTAAAAAATGCCAAGACCCTACCAGAAGAATCCCAGACAACCCCCCCCCCCCCACAGACGACTCACCCGGGTTACCTCTCGAGCTCCCATCCACATTGAGCTTGAAGGACCCAGGTGGAGGCCTCAACCAACGGACGATCGCAGTCTTGTGAATCCGTTGGAGGCCGACCGAAATGCCCATCTTCCTCACAGCCTGCAAAGCCCCCAGCCAAAGACGGGGCTTGATAATAGTTGCGGAATGAGCAAGTCTCAAATAAGACAAAATTTGGAACTTAACCTTCTCCGTAGAGTAGGGTAAGTGACGGTGCTTAGTATCATTGCGTGCAGTCCAGAGGAACCTAAGCACGACAAAAGGAATGAATTCCCTCACATTACCCCCCGGAGACCACTCGCGTCCCCTTTTCCAAGCACTGAGAAACAGACTTAAGTTCTCAGTGGCAGGGATGCGAACTCTAAAGATAGCCCCAAATAAATGCCACACAGAGCGGGCGATGGAATCGTTGATGAAAATGTGAGTGAATGTCTCCAATATCTCACAGCACTGGCACTTGGACACAAGGGAGAAACCCCGCTGCTGGAGCACCTCATCCACAGGCAACCACCGATGCCGAAACCTCCACAGAAAGAAGGACATGGTGGGCCTCATCCAGCATCCCCAACAGGGAGTAAAGATATCCGAGACCGAGCCTCTCGGTCTGACCTGCTCCCAAGCAGATCTCACAGAAAAGGCACCATCGGTTCTGTGGATCCAGATAGTCGCATCCGGCTCATCCACCAAAACAGGAATCTGAATGATCTCCTCCGCCACCGAGGGAGCGACGACAGCGCAAAGGAGATCAAAATCCCAGTCTCCTTCCAAAAGGAAGCTGAAAACACGCACACACCGATCCCCTCTGACATTACACCTACTCGACAAAGGGGCATCACCCAACCAAGTATCATCCCAAAAAGAGACATCCCCAAGACCAATCCTCCACCGGATACCAGGCTCCGCACGAGGTCTAATCTGGAGCAAGCGCCTCCAAGTGGAGGAAATGTCTCCACGAGAAGGAGCACAAATAGGGCTGACAGTCCGGCAATACTTCCTCGAAAGGAATCTCGCCCAGAGAAAGGAACCATGCCGGAATCTGAACCACAGCTTCATGGAAAAGCTGTCAACAATGTCCTTGAGCCTGCGAAAACCCAGGCCTCCTTCTTTCACAGGGAGACAGGTGCGAGACCATCGGGCCCAGTGCCACTTCTTCTCTAAGGGTCTGGAGCCCCAAAGAAAAGCATTGAAAATACGCTCCAATTTCTCCAAAACAACCAAAGGAGGCTGGATCACCTGGCAGAGATAGATCGGGATCGAAAGGAGCACACTGCGGATCAGCGTCATCCTACTCCCAGGAGCAAGGGAACGGGACTCCCAGCCCTCCAGATTTTTCCGAACCGACTGCAGAAGAGGCTCAAAGAGAGAGCACTTGCGGTTCCCACGGAAAAGCGGAGCTCCAAGGTATTTCAAGGGCAACTGCCCCTCCGCAAATCTAGTGATTTGCAGCAAACGGGAGCTGCGACGAGCGGTCCAGCCCGGAGGAAAGATCATAGCACTCTTGGCCACATTAACGAGCTGGCCCGAGCAATTTTCATAGTGAGCCAGAAAATCTTTGAGACGCTGAAGACCACGGGATCCCCCATTGGCAAAAATAATGACATCGTCAGCATAGGCCAAATGGGAAATCGGCAAATCACACCCAGACCGATACCTCAAATCAGCATGCTGGAGGAACAACCGGTCCAAGCCATGGGACAGATACTCCGCTCCAAGAACAAAGAGGAGGGGAGATAACGGGTCACCCTGTCTCAGGCCCCTCGAGGAAGCAAAGAAACCTGCAGGGGTGCCATTGACATTAACCGAGAACTTGCAAAAAGAAATGCAAGGCCTCACCATTCTTACAACCTGCTCCGAAAAACCAAACCTTCGGAGGACATCCAGAAGAAAAGACCATTGGACTCTATCATAGGCCTTAGCCATGTCCAATTTCAGAATGACATTACCACCACGGGCAGGGAGATTAAGACTGTAAGTGAGCTCATGCGCGAGAAGGATATTGTCAGGTGGGAATTAATGTTGTAGTATGTGGTGTGCCATGTGAAAATTAACAATTGCAAATGGAGAAAAATTTATACATGTAAAAAAATAAAGAAGAGGAATTTCATATGTACATGAATATTGCGATGCAAAATGATAAAACATAAAAGTCATACAATGGATACTTGCATGTCAAAAGTAAAGACGAAAGATAAAACAATATTCATCATGACAAAATAAGCACCTAAAGGCGTGCATCGTCCACGGCGATGATGACAAAACATAAATAAATCAGCATGAGCCTAGATATCAGATGGAAGGCTTGCCAAAAGGTCACTATGGCAGATGAAATCAGTGGAGGCGCCTGGAGGAGGGTATCCATTGTCCTTCAACCTCCAACCCTCAAACTCCTCTACTAGGTTATGACCTTAATAGAAAAAAATACATTTTTCAACCTCCAGCCCTCAAAATCCTCTACTAGGTTATGACCTTAATAGGAAAAATACGTTTTTCAAACTCCAACCCTCAAAATCCTCTACTAGGTCATGACCTTAGTAGGAAAAACACGTTTTTCAACCTCCAACCCTCAAACTCCTCGTCCAAATACCAAAATGCCTTGGGACCGCAAATCTCTTTGAACTCCTTGGATTTGAGGAACTCTTCCTTGAAGGATGATCTCTCTCGAGCTAGTTCTTCTTGGTGTTACTGTTGTGCCTTAGCTTGGGAAGAGTCCATCTCCTCCTTCAATTTCTGAATCTCCATCTCATGACTACTCTTTAGCTGCTGGAGCTCCTCCTCTTTCTTCATCAATAGCTCGTCAGATTGAGCCTTCAACTCTTGCAGCTCATGGTCGCGTGCTCTTTGTGACTCCTCAATCTTGGCCGCAAGCCCGTCAATGATGGACTTGTTTTTCGAGTTTTCGAGAATGATTTTCTTGAAGGAGTTGACGTGTGCAACCAAACTCTCCTAAACACATGGAACCCTAAAACAAAAGATCAAATATGAACAGTGTGAGAATGAATTTATAGCACACGATTATAAATAAGGAACTTAAAAAAGTAAGAAATGGAGCTTACTTCTGTGATGCTACTGCAAGTGTGACTAACGACGTCGATGTACTCGAGAGAGCTAAGAAACGTGGCATCAGCAGTAGATAGAAGATTTTATATGAGCCCATGCGCAATGCGATTGGGACCACGTCCCACGATGGTCGACTTTGGGGTGTACGAGTAGTATATGCTCGGACCTGTGTGAGGGCTGCATGGCTGGCTGAAATCTATTTCCTCTGAAGAGGAGAGAGATGCAATCAAAGTAAAGAGCTTCCGTTTTCCTTTGGATTCAACTGAAGGCCTTGGACTGGCGGGAATCTTCTCCTCGCCACGGGCACGAGAAGTCTTGACTGTCGGAGAGGTAAGAGAGTTGGAATTCTTGGAGACTTTCTTAGGCGGAGCTTGCTTTTTTTTGGTAGGGGGAGAGGGACCTTCATCTTTCTTGATAGTTGCAGGGGCCTTCGCCTGTGTTTTCTTGGGTGGCTCAACTTGAGAATCTTTCTTGGGATTAGTGGCGGTTGAAGCCAGTTGTTTCTTGGGAACAGGTGATGAACCACCAGCTTTCTCCTTATACTCAAGCTCGCGAAGGAATATGGCATTCATGACTCTAGTCCTTGAAATTATGAAGATATTAAAGCATGAAAATATTAGAATATGTGGAAGACTTTTCATCATAAAGTTTAAAATATAAAGTAGCTATCGGCATCATTCTCCAACTCGACACCTGCAGGGCTAAGATTAGCATGGAATAAAAGATCTTCGGATAAAAAAAGAGGAATGCTAAAGCACCTATCTCACAGTTTATCTTGCATGCGAAGATATTCTTTGTTTTTATTGAGGTTTTTGGGAGGATCAAGTTTAGTGAAAGAGGAATACCACTCAGTGGTGCACTGCCACTCTTCAGGGGGATTGATGAAAAAAAACATTTTTTCCAGCTTTTCACGTGACTAGGAGCACCGCCAAAAAGTTTGGGATTGGAGCGAGAAGCCACATAAATAGACCCCTCTTTCGATTGACCCAAAACCAAGAAGTATGAAAAAGTGGTGCAATTCACTGGAAGACCCAAAAAGTGGAATAACACTGAAAAAATACAAATGATGCAGAAGGCATTGGGTGACAACTGGCCGATGTGCACTTGATAGTAACTACTGAGATCCTTGAAGAAATCTTGTATAGGGAACCTAAGACCCACCTCTAGCTGCTGCAGGAAGAATGTATAATACCCGGGGGGAGCTTGTAAGGGCAATCTTCCGAAGATGGGATTATGATCTGGTGGGAGGCGGGAATGTGTCCTAAGGCCCTAAGGATGGATTCAGAACTAGGCTTGAGGGTGGAGGGTCAAGTGTCCAAACCAAAGGGTGTCGGTATTATCAATGTTCATTTGTCGTTGGACATGACTAATTTTTTTCCCAAGACGACTATGGACTATGTTTTCCTCAACTTTCTCGGGCTCACAAGACTCACTACTTTACTTGGTCTTGCTATTCTCCTCAAAATCACTACATTCATCAGAATCATGTGAAAAATTGGAAGATTCAGAAGAAGACATTAGCTCAAGATGATTTTCAATGGGAATATAGGGAACACAAGTAAAATCAAGTTTTCAAAGGGGAGGAAATAATTACCGAATAATTTGAAAATTTTACGGAAACAAAAAGCTAAGGAACGACCGAAGAAACCGAGTAAGTTGAGGAGAGAGCTATCCAACACGAACAACTTGAGCCGAGCAATTCATCGAGCAAGTGGTAGGCGAGGGACAAAGGCGAAATGGCGAGGTCGCGTAGTGAGGCTGCGCGGTGGATAGGCTGTGGGGCGAGGGATGAAGATGGAGGCGAGGGGCGAGGGGGGATGGCGAGGGGCAAGGACGTAGGGGTTATGGGGTAGTGTTGTAAGGGCTGTGGGGTGAATGGTGCAGGGGTGATGAGGATGAGATGCGGCAAGGGTGAGCGAGGGGCGAGGATGAGATGGGACGAGGGCGAGGGCCGCGAAAGGGGTAAGGGGCAAGAATGAGAGGCTGCAGAGGGGGCGATGGTGAGCGAGGAATGGTGTAGGGGCGAGAATGAGAGGCTGCGGAGGGGGCTAGGGTGAGCAAGGAATGGTGTATGGGCGAGGATGAGAAGGGTGATGGGCGAGAAGGCGAGGTGGAGTTGGGAGGGGCGAGCGGGCAAGGGCGAGGGCTGGGTAAAGGTGGATGGGCGATAGGGCGAGGGGGAGTTGGCGGGTGCTGGAGGGCGAGGGTCGGGCGAGGGTTGGGCGAGGGCTGTGATAGGGGTGAGGGGAGAGCTTGGGGTGAAAGGGGAAGAAAGAAAATGAAAATGAAGGGGAAGGTTGAGTATTTATAGAGGGAGGATGGGTAAGATCCAACCATCTAAAATTTAAAAATGGATGGTGAAAGATGGGTCTAGGGATGCGTGAAAGGTTCTACCAAAATAAAATTCACCTTTATATTATTTCAAAATTTCTAAGGTCCATACCTCGGGGGCTCCGCCCCCGCACCCCTTATCGGCCCGATCCCTCAACCAAAACAACTAATCCCGCGAAAGTCGTCAATTGGTCGCACCACGAATTTTTTGGGTCTGTTAGAGAAATTTTTTACTCTCCAACCCTAGATGCCTAACTTAATAAGAATGCAAGAAAGAAGGGGTCCTGACTTTGAAATTCACACAATCGAGTTTTGAACCTGCGATTCAACTCGACTTGGGAGGGGGAGACTGTTGATACCCCATGAATTGGCCCATTAAGTGCTTGAGCCCAATGAAGGCCCATAACCAAAGACTAAGGTCCGAGACTCATTTTTAGAGGTTGGTCTGGCTCATCAGAGGATTATGGAAGAAAGTGTATGTTGGCTCCTAAGGGGTGAAGAAGAGCCCCATCGAGTTGGACCTTAGACATGAGGTCTCTAAGGTAAGTCAAAGTCTTATGGAAATTTGGAATGGATATGTGAAAGAGTGTATGGAGAGCATAAAAGAAGGAAGTGGAGGAGAGGCTCGCCTAGGGTGGGCGACCCCCAGGGTGGGAGCCCCCTAAGGTGGGCGACCCTTAAGGTGGACAAACTCTAGGGTCGTAAGCTGGGTTTTGTGTTTGGTGTTGTCTTTGGAGGACGAGCTCTATAGGAGAGGCGCATGAACTACACGCTCGTGGTCCCCTACTTTGCCTCCAATAAATACGGGTTTGCTCTCTCCATTTGTAATTAATTCACTTTCATTTTGAGGGGCGCCCAAGCTCCTCTTTCTCTTATTTGTTCACGTCTCTAACTTGATCGTCGGAGGGGCTACGCCGGGATACCCTCCCGGCCCCCTCTAACATTATTTGCTTGATTTCAGGTTCATTTCTATACTTGAGGCTTTGGGCTTGAGTGGGTCTCGGGTCATCAAATTATAGTGAGTATCAGCGTGGATTCAAAAATCTTAATTTTTCTTTGTTGTTATCATCCAACATTTTTTTGTAAAGATACCTTTCATTGTAAATATAATAAATTAAACATGCATGTAAACACAAATATCAATTACTAAGCTTAAAACAAAAGACTTACCACATATAGGCAATCACACAATTGCCTGATACTGGCCCAACATGATACAAACCACCAATGTCCTCAAGGTGCAAAAGAATTACACAATCATCGTCGAGAACCTCACGATCTAAATGCAGTGATATAATTTTTTTTCATCCAAAGCATGCTTGCTATAACAATAAAACATATGTAGTGAAATTGGGACACTAGGTGCCACAACATGTTTATCTTTGGGTGGTGCAAAATCCTTCTTTCGAGGCTTCTATTATTGTAATTACATACAAGTTAGATTGGTTAAATAATGAAAAAAGTTACATTATCACATATACCTTATCTTGCTCCACTATCAAGTGTTGTGGCCAAGCCACATGGGTTCCAATAGCATCACCAATTACTTCACATTCATTTGCAATAGAAAATGGCAATGGCGCTGATTTCTTAACTGCTACATCAATAGAGACACACATGCAATTTTTGGTAATGGAACCCCATGAAGCAACTTATGAGGATCAACACAAATAATAGTACCATAAGCAACAACATTTGTGCTAGATTCAAAAGTTAATGCAGCTGATTTATCATAAAAATGACAAACATACATGTCAATAGATTTTAGTACCTCTATGTAATATGACTAAAACTACTCTTGTACCTGTAAAGCATCGGCGATTTCATTTTTCAGAACTTTTTGTTTTCAAACTGACGGTGATTCCCCTTTCTTTGTCCTTTTACTCTCTCTCACTTGTCTAATTTCCCTTCTTCTTTTCATTTTAAAATTTTTATAAATAAACATAAATAAATCATTTATACGAAAATTGAAATTTGAAAATTGAACCATATTACATGGATAATAATAATAATAATAATAATAATAATAATAATAATAATAATAATAATAACAACAACAACGGATGTGAATAATAACAAGGACAAATAATAATTTTCAGCAAGGAATAAACAATAAAAAAATTTATCTAAATTAATACTTTATGAATAAATAAAGAAACCAAAGTCTTACAAAAATTGTAAGAAACTCAACTACATAACCTCCCGAGGCAATAATATGATGCGCATATTCGCATATGACATTCAAAGAAGAATAGACATGATAAAATTTGAAAAATGAAGGTAGTGCATTAAAAAACAAAAATTAAAAATTTAATGACCCATGCAAACAAAATAATTGACATGTTAATGGAAAAAAATTATAATTTAAACCAACTATATTTTTTAATGATAAA
This sequence comes from Henckelia pumila, assembly GCF_033568475.1. Classification (NCBI taxonomy): domain Eukaryota; kingdom Viridiplantae; phylum Streptophyta; class Magnoliopsida; order Lamiales; family Gesneriaceae; genus Henckelia; species Henckelia pumila. The sequence goes on along the minus strand of NC_133122.1, from coordinate 100,168,867 downwards.
ATAATTAGATTTTTAGGATTTGGTAGTTTCAGAGTACCACGTGTTGTTTTGGATTGATTCCATAGAATTTGGTTTCGTTGGTTTTTAGATTGGTAAAGTGTGGGTCAATTCTAGTAATTTGACAAAAAAATAAATGGTAATTGGTATGAACAACTCACGCCTCATACGTGTAATGAGTGTCATCCCAAAATACAAATTAAGACCATATCAAAATACCTAGATGAAAAAAGCAAATACGAATCAAACATAAGATATAGGGGGTATAATATTTTACAAATCCTCTTCCCATAAACCAAACTCACCCTAAGTTATTAACTAATGTAAATGGATAAATCAAGGACGAGGTGATACCGTCTCTAAAAGTAGATTTATGTAATTCCACATGGGTAAGCAGTTATAGAACGGAAATGAAATTCCACAATAAACCAAATGCTCAAGTATAAAATATTATGGTCAACTTTCAACATTCCAAATTAATATATATAAATCATACGAGTTAACTTTCTTTGGATGATTTTTGTATTTGGTGAGGGCAAATATTCAAGAAAGATAAAATGCAACTTGCAAATTTCAGTTTTTAGATCATTTCCTTTGTCCTCTCGATTCTTGAGGGCTTCTTCTGAAACGACCCTGACTTTTACTTTAAATTAATTAATAAAGAAAATACGGATTTTTAAAAAAAAATTCCATGACTTGTTTGAAAATACAAAATCCCACCTGTCTCAACTCAGCAGTTCAAAAATAGAATAGACCCTAAAAATGAAAGAAAATCTGATAATCATAATATTTCGGTAATACAACATCCAAAAGTTCAACATTCTGACTTTTACATGCCCACAAACAATTATATGAACCCTTAATCTTACATTTATCCAATCAACAAAATGAAAGACTAAAGTAATAACTATAAACTTTTGCGGAAGTCTAGCATAGGTCGGAGGGATGTGTCGTGCCCGCATCGCAGTCCACTCGATGGTCCTGCCCCTCGATCTTAACGATAATCTAACCTGCACCAAGCAAGCATAGTGAGTCTAATGACTCAACAAGTATAAACTTTGTAATAACAAGAGTTAAAAATACCTCCGACAATAATTAAATTACTGTACATATAATACTTTGAAACTTGCACTAAAAATTTGTATGATAAAAGAGAATGAGAATAACTGTATACAATGAACTCACACAAACTCACACATTGAAACTTGAAACTTTCTTAGACTTTACTTGAAACTTTACTTGAAACTTTCTTTACTTAACTTTTCCTTTCTATGAATTTAGATCATTGATTGTGACGTTTCTTTGTTTTTGATCGATCATGGCTGCAGTATACTATGTCGTCAAGGAAGTCAAGATTTCTCCCGACCCCGCATTGCCCCTCTGTTGGTAAGGAAAGCCAGGATTTCTTCCAACCCGTCCAAACCCGTCTGTTGGTAAGGGAAGCCAGGATTTATCCCAACCTGTCCAAACCCGTCTATTGGTAAGAAAAGCCAAGATTTCTCCCAACCCGTCCAAACCCGTCTATGTCACAAATCAACTTACTTCATTCAAAACATTTACTTTCCTTGACTTGGAACTTTAACTTTACCTTTGATGCAAAAGAAAATGCTTCAATTTGCTTAAACTTTACTCAACTCGAAGTCGAGAACTCACACACACGAATATGAAACTTTAGGGAAAAAAACATAACTCAAAATAAGAATATTAGGTGAGTGAGTGGCTGCCCCTAAGATGGTTACCCAACTTATACTCCATTTCTCCTCAAACGTGTCTTAACCCAAGCAATCAAACCGAAAAGCCCTTTACTCAATCTTACCTTAACCAAATTCAATCCCGCTTGAACCGACACTCTCTACACACTTCAAAATAACCCAAGGACAAGGTAGGACCTCCAAAGACTACCCGAGCATCCCGTTCAAAATGGATTTCTGGGCAGCCCTCACGCTTAAAAAATTCTGCACTAGACACATTAACTTGAAAAATTCTTAACTTGACCAAAACTAACCCGATTAGCTCCCAATTTGAACCGACACGACCACAACATCCTAAACTTGACTTAGGACCAGCCCTTACCCATCCATAGTCTCCCAAACCGTTCAGTTTAATCAAGCAACCCAACCCCTCACCCATTACATCAAAAATTCTGCTCAACCTCTATAACTTAAATGACCCTTGATACATTCAATACTTAACCGAATCGAGCCCAATTTACATTGACGCGACCAAAACATCTTAAAATTGACCTAGGACCAGCCCAAAACCCGGCCAGCCCAGAAATGGCAACTCCCCTGCCCAGAAATCAGCAGTCCATACATAATGCCTCAATCACTTCTCTACTTCACCTATACTTCAAAATCCAACTCTATGCCCCTTTTCTCTTAATTCTAACTCCTCCCAACCCACAAAACCAATCTAATATCATCTCTTAGGAATTTAAACAAGCACTTGGCGGCCCTCAACCATACCACAATCCAACATTTTGAAAATAGCAAGAATAAGCACCAAAATGCATCAAACACTTGGACAAACAAAGAGACTAATGACTTGCAATAATATTCTCATAACACCACTTTAAACTCAACTCAAACACCATGTAAATTTCGAATTTAGGCATAAATTACTTCTGAAAATTCTGAAATTTCAATATGAATAAAAAAGAATCCTCATGTATCATATTAAAATTCATCATACAACTCATATAACTTCAAACATAAGCATAACTTGAAAATTTCGCCCAAAACCTTGCTGAATTTTGAAGGAGCCGAACTCGCCTTGTTAAAAATCAAGAACATTTCGAAAATAGACAAAGAACTATAACAAGAAAATTAAATAGCTAGCTTGGAGCCCAATGGTAGCTTATACTTGCCTCACTTGACCAAACTCAAGAAAAATATTAGATGGGATAGAGCTGAAACTCGGCCAGCAGCTGAAGGTGGACTTCCAAGGTGAGCTTCCCGGCTGCGGCGGCGGTGGAGGGAGGACGGCGGCGGCCGGAATTGCACAAGGAAGGGGACGGACGAAATGCTAGAGAATGTGGATGTGGGGGTGGGGGTGGGGGGGGAAGAAAATGAAGAAGACGGCTTGTTGTGTTGTGATAGTGTTAGGGTTTGAGTTTATTTTGTGTTAAAAATTAAGTGTTAGGTGTATATGTGTGTGTATGTATCTATTTGTAGGTGTGTAAGTGAGTTTAAAACGTGCTACTCCTAATAATAAAAGTGTTACTCTATTTGTTACAACTTTTTTTTTAAATAGACACTGCACTATAAAATTCCTAAGTTTAAAATTCCCAACTTAAAATTTTAAATTGGATTTTTACTAATCCGGGTTTAAAAGTGCAAATTTTTTAAAAGTTTAAGGATAAGCTCAAGAATGCGATAAAAGCGATTTTCGTCACCCGGAAAATTCTAAAACTTAACTTTCATCTAATTTCCTCATTTCTCTCATCTTATAACTCTTAAAATAAAATCTTGAAATATATCGCCGAAATCCACCATCACCGTATGCCGGAACTGGAAGTCACTGAACTCAAGAAACTCAAAAATAATTAACTTAATAATTAAACAAATAACATCTGGAGGAAATTTAAGCTCTAACTTAGGAATTAAAATCAACACTTTAAATGTTTTGATGTCACGGCGACGAGTAAAATATTTAAATAATAAGCAAAGCGATTAAATAATTTAAACAAACTAGACTAACATTTAAAAGCAATTTAAATAAATACATAAGTGGAAATAAAAACCTTTAAAATGATTTGGACAATTAAAAATGTTTTAAATAAATAAGCTAGACATTTAAAATAATTTAAACTAACTAACCCCAAAACTTAAATTATTTAAAATAAATAAGTTGAGCAATTAAAAAAATCATTTAAATAACTATCAAATAAGCTCAATTAATTTTAAATAAGTAAACGAAACAGTTAAGATCATTTAAATGAATAAACTAAATAATTACATCATTTAATTAAGCAAGCTTAACTTTTACAACATTTAGAATAATTAAGTTGCACAATAGAAATAATTTTGACAAATAAACTTACACAATTAAAAGCATTAATTAAATAGTTAGTAAAATAAAATCATTTGAATAAATAATTAATATTTTATTAGCATCTAATTCAAATAAATAATTTAAATTAATTAAACTTAAAAATAATAATCCTAATATTTATTTTTATTAAATCTAATGCATGCGATTTAGTAGATTGAAATTTAGGTGCTACAATTTCTTTCCCCATTAAATTAAATTTCGTCCTCGAAATTTACAACTTAGTAACTAGATACGGATTCAAACAACTAGGTCACCAACTCTTACTGCAACATGCATTCACGATTCTAATTTATTCCCAAGTGATGATATTCTAACCGAAATTCCTAATCACGGATCCAATGCAATTTTAAAAGTTCTAGTTCGCCACTTAAAGTCCTAAAATATTCGATACTTTCCTTAGTTCGATGACCTTAAATCCGTAATCACAACTTCAAGCAGTAAAGTTCGCAAAATCAATAAATAATTTATGTCGATCTTTCCCATAATTAAAGGCTTCCTCACAACGAGAATATGCTCAAACGATAAAACAAATTACGAATCTCCTTAAAATCACATAATGACTGACAAAATGAATTAATTTCCCTTTTTATACCCAAATCAATAACATTACGGAACAACGATACCTTCAAAGACAATTTAATAACCAAATCGAAATTCTGAAGGTCTACGCCACTTATTAGAAGTGTTATGCTTAATGTTCATGGACTATGCTCGATCCCTTATTATTTACCACAACTCACAACGCTTCTACGAGCGATTGAAAATTTTCTTAGGCAACAACTCTAGTTCGGTTAGCCTACAAGTGGAACAATTAACTCTACTCATCTTAGGATTTATTGACCCAATTCTATAAATAAATCTAATCTAATCCTTGAAAAGAAAACATAACCTTAAAATCCATTGTCGTTCAATTCCAAGATATTATCCAATAACATAAAGAACCCAAATGGCAACTAAACATATCCCGATCATTCGTTCATCATTTTATATTTTTGTCTCTTAGGCATTCTTGGTTCTACCAAAAGTTTAATTCTTAGTTAAAGTTTCCCAAAAGATTTATCCACATTTCTCTATCTCAGACGCAACGACTAAAAAATCCATATTGACTCTTGAAACAAAAACATACCATGAGCTATTAACCATTTATGGAATTAGATTATCCCTATGTCCAAAATATAATTCTTACATATCACCTGAGGACATATCTCCAATCTCTAGCTCAACTCAACAACAAGTCTGAAAAATCCAAAAATTCCCAAATTAAAATATGGTACAACCTGAATTCATATTCCAAGAACTTGGTATACGATTGGACACCTCGAAAAGTTTGTAATCCGAGTGTAAATGCTCCTACTTTTTCCTCCAGTACCTTAGCATTTCATCGGCAAGTAAATCTATAGCTTATCTAGAAAACTTCCTATATATTCCATTCAATTAATTCACAGTGACGCCCGGGGCTGAGGAGGCGGGGAGTGATCGCCGGTGCCAAGAGGTTGCACGAACAATAAGCGGCTCCTGGTACGCTTCTAGGCGGAGGGAGACATGAATGAACCGATCTTGCCGAAATGAGAGGGATTCTGAGATTGTGTAGGTATGAGACTGCATAGTTGAAGAGAGTTTAAAAGATTTCATGTAGTAGCCCGTAACCAAAACCAGTGATTAAGAAATTAATCATAATTACTGGGGAAGGGTTCGGAATCTCCGAAGGAAGGATCGGAAGCTCCAAACAGGATCGGAAGCTCCAAATGAGCGATCGGAAGCTCCGATCGAATAACGTCAGGCATGACGTGTGGCAGGATCGGAAGCTTCGATCAGGATCGGAGGTTCAAATCACCTCTATCCGAAGTCAACTAGTGAAATTTTGACACGTGGCAGATAAGTGAGATCGAAAGCTCCGATGTCGGGATCGGACATTCCGATCGTGATCGGACGTTCTGATCGAGGAACGGAGGTTCCGATCGTCGTCTATAAATAGGGGGTGCCGAGCTCACATTTGAGTGCACCAATTCCTCTCTTCTCTCTCAATTCCTTAGCCTTGTAACTCAGATCTAGGGAATTCTAGGCGTCCCATGGGGAATCCGGAAGTGGCATAGCGATCCAAGCGTCGTAGCGGAGATCCTAGTTTTGAGGCACTCGACATCAAAGGTCTAACGACGGACGAAGGTATAGCTTTTGCTTCCTATAAATATTTAGGAGTATGCAATAGCTTAGTTAAGGCTTTTAGAGCACTATAATGATAGTAGTATCATTTGGCAGTGTAGAGCAGACTATAGGCGTGGACCTAGAGTTGGTAGGGCTTGCACTGATTTGAGGTACGAAAGTACTGTTCGAGATATCCTGACTGAGTATGCATGTATTATGTGACTGCATGGTTTATATGTCATTGATTTATGCTGCATTCATTTTCATACTGGGCTATCTCCTTCGAGATATATATTAGTAGGGTTGTACCCTATCCTGTCAGTGGATGGACTTCCATGGCTTTGGGTCCAGTAAATACACTAGTATTATGGTATGGGAGCCACCTCCTGAAGCGACGGCACAGCGTGCTACATACCAGGGCCCGGTCTGTCTCTGTTATCTGATCCTTGACCTCGAGTTTATAGGGAGTTCACTTTGCATGCATGTATACTCATACTCTCATACTGAGCATTTTATGCTCACGTCTCGTACTCTGTGTTTCTGGACACCCTATTCCATGGGGCAGGTTTGCGATTGGACGAGTCGGGTGGATCCAAGAGGGGCTAGGCAGTTGTTGGCCAGCTGGAGCTTCGCCTAGGTTTTATTCTGTTGTTATTGGATTGATATAACTGTTCGATTGGGTTGTATTATTTTTTGGGTATTTACAGATTCCTTTACTTGGGATTGTATAATGTCTATGGTTTCCGCAGTTTTATTCTGATATCCATTTAATTAAGTTAATTGCATGCCTAAGTTCTGTTTAGTAGGTGATCCAGGTAAGGGTCACTACATTTATGGTATCAGAGCATGCAAAGTATTCTTGGGATTTAGATTCTACATAATATAACCGTTAGGTTAATTTTGTAGATGGCAGATCGTGATGACCAGAGTTCTCATGGCAGTATTGGTGGGCGTTGGGGTGATGCCATCCAGGAGCCTCGTCGGGAACGCCGCCATCATCATCGAGATGAGGACCGTTTCAGTGTATGTCAATTCTTGCAGATGGCACCTAAGCCCTTGGTTAGAGGTAAGTCTTCGGAGGATGCGGAGAACTAGTTAGACCGCATGGAGATGACATTTTAGACTTTCCAATGCACAGAGGAGCAGAAGATGGAGACCCTTGGTTATCTTCTGGATGGACATGCGCGCAGGTGGTGGAGATTTACTTCTGCACCTTTTGTTGCGGCGAGAGGAGTGGCCACCTGGGCCGAGTTCCGCACAGCTTTTTAGAAGTTGTATTTTCCTCCTGCACTCCGTTAGTCGAAAACGGGCGAGCTACTGAGTCTGCGATAGGGAGCCATGTCTATTGATGAGTATCAGCAGAACTTCTTTGATCTGCTATCATATTGCCCCGAGATTGCCGATAGCTCCGAGATGAAGTATAATCTGTTCCTTCAGGGCCTTAACCCTGAGATCCATGACCGTGTGGCGGTTGGTGACAACATGTCCTACGAGGGTTTGGTGAGCCGTTGTCACCAGGCGGAGGACTGCATTCGGCAGAACAGGTCTTTCTCTCAGTCGAGACCTGTTAGTTCTTTGGGTTCTCGTGCCCAATCTTTCAAGAAGTCTGGATCTACTTCTTCTTCCTCTGGCTCTGCTGGTGTTGTCTGTTTCGGAAAGAAGGACAAGTGTGATCACTGTGGGAAGAAACATCCAACCGACCGTTGCCATAGAGCTTCTGGAGCTTGTTTTCATTGCGGTGAGGTGGGTCATATCCGGAGGGATTGTCCACTATCTGGGGAAGGCGGTTCTGGTTCTGGTTTAGGATCTGGTTCTCAGGCCACCGTTCAGCAGAGGATGCAGGGACAGCCTGCTGGGAGTTCTCATTTGAGGCCACGAGTTTCTGGCCAGGTGTTTGCCTTGAGGCATGATCAGGTAGTGGAGGAGAATGAGAAAGTCATCGCAGGTACATTTCTTCTTTATGGTATACCTGCTCTTGTACTTATTGACACTGGTGCATCTCATTCCTTCATTTTTGCACGTTTTGTTAAGAGGCATAAGTTACCATGCATTGCACTAGACGTAGTGATGTCTATTTCTACTCTGACGGGCCAATCTGTTTTGGCTAAGCGTCTAGTGATGGGTTGCTCTTTAGAGTTCGAGGGGAACATTCTGTTAGCAAATCTCATGGTTCTTATGATGGACGACTTTGATTGCATTCTGGTAATAGATATGCCGACTACCTATCGATCTTCAGTGGACTGCTATCAGAGATTAGTACGCTTTCATTCGGAGGGGAGTGATAGCTGGTTTTTCTATGGAGAGGGAGCGCGACCCCCGATGCCTTTGGTATCTTCTTTGAGACCTGTCGAGCTCTAGAGTCTGGCAGGGAAGGCTACCTTATCTATGCAGTTGATTTGTCCGCTGAGAGCATTGGGATAGAGAGTATTCCTGTTGTGGATTAATTTCCAGATGTATTTCCTGATGAGATTCCGGGTTTTCCTCCTATTAGGGAAGTCGAGTTTGGCATAGAGTTGATGCCGGGTACTTCGCCTATTTCTCGAGCACCGTATCGTCTGGCTCCGTCAGAGATGCGTGATTTGAAGAATCAGCTACAGGATCTTTTGGACAAGGTGTACATTCGTCCTAGTGTATCTCCTTGGGGAGCTTCTGTTCTTTTTGTAAAGAAAAATGATGGGTCGATGTGGCTGTGGATTGACTATCGGCAGCTGAATCGAGTAACTGTGAAGAACAAGTATCCTTTGCCTCGTATTGATGACTTGTTTGATCTGCTGCAGGGAACTTTAGTTTACTCCAAGATTGACTTGAGATCTGGGTATCATCAGTTGAGAGTCCGAGATCAGGACGTAGCCAAGACTGCATTCCGTGGATGGATCGAGTTTGTCGTGGTCTTTATTGACGACATCTTGGTGTATTCGCGTAATACGGAAGAGCATGTTTCTCACTTGCGGTTGGTACTGCAGACTCTTCGAGATGAGCAGTTATATGCCAAGATGAGCAAGTGTGAGTTCTGGATGGATCGAGTGGTCTTTCTTGGTCATATCATATCCAGGGAGGGGATTTCTGATGATCCAAGCAAGATTGAGGCGGTGCTTAATTGGTCGCGTCCGACGATAGTTGCTGAGATCCGTAGCTTTCTGGGTCTAGCAGGATATTATCGTCGCTTTATTTTGAATTTCTCTCAGCTAGCTCGACCTTTGATGCAGCTTACCCGCAAGGGTGTGGATTTCGAGTGGTCCTCCGAGTGTGAGGAGAACTTCTGTGATCTTCGACGGCGGTTGACTTCTGCGCCGGTGTTGGCATTACCGTCAGGATCTGGAGGGTATGTGGTGTACACTGATGCTTCTCTTCAGGGGTTAGGTTGTGTCCTGACTCAGAATGGGCATGTGATCGCATACGCTTCTAGACAGCTGAAGCTTCACGAGGACAACTATCCAGTCCATGATTTGGAGTTAGCAGCTATTGTGTTCGCTTTGAAGATCTGGCGTCATTATCTGTATGGCGAGAAATTTGAGATCTTCACCAACCATAAGAGTCTCAAGTATTTGTTCACTCAGGCGGAGTTGAACATGGGACAGAGACGTTGTATGGACTTGCTTAAGGACTATGATTGTGAGATTAAGTACCATCCGGGAGCTGCTAATCTCACTGCTGATTCTTTGAGTCGCAAGGTGCGACTATCCACAATTCAGACTTGTTCGATGTCTAGTGCGATCAGTGACTGTTGTACTTCAGGATATACTTTCAAGCATAAGAAAGGTATGCAGGGTGTCCAGATGTTTGCGATATTATCTGAGCCAGCATTGTATTCGCGGATTCGAGATGCTCAGATGTCTGATTCGAAGACCCAGCATTTAGCTCGTCTAGATAACGAGGGTAGCTCGTCTGGATTTCACTATCAGTCAGATGGCTTTCTGTGTTTATCTGGTAGGCTTGTGATTCCACAGGATGTAGAGTTGCGAGAGGAGATTTTGTCTCAGGCGCATCGCACTAAGTTGAGTATTCATCCTGGGAGCAACAAGATGTACAAGGATCTACGTACTCGTTTCTGGTGGAAGGGAATGAAACGCAGTGTTTATCAGTTTGTTTCAAGATGTTTGGTGTGTCAACAGGTCAAGGCAGAGCACCGACGACCTGGAGGGTTGCTTCACAGTCTGCCTATTTTTGAATGGAAATGGGAGTTTATCACAATGGACTTTGTGAACCATTTGCCGGTATCTCCAAGGAACTGTGACTCTATCTGGGTTGTGGTGGACCGACTCACCAAGTCAGCGCATTTCATTGCCTATAGCCGGGAGTACAATGTGGATCGTATGGCTCTGTTGTACATTCAGGAGATCGTTCGACTTCATGGAGTGCCTGTGAGCATTGTCAGCAATCGGGACCCCAGGTTTACTTCTAGATTCTGGGGGAGTGTTCAGCGTGCGATGGGTACTACTATCAGTTTGAGTACTGCCTATCATCCGGAGACTGATGGTCAGTTAGAGCGCACTATCCGTACTTTGGAGGATATTCTTAGAGCGTGCGTCATGGATTTTGGTTCAGCCTGGCAGGATCATTTGCCATTGATCGAGTTCGCGTACAACAACAGCTATCATACTAGCATTGAGATGGAACCTTTTGAGGCATTGTACGGACGACGTTGTCGTAATCTACCCTTCTTAGAAGAAGTTGGGGAGAGACAGGCTGAGGGACCGGAGTTTATCCAGCAAGCGGTAGAAATTGTTGATCAGATCAAGAAACGAATTAAGACTGCACAGGATCGTCAGGCCAGCTATGCTAACACCAAGCGTAGGCCTTTGCAGTTCGATGTCGAGGAGAAAGTGTTTTTGAGAGTGTCACATTTTCACAAAATTCTCATATTTGGCCTTAAGGGAAAGTTGTCTCCCAGTTTTATCGGTCCATTTGAGATCTTCGAGAGTATTGGCGATTTTTCTTATCGACTAGCTTTGCCACCGCATCTTTCCAATATTCACGACGTGTTCCACGTATCTCTGTTGCGACGGTATATGGCGGATGAGTCCCATATTCTGCAGCGGTCTGAGGTTCATGTGAGCAAGGATTTGACCTATGTTGAGAAACCTATTCATATCCTGGATCATAAGGATAAGGTTTTGTGGAACAAAGTCATTCCTCTGGTTTTAGTTCAGTGGCAGCGCCGAGGCACTGAGGAAGCTACTTGGGACCTTGAGGACAGGATGCGTTAAGACCATCCTGAGTTGTTTTGATTTCATTCTTAAAGTTGTTTTCAGTTGCAAACTCTTTAAATGTTTGATTTGAATAAAGAATGTTTCTGGTTTCTGTATTACATTCAGTAATTAAGATCTGATTTCGAGAACGAAATATCTTAAGTGGGGAGAATTTAGTAGCCCGTAACAAAAATCAGTGATTAAGGAATTAATAATAATTACTTGGGAAGGGTTCGGAAGCTCCGAAGGCAGGATCGGAAGCTCCGAAGGAGCGATCGGAAGCACCGATCGAATTACGTCAGGCATGACGTGTGGCAGGATCGGAAGCTCCGATCAGGATCGGAAGTTCCGATCACCTCTATCCGAAGTCAACCAGTGAGATTTTGACACGTGGCAGATAAATGAGATCGGAACGAAGGAACGATCGAGGAACGAAGGTTTCGATCGTCGTCTATAAATAGGGGGTGCCGAGCTCACATTTGAGTGCACCAATTCCTCTCTTCTCTCTCAATTCCTTAGCCTTCTAACTCAGATCTAGGGAATTCTAGGCGTCCCATGGGGAATCCGAAAGTGGCATAGCGATCCAGGCGTCTTAGCGGAGCTGTGGCCTAGTTTTGAGGCACTTGACATCAAAGGGCTAACGACGAACGAAGGTATAGCTTTTACTTCCTATAAATATTTAGGAGTATGCAATATCTTAGTTAAGGCTTTTAGAGCACTTTAATGATAGTAGTATCATTTGGCAGTGTAGAGGAGACTATAGACGTGGACCTATAGTTGGTAGAGCTTGCACTGATTTGAGGTACAAAAGTACTGTTCGAGATATCCTGACTGAGTATGCATGTATTATGTGACTGCATGGTTTATATGTCATTGATTTATGCTACATTCATTTGCATACTGAGCTATCTCCTTCGAGATGTCTATTAGTAGGGTTGTACCCTATCCTGTTAGTGGATGGACTTCCATGGCTTTGGGTCCGGCAAATCCACTGGTATTATGGTATGGAGCTACCTCCTAAAACGACGGCACAACGTGCTACATACCAGGACCCGGTCTGTCTCTGTTATCTGATCCTTGACCTTGAGTTTATAGGGAGTTCACTTTGCATGCATGTATACTCATACTTTCGTACTGAGTGTTTTATGCTCACGTCTCGTACTCTTTGTTTCTGGATACCCTATTCTATGGGGTAGGTTTGCGACTGGACGAGGCGGGTGGATCTAAGAGGGGCTAGGCAGTTGTTGGCCAGCTGGAGCTTCGCCTAGGTTTTATTCTGTTGTTATTGGATTGATACAACTGTTCGATTGGGTTGTATTATTTTTTGGGTATTTACAGATTCCTTTACTTGGGATTGTATAATGTCTATGGTTTCCGCAGTTTTATTCTGATATCCATTTAATTAAGTTAATTGCATGCCTAAGTTCTATTTAGTAGGTGATCCAGGTAAGGGTCACTACATTTCATATGTAGTACTCATATCAAGAAGGTGCATCTTCTTTTTAGGAGCTCATCATATAAGAACTTCAAAGTTAAGCATGCTTGACTTGGGGAAATTATAGGATGGGTGACCCCCCTGGAAAGTTTCTCAGGGTGAGTATGAGTGAGGACATAATCACGCTGAAAAGACCCGTCTTGATACAGTGGGTCGTTACAGCTTCAATATATTAAATTGTTCAACACTGAAATGTCTCCTTCAACAGACGAGAGCAGGGAGTCATTACCCACTATTATCCTCCAACAAATTTCATGCAGATAACTTTCAACTTCATTATGTTCCTTTAATTCACCCTGCTTTCGTACAGATAATCGAGATATATAGCGCACAACAAACAAAACGCCATAAATATTTATACTACAACACAACATATAGTAGTAACTAGTAGATGGATATAAACAAAGTCAGGAGACGCGGTTTAGCATTCCATACTTGGACGCAATACTAGCAAAGGGAATTATATGTTGTTTATACTTACTTATTCAACAGGGTTTGGGAGCTTAAACCATAAACAAAAAGATTTTTCCTCTCACCCTTGCTTCTCGAGTTCATTCAGAAAATCTGCATTGTCAACCAGAACCTACAAGAAGCAAAAAAAATCCCGAAAACCTGAGATTTGAGTCAAGATGATGTTAAAAAGAAGGGTACGATGGGGCTGCTCGACAAGGCAGATGATGGTCAGTATATTAGTGTTGCAAGCTACTAAGAACTACAACTAGTATCACTTTCCATATATTTAAGTAAATATCCAAAATATCAAACTTACAGTTTTCCAACCATCTGGATCTAGGAAAGAAGTGATCTTAGTGTTGATTCCAGGAATTGGTCCTGGTTGTCGAGTTATCTTTCCTCCAAGCTCCTTGGTATAAAATCGAATCCGTACAAAAAGATTCTACATTAAAAAACCACACCCAATGGCTAAATACATATAAATCAAGAGGAAGTTAATCGAAGTTCAATAAACATGTGCACAAAATGTAGTCCAACAAACAGAAAACAACGAGAATTGCACAAGTATAGTTTCTGTAGCAACAATTTCCAAATGACTACTGATACTCACTAAAATTTGATGACCCGAGTCCCACTCAAGCCCAAAGCTTCAAGTATAGAGATGATCCTGAAATCAAAAAAATAATGTTAGAGGGGGCCGGGAGGGTATCCCGGCGTAGCCCCTCCGACGCTCAAGTCAGAGACGTGAACGAATAAGAGAAATAGGAGCTTGGGTGCCCCTTAAAATGAAAGTGAATTAATTACAAATAGAGAGAGCAAACCTGTATTTATAGGAGGCAAAGTAGGGGACCACACATACTTTGTAGAGGACCACGAGCGTGTAGTTCACGCGCCTCTCCTTTAGAGTTTGTCATCCAAATACAACTCCAAACACAAAACCCAGCTTAGGACCCTAGAGTTTGTCCACCTTAGGGGTCGCCCACCTTAGGGGGTGCCCACCCTGGGGGTCGCCCACCCTAGGCGAGCCTCCTCCACTTCCTTCTTTTATGCTCTCCATATACTCTTTCACATCTCCATTCCAAATTGCCATAAGTGTAAGGCCTTGAAATTACTTTTCGTGATTTTTGGAATTGATTATTAATTATTTGGAGATTTATTGAGCGGGGATTGAATCGAATTTAATTGGGAGTTTCAGGGACCGGAATGCAAAAGTTGGATTTTTATTATTATCCAAGCAAGTTGATCTTTCCCCCATCACTTCACCATCACCTCACTCACTCCTTCCCTCTCCCCTCCTCTCCTTTTTTTGTACGTACTGAAGCAAAGCCATGGGAGACGATTCTCCAAGCTTCCTTTCCGTCTGATTCGCTCGATCCGACCGTTAGATTTAATTTCCGAATTGAGATTCACGATCACCGCAACGAAGGCTTCGTTCTGACGTAAGTTTTGCTACGATCCTCGAACTTTGATTTTTGTCGGGTTGTTAGAATTTGATAATCTTGGAGTATGTTGTTCTTGAGCTAGCATAGATCGTGTATTCGAAGTCGGTTTGGAAAAAGAACGAAGTTGGGATTTTATATGAATTTTTAGGCTTAAGTTCAAGAATGGGGTTTTGTTTTTGGTTGGATTTTGATGGATTGGTTGGTTGGGGAAGTTGATATGAGTTGTTTGGGATGATTTGATGATGTTGATGATTTTTGGTTTGATCGGTTTTAGCCGTTATGCCGTCGAAATCGAGTTTTGGTTTATCGGTTGTTTGTTTTGTTCAATTCCGGGTTTGTTTGAGTTGTTGGATTGACACCGAATCCGTTTATTCTTCATTTCAGATTTGGATTAGAGTTTCGGCTTTTGGATCGAACTTGGGAGTTGATCGATTTGAGAAGCGAAGACGGTATATTGATTGAGTGTATTTGTTTTCGATTGGTTGTGATTCGATTGGTTATTTATTTGAGTTCGTTGTTATTTTCAGATTTTAATCATCGACGGACTTAAAAAGTAAAAGATGACATTGGTTTCGATGGGGGTAGAATACTCGAGTTCGGCTGATTCTCGAGGCCTGAAAATCACATACTGCATGATATTTGTTCGTGTGAACTTGATTTATGATTTGTTTACACTTGCATTCATATTGAGCCGATTATTTGATTCGTTTTGAATATAGACGATTTAGGGGGCTATATTGAAGTGGCTTTGGATTTTGAGTTTTTCCATTTTCCAGAATACTTCTTATAGTTGCTCTGAAGTCTAGGGGTTGAGTAGAACGACATCCACCTCGAATGGGTATGTCGGTGAGTTGTTGTGAAGAATTGGCCCCGGGATCCCAACCGAATACCGATTGATATTTCGATTATCTGATTTGATAGTCCTGAGTTTTGAAGTCATGCATTCATTCATTCTCATTTTGATTTGTTATTGATTATTGCATTTCAATCTGAGGTGTTTATCTGATATTGCATGCCTGTCTCTCTTACTTACAAATTCTATTTCTAACCGGTTATCCGGCTGTTGTCATTGTTTGTATGTGTACTTGGCAACAGGAGGATCAGGAGCTGGATCGAGTCATCTTGGTTAGCTCGGGGTGAGATTGATAGAAGTGAGTCTCCGCAGTGTAGGGTCGAGTCGATTGTATTTGTTTTAGTTTTGTTGAGTCGTTAGAACTCTTTGATGGAACTCGAACTAGTTTTGTATTTTGGGAAGAACCTAGATTTGGCATGTTCTAAATATTGATTTGTATTGTGTTGAGTTGGAATTATTTAGAATTGCCTTTGTTGAATTTTCGCAGGATACTCGACCTCTCTGCCCATTTTGCCTGCGCGCGGGCGAGGAATCACCTCGCGCGTGCACGAGGAGCCTGGAGAGGCTCGGGAGATTTTGCCCGCGCGCGCACGAGCTCTCCTCTCATGCGGGCGCGAGCATTTCCGCGAGCCTCTGCTCGCATAGCCTGCGCGCGCGCAAGGTGATGACCTCGCGCGGGAGCGAGGCTCTCCTTTAAAAAAATATATATATATATTTTGATTCGTTTTTACGCGGCTCTTCGTATTTGATTTTTTTTAATTATTCGAGAATAGGAGATTAGAAACGGGGTCTCACATTATGTAGTAGCCCGTAACCAGTATCAGTAATTAAGGGATTAATCATAATTACTTGGGTAGAGTTCGGAAGCTCCGAAGGTAAGATCGGAAGCTCCGATCAGGATCGGAAGCTCCGAACAGGATCGGAAGCTCCGATCGGTATTACGTCAGGCATGACGTGTGGTTGGATCGGAAGCTCCGATCACCCCTATCTGGAGTCAACAAGTGATATTTTGACACGTGGCAGATCAGGATCTTCGGAAGCTCCGATGCCAGGATCGGACATTCCGATCGAGGTTCGGACGTTCCGATCAAGGATCGGAAGTTCCGATCGTTGTCTATAAATAGAAGGCCGAGACTTCACTTTCATTTGCCAATTCCGAGTTCTCCTTTCCCTTCTAGTCCTTTTGGAGCTGTTCTAGTCTTCTTAGGCTTGGTCCGGAGGTCGGCGAGGCATTCGGTAGTCGTAGCGGAGTTGTGCCCAAGTTCTGGAGGCATCGACATCAAAGGGCTAACGACGGACGAAGGTATAGCTTTTGCTTCCTATAAATATTTAGGAGTATGCAGTAGCTTAGTTAAGGCTTTTAGAGCACTTTAATGATAGTAGTATCATTTGGCAGTGTAGAGCAGACTATAGGCGTGGACCTAGAGTTGGTAGAGCTTGCTCTGTTTTGAGGTACGAAAGTATCGTTCGAGATATCCTGACTGAGTATGCATGTATTATGTGACCGCATGATTTATATGCCATGATATTATGCTGCATTCATTTGCATCTTGCTGTATCTCCTTCGAGATGTCTGTTAGTAGGGTTGTAACCTATCCTGTTAGTGGATGGACTTCCATCGATTTGGGTCCGGCGTTTCCACAGTTATTTCGGTATGGGAGCCACCTCCTGAAGCGACGGCACAGCGTGCTACATACCAGGGCCCGGTCTGTCTCTGTTATCTGATCCTTGACCTCGAGTTTATAGGGAGTTCACTTTGCATGCATGTATACTCATACTCTCGTACTGAGCATTTTATGCTCACGTCTCGTACTCTGTATTTTCTGGACACCCAATTCCATGGGGCAGGTTTGAGATTGGACGAGGAGGGTGGATCCAGGATGGGCTAGTCAGTGGTTGGCCAGCTGGAGCTTCGCTTAGGTTTTATTACTGTTGTTTGGGTTTATACAGCTATTCGATTTGGTTGTATATTATTGGATAAATTACAGATTCCTTTACTTGGGATTGTATAATGTTTATGGTTTCCGCAGTTTTATTCTGATATCTGTTTTATTAAGTTAATTGCATGCCTAAGTTCTGTTTAGTAGGTGATCCGGGTAAGGGTCACTACATTTATGGTATCAGAGCATGCAAAAGATTTCTTGGGATTTAGTCTCATCTTGAGATATTTTTGTAGATGTCAAATCGTGACGACCAGAGTTCTCATGGCAGTGTGGGTGGGCGTTGGGGTGATGCCGACCGGGAGCCTCGTCGAGAACAGCGTCATCGTCACCATGACGACGAGCGTTTCACTGTGCGTCGATTCTTAGCTTTGGGTCCTAAGCCCTTAGTTGGAGGTGAGTCTCCGGAGGATGCGGAGAACTGGTTAGACCGCATGGAGACGACTTTTCAGACTTTCCAATGCACCGATGAGCAGAAAGTGGAGACCCTTGGCTATCTTCTGGATGGGCGTGCGCGCAGGTGGTGGAGGTTTACTTCTGCACCTTTTGTTACAACGAGAGGAGTGGCCACATGGGCCGAGTTCCGCACAGCTTTCCAAAAGCGGTATTTTCCTACTGCACTCCGTCAGTCGAAGGCAGGCGAGCTACTGAGTCTGCGACAGGGAACCATGTCTATCGATGAGTATCAGCAGAGGTTCTTTGATCTGCTATCCTATTGCCCCGAGATTGCTGATAGCTCAGAGATGAAGTATAATCTGTTCCTTCAGGGCCTTAACCCTGAGATCCATGACCATGTGGCGGTTGGCGACGACATGTCCTACGAGGGTTTGGTGAGCCGTTGTCACCAGGCGGAGGACAGCATTCGGCGGAACAGGTCTTTCTCTCAGTCGAGACCTGCTAGTTCTTTGGGTCCCCGTGCCCAAACTTTCAAGAAGTCTGGATCTTCTTCTTCCTCTGGTTCTAGAGGTGTTGTCCGTTTCGGTAAGAAGGACAAGTGTGATCACTGTGGGAAGAACCATCCATCCGACAAGTGTCGTAGAGCTTCTGGAGCTTGTTTCCGTTGTGGAGAGACTGGTCATATCTGGAGAGATTGTCCACTGTCTGGGGGAGGCGGTTCTGGTTCTGGTTCAGGATCTGGTTCTCAGGCCACCGTTCAGCAGAGGTCGCAGGGACAGTCTGCTGGGAGTTCTCATTTGAGGCCACGAGCTTCTGGCCAGGTGTTTGCCCTGAGACATGATCAGGCGGTGGAGGTGAATGATAAAGTCATCGCAGGTACATTTTTGCTTTATGGTATACCTGCTCTTGTACTTATTGACACTGGTGCATCTCATTCCTTCATTTCTGCACGTTTTGTTAAGAGGCATAAGTTACCATGCATTGCACTAGACGTAGTGATGTCTGTTTTTACTCCGACGGGCCAATCTGCTTTGGCTAAGCGTCTAGTGATGGGTTGCCCTTTAGAGTTCGAAGGGAACATTCTGTTAGCGAATCTCATGGTCCTGGCGATGGACGACTTTGATTGCATTCTGGGAATAGATATGTTGACTACCTATCGAGCTTCAGTGGACTGCTATCAGAGATTAGTACGCTTTCATCCGGAAGGGAGTGAGAGTTGGTTTTTCTATGGTGAGGCAGCGCGACCCCCGATGCCTTTGGTATCAGCTTTGAGAGCCTGTCGAGCTCTAGAGTCTGGCGGGGAAGGCTACCTTATCTATGCAGTTGATTCGTCCGCTGAGAGTATTGGGATAGAGAGCATTCCTGTTGTAGATGAATTTCCAGATGTGTTTCCTGATGAGATTCCGGGTTTTCCTCCTGCTAGGAAAGTCGAGTTTGGCATAGAGTTGGTGCCGGGTACTTCGCCTATTTCTAGAGCACCGTATCGTCTGGCTCCGTCAGAGATGCGTGAGTTGAAGAATCTGCTACAGGATCTTTTGGACAAGGGGTACATTCATCCTAGTGTATCTCCTTGGGGAGCTCCTGTTCTCTTCGTGAAGAAGAAGGATGGGTCGATGCGGCTGTGCATTGACTATCGGCAGCTGAATCGAGTCACTGTGAAGAACAAGTATCCGTTGCCTCGTATTGATGACTTGTTCGATCAGCTGCAGGGCAGGTCAGTTTACTCCAAGATTGACTTGAGATCTGGGTATCATCAGTTGAGAGTCCGTGATCAGGACGTAGCCAAGACTGCATTCCGTACTCGCTATGGGCATTACGAGTTTCTAGTGATGCCATTTGGTTTGACTAATGCGCCGGCTATATTCATTGATTTGATGAACCGTGTCTTCAGGGAGTATTTGGACAAGTTTGTCGTGGTCTTCATTGACGACATCTTGGTGTATTCGCGTAATATGGAAGAGCATGTTTCTCACTTATGGTTGGTACTACAGACTCTTCGAGATTAGCAGTTGTACGCCAAAGTTGAGCAAGTGTGAGTTCTGGATGGATAGAGTGGTCTTTCTTGGCCATATCATATCCAGGGAGGGGATTTCTGTTGATCCAAGCAAGATTGAAGCGGTACTTAATTGGTCGCGTCCGACGCAATTGCTGAGATCCGTAGTTTTCTGGGTCTAGCAGGGTATTATCGTCGCTTCATTCTGAACTTCTCTCAGTTAGCTCGACCGTTGATGCAGCTTACTCGCAAGGGTGTGGATTTCGAGTGGTCCTCCGAGTGTGAGGAGAATTTCCGTGAGCTTCGACGGTGGTTGACTTCTGCGCCGGTGTTGGCATTACCGTCCGGATCTGGAGGGTATGTGGTATACACGGATGCTTCTCTTCAGGGGTTAGGTTGTGTCCTGACTCAGAATGAGCATGTGATCGCATACGCTTCTAGACAGCTGAAGCTTCACGAGGACAACTACCCAGTCCATGATTTGGAGTTAGCAGCCATTGTGTTCGCTTTGAAGATCTGGCGTCATTATCTGTATGGCGAGAAATTTGAGATCTTCACTGACCATAAGAGTCTCAAATATTTGTTCACTTAGGCGGAGTTGAACATGTGGCAGAGACGTTGGATGGACTTGCTTAAGGACTATGATTGCGAGATTAAGTACCATCCAGGAGCTGCTAATCTCACCGCTGATGCTTTGAGTCGCAAGGTGCGACTATCCGCACTTCAGGCTTGTTCGAAGTCTAGTGCGATCAGTTACTGTTGTACTTCAGGTTATACCTTCAGGCATAAGAAAGGTATGCAGAGTATCCAGATGTTTGCGATATTATCTGAGCCAGCCTTGTATTCGCGGATCCGAGATGCTCAGATGTCTGATTCGAAGACCCAGCGTTTAGCTCGTCTAGCTAACGAGGGTAGCTCGTCTGGATTTCATTATCAGTTAGATGGTTTTTTGTGTTTGTCTGGTAGGCTTGTGATTCCACAGGATGAAGAATTGCGAGAGGAGATTTTGTCTCAGGCGCATCGCACTAAGTTGAGTATTTATCCTGGGAGCAACAAGATGTACAAGGATCTACGTACTCGTTTCTGGTGGAAGGGAATGAAACGCAGTGTTTATCAGTTTGTTTCGAGATGTTTGGTGTGTCAACAGGTCAAGGCAGAGCACCGACGACCTGGAGGATTGCTTCACAGTCTGCCTATTCCTAAATGGAAATGGGAGTTTATCACTATGGACTTTGTGACCCATTTGCCGGTATCCCCGAGGAACTGTGATGCTATCTGGGTTGTGGTGGACCGACTCACCAAGTCAGCGCATTTCATTGCCTATAGCCGAGAGTACTCTGTGGATCGCATGGCACGGATGTACATTCAGGAGATCGTCCGACTTCATGGAGTGCCTGTGAGCATTGTCAGTGATCGGGACCCCAGGTTTACTTCTAGATTTTGGGGGAGTGTTCAGTGTGCGATGGGTACTACTCTCAGTTTGAGTACAGCCTATCATCCGGAGACTGATGGTCAGTCAGAGCGCACTATCCGTACCCTAGAGGATATGCTTAGAGCGTGCGTCATGGATTTTGGTTCAGCCTGGCAGGATCATTTGCCGTTGATCGAGTTCGATTACAACAACAGCTATCATACTAGTATTGGGATGGCACCTTTTGAGGCGTTGTATGGGCGACGTTGTCGTACTCCACTCTTCTGGGAAGAAGTGGGGGAGAGACAGGCTGAGGGACCGGAGTTTATCCAGCAGGCGATAGACATTGTTGATCAGATCAAGAAATGGGTTAAGACTGCACAGGATCGTCAGGCCAGCTATGCTAATATCAAGCGTAGGCCTTTGCAGTTCGAGGTCAGGGAGAAAGTGTTTCTGAGAGTGTCACCTTTCCGCAAGATTCTCAGATTTGGCCTTAAGGGCAAGTTGTCTCCCAGATTTATCGGTCCGTTTGAGATCTTGGAGAGCATTGGCGATTTGGCTTATCGACTAGCTTTGCCACCGCATCTGTCCAGTATTCACGACGTGTTCCACGTATCTCTGTTACGACGGTATGTGGCAGATGAATCTCATATTCTGCAGCGGTCTGAGGTTCAGGTAGACAAGGATTTGACTTATGTTGAGAAACCTCTTCGTATCCTGGATTATAAGGATAAGGTTTTACGGAACAAAGTCATTCCTTTGGTTTTAGTTCAGTGGCAGCGCCGAGGAACTGAGGAAGCTACGTGGGAGCTTGAGGATAGGATGCATAAAGACCATCCTGAGTTGTTTTGATTTCATTCTTTAAGTTGTATTCAGTTGCAAACTCTGTAAATGATTGATTTGAATAAAGAATGTTTCTGATTTTTGTATTTGCATTCGGTACTTAAGATCTGATTTCGAGGACGAAATATCTTAAGTGGGGGAGAATGTAGTAGCCCGTAACCAGTATCAGTAATTAAGGGATTAATCATAATTACTTGGGTAGAGTTCGGAAGCTCCGAAGGTGAGATCGGAAGCTCCGATCAGGATCGGAAGCTCCGAACAGGATCGGAAGCTCCGATCGGTATTACGTCAGGCATGACGTGTGGTTGGATCGGAAGCTCCGATCAGGACCGGAGGCTCCGATCACACCTATCCGGAGTCAACAAGTGATATTTTGACACGTGGCAGATCAGGATCTTCGAAAGCTGCGATGGCAGGATCGGACGTTCCGATCGAGGTTCGGACGTTCCGATCCAGGATCGGAAGTTCCGATCGTTGTCTATAAATAGAAGGCCGAGACTTCACTTTCATTTGCCAATTCCGAGTTCTCCTTTCCCTTCTAGTCCTTTTGAAGCTGTTCTAGTCTTCTTAGGCTTGGTCCGGAGGTCGGCGAGGCATTCGGTAGTCGTAGCGGAGTTGTGCCCAAGTTCTGGAGGCATCGACATCAAAGGGCTAACGACGGACGAAGGTATAGTTTTTGCTTCCTATAAATATTTAGGAGTATGCAATACCTTAGTTAAGGCTTTTAGAGCACTTTAATGATAGTAGTATCATTTGGCAGTGTAGAGCAGACTATAGGCGTGGACCTAGAGTTGGTAGAGCTTGCTCTGTTTTGAGGTACGAAAGTACCGTTCGAGATATCCTGACTGAGTATGCATGTATTATGTGACCGCATGATTTATATGCCATGATATTATGCTGCATTCATTTGCATCTTGCTGTATCTCCTTCGAGATGTCTGTTAGTAGGGTTGTACCCTATCCTGTTAGTGGATGGACTTCCATCAATTTGGGTCCGGCGTTTCCACGGTTATCTCGGTATGGGAGCCACCTCCTGAAGCGACGGCACAGCGTGCTACATACCAGGGCCCGGTCTGTCTCTGTTATCTGATCCTTGACCTTGAGTCTATAGGGAGTTCACTTTGCATGCATGTATACTCATACTCTCGTACTGAGCGTTTTATGCTCACGTCTCGTACTCTGTATTTTCTGGACACCCTATTCCATGGGGCAGGTTTGCGATTGGACGAGGAGGGTGGATCCAGGAGGGGCTAGTCAGTGGTTGGCCAGCTGGAGCTTTGCTTAGGTTTTATTACTGTTGTTTGGGTTTATACAGCTATTCGATTTGGTTGTATATTATTGGATAAATTACAGATTCCTTTACTTGGGATTGTATAATGTTTATGGTTTCCGCAGTTTTATTCTGATATCTGTTTTATTAAGTTAATTGCATGCCTAAGTTCTGTTTAGTAGGTGATCCGGGTAAGGGTCACTACATTTATGGTATCAGAGCATGCAAAAGATTTCTTGGGATTTAGTCTCATCTTGAGATATTTTTGTAGATGTCAAATCGTGACGACCAGAGTTCTCATGGCAGTGTGGGTGGGCGTTGGGGTGATGCCGACCGGGAGCCTCGTCGAGAACAGCGTCATCGTCACCATGACGACGAGCGTTTCACTGTGCGTCGATTCTTAGCTATGGGTCCTAAGCCCTTAGTTGGAGGTGAGTCTCCGGAGGATGTGGAGAACTGGTTAGACCGCATGGAGATGACTTTTCAGACTTTCCAATGCACCGATGAGCAGAAGGTGGAGACCCTTGGCTATCTTCTGGATGGGCGTGCGCGCAGGTGGTGGAGGTTTACTTCTGCACCTTTTGTTACGGCGAGAGGAGTGGCCACCTGGGCCGAGTTCCGCACAGCTTTCCAAAAGCGGTATTTTCCTCCTGCACTCCGTCAGTCGAAGGCAGGCGAGCTACAGAGTCTGCGACAGGGAACCATGTCTATCGATGAGTATCAGCAGAGGTTCTTTGATCTGCTATCCTATTGCCCCGAGATTGCTGATAGCTCAGAGATGAAGTATAATCTGTTCCTTCAGGGCCTTAACCCTGAGATCCATGACCGTGTGGCGGTTGGCGACGACATGTCCTACGAGGGTTTGGTGAGCCGTTGTCACCAGGCAGAGGACAGCATTCGGCGGAACAGGTCTTTCTCTCAGTCGAGACCTGCTAGTTCTTTGGGTCCCCGTGCCCAAACTTTCAAGAAGTCTGGATCTTCTTCTTCCTCTGGTTCTGGAGGTGTTGTCCGTTTCGGTAAGAAGGACAAGTGTGATCACTGTGGGAAGAACCATCCATCCGACAAGTGTCGTAGAGCTTCTGGAGCTTGTTTCCGTTGTGGAGAGACTGGTCATATCCGGAGAGATTGTCCACTGTCTGGGGGAGGCGGTTCTGGTTCTGGTTCAGGATCTAGTTCTCAGGCCACCGTTCAGCAGAGGTCGCAGGGACAGTCTGCTGGGAGTTCTCATTGGAGGCCATGAGCTTCTGGCCAGGTGTTTGCCCTGAGACATGATCAGGCGGTGGAGGAGAATGAGAAAGTCATCGCAGGTACATTTCTGCTTTATGGTATACCTGCTCTTGTACTTATTGACACTGGTGCATCTCATTCCTTCATTTCTGCACATTTTGTTAAGAGGCATAAGTTACCATGCATTGCACTAGACGTAGTGATGTCTGTTTTTACTCCGACGGGCCAATCTGCTTTGGCTAAGCGTCTAGTGATGGGTTGCCCTTTAGAGTTCGAAGGGAACATTCTGTTAGCGAATCTCATGGTCCTGGCGATGGACGACTTTGATTGCATTCTGGGAATAGATATGTTGACTACCTATCGAGCTTCAGTGGACTGCTATCAGAGATTAGTACGCTTTCATCCGAAAGGGAGTGAGAGTTGGTTTTTCTATGGTGAGGGAGCGCGACCCCCGATGCCTTTGGTATCAGCTTTGAGAGCCTGTCGAGCTCTAGAGTCTGGCGGGGAAGGCTACCTTATCTATGCAGTTGATTCGTCCGCTGAGAGTATTGGGATAGATAGCATTCCTGTTGTAGATGAATTTCCAGATGTGTTTCCCGATGAGATTCCGGGTTTTCCTCCTGCTAGGGAAGTCGAGTTTGGCATAGAGTTGGTGCCGGGTACTTCGCTTATTTCTAGAGCACCGTATCGTCTGGCTCCATCAGAGATGCATGAGTTGAAGAATCAGCTACAGGATCTTTTGGACAAGGGGTACATTTGTCCTAGTGTATCTCCTTGGGGAGCTCCTGTTCTCTTCGTGAAGAAGAAGGATGGGTCGATGCGGCTGTGCATTGACTATCGGCAGCTGAATCGAGTCACTGTGAAGATCAAGTATCCGTTGCCTCGTATTGATGACTTGTTCGATCAGCTGCAGGGCACGTCAGTTTACTCCAAGATTGACTTGAGATCTGGGTATCATCAGTTGAGAGTCCGTGATCAGGACGTAGCCAAGACTGCATTCCGTACTCGCTATGGGCATTACGAGTTTCTAGTGATGCCATTTGGTTTGACTAATGCGCCGGCTATATTCATTGATTTGATGAACCGTGTCTTCAGGGAGTATTTGGACAAGTTTGTCGTGGTCTTCATTGACGACATCTTGGTGTATTCGCGTAATACGGAAGAGCATGTTTCTCACTTACGGTTGGTACTACAGACTCTTCGAGATGAGCAGTTGTACGCCAAAGCTGATCAAGTGTGAGTTCTGGATGGATAGAGTGGTCTTTCTTGGCCATATCATATCCAGGGAGGGGATTTCTGTTGATCCAAGCAAGATTGAAGCGGTACTTAATTGGTCGCGTCCGACGACAATTGCTGAGATCCGTAGTTTTCTGGGTCTAGCAGGGTATTATCGTCGCTTCATTCTGAACTTCTCTCAGTTAGCTCGACCGTTGACGCAGCTTACTCGCAAGGGTGTGGATTTCGAGTGGTCCTCCGAGTGTGAGGAGAATTTCCGTGAGCTTCCACAGTGGTTGACTTCTACGCCGATGTTGGCATTACCGTCCGGATCTGGAGGGTATGTGGTATACACGGATGCTTCTCTTCAGGGGTTAGGTTGTGTCCTGACTCAGAATGGGCATGTGATCGATACGCTTCTAGACAGCTGAAGCTTCACGAGGACAACTACCCAGTCCATGATTTGGAGTTAGCAGCCATTGTGTTCGCTTTGAAGATCTGGCGTCATTATCTGTATGGCGAGAAATTTGAGATCTTCACCGACCATAAGAGTCTCAAGTATTTGTTCACTCAGACAGAGTTGAACATGTGGCAGAGACGTTGGATGGACTTGCTTAAGGACTATGATTGCGAGATTAAGTACCATCCGGGAGCTGCTAATCTCACCGCTGATGCTTTGAGTCGCAAGGTGCGACTATCCGCACTTCAGGCTTGTTCGATGTCTAGTGCGATCAGTGACTGTTGTACTTCAGGTTATACATTCAGGCATAAGAAAGGTATGCAGAGTATTCAGATGTTTGTGTTAGAGTAGGTGCCTGTCGAGCCAATGTGTTGGCCGATGGTCCTTGAGAGAACTCTTGTATGACAATCTTTGTTTTAATAATATTTGACATTATTTTATTTGGCACATCTTTATCTTTATACCCATGCAAGCTGCATAGATAAAGCCCTTGAATATACAAATAGTAGAAAGAATATGAGATGGTCATGTGATGACTATCATGAAACTCATATTTGGAATACTGTATATTCTAAACTGTTCCTAGTCGATTCAGCCGCCATAAAGAAGGATAAAGGTCGCTCGAGCTTGAGACTAGTATTTGCGATGTGAGTACCATGTTTCATTGGTAGGGGACATGGAGATGTCCAAGCATGCAAATAGGTGCTCCTTGTAGAGTGCACTGAACAACCCTCCCTAAAGGATTTTCCAAGTGGTTCTCACTTATCGAGTGGATAAGTCCTAGTTTATGGTTGTACACCATTAGTCCTATAACCCGGGACAACATGGAGACTCTATATGCTAGTGCTTCACTTTGACTTGTTTACCGACTCATCTGGGGTCATCAGGTGGCAATGTTGGGTGTTGTGACGAAACATATAGGAGTCAATGCATTGTAGTCGGGGATTCACCGCTTACCTACGGGTATGGATATCCTATGTTATATCATGCATACGTAGCTTGAAATCTCTGATCAGAGTAAGTGGTAATTAAGAAAGGAGTTTCTTGAATTACACTTTCGATGCAACTACGGCATGACACATAGTTATCGATTCAATGACAACTCTCGATAAACCAATGGTTGTCGAATCGGTCGGGATATATGAGTTGAAGGGACCGTACTGTACGCTAACCATAATTGATTGGTTCTTGCAGGCACTATCATTTGATACCTAGGGAGTCATGTAAGCAATGCTGCTAGATGTTTACATGACTGGTTGGGTACTATCAGACTTGAGTTTTCTGACGTTCTTATTGTCAATGTGTTGATTAATAAGAATGGAGCTATCTAGGGTATGCTCATATAAGGGACTTGTTGATCCTGAATCACATGGAGATGTGAACCCACTGCTAGTTGTATCAGTGAACCATTGAGGGTCACACAAGTACTAGCTTTCTAGATCCCGTTGAGATTAAAATTAGTTCATTGTGTTGAACAACTTATAAAGGAGTTTATAAGTAAAATAAATTGGAAGTTTGACTTCTTAATTGGAGAATGAATGGAATAAGTAACTTTTAATTTGTGAATGTGTTCCAAGATTAAAAGTTGACTTAAAATAATTAGTTTATGAAAATGGTGATTTTCTAAACTATTATTTTGAACTTAGTTAATTAATTCAAGTGTTGAATTAATTTAACACTAGTAGGAATTTTAATGTACAAATAATTAAATTAATTCAAGTGTTGAATTAATTAAACACTATTGAGTCTAGCAGAGCTCAAATTTAATATAGTGTTGTATAATTATTGATACTAGTGGACTTGAATGAGTTCAAGTTAAATTTAATTAATTGATTAAACTTAAATGGGTTTAGGTTTAATAATTAATTAAAAATAAGTTCAAATTACATTTAAATATATATATTTATATATATGTATATATATAGGCGTGTATATATATATATATGATATATATATGTGTGTGTATGGAATTTGAAGGGTTGTAAGATGGTTTGCAATTTTCCATGCATGCCTTGCAATTTTCCATGCATGTTTAATTGTACCCATTAAATCCTTAACCATTAATATATTATTATGAATAATATATACATATAACACACAATATTCCATTCCAATTAACAAAGGTGGCCGAACACTCTCCAATTTTTTCTTCCAAGTTTTTCTTTCATTTTTGTGGAAGAAGAAAAGAAAAATCTCAATGAAAAATCATCTAAATATTCTAGTGCATATTTAGAGTGGATTTAGATCGTCTAGTCGTGGACCTAATTCGGAGGCTCGAAGAGTTGAATCCATTTTGAGCAAGGAGTGCTCTTGGAAGCTTGTAGATTGAGTCTACCATTTTTCAAGAGCCTAATTGTTTATCAACTTGGTTGGAGCCATAAATCAATCTTTGAGATTGATAGGTAAAATTCTAAACACCCTATGGTTGTTTAACTTTTGAATACTACACAAGTGCTCGGTTTTATTTTATTAAAAATTTTATATTTCCGCTGCGTTTCCGGGCACGAGTTAACCGATCCCCTACAGTGGTATCAGAGCCTAGGTTACTCTTTTGTGTAGTATTTGTTGGATATTATGTTGAGGTCAATTTCTAACCGCATGAGAAAATCAATATTTTAACATTTAGGGAAAATTTTATAAAAATTATTTTTTTATTTTCGGGCAGCCCGTGGGCTGCCCGAAGGTGTCCTAGGGGCAGCCGTGGGCTGCCCCATATTTTTAATAAAAAAAAAAAAAAGTTTTGGCCGGAATCCGGCGACGGAGTTTCGGTGACGACTATGACGACTTGAGTTTTTCAAAAGGTGTTTTGGAATATCATGTTTCATAGGCCCTAAATTGTTAAATATATTATAGTTAATTTTTATGAAAAATTAAACTTTATAATATGTGATTTTTCTCATAAAATAAATAGTTAAAGTGTGACTTTGATTATTTATAGTAAATTGTGATTTACAAGAAATTCAATTATAAATAAATTAATTTGAAAGTAAACAAAGGTGTTTGTTTATTTTGTTAATTTATTTTATAATTGTGGTGGTTAGTGATTGGACCAAGATATATAATATTTGATCAATTAATTATTGAGATAATTAATTGATAGTGTATGATATGTGATATTGTGCATGAAGGATGATTAAAAGCCCAATACCAATTTGCTAGGTGTATGCTAGGATATTTTGTGTTGAATGGTTGTAATAATTATCAAATTACAAAGTGGGATTGGTTTATGGCCCGTTCCCACCCCATGAGATGTATCCCTATTTGCCATGGATATTTTCATGTAAAATATTTAATAGCGGAAGTTCAAGATTGGAAGATGGTGGGCCATGATGAATTATGAAGATTCAAGACATGTAAATATTGGAAGCTTATGTAATTGTTGCATTTGCATCCCATGCATTCCCTAAGAATTGGACCTAGGCCCGTGTTTGGCTCACACGGGCCAAATAGTTTTTGGGGCGATTAATCATCCTTATTAATTAGTATGTGCGTTATTATTTTATAATAACAAAGTTGCATGAATCCGGCAAACATACGATCAAACATGGCGATCTTTAAAATTAATGATGAGACCTTTTCAAAATTAAAAACCCTCATTTTGAATTAGATTCAAAATTTATATCAAGCCCGAAAAGGGGAATTATAAATTTGTTTATAATTTCCATGTCTTCCATCGACAATAGATGCATGACGAACGCTACCCGTATTCAATGCTCGGCTCATATTATTGGGGGGGCTTGGATGCCAGAAAGCTGTGACATCCATTGACATGGTGATGTGAACTACGTGGAACTCCCATGACTTCGGCTCATTTTATTGGGGGAACTCATGGCGACCGTCCATTAAGGTTCGATATCGATGGGTAAGGCTTGACACGTAAAGATGAACGACGTCATATTATTGGGTCCTAATCAAGCGTGAGACAAAAGTTTACGTAAGGGTTGCATGGAGATGCAATTGGAAACTACCTTTTAGAAATTATGATTGGCTGATATTATTCGGGATCGTAATTGGCTAATTGGACCTTATGTACCTACTGAGGAAAGGAGTTTTCCGTTTTTACTAGAGGGTAGTAAAAATGTCAAAACAGTGGGAGTAAATATTTATAAAGTTAAAGTCCATACTTCATATCTTATTAAATATTTTAAAAAGTCATTGACATTTATCTGTTATTATTTTTCAGTACAAAGTTTTGACAATGTCATCAATTCGCAATCCGTTGTCTGCAATACTCGACAAACATTTACTGACCGGTCCAAATTACCTCGATTGGCTAAGAAATTTGAAAATCGTCTTGAACTCGGAAAAGATTGCATACACACTTGATGAGTCGCCCCCTGATACGGCTCCGACTGATTGTAGCCCTGAGGAGCTACAGACTTACAAGGATTGGTGTGACCATGACTTGAAAGCCAAGTGTTATATGCAGGCTTCTATGAATGATGAGCTTCAGCGACGTTTTGAGAGTGCAAATCATGCTGCTGACATTCATTTGCATCTCAAAGAACTTTTTGGTGAACAAACACGCCCTCTTCGACATGCGATTGTCAAGGAGCTAATCACTTTGCGCATGCGAGATGGGGCTTCGGTCCATGAGCATGGCCTGAAGTTGATTGGGCTCGTGGAGAAACTCGTTAGCATGGATCTTGTGCTACCAACTGAGTTGACCACAGACGTGTTGCTCTTGTCACTGCCTAGCTCATTTGATCCTTTTGTGGTGAATTTCAACATGAACAGGTTAGATCCAACCCTTGAGGAGTTGGTTAACATGCTTGTTACGTTTGAATCCACAATCAAGAAAGAGAAGCCGGTTCTTTATGTGGGATCTTCATCTGGTTCAAAGAATAGACCACATGGGAAGGGAAAGAAGCGTTCCTTCCATGCTCCCAAAAAGAACGTGCCCTTGAAGAGGCAAACTCCGAGTCCCGTTGTGGTAGCCACACCAGTTAAGGCTAACAAGACTAATGACGTCTGTCATCACTATAAGAAACCTGGACATTGGAAGCGAAATTGCAAGGAATATCTTGACCAGAATGGTTCTGGAAAAGGTATGTTCTACATTGAAGTAAACATTTCACTTAACTCTTCTTCTTGGGTATTGGATACCGGCTGTGGCTCACATCTCTGTAATGATTTGCAGGTGATGGCAAGAAGTAGGAGACTCAGAGATGGTGAGACCTTCTTGAGGATGGGCAATGGGGCAAGAGTTGCAGCCAAAGCTATTGGAGATGTTTACTTATTGTTGGACAATGATTTTAAATTATGTTTGAGAGATGTTTTGTTTGTACCAGATTTGGTGAAAAACATTGTTTCCATTTCTATGCTTGATAAAGATGGATATTCTTGTTTATTTGGCAAAGGTGTTTGCAATATTTACAAGAATGAATGTTTAATTGGTACAGGACAATTGGAAAATGATCTCTATAATTTAAAATTAAAAGATATTCCTATGTATAATGTCCAAGAGATATCAACAACATCCAAAAGAAAACAAGATACTCTAAATCCAGCACACTTATGGCATGCTCGATTAGGTCATATATCTTTTAAAAGGATGAACAAGCTAGTGGGAGAAGGCATGTTTGATATGTCTGATATTAATTCTCTTACTACTTGTGAACCCTGTCTAAAAGGAAAGATGACCAAAATTCCCTTTAAGGGCCATGTGGAGCGAGCCAAGGGACTGTTGGATTTGATCCATACAGATGTGTGTGGTCCACTTAGCATCACCACTAAGCACGGACATTCTTACTTCATTACCTTTACCGATGACTTCTCTAGGTATGGGTATGTGTATTTGATGAAATACAAATCTGAAGCTTTTGAAAAGTTCAAAGAATTCAGAAATGAAGTAGAAAAACAATTGGGACAAAGCATCAAGGCACTTCGATCGGATCGAGGTGGTGAATACTTGAGTACTGAATTCCAAGAGTATCTTAGGGAGAATGGGATTATCTCACAGTGGACTCCTCCTGGTACACCTCAGTTGAATGGTGTTTCAGAACGTCGTAATCGAACTTTGATGGACATGGTTCGGTCTATGATGGGGTTCACGGAGTTGCCGCCATCCTTTTGGGGATATGCACTTGAGACAGCGGCACTGTTGTTGAACAATGTCCATTCAAAGGCAGTTGATAAGACACCATATGAGATATGGATGGGAAAATCTCCAAAGTATTCTTATCTAAGAATATGGGGATGCCCTGCTTATGTGAAGCAGATAGTGGGAGATAAATTGGATGTTCGATCCATTTTATGCTACTTCGTGGGATATCCAAGGAATTCGGTTGGATATTATTTCTATCATCCCAAAGAAACAAAGGTGTTTGTTTCTAGGAATGCAACCTTCTTGGAGAAGGAATTTCTGTTGGATAGAAAATGGGAGATGATAGAACTCGAAGAAGTTCGAGAAACACCCACGATTATGGAACCCACACCCGAACAGCCAAGAGAGGAGACACTAGCTCCTAGAAGATCCGAGAGGATCTCAAGACCACCTATGAGGTATGGTCTGCTTCTTGAAGAGGGCCAAGATGAGCCTGACCATGGATGTGATCCAAGGACCTTCAAGGAAGCATTGTCTGATGCCGATTCATCCAAGTGGCTTGAAGCTATGGAATCTGAGATGAATTCCATGTATTCGAACCAAGTGTGGAATCTTGTGGATCCACCTGAAGGAATTGTTCCTATAGGGTGTAAATGGATTTACAAGAGGAAGCTTGGGACGGATGGGAAGGTTCTGACCTTCAAGGCTCGATTGGTGGCAAAAGGTTATACTCAAAGGCAAGGAGTTGACTTTGAAGAAACTTTTTCTCCAGTCGCAATGTTCAAGTCCATAAGGATATTGCTTGCCATTGCCGCATGGTATGACTATGAAATATGGCAAATGGATGTGAAGACAGCTTTTCTTAATGGGGATATTAAGGAAGAAATTTACATGTCTCAACCTGAAGGGTTCACATCTATTGGAAGTGAGCATAAAGTATGCAAACTTCAGAGATCTATCTATGGTCTCAAACAGGCATCTAGGAGCTGGAACCTCAGATTTGATGGTACAATCAAAGAGTTTGGGTTTACTAAGAATCCTGAGGAACCATGTGTGTATAAGAAGGTCAGTGGGAGTGCTGTGACATTCCTAATACTTTATGTTGATGACATTCTACTCATTGGGAATGATGTAGGAATGTTGCAATCAACTAAAGTATGGTTATCGAGTAAGTTCTCGATGAAGGACTTGGGTGAAGCATCTTTTGTATTGGGAATACAAATCTATCGGAATAGATCGAAAAGATTGCTTGGTCTCACCCAGTCCACATACATTGATACCATCGTTAAGAGGTTCTCGATGGATGAGTCCAAGAGAGGACATCTACCAATGTGTCATGGCGTGTCTCTATCCAAGTACATGTCTCCCAAAAATGATGCAGAGATAGAGATGATGACACGCATTCCATATGCATCTGCAATTGGTAGTATCATGTATGCGATGATATCTACACGTCCTGACGTGGCCTTTGCACTTAGTGTTACAAGTAGATATCAATCGAACCCTGGTCTTCCACACTGGAAAGCTGTGAAAGACATTCTCAAGTATTTGAGAAAGACTAAGAATATGTTCTTGGTTTATGGGGGTGGAGAACTAAAATTGGAAGGCTATACCGACTCTAGCTTCCAAAGCGATGTTGATGATTCGAAGTCAACTTCCGGTTTTATATTCATGCTCAATGGTGCTGCTGTTTGTTGGAAGAGTTCCAAGCAAAATAGCACTGCGGATTCAACCACTGAGGTAGAATATATTGCTGCATCCGATGCTGCAAAGGAAGCTGTTTGGATTAGGAATTTCGTCCAAGAGTTGGGCGTTATTCCTAATGGAGTTGATCCAGTCCCGGTGTACTGCGACAACACTGGTGCAGTTGCTCAGGCAAAAGAACCAAGGTCTCATCAGAAATCCAAACATGTACTGAGAAAATATCACATCATCCGGGAAATTGTGGAACGAGGAGATGTCTTGTTAGACAGAGTCGCCTCCGCAGATAATGTTGCTGATCCACTAACTAAGCCTTTACCAGGACCATTGTTCTAAAAGCATCGCGAATCAATGGGTTTGAAGAATATGGGTAGTTGGCTCTAGTGCAAGTGGGAGATTGTTAGAGTAGGTGCCCGTCGAGCCAATGTGTTGGCCGATGGTCCTTGAGAGAACTCTTGTATGACAATCTTTGTTTTAATAATATTTGACATTATTTTATTTGGCACATCTTTATCTTTATACCCATGCAAGCTGCATAGATAAAGCCCTTGAATATACAAATAGTAGAAAGAATATGAGATGGTCATGTGATGACTATCATGAAACTCATATTTGGAATACTGTATATTCTAAACTGTTCCTAGTCGATTCAGCCGCCATAAAGAAGGATAAAGGCCGCTCGAGCTTGAGACTAGTATTTGCGATGTGAGTACCATGTTTCATTGGTAGGGGACATGGAGATGTCCAAGCATGCAAATAGGTGCTCCTTGTAGAGTGCACTGAACAACCCTCCCTAAAGGATTTTCCAAGTGGTTCTCACTTATCGAGTGGATAAGTCCTAGTTTATGGTTGTACACCATTAGTCCTATAACCCGGGACAACATGGAGACTCTATATGCTAGTGCTTCACTTTGACTTGTTTACCGACTCATCTGGGGTCATCAGGTGGCAATGTTGGGTGTTGTGACGAAACATATAGGAGTCAATGCATTGTAGTCGGGGATTCACCGCTTACCTACGGGTATGGATATCCTATGTTATATCATGCATACGTAGCTTGAAATCTCTGATCAGAGTAAGTGGTAATTAAGAAAGGAGTTTCTTGAATTACACTTTCGATGCAACTACGGCATGACACATAGTTATCGATTCAATGACAACTCTCGATAAACCAATGGTTGTCGAATCGGTCGGGATATATGAGTTGAAGGGACCGTACTGTACGCTAACCATAATTGATTGGTTCTTGCAGGCACTATCATTTGATACCTAGGGAGTCATGTAAGCAATGCTGCTAGATGTTTACATGACTGGTTGGGTACTATCAGACTTGAGTTTTCTGACGTTCTTATTGTCAATGTGTTGATTAATAAGAATGGAGCTATCTAGGGTATGCTCATATAAGGGACTTGTTGATCCTGAATCACATGGAGATGTGAACCCACTGCTAGTTGTATCAGTGAACCATTGAGGGTCACACAAGTACTAGCTTTCTAGATCCCGTTGAGATTAAAATTAGTTCATTGTGTTGAACAACTTATAAAGGAGTTTATAAGTAAAATAAATTGGAAGTTTGACTTCTTAATTGGAGAATGAATGGAATAAGTAACTTTTAATTTGTGAATGTGTTCCAAGATTAAAAGTTGACTTAAAATAATTAGTTTATGAAAATGGTGATTTTCTAAACTATTATTTTGAACTTAGTTAATTAATTCAAGTGTTGAATTAATTTAACACTAGTAGGAATTTTAATGTACAAATAATTAAATTAATTCAAGTGTTGAATTAATTAAACACTATTGAGTCTAGCAGAGCTCAAATTTAATATAGTGTTGTATAATTATTGATACTAGTGGACTTGAATGAGTTCAAGTTAAATTTAATTAATTGATTAAACTTAAATGGGTTTAGGTTTAATAATTAATTAAAAATAAGTTCAAATTACATTTAAATATATATATTTATATATATGTATATATATATAGGCGTGTATATATATATATATGATATATATATGTGTGTGTATGGAATTTGAAGGGTTGTAAGATGGTTTGCAATTTTCCATGCATGCCTTGCAATTTTCCATGCATGTTTAATTGTACCCATTAAATCCTTAACCATTAATATATTATTATGAATAATATATACATATAACACACAATATTCCATTCCAATTAACAAAGGTGGCCGAACACTCTCCAATTTTTTCTTCCAAGTTTTTCTTTCATTTTTGTGGAAGAAGAAAAGAAAAATCTCAATGAAAAATCATCTAAATATTCTAGTGCATATTTAGAGTGGATTTAGATCGTCTAGTCGTGGACCTAATTCGGAGGCTCGAAGAGTTGAATCCATTTTGAGCAAGGAGTGCTCTTGGAAGCTTGTAGATTGAGTCTACCATTTTTCAAGAGCCTAGTTGTTTATCAACTTGGTTGGAGCCATAAATCAATCTTTGAGATTGATAGGTAAAATTCTAAACACCCTATGGTTGTTTAACTTTTGAATACTACACAAGTGCTCGGTTTTATTTTATTAAAAATTTTATATTTCCGCTGCGTTTCCGGGCACGAGTTAACCGATCCCCTACAGTTTGCGATATTATCTGAGCCAGCCTTGTATTCGCGGATCCGAGATGCTCAGATGTCTGATTCGAAGACCCAGCGTTTAGCTCGTCTAGCTAACGAGGGTAGCTCGTCTGGATTTCATTATCAGTCAGATGGTTTTCTGTGTTTGTCTGGTAGGCTTGTGATTCCGCAGGATGAAGAGTTGCGAGAGGAGATTTTGTCTCAGGCGCATCGCACTAAGTTGAGTATTCATCCTGGGAGCAACAAGATGTACAAGGATCTACGTACTCGTTTCTGGTGGAAGGGAATGAAACGCAGTGTTTATAAGTTTGTTTTGAGATGTTTGGTGTGTCAACAGGTCAAGGCAGAGCACCGACGACCTGGAGGATTGCTTTACAGTCTGCCTATTCCTGAATGGAAATGGGAGTTTATCACTATGGACTTTGTGACCCATTTGCCGGTATCCCCGAGGAACTGTGATGCTATCTGGGTTATGGTGGACCGATTCACCAAGTCAGCGCATTACATTGCCTATAGCCGAGAGTACTCTGTGGATCGCATGGCACGGATGTACATTCAGGAGATCGTCCGACTTCATGGAGTGCCTGTGAGCATTGTCAGTGATCGGGACCTCAGGTTTACTTCTAGATTTTGGGGGAGTGTTCAGCGTGCGATGGGTACTATTCTCAGTTTAAGTACAGCCTATCATCCGGAGACTGATGGTCAGTCAGAGCGCACTATCCGTACCCTAGAGGATATGCTTAGAGTGTGCGTCATGGATTTTGGTTCAGCCTGGCAGGATCATTTGCCGTTGATCGAGTTCGCTTACAACAACAACTATCATACTAGTATTGGGATGGCACCTTTTGAGGCGTTGTATGGGCGACTTTGTCGTACTCCACTCTTCTGGGAAGAAGTGGGGGAGAGACAGGCTGAGGGACCGGAGTTTATCCAGCAGGCGATAGACATTGTTGATCAGATCAAGAAATAGGTTAAGACTGCACAGGATCGTCAGACCAGCTATGCTAATATCAAGCGTAGGCCTTTGCAGTTCGAGGTCGGGGAGAAAGTGTTTCTGAGAGTGTTACCTTTCCGCAAGATTCTTAGATTTGGCCTTAAGGGCAAGTTGTCTCCCAGATTTATCGGTCCGTTTGAGATCTTGGAGAGCATTGGCGATTTGGATTATCGACTAGCTTTGCCACCGCATCTGTCCAGTATTCACGACGTGTTCCACGTATCTCTGTTACGACGTTATGTGGAAGATGAATCTCATATTCTGCAGCGGTCTGAGGTTCAGGTAGACAAGGATTTGACTTATGTTGAGAAACCTCTTCGTATCCTGGATTATAAGGATAAGGTTTTACGGAACAAAGTCATTTCTTTGGTTTTAGTTCAGTGGCAGTTACGAGGCACTGAGGAAGCTACGTGGGAGCTTGAGGATAGGATGCGTAAAGACCATCCTGAGTTGTTTTGATTTCATTCTTTAAGTTGTATTCAGTTGCAAACTCTGTAAACGATTGATTTGAATAAAGAATGTTTCTGATTTCTGTATTTGCATTCGGTACTTAAGATCTGATTTCGAGGACGAAATATCTTAAGTGGGGGAGAATGTAGTAGCCCGTAACCAGTATCAGTAATTAAGGGATTAATCATAATTACTTGGGTAGAGTTCGGAAGCTCCGAAGGTAAGATCGGAAGCTCCGATCAGGATCGGAAGCTCCGATCGGTATTACGTCAGGCATGACGTGTGGTTGGATCGGAAGCTCCGATCAGGACCGGAGGCTCCGATCACCCCTATCCGGAGTCAACAAGTGATATTTTGACACGTGGCAGATCAGGATCTTCGGAAGCTCCGATGGCAGGATCGGACGTTCCGATCGAGGTTCGGACGTTCCGATCAAGGATCGGAAGTTCCGATCGTTGTCTATAAATAGAAGGTCGAGACTTCACTTTCATTTGCCAATTCCGAGTTCTCCTTTCCCTTCTAGTCCTTTTGGAGCTGTTCTAGTCTTCTTAGGCTTGGTCCGGAGGTCGGCGAGGCATTCGGTAGTCGTAGCAGAGTTGTGCCCAAGTTTTGGAGGCATCGACATCAAAGGGCTAACGACGGACGAAGGTATAGCTTTTGCTTCCTATAAATATTTAGGAGTATGCAATAGCTTAGTTAAGGCTTTTAGAGAACTTTAATGATAGTAGTATCATTTGGCAGTGTAGAGCAGACTATAGGCGTGGACCTAGATTTGGTAGAGTTTGCTCTGTTTTGAGGTACGAAAGTACCGTTCGAGATATCCTGACTGAGTATGCATGTATTATGTGACCGCATGATTTATATGCCATGATATTATGCTGCATTCATTTGCATCTTGCTGTATCTCCTTCGAGATGTCTGTTAGTAGGGTTGTACCCTATCCTGTTAGTGGATGGACTTCCATCGATTTGGGTCCGGCGTTTCCACGGTTATCTCGGTATGGGAGCCACCTCCTGAAGCGACGGCACAGCGTGCTACATACCAGGGCCCGGTCTGTCTCTGTTATCTGATCCTTGACCTCGAGTCTATAGGGAGTTCACTTTGCATGCATGTATACTCATACTCTCGTACTGAGCGTTTTATGCTCACGTCTCGTACTCTGTATTTTCTGGACACCCTATTCCATGGGGCAGGTTTGCGATTGGACGAGAAGGGTGGATCCAGGAGGGGCTAGTCAGTGGTTGGCCAGCTGGAGCTTGGCTTAGGTTTTATTACTGTTGTTTGCGTTTATACAGCTATTCGATTTGGTTGTATATTATTTGATAAATTACAGATTCCTTTACTTGGGATTGTATAATGTTTATGGTTTCCGCACTTTTATTCTGATATCTGTTTTATTAAGTTAATTGCATGCCTAAGTTCTGTTTAGTAGATGATCCGGGTAAGGGTCACTACACATTAAGTGGTATCAGAGCGATAAGATTCTTGGATTTGATCTAGAGTGAGCGGGGTAAATCGAGTCCGCATGAATAGAACTCTCGCATGTGATTGATTTATTTAAATGATTATTTTAAATACGTGCGAGCATGCTTTATTGATTCCTGAATTAATTGAATTACATGATTTGTGAATTAATTTATAAAGAATGAATTACGTGATATATATCTGTAAATGTGCTATTATATGTTCTCGAATATCATTGAAGTTCATGAGTAATCAGAGCAGAGTTTGGACACCGAGGTTTTGAGATTGAGATTGAGATTGAGATATTGTGTTCTAACCCTTGATTTCAGATGGCACCTCGACGATCTATGAGAAGGAATCCACCACCTTTGACTACTCCTTCTACTGAGAATCCGCAGCCAGTAGTAACTCCTCTGAATGATCAGGATAGTACAAGAGTCGATCAATTTGATGCAACCGCGACCACGATGGAGACTCTATTGAAGAGATTTCGATCGTTCCGACCGCCTACCTTGACTAGTACCGAGAACTCCGTTGACTGCGAGAGTTGGCTAGATGACATGGATGAGCTCTTCGATTCTCTCGACTATAATGATGACCGCAGAATCAGGTTAGTCCGTCATCAGTTGCATGGTGTCGCCAAGAAATGGTGGACCACGACCAAGAGGGAAAATGAGAATCGAGGCACCGTTGTTACTTGGGGATTATTCAAGACTGAGTTCTACAAGCGGTTCTTTCCTGTATCTTATCGCAAGGAGAAAGGTGCCGAATTTGCGAATCTGAAGCAAGGGAACTTGAGCATCGAAGACTATGTGAGAATGTTTGACAGTCTTTTGAGGTTCGCACATCATGTCGCAGACAACAAGGAAGCCAAAGCCGATCATTTCATCAACGGCTTGAACCCTGAGATCTTCACTTTGGTCAATACCGGGAGACCCAACAATTTTGCAGATGCCATGGATCAGGCGAAAGGAGCCGAAGCTGGGATTTTGATGCAACGAGGAAAACAGGTAGCTCCTCAGTAGCAGCAGAGATCTTTTCAAAACCATCCTGTTCAGTTTCAGCCTCAGCAGTCCCAGTATTAGTACCAACCTTTTCAGCAGTCGAATCAGCCTCAGAGGGTTGAGGGAGGCAACAGTGGCAAAAACAGGAAAGATCAGTATCGACTGAAGGGGAAGCAGTTCAAGAAGTCTGGGAACAGTTCATCGAGTTCCAGTGGGTCTAGACAGTTCAGTTCTGGGCAGAATTCTTGGTTTTCTGGAGCATCATGTAGCAAGTGTGGAGGAAGCCACCCAACGGATCAATGCCGAGTCGTGTTGGTAGTTGCAATATCTGCCAGCAGCCGGGTCACTTTGCTAGAGTCTGTCCTCAGCGAGGATCCGATAGAGCTCAGAGCGGTAGTTCTTCTCGACCGCCAACTCAACCCGAGAGGTCATCTTCTGCAGTTCATTCCTTTCATCCCCAGCAACAATCTCGTCAAGGGGGTAATCAGAATCAGAACCAACCTCCTTGACAGCAGGCAAGGGTGTTTGCCCTGACAGAGGATCAAGCCAATGCAGCCCCGAATGATGTGATAGCAGGTAACTGTTCAATCTTTGGTTATCCTGCGTTTGTTTTGATTGATATGGGTGCTTCTCACTGTTTTATTTCTGAAAGATTTGTCGTGATGCATGATTTGTATGCCGAGCCATTATCTGATGTTGTTTCAATTGCTTCACCTTTGGGTGGGAAGACTGTTTCGGTGAGATTGGTCCGTAACTGTGTATTAGAATTTGAGGGGAATTCGATTGAGATTGACTGCATTGTACTTGGATTATCTGACTTTGACTGTATTGTCGGGATTGATGCTCTGACCAAGTATAGGGCGACAGTAGATTGCTTTCATAAAGTTGTTCGCTTCAGACCTGAGATGACAGAGGATTGGAAGTTTTTCGGTAAGGGTTCTTGATCCGAGATCCCGTTGATCTCTGTATTATCCATGTCTCATTTTCTTCAGAAAGGAGCAGAGGAATTTTTGATTTATGCAGTAGATGTGCAGAGGTCTAGTCCTGAGTTGACTGAGATACCGGTGGTTAGCGAATTTCTGGATGTTTTTCCAGATGAGATTCCTGGTTTGCCGCCGATTCGAGAGATCGAATTCAACATCGAACTTGCACCAGGTACTCAGCCCATTTCTAAAGCACCTTATTGGATGGCTCCGTTATAATTGAAAGAGTTGAAGGAGCAGTTAGAAGATTTGATTGCCAAGGGATACATCCGACCTAGCGTATCGCCTTGGGGTGCTCCACTGCTTTTTGTGAGGAAGAAAGACGGTTCTATGCGACTCTGCATCGACTATCGCCAGTTGAATCAAGCGACGGTCAAGAAAAAGTATCCTCTACCTAGGATCCACGATCTTTTTGATCAATTGCAAGGTTCTTCAGTGTATTCGAAGATAAATCTGAGATCAGGATACCATCAGTTGAGAGTTTGTGACGAGGATTTTCCTAAGACAGCTTTCAGAACCAAATATGGGCATTTCGAGTTCGTAGTCATGCCTTTTGGTTTGACCAATGCTCCAGCCATTTTTATGGACCTGATGAATCGCATCTTTCAGCGGTATTTGGATGAGTTCTTCATTATCTTTATTGACGATATTTTGATCTATTAGAAGAACCGTTCAGATCATGCAGAGCATTTGAGGATTGTATTGCAGACCTTGCGAGCCGAACAGTTGTATGCTAAGCTATCGAAGTGCGAGTTTTGGTTGGACCAAGTTGTGTTTCTAGGCCACATTGTATCAGGAGATGTAATTTCTGTTGACCCCAGTAAGATCGAGGCAGTTATGAATTGGCCGAGATCGACATTAGTGCCAGAAATTCGTAGCTTCATGGGTTTGGTGGGGTATTATTCCCGGTTTATCGAGGGTTTCTCTTCCATTGCGAAGCCGATTACTCAGTTGACCCAGAATAATGCACCGTTTGTTTCGTCCAAGGAGTGCAAGGACAGTTTTATTGAGCTGAAGAAGAAATTGACCAGCGCTCCGATCTTGTCTATTCCATCAGGTACGGGAGGATTTTTCGTGTATTGTGATGCTTCTCACCGCGGTCTTGGATGCATTCTTATGCAGAGGAAGCACGTCATAGCTTATGCTTCTAGGCAGCTGAAGCCGCATGGGACTCGTTATCCGATCCATGATCTCGAGCTTGCTGCAATCGTCTTTGCTTTGAAGACCTGGCGCCATTATCTTTATGGTGAGTCGTTTGAGATATTTTCTGACCACAAGAGCCTGAAGTACTTGTTTTCCCAGTTCGAGCTGAACATGAGGCAGAGGAGATGGATGGATTTGCTTAAGGATTTCGACTGTGAGATCAAGTATTATCCTGGAAAGTCGAATGCAGCTACAGATGCTCTTAGTGGAAGCTCTGTGCATTATCCCTTTATACGATTGGTGTTTCTCAGATGATAGAAGACTGTTGTACTTATGGTTTGGAGTTCGAGACCGATAGGAGATCCATAAGAGTTTTTGCAATTCAGGCCGAGCCAGAGTTGTTTCAGTCGATCAGACAGGCTCAGAGGTCTGATCCGAGCATTCAGAGTTTGATAGAGAAGGTCAGATCAAGTCATCAGTCAGAGTTTTAGGTCAGGGATGATGTGTTATTTGTGAATAACCGTATTGTTGTGCCCGATGTTTCTGAGTTGAGACAGCGTATTCTTCAAGAGGCGCATTGCAGTCGGTTCAGTGTTCATCCTGGAGGTCGAAAGATGTATAACGACTTGAAGACTCAGTTTTGGTGGAAACAGTTGAAAGGAGATATCACGAGATTTGTGTCTCGTTGTCTGAATTGTCAACAGGTGAAAGACGAGAGGAAGAAACCAAGTGGTTTATTGCACATTTTGTCTGCCCGAAATGGAAGTGGGATCATATCTCTATGGATTTTGTCACGAAGCTACTGCGTTCAGTCAGAGGTTGTGATGCGATTTGGGTAGTGATTGACCGGTTGACAAAATCTGCTTGTTTCATTCCATACCGTATGACATACCGTCACGATTAGATGGCCGAATTGTATATCAGAGAGGTTGTGAGATTGCACGGTGTGCTAAAGTCGATAGTGTCATACAGAGATACGAGATTCACTTCTCACTTCTGGCACAGTTTACAGGAGGCATTGGGTACTCATTTGAACTTGAGCACAGCGTATCACCCGCAGACCGATGGTCAGTCCGAGCGTACGATTCAGACTTTGGAGTATATGCTTCGCGCATTAGTGCTTGATTTTGGATCAGGTTGGCAGGAGTCTTTACCTCTCGTGGAGTTTTCGTACAATAACAGCTTCCAAGCGAGTATTGGAATGGCACCTTTCGAAGCTTTGTACGGGAAGAAGTGCAGATCTCCGTTGTTTTGGGATGAGATTTCGGAATCACCTGAGTTGGGTCCAGATATGATTCGCGATATGGCAGAGCAGGTGAAGTTGATTCGAATCAGATTTAAGACAACCCAAGATCGAGAGGCCAAGTATGCGAACTTCAGACGCAGACCACTGTGTTTTGAGCAGGGAGACCGTGTGTTTCTGAAGATTTCTCTGTTCAGAGGCACTGTCAGATTCGGGAAGAGAGGAAAGTTGTCGCCGAGGTTTATTGGTCCGTATGAAA
The DNA here is from genome assembly GCF_033568475.1 of Henckelia pumila. Taxonomy (NCBI): domain Eukaryota; kingdom Viridiplantae; phylum Streptophyta; class Magnoliopsida; order Lamiales; family Gesneriaceae; genus Henckelia; species Henckelia pumila. The sequence goes on along the minus strand of NC_133122.1, from coordinate 100,124,620 downwards.
TTCTGGAGAAGATAGGCAATCTTGCCTATAGGATTGCTCTTCCTCCGTCTCTTTCAGGTATCCACGATGTGTTTCACGTCTCGATGTTGCAGAAATATCAACCGGATCCATCGCATGTTCTTCAGCCAGACGAGGCCGAACTTGATGAGACTCTGAGTTACTTCGAGCGACCGATTCAGATTCTCGACAGAAAAGATAAAAAACTCAGAAACAAGTCGATTCCATTGGTGAAGATTCAGTAGAGTCGTCACGGAGTTGAAGAAGCGACTTGGAAGACAGAATCTGATATGAGGCAGCGATTTCCAGAATTATTCATTTGAGGTGAGTTCATCTTCAGTGGGATTCTTTCTTGTTCAGTCTGTGATCCATCAGATTTCGAGGACGAAATCGAATCTTAGAGGGGGAGAATTGTAAGGCCTTGAAATTACTTTTCGTGATTTTTGGAATTGATTATTATTTATTTGGAGATTTATTGAGCCGGAATTGAATCGAATTTAATTGGGAGTTTTAGGGACTGGAATGCAAAAGTTGGATTTTTATTATTATCCAAGCAAGTTGATCTTTCCCCCATCACTTCACCATCACCTCACTCACTCCTTCCCTTTTCCCTCCTCTCCTTTTTTCGTACGTACTGAAGCAAATCCATGGGAGACGATTCTCCAAGCTTCCTTTCTGTCCGATTCGCTCGATCCGACCGTTAGATTTCATTTCCGAATTGAGATTCACGATCACCGCAACGAAGGCTTCGTTCTGACGTAAGTTTTGCTACGATCCTCGAACTTTGATTTTTGTCGGGTTGTCAGAATTTGATAATCTTGGAGTATGTTGTTCTTGAGTTAGCATAGATCGTGTATTCGAAGTCGGTTTGGAAAAAGAACGAAGTTTGGATTTTATATGAATTTTTAGGCTTAAGTTCAAGAATGGGGTTTTGTTTTTGGTTGGATTTTGATGGATTGGTTGGTTGGGGAAGTTGATATGAGTTGTTTGGGATGATTTGATGATGTTGATGATTTTTGGTTTGATCGGTTTTAGCCGTTATGCCATCGAAATCTAGTTTTAGTTTATCGGTTGTTTGTTTGGTTCAATTCCGGGTTTGTTTGAGTTGTTGGATTGACACCGAATCCGTTTATTCTTCATTTCAAATTTGGATTGGAGTTTCGGGTTTTGGATCGAACTTGGGAGTTGATCGATTTGAGAAGCGAAGACGGCATATTTATTGAGTGTATTTGTTTTTGATTGGTTGTGATTCGATTGGTTATTTATTTGAGTTCGTTGTTATTTTCAAATTTGAATCCTCGACGGACTTAAAAGGTAAAAAGATGGCATTGATTCGAATGGGGTAGAATACTCGAGTTCGGCTGATTCTCTAGCCCCGAAAATCACATAATGCATTATATTTGTTCGTGTGAACTTGATTTATGCTTTGTTTACACTTGCATTCATATTGAGCCGATTATTTGATTCGTTTTCAATATAGACGATTTAGAGGGCTATATTAAAGTGGATTTGGATTTCGAGTTTTTTCAATTGCCAGAATACTTCTTATAGTTGCTCTGAAGTCTAGGGGTTGAGTTGAACGACATCCACCCCGAATGGGTGTGTCGGTGAGTTGTTGTGAAGACTTGGCCCCGTGATCCCAACCGCATACCGATTGATATTTCGATTATCTGATTTTATAGTCCCGAGTTTTGAAGTCATGCATTCATTCATTATCATTTTGATTTGTTATTGATTATTGCATTTCAATCTGAAGTGTTTATCTGATATTGCATGCATGTCTCTCTCACTTAGAAATTCTATTTCTAACCGGTTATCCGGCTGTTGTCTTTGTTTGTATGTGTACTTGGCAACAGGAGGATCAGGAGCTGGACCGAGTCGTCTTAGTTAGCTCGGGGTGAGATTGATAGAAGTGAGACTCCGCAGTGTAGGGTCGAGTCGATTGTATTTGTTTAAGTTTTGTTGAGTCGTTGAAACTCTTTGATGGAACTCGACCTAGTTTTGTATTTTGGGTAGAACCTAGATTTGGCATGTTCTAAATATTGATTTGTATTGTGTTGAGTTGGAATTATTTAGAATTGCCTTTGTTGAATTTTCGCAGGCTCCTCGACCTCTGTGCCCATATTGCCTGCGCGCGGGCAAGCATCACCTCGCGCACGCGCGAGGAGCCTGGAGAGGCTCGGAAGATTTTGCCCGCGCGCGTGCGAGCATTTCCGCGAGCCTCTGCTCGCGTAGCCTGCGCGCGCGCGAGGTGATGACCTCGCGCGGGCGCGAGGCTCTCATTTTAAAAAAAAAATTTTGATTCGTTTTTACGCGGCTCTTCGTGTTTGATTTTGTTTAATTATTCGAAAATAGGAGATTAGAAACGGGGTCTCACAATAAGCCTTTGACTTACCTTAGAGACCTCATGTCTAAGGTCCAACTCGATGGGGCTCTCCTTCAGCCCTTAGGATCCAACATACACCTTCTTCCATAATCCTCTGATGAGCCAGCCCTACCTCTAAAAATGAGACTCGGACCTTAGTATTTTGTTATGGGCCTTCATTGGGCTCAAGCACTTGATGGGCCCATTCATGGGGTATCACATGCAAAATCTTGGATATGGGAGAAACTACACACGACAAAAAAAGTAAGCTTGAAGGTTAGAACCAAAGGGCAAGTTTGTTAGCAGACAGGCTTAGTGGTGCATCAGTTGATCAATTACTTTTGGTGTCATGTAATATCGGGTAAGTAAAAATTTAAATATAACTTCGGTTGGTTTATTTCGATAATTTATTGAATTATAAGCACTAATTAAATTTTTTTTCGGCGTAGTTATTACTGGATTCTCACAGTTACTGAACCTTACGAAGATGTTATTTATGTGTTGGATTCCTTAAGTCACTACATTCCTGATGATGATTGGAAATATGTAGTGGAAATGTGAGTTCATATTTTTTTTTTATCAAGTATTTATTTAACTCATTAAAAAACTCATATATCAATTATACAAAGGTCCTTGAGATTGTTTGATTCAAACAAAGGAAGGAAGGGTAGGAAGAATGCTATGTGGGTAGTAGTACAGGTATGAATAATTTATGTTTAATATATTATGTTTAAATATTTAAATTTGTCACCAACAATTTATTGAGACAAATTATTCAACAAGTCGAGAATATCGAAAATGTTTCACTACGATCAATGGTAATCTTCCTTAACTAAAATAACTAAAAGTAAATTGTTTTAAATTTGCAAAGTCATTTTTGATTGGTTTTTCATTAACATAATCTATGTGACAGTTCTCACAAGGTGAGTACTCTTTAGAAAAAAAATTAAAGAGGTGCTTTCAGAGTTGACAGAATGTATACAAGAATAGGTTTATGAATAGGTATGCACATGTATTTTGTGTCTTGAATAATGCTACTTTGGAAGTATTCACACAAACTTGGAGGTGAAAATCATGGAACTTTATTTAGCTTGATGACCAAGAATTAATAGGTGCTGACTAAAAAGTTATTGTTGATTGGAATTTATGTCATGAAGATATGATTTTAAATAAAATGAATAATTCAAATAATTGGGATTTGAGGAGCACCTGATTATACTTGATGGTTTTTTAAATCAGTTAGTGAATGAGTTTGTTTGATGTCTGTCACTTTAAAAACTAATTAATTGTAAATCGAAGAATATATATGTGGTGGTTACTCGATTAGCTAGTTAGTTAAGATGTCTTCTAAGAGACAAAATTGAAGTTAAATCTCCATCATTTTTACATTTTGCTTGTTACTTTATTTTGTCAACTATTGAGTGATTTAATATGGCTATTTTTGGTCATCCTCAATTTCAATTATATATAGTTATTTTTTGGTCATCTTTGCTTTGTTTCTTTTTTTTTGTCATTGTTCTTTTGGCTAGTTTTATGTTCTTGATCAATGTAGTGTTTTTATTTTTCCTTGAACTAAAAAAAAATTAAACTTAATTTTTACGATTGATATATTGAGATTGAAGGTTTTTATTTCTTAATTAATTTTTATATATGACCGAACAATATTGTTGTTTTTTAAGGACGGCTCAAGTTCATAATGTTTGATTTTGCGTTCATGGCATTATCTTCATTTTGCAGTTTTGTGCCTGAATTGTGATGACAAAAGGCTTACTGATCTTCGCCAGAAGGCTTGTTTCTTATGAACTTCAACTTCTTGTCGCAACTAGCCGCCATATTCGTGGGATTTTTGTATCTTTTTTTTGGGATTCAAGTACACTGACGGATTATGAATTTGTGGATTGTTATAATTTGTGTTTGAATTAATGTATGAAAATAGATCTTGTACTTTCATATATTTTAATGATGTTATTTATATAGACATTTAAATTTGAAAAAAAATTCGAAAATAATGTTTTTTAAACGTTCTTTTTTAAAAAAACAACGCTTTTTTGGCTATTTTTTCTCAAATTAACAACGTTTTTTACGCGTTGTTTTTTCTAGAAACGACAACTCTTTTTAAGCGTTGTCTTCGCTCAAAACGACAACGCTTTAAAGCGTTGCCTTTGCTTCAATCTAAAACGCTTCTAACGCGTTGTCATTTCTAAAAGCAACAACACTTTTTAAGCGTTGTCTTTTCTAAATACAACAACGCTTTTTACGCCTTGTGTTTTCTTCCATCTACAACGCTTTTTAAGCGTTTTCGTTTTCAAATACAACAACGCTTTTCAAATACAACAACACTTTTTACGCGTTGTGTTTGCTTCAATCTACAATGTTTTTTAAGCGTTGTCGTTTTCATATAAAACAACGCTTTTTTCGCGTTGTCGTTGAGCGTGGTCTTTTAAAACACTGGCTACGACAATGCTTTCTCGGTGAATTAACAATGAGGAAAAGCGTTGTCTTTGACCTTTTTTCTTGTAGTGTGAGTTAATTTAATTCCTAAGACTTTTCAGAGGCAAGTGGCAGATGGATCCAAGGTTTTAGTCAATTTTCCTTCCACTCACACATGGGTTTTGTCTAGGAATTGATAAGATTTTTTCTCAAAGAAATTCGGTCCAATAGTCTGCTCCATTTTCGTAGAATAAAAGTCAAAGAAATCGGCCAAATTCTTGAAGAAGCAAAGTGGGAATTTCGAGTTTTGCTTTTAGAATTTTCGGTCAAAGCTTCACGTAATTGTAGTATTTGATCTCTCCAATATATCAAGTAAGTGGGCTTATGTTTTAAAATATTACGTATGCTTTAAAATTTTGATCGTTCATGTTAATTGTTGGAATGCTGTTGTTATGTAATATTATTCATGATGATGTTTTGTTAAAAATATGTTTTGGCACTGTTATGACTCGAGTTAGGAGTGGAAAGGGAATTTCCGAACTAAGTTATGTAATGGCCCTGATGCGGTGGGTAATAATAACCGTTCTATGACCTCACCTCTGAGAGAGATTACATATAGAGGGCTGATCATTTAGCCACGATTAATAAGATGAATTTCAGTGTCTGACCAAAATTATGTTATGTCATGTCAAGTATGTTATGATAATGTTTATGCTATGTTATGTTGAGACATGATATGAAATTCTTAAGCTTTGAATTAATTTATGAAGTTTTTTAAATATATATATATGTCTATATATTTTGGTATGATCAATCGACCCCCACTTGCTGAGTGTTTTCCAAAACACTCACCCCTTACTTTTTCCCTTCCAGATGACGAAGATGTTGACTTAGAGGAATGTAAACAAGATATGTTTTGGGGATGGTGATAGAGGAACATTAATATTGAATTTCTTTATTTAGTTTTGGGATTTTGCAATAATATTTTGTTATTAAGTTTTATACGCTTCCGCATTTGTTTTGTTATTTTTGGATTTATCGAGTTTTAAAGACGATGTTTTGGAATTTATTTATGAGAATAGACTAGTTTGGTTTATACTGTACTATGAGGCTTATTGTTTTATAATTTGTATGAATTTTAAACAATGCCGATGACATGTCTCGGTATCGGGGCGTGATAGTAAGCAAGCAAATAAAGGAAGAAAAAAGGTTGTGTTTGAACCAGGTGATTGGGTTTGGCCGCACTTAAGAAAATAGCATTTTCTGGAGAAGATGCGTTCAAAGTTGTTACCTCGAGGAGATTGTCCTTTTCAAGTCGTGGAGCGAATCAACGACAATACCTACAAATTATATTTGTCAGGTGAGTATAATGTGAGTACTACATTAAATGTTTCTGACTTATCTTTGTTTGATATAGGAGATAAACGATATTTGAGGACAAATCATTTTCAAGAAGGGGAGGATGATGCGATCATGGATAGCTCGCATGTGGATCAAGTGGCAAGGAGAGTTCGAGATCCGTTGGAGTTGCCACGTGGACCTATAACGAGGAGCCGAGCTAACAAATTAAAAAAGGCACTTCATGTTGGAAAACTGGCGTTCAGATCAATCACGATTGATACCCGGTGCAGCGGAAGTTTAAAAATTTTATTATGGAACAATTCCATAGTGTGGGTATCAACCATTTACGATTAAATTATTTGTGTGTGTAAAAATTAAATAACTGTTATGTAATTTTTACCTTCAATCTCGAAGCGAGATTATTGGACACCACACAGATTTCTCTGCGCTTCTTGTATCTCCCTGGAACTGATGAACAAGCTTTCCTTCAATCAGGTCCACGAATAGAGGTTTAATCTCTCTGATAGATTTCACTAGAAAATCTATCAGAAGTTTTCTACGAAGAGAATAAACGAATTTGATTCGCTATTCCAGACTGCAATTCAAAATCACAGACCGGAATTTCTAACGCAGAGAAGGGAGGGGGGCGGCCGAAATTCTTTTGAGAGAGCTAGGGTTTTCGAAATTTTTCTCTCAAAATTATGACCTGTTGTGTGTAATTTCTGTACTGCAATAACTTATTTATAATGCAGGCCACTAACACCTTAGGGCCCATTAGTCATAAGTTGAGGCCCGACAAGCAAAGCCCGCATGTTCAGAAATTAATATAAAATTCATCGTGACTCCGATTGATAAACCGATTTTACCAATGTGCACAGAAACCATTTCTGCACATTTTAAAGTCAAGATAAATTTTCCTGAATCCGAATTCAGTGGTTTCCAAAAATGTACATCCCTATGTCATTTTAGGAAATCCTACTCCCTTACTCTTATTTAAGAAGTCCAACTTCTTTATTCATTAAATTTAACTCTTTAAATTTAACTATCTCAACGGGGATTAAAACTCCATTACACTGTGTGACCCTCAATGGTTCAGGGATACAGCTAGCCGTGGGCTCACAACTCCTTGTGACTCGGAACAACGATTTCCGACTTGCCCAACGAATCATGGTAAAGCGCCTAGCAACATCGCCCCATGATTCCCTAGGTATCACTGATAGTGCCTACAAGAACCAGTAGATTTTGGTTCGCGTACAGTACGGTCCCTTCATCCATATATCCCGATCGAATCAACAACCATTGGTATATCGAGAGTCGCTCAAGATTCGATAACTATGCAATACATCTTGAAGATCAAATTAGTGACATCGCATGTGCTACTAAGAAACCATTTCTTAAATCACATCAAGTACTCAGGCCAGAGATTCGTCACACTAATATCTCCTCAGATCGCATAGGATATCCACACTCGCAAGTATGTGGTGAATCCTTGACAACAATGCATCGACTCCTATATGTGTTGTAACTGTACCCAATCCCGACACCTGATGACCCCCATAGAGTCGGTAAATGAGTCAAAGCACAGTACTAGCATATAGAGTCTCCATGATGTTTCAAGTAGTAAGGACTAATGGTGTACAACCAAAACCGCGGACTTTATCCACTAGATAAGTGATAACCACTTGGAAAGTCCGGATTGGGTAGTTCGATTATTCATCCTATGAATATCCATTTGCATGCTTCGAACATCTCCATGTTCCCTACCAATGAAACGTGGTACTCCGCATCGCAAATGCTAGTCTCAAACTCGAGCGATCCTTATCCTTATTATCGGACGGCTCAATCGACTAGGAACAGTTTAGAATATACAGTGACTATAAGATGTATTTCATGATAGACATCCCCATGTTCTACCACATCTTACATACACTATAGTATATTCAAGGTCTTTATCAAAACAACAATAGTATATCATAATATAACAATATGAAGAAAGATAAAGTCATTGCCATTAATAAAAGTGTAAATTACATTAAACAAAAGATCGTTTGTACAAAGAGTCATCAAAGCCCATAGCCACAAGTTGGCTCACTGGGCACCCACTCTTTCAATCTCCCACTTGCCCTATAGCCAACTAGTCATACTACGTAGACCCATTGCTTCGCGATGTTTGTCAAACCTGTTGGAAAACTGGCGGTCAGATCAATCACGATTGATACCCGGTGCAGCGGAAGTTTAAAAATTTTTATCATGGAACAATTCCATGGTGTGGGTATCAACCATTCAACGATTAAATTATTGTGTGTGTAAAATTCAAATAACAATTAATTAAATTTTACCTTCAATCTCGAATCGAGATTAATGGACACCACACAGATTTCTCTGCGCTTCTTGTATCTCCCAGGAACTGATGAACTCCTTCAATCAGGTCCACGAATGGGGTTTAAATCCCTCTGATAGATTGCACTAGAAAATCTATCAGAAGTTTTTCTGCGAAGAGATTAAACGAATCTGATTCGTTATTCCTGACTGCAATTCAAAAATCACAGACCGGAATTTTCTCTGACAGAGTGAAGGGGGGCGGCCGAAAACTTGAGAGGAGGCTAGGGTTTATTTTCGAAAATCCTGTCTCTCAATAATGACCTGTTGTGTCTAATTTCTGTACTGCAATAACTTATTTATAATGCAGGCCACTAACACCTTAGGGCCCATTAATCATAAGTTAGGGCCCGACAAGCAAAGCCCGCACGTTCAGAAATTAATATAAAATTCATCGTGACTCCGATTGATGAACCAATTTCACCAATGTGCACAGAAACCATTTCTGCACATTTTAAAGTCAAAATAAATTTTCCTGAATCCGAATTCAGTGGTTTCCAAAAATGTCCATCCCTATGTCATTTTAGGAAATCCTACTCCCTTACTCTTATTTAAGAAGTCCAACTTCTTTGTTCATTAAATTTAACTCTTTAAATTTAACTATCTCAACGGGGATTAAAACTCCATTACACTGTGTGACCCTCAATGGTTCAGGGATACAGCTAGCCGTGGGCTCACAACTCCTTGTGACTCGGAACAACACTTTCCGACTTGCCCAACGAATCATGGTAAAGCGCCTAGCAACATCGCCCCATGATTCCTCTAGGTATCACTGATAGTGCCTACAAGAACCAGTAGATTTTGGTTAGCGTACAGTACGGTCCCTTCATCCAAATATCCCGATCGAATCAACAACCATTGGTATATCGAGAGTCGCTCAAGATTCGATAACTATGCAATACATCTTGAAGATCAAATTAGTGACATCGCATGTGCTACTAAGAAACCATTTCTTAAATCACATCAAGTACTCTGGCCAGAGATTTGTCACACTAATATCTCCTCAGATCGCATAGGATATCCACACTCGCAAGTATGTGGTGAATCCTTGACAACAATGCATCGACTCCTATATGTGTTGTAACTGTACCCAATCTCGACACCTGATGACCCCCTCAGAGTCGGTAAACGAGTCAAAGCACAGTACTAGCATATAGAGTCTCCATGATGTTTCAAGTCGTAAGGACTAATGGTGTACAACCAAAACCGCGGACTTCATCCACTCGATAAGTGATAACCACTTGGAAAGTCCGGATAAGGTAGTTTGATTATTCATCCTATGAATATCCATTTGCATGCTTCGAACATCTCCATGTTCCCTACCAATGAAACGTGGTACTCCGCATCGCAAATGCTAGTCTCAAACTCGAGCGATCCTTATCCTTATTATCGGACGGCTCAATCGACTAGGAACGGTTTTAGAATATACAGTGACTATAAGATGTATTTCATGATAGACATCCCCATGTTCTACCACATCTTACATACACTATGGTATATTCAAGGTCTTTATCAAAACAACAATAGTATATCACAATATAACAATATGAAGTAATATAAAGTCATTGCCATTAATAAAAGTGTAAATAATATTAAACAAAAGATTATTTATACAAAGAGTCATCAAAGCCCATAGCCACACGGTTGGCTCACTGGGCACCCACTCTTACAATCTCCCACTTGCCCTATAGCCAACTAGTCATACTACGTAGACCCATTGCTTCGCGATGTTTGTCAAACAATGGTCCTGGCAAAGGCTTAGTAAGCGGATCAGCGATATTGTCTGCAGAGGCCACTCGTTCGACAATGATGTCTCCTCTTTCCACAATCTCCCGGATTATGTGGTATTTCCTCAGTACGTGTTTGGATCTTTGATGAGACCTTGGTTCCTTTGCTTGAGCAACGGCACCCGTGTTGTCACAGTACACCGGGACTGGACCAACAAATTCAGGAATAACGCCCAACTCTTGGACGAACTTCCTCATCCAAACGGCCTCTTTAGCAGCAGCTGATGCTGCAATGTATTCAGCCTCAGTGGTGGAATCCGCTGTGGTGTCCTGCTTGGAACTCTTCCAAGAGACAGCACCGCCATTGAGCATGAACACAAATCCAGAGGTTGACTTCGAGTCATCCACATCACTTTGGAAGCTAGAGTCGGTATAGCCTTCCAATTTGAGATCTCGTCCTCCATACACCATGAACATATTCTTAGTCCTTCGCAAGTACTTAAGAATGTCCTTCACGGCTTTCCAATGCATTTGACCAGGATTAGACTGATATCTGCTCGTGACACTCAGAGCAAATGCTACATCCGGTCTGGTAGATATCATCCCATACATGATACTACCTATAGCTGACGCATATGGTACATGTGTCATATTCTCTATCTCTTCATCAGTCTTGGGACACATAGACTTGGATAGAGAAACTCCATGACACATGGGTAGATGTCCTCTCTTGGACCCATCCATTGAAAACCGTTTCAATATGGTATCGATGTAGGTTGATTGAGTGAGTCCTATCATTCTCTTAGATCTATCTCTATAGATCTGTATCCCAAGAATGTAGGATGCCTCACCCAAATCCTTCATCGAGAATCTACCTGATAACCATATCTTTGTTGACTGCAACATCCCTACGTCATTCCCAATGAGTAGGATGTCATCAACATAAAGTACTAAGAATGTCACCGCATCCTTAACTACTTTCTTGTACACGCATGGTTCCTCCGGGTTCTTGATGAAACCAAAATCTTTTATTGTTTCATCAAATTTCTGGTTCCAACTTCTTGATGCTTGTTTTAGACCATAAATTGATCTCTGAAGCTTGCATACCTTATGCTTGCTTCCCATGGATGTGAACCCTTCAGGCTGCTTCATATAGATTTCCTCCTTAATGTCTCCATTAAGAAAAGCAGTCTTCACATCCATTTGCCATATCTCATAGTCATACCATGCAGCTATGGCAATTAGGATTCTTATGGACTTGAACATTGCAACTGGTGAAAAGGTTTCATCATAGTCAACTCCTTGCCTTTGAGTATAACCTTTAGCCACCAATCGCGCCTTGTAGGTCAATACCTTACCATCAGGCCCAAGCTTTCTCTTGTAGATCCATTTACACCCTATTGGAACAATTCCGTCGGGAGGATCTACCAAAGACCAGACTTGGTTTGTATGCATCGAATCCAATTCTGACTGCATAGCTTCAAGCCATAAATTCGAATCCGCATCAGAAATTGCTTCCTTGAAGTTTCTTGGATCACATCCAATGTCGGGTTCATCTTGATCCCCTTCAAGAAGAAGACCATATCGAATGGGAGGTCTAGAAGTCCTCTCGGATCTTCTAGGTGCAGGTGTGTCCAGCAATGGTTCCTGAGGTGTAGGATCGTTATTTTGTATTTCGGGCTCTTCTCGAACTTCTTCGAGTTCCATCATCTCGCCTTTCTTATCCAATAAGAACTCCTTCTCCAAGAAGGTGGCATTCCTAGAAACAAACACCTTTGTTTCAGCAGGATAATAGAAATAATATCCGATTGAGTTCTTCGGATACCCCACAAAATAACATAAGCTGGATCGACTATCCAACTTGTCTCCCACTGTCTGCTTCACGTAAGCAGGACATCCCCAAATCCTCAAGTACGAATACTTAGGAGCTTTGCCATTCCATAACTCGTATGGTGTCTTGTCCACTGCTTTAGTGTGGACGTTGTTCAACAATAAAACCGCCGTTTCAAGCGCATAGCCCCAAAACGAAGGTGGAAGCTCAGTGAAGCTCATCATGGATCGAACCATGTCCAACAAGGTTCGATTACGACGCTCCGATACACCATTAAGCTGTGGTGTCATAGGAGGAGTCCACTGAGAGAGAATCCCATTCTCTTTTAGATAGTCCAAAAACTCGGTACTTAAGTATTCTCCACCTCGATCCGATCGAAGTGCTTTAATACTTTTACCTAGCTTGTTTTCTACTTCAGCCTTGAATTCTTTGAACTTTTCAAATGCTTCAGACTTATATTTCATTAAATATAAATACCCATACCTTGAATAATCATCAGTAAAGGTAATGAAGTAGGTGTGGCCATGTTGAGTCCCTACTCTAAATGGACCACAAACATCTGTATGGATCAAATCCAACAGATTCTGACTACGCTCAGGTTTTCCCTTAAAAGGAGATTTAGTCATTTTTCCTTTTAGGCAGGATTCACAAGTAGGTAGAGAGTTAATATCAGACACATCAAACATGCCCTCTCCCACTAGCTTGTTCATCCTCCTTGAGGAAATATGACCTAGCCTAGCATGCCAAAGGTTCGCCGGGTTTTGACTATCGATTTTCCTTTTGTTTGTTGTCGCCGGTTTATCAATATAATTTATTGGAACGTCTTTTAGTTTTAAGTTGTATAGATCGTTTTCAAGTTGTCCATTTCCAATTAAACATTCATTCTTGTAAATATTGCAAATCCCATTCACAAAATTGCAAGAATAACCATCTCTATCAAGCATAGAAATAGAAATAATGTTTTTAATTAAATCTGGCACAAATAAAACATCTCTTAACAATAATTTAAAACCGTTCTGCAAAGTCAAACAAACATCTCCAATGGCCGTAGCTTCAACTCTGGAACCATTCCCGAGCCTCAGCTGGGTCTCACCCATTCTAAGCCTGCGACTTCTTGTCATCACCTGCAAATCATTGCAAATGTGAGATCCACATCCGGTATCCAATACCCAAGAAGTTGTATTAAGTGACATGTTTATTTCAATATAGAACATACCCTTTGCAGTTCCCAACTGCTCAAGATATTCCTTGCAGTTGCGCTTCCAATGACCCGGCTTCTTGCAGTAATGGCAAACATCCTTGGATTTTCCATTGTTTGAAGCCTTTGTCTTTTGCTTCTTCTCGGGCTCGACTTTCTTGGGTGGGGCAGAACGTTTCTTGCCCTTCATACTTGGCCCCTTCTTAGCAGAAGATGAGGAGCCCACCAAGAAAGCTGGCTTATCCTTCTTAAGTGTGGATTCATATGTAACGAGCATATTGACCATCTCTTCAAGGGTGGCCTCTATCTTGTTCATATTAAAATTTATCACAAATCCATCAAATGAAGAAGGAAGAGACAGAAGCAATAAATCCACATTGAGTTCATGTTCCAACACCAAATCTAGGGTCGCCAACTTCTGTATGAGCCAAATCACTCGTACCCCATGATCACGGACCGAAGTCCCTTCACGCATGCGACACGTCATTAGCTCCTTAACAGTAGCGAACCTTTCAGCCCTCGATTGAGCCCCAAAAAGTTCCTTGAGTTGAGCGTGAATGTCAGCAGCATTCATGGTGTCCTCAAATCGCCTCTGGAGTTCATCAGACATCGAGGCTTGCATATAGCATTTGGTCTTGATGTCATGGTCACACCATGCATCAAGTTTGGCCAATTCCTCCGGACTTATGTCAGCTGGTGCTTCCTTCGGAGGTGCTTTCTCTAACACGTAGAGCATTTTCTCCGAAGTTAAGACAATCTTCAACTTCCGGAACCATTCCGTATAGTTGGCGCCAGTCAACTTGTTTTGTTCGAGGATCGAGAATAATGGATTTCGCGAATTCATTGTATGAAATACTGAAAAGAAAACAGACATATATCAATGATTGTTTAACAATTTACTAAGACATAAGATAGGCGAATTTAATTTTATGAATCTCACTCCCACTATTTTAACGATTTCACCACCCTCTAGTGAAAACGGGAAACTTTTTCCTTAGTGAGAACATGGAGTCCAATTGACAAACTTATGGTCCCGAATAATATCAGCCAACCATAATTCTCAAAAGGTAGAGCCCAATTGCTTCCTAAGCAACCCCCATGTATTTACCTCATGTCCAATAAGGGCCCAATAATATGACGCCGTTTAAAGTGACATGTCAAGATGACCCATCAATATTAAGTTGTGATGGACGGTCGCCATGTGGATCCCCCAATAATATGAGCCGATCCCATGGGAGTTCCACCCAACTTACAACATTTGTCGATCCAATGTACAGCTTTCCGACGGACGGGCCCCCCCAATAATATGAGCCGGACCGTATCCGCGGGTAGCATCACATACATTGACCGTTGATGGAAGGTAGGAACATTTAAACAAATTTAAATTTCCTTTATTTATCTTGATATCAATTTTAAATCATATTTAAAATGAGAGATTTTTAATTATAAAATTATTTGTCTCATCATATTCAATTTATTGCATGCTTGCCGGATTCACGCAATTATGTCTAAACATGCATACAATCATAATATCAAATATTATATAGGATGATCGATTCCATTTCTAATTGACCCGTGGTTGCCAATCACGGGTCTTAGTCCAATCCTAGGTAATATGCAGTATGCAATGCAATCCTATTACATGTGCTTCCAATTTACATTTCTTCAGTCTTTATTGTCTGCTGGGCCCACCGTCTTCAAATCTTGATCTCCCACTAAATCTAATGTATTTACAATAAATAACAATGACAAGTAGGGATACATTTTTAGGGGTGGGAACGGGCTATAAACCAAGCCCACTTTTATTACATATGACATTCATATCGGGCCATAAACCAGGCCCATTAATAAAACCAACAACAATAAAAACAAAATGTAAATTCCTAACATACACCTACAAAATTGGTCATGGCAATCGATCATCCTTATCCAATAACATTTAATTCAAAATTAATTTATTGGATAACATGCAGTGGCAATTCAAATTTAAACAAGATAAAATCATATTTTATATATAAAATCTCATTTCACATATAAAATCATATTTTATCTCTATATCAAATAAAATCATATTTTATCTATAAAATCCAATTTTACAAATAAAATCATATTTTACTCAATATATCATAAGATCATATCTTATCATCAATTGTACCAAAATAATTGATTTCAAAATTCAATTTACGGATAAAATATTAAAATTTTCCAAAAATTCAAATTTATCCAAAATCAATTTTAAAATTTACAGACTCGAACAATTCGATCCGAAATCTCGCGAACCAATCAAAAACAATTTTTGACCGGACCAAAAATAAAATTTTAACATATTAAAATTAATTTTTAATAAAAATATAATTTTTCCCGCGGGCCGCCTGGGACGCTGCCCGGGTTTTGCCCCGAAAAATTTTATTTTTATTTAAAAATATTTATTTTGTTTTCCAAAAACCGAGATTCAAAAATTTTGTACAATTGATTAATTTAATCGTTTGATCTGAGCAACCTGGCTCTGATACCACTGTTGGAAAACTGGCGGTCAGATCAATCACGATTGATACCCGGTGCAGCGGAAGTTTAAAAATTTTTATCATGGAACAATTCCATGGTGTGGGTATCAACCATTCAACGATTAAATTATTGTGTGTGTAAAATTCAAATAACAATTAATTAAATTTTACCTTCAATCTCGAATCGAGATTAATGGACACCACACAGATTTCTCTGCGCTTCTTGTATCTCCCAGGAACTGATGAACTCCTTCAATCAGGTCCACGAATAGGGTTTAAATCCCTCTGATAGATTGCACTAGAAAATCTATCAGAAGTTTTTCTGCGAAGAGATTAAACGAATCTGATTCGTTATTCCTGACTGCAATTCAAAAATCACAGACCGGAATTTTCTCTGACAGAGTGAAGGGGGGCGGCCGAAAACTTGAGAGGAGGCTAGGGTTTATTTTCGAAAATCCTGTCTCTCAATAATGACCTGTTGTGTCTAATTTCTGTACTGCAATAACTTATTTATAATGCAGGCCACTAACACCTTAGGGCCCATTAATCATAAGTTAGGGCCCGACAAGCAAAGCCCGCACGTTCAGAAATTAATATAAAATTCATCGTGACTCCGATTGATGAACCAATTTCACCAATGTGCACAGAAACCATTTCTGCACATTTTAAAGTCAAAATAAATTTTCCTGAATCCGAATTCAGTGGTTTCCAAAAATGTCCATCCCTATGTCATTTTAGGAAATCCTACTCCCTTACTCTTATTTAAGAAGTCCAACTTCTTTGTTCATTAAATTTAACTCTTTAAATTTAACTATCTCAACGGGAATTAAAACTCCATTACACTGTGTGACCCTCAATGGTTCAGGGATACAGCTAGCCGTGGGCTCACAACTCCTTGTGACTCGGAACAACACTTTCCGACTTGCCCAACGAATCATGGTAAAGCGCCTAGCAACATCGCCCCATGATTCCCTAGGTATCACTGATAGTGCCTACAAGAACCAGTAGATTTTGGTTAGCGTACAGTACGGTCCCTTCATCCAAATATCCCGATCGAATCAACAACCATTGGTATATCGAGAGTCGCTCAAGATTCGATAACTATGCAATACATCTTGAAGATCAAATTAGTGACATCGCATGTGCTACTAAGAAACCATTTCTTAAATCACATCAAGTACTCTGGCCAGAGATTTGTCACACTAATATCTCCTCAGATCGCATAGGATATCCACACTCGCAAGTATGTGGTGAATCCTTGACAACAATGCATCGACTCCTATATGTGTTGTAACTATACCCAATCTCGACACCTGATGACCCCCTCAGAGTCGGTAAACGAGTCAAAGCACAGTACTAGCATATAGAGTCTCCATGATGTTTCAAGTCGTAAGGACTAATGGTGTACAACCAAAACCGCGGACTTCATCCACTCGATAAGTGATAACCACTTGGAAAGTCCGGATAGGGTAGTTCGATTATTCATCCTATGAATATCCATTTGCATGCTTCGAACATCTCCATGTTCCCTACCAATGAAACGTGGTACTCCGCATCGCAAATGCTAGTCTCAAACTCGAGCGATCCTTATCCTTATTATCGGACGGCTCAATCGACTAGGAACGGTTTTAGAATATACAGTGACTATAAGATGTATTTCATGATAGACATCCCCATGTTCTACCACATCTTACATACACTATGGTATATTCAAGGTCTTTATCAAAACAACAATAGTATATCACAATATAACAATATGAAGTAATATAAAGTCATTGCCATTAATAAAAGTGTAAATAATATTAAACAAAAGATTGTTTATACAAAGAGTCATCAAAGCCCATAGCCACACGGTTGGCTCACTGGGCACCCACTCTTACAAAACAATGGTCCTGGCAAGGGCTTAGTAAGCGGATCAGCGATATTGTCTGCAGAGGCCACTCGTTCGACAGTGATGTCTCCTCTTTCCACAATCTCCCGGATGATGTGGTATTTCCTCAGTACGTGTTTGGATCTTTGATGAGACCTTGGTTCCTTTGCTTGAGCAACGGCACCCGTGTTGTCACAGTATACCGGGACTGGACCAACAAATTCAGGAATGATGCCCAACTCTTGGACGAACTTCCTCATCCAAACGTCACTTTGGAAGCTAGAGTCGGTATAGCCTTCCAATTTCAGTTCTCGTCCTCCATATACCATGAACATATTCTTAGTCCTTCGTAAGTACTTAAGAATGTCCTTCACGGCTTTCCAATGCATTTGACCGGGATTAGCTTGATATCTGCTCGTGACACTCAGAGCAAATGCTACATCCGGTCTGGTAGATATCATCCCATACATGATACTACCTATAGCTGACGCATATGGTACATGTGTCATATTCTCTATCTCTTCATCAGTCTTGGGACACATAGACTTGGATAGAGAAACTCCATGACACATGGGTAGATGTCCTCTCTTGGACCCATCCATTGAAAACCGTTTCAATATGGTGTCGATGTAGGTTGATTGAGTGAGTCCTATCATTCTCTTAGATCTATCTCTATAGATATGTATCCCAAGAATGTAGGATGCCTCACCCAAATCCTTCATCGAGAATCTACCTGATAACCATATCTTTGTTGACTGCAACATCCCTACATCATTCCCAATGAGTAGGATGTCATCAACATAAAGTACTAAGAATGTCACAGCATCCTTAACTACTTTCTTGTACACGCACGGTTCCTCCGGGTTCTTGATGAAACCAAAATCTTTTATTGTTTCATCAAATTTCTGGTTCCAACTTCTTGATGCTTGTTTTAGACCATAAATTGATCTCTGAAGCTTGCATACCTTATGCTCGCTTCCCATGGATGTGAACCCCTCAGGCTGCCTCATATAGATTTCTTCCTTAATGTCTCCATTAAGAAAAGCAGTCTTCACATCCATTTGCCATATCTCATAGTCATACCATGCAGCTATGGCAATAAGGATTCTTATGGACTTGAACATTGCAACTGGTGAAAAGGTTTCATCATAGTCAACTCCTTGTCTTTGAGTGTAACCTTTCGCCACCAATCGCGCCTTGTAGGTCAATACCTTACCATCAGGCCCAATCTTTCTCTTGTAGATCCATTTACACCCTATTGGAACAATTCCATCAGGAGGATCTACTAAAGACCAAACTTGGTTTGTATGCATTGAATCCCATTCAGACTGCATAGCTTCAAGCCATAAATTTGAATCCGCATCAGAAATTTCTTCCTTGAAGTTTCTTGGATCACATCCAATGTCGGGTTCATCTTGATCCCCTTCAAGAAGAAGACCATATCGAACAGGAGGTCTAGAAGTCCTCTCGGATCTTCTAGGTTCAGGCGTGTCCAGTAATGGTTCCTGAGGCGTAGGATCGTTATTTTGTATTTCGGGTTCTTCTCGAACTTCTTCGAGTTCCATCATCTCGCCTTTCTTATCCAATAAGAACTCCTTCTCCAAGAAGGTGGCATTCCTAGAAACAAACACCTTTGTTTCAGCAGGATAATAGAAATAATATCCGATTGAATTCTTCGGATACCCTACAAAATAACATAAGCTGGATCGACTATCCAACTTATCTCCCACTGTCCGCTTCACGTAAGCTGGACATCCCCAAATCCTCAAGTACGAATACTTAGGAGCTTTGCCATTCCATAACTCGTATGGTGTTTTGTCCACTGCTTTAGTGTGG